>NW_023494796.1:17510063-18713076 GCF_904425465.1 Colossoma macropomum | reverse complement strand
TGTCACAACAGTGTGTTTAACTCATGTCAACATTGCTCAGCAGGGTTGTGACAGTGCCACATGGTCACTATCAGCGGAATCAAGAAAGGCCGTGAATTTGTATGTGGCTATGGCTCCTCCTCTCTCCTTCAGTGTGAAGGTCACTGTTGCGTCTGGAACCCATGAAGCCCATGAAGCTCTGTTGAAATCTCATCCACCAGAGATGCAGGTGCTGTTTCAAACCTGGCCCTCAGTGTGTTCTTCAAAATTAGGAAGGACCACCATAACCCTACTTTGAAAACACCTCCTGTTCTGGCCCAGCCTGATCTATCTCGGCCCTTCCAGGTACATACTGATGCCAGTAATGTAGGGCTAGGAGCAATTCTGACCCAGGAGACTGCAGAGGGGGAGACAGTGATTGCATATGCCTCCAGAGCGCTCCGTGGGGCAGAACAGAACTACTCTACATCGGAGAAGGAGTGCCTAGCAGTGGTTTGGGCCATAGAGAAATGGCGCCATTACCTGGAGGGAGACAAGTTCATGGTTTTCACGGACCATAGTGCTCTGGCCTGGGCATTCAATTGTCCAAAGACCAGCTCCAGGCTTACCCGCTGGACTCTGAGGCTGCAACAATTTAACTTTGATGTTTACTATCGTAAAGGCTGCATGAACGTCGTGCCAGATGCGCTCTCGCGGGCAGTGGAGCCTGACCAATCACCAGTGATGGCCCCTTATGTGTCTACACCCCCAACTGCCTACACCTCTGATTTGCCCACTTCTCTGGCTGAGGTCGCACATGCTCAAAAACAAGATCAAGAAGTCAGAGAGATGCGGGCCAAAGAGGCCGACATCAGCAAGCAGACAGAGCGCATTGGTTGGGAGATACTTCAAGATGTCCTTTACAGGACAATTCCCATTAAAGGAGCAGGCTGGAAGTATCAACTGGTAATGCCCAAGGAGATGACCACCGCTTTTCTCCACTATTTTCATGACAATCCACTAGGGGGTCACTTGGGCAGACTTAAGACTCTGTTGCGGATTTTAGAGGTGGCCTGGTGGCCCACAGCCCGAAAAGATGTGTGGCAACATGTGAGACTGTGTGCGATTTGCCAGCAGTACAAGCCGGACAACAAGAAACCTGCTGGGTTTTTACAGACAACTGAAGTGGAAGAAGCTGGATATATGCTGGGACTGGATTTTATGGGGCCCTTTCCTCGAAGCAAGAAGGGAAACAGTTATCTGCTAGTTGTGGTAGACTATTACACCAAGTGGATAGAGTTATTCCCTCTACGGGACAGTAAAACCCCACGTCTTTGTCAGTTGCTGCGGGATGAGATCTTCACCAGATGGGGTGTGCCAAAATACCTTGTCTCAGATCGGGGCCCCCAGTTCACCAGCCAGCTCCTCACTGATGTATGCAAGAAATGGGGAGTAATACAGAAGATGACCACCAGCTACCATCCTCAGGCCAACTTCACAGAGCGGGTTAACCGCACTCTAAAAACTATGATGGCCTCCTTTGTGGGTAATCGCCATGAAGACTGGGATAAGTGGTTGTCAGAGTTCCGGTTTGCGATCAACAGCACCCAGCATGAAACAACAGGGCGAACTCCGGCTGAATTGGCCCTGGGAAGGCAACTGAAAGGCCCATTAGAAAGGCTAATTCATCAAACACCAGCACCTCATCCTCAACAGCAATCATATACTCTACTTGAACAACAACACCAGATGGCACAGGAGGTAAGGCAGAAAGTGGGAGTGGCCAGACAAAGACAAGCCAGATATTATAATGCCCACAGGAGACCAGCGCAATTTCTTGTGGGAGATCTGGTCTGGGTTAGGGCACACCCACAGTCCAAAGCCTCTGATAGGTTTTCATCCAAATTAGCACCAAAGTGGACAGGTCCAGCTAAGGTGATGAAAATTCTAGGTCCTGTTAATTATAGGCTACAATGGCAGAATAACCCTGACAGAGTAGACACAGTGCATGTGGGAAATCTCAAGCCTTATTTTGGAGTTGAGTCCCTCGTACCTCCGGCTGGGGGGGGGGATCTGTGACAGTGCCACATGAGAAGTCTTAAAATGGTTTAAATTAAAATCCTTGCAAGGTTAAACCTTCTTTGTGTGTGGTTACCGTATTAAATGAATGGAGTTTTTTTTATTCTGTATTAGCCATGTATTATACAGGGGCCCTAACTGAAACTGAACTAAGAGTTGCGTAGGCCCTTTAAGAGCTCTGCTGGAAAAGGGGGGTGGAGTCACTGAGACAGGTGACTGGAACCAGGAAGAGGAAGGAGAGAAAAAAGTTTGGCCATGTGGAAGTGAGGGTGGTGATGTGTTTGGGGTGAGAGGAGCAGTACAACCCAAAGCCTACCACTCAACCTGGGAACTGTGAGCTCGGCCGAGGATCCATCTAAAAGGGCAAGACAAGCGCATGGAGGAACTAGAAGGTGGATTTCCTCTAACTGTCTTGGATGTAACTGGATGTCAGGCCTGCTCCACCGGTGAGGTCTATCCTGGATTTTTTCTTTTTTCGTTCACTGCAATGCATTGCTAAGGACTTGTGGGATTTTGGATTTTTTGTGACTTTGAGTTTTGGACTTTCAGAGTTGATGGACACTGGGCACTTATTGTGTGTATATAGGGGTTGTATATGTGTATGTGTTTGTTCCACTGATTTTTCCAATATAACTTCAACGGGTTTTTGTCTCTCCTGTTTGGGCTTATTTGCAATCTCCTCTACTCTTATACTTGGGGTGTATAGTCCTTGGACTTCAGTAACTGTTTTCTTGGTTGAGATTTACAAGGGGATTGTTACAGGGTCATCGTTGGACTTTTTGCAAAGTCCCACCCATTAAATCTGTGTCTGAAGTGTGAGACTTTGTAAAAAAGCAATTGTCCAAGTTTAGCATCAAAGATTTGTATGAATAACCAGTTCTTCAAATCGATAAAAAGAATTGAGCGTTGGATGATGGCGTAAGTATCAGAAAATGGCAAAAATCACAATCTGTCCAAAATCAAGTGCAAGCACGTTGAACAGTCTGGCGTCGGAAGAGCGACCCCTGTGGCCAGCTTGCCGGGGTTCCATGGTGTAACGGTTAGCACTCTGGACTCTGAATCCAGCGATCCGAGTTCAACTCTCGGTGGGACCTTCTTATCTTTGTTGGGGAGATGCATTCATGGGAAACTGTCTGGCCGTTTCTGACTCGCAGAGCCCCACGATAGAGTCAAAAATCGGTCGGCAGACCTTGTGGGCTTGCACTTGATTGTAGATAAAGTCTGCAAAAGTACATTTTGTGACCAAACGCAAATGCTTTTGCCGTTGACAAGCGTTTTGTAGCCTATAGTAGCTTACAGGGGTTGGTCACTGCAATGGAGTCAATAGTAACAGCGTAAACGTGGAGCTGAGCAGACAGCTATTAACCTAAATCCAAGAACATGACAAGCTAAGAAAAAAAAAGACTTTTCGTGCCAATCACTAAAGGCTTAATTCTCCTGATAGTTCTGACCTTTGCAGTCATGCACGTTCAACAACATGATGCAATGGAAGTCCCTGTCAATCATATGTGACTGATAATAGAATGTATTTATGCCTGGAAGATTGATGTCACAATAGTGTGTTTACCTCATGTCGACATTTCTCAGCAAGGTCATCGTTGGATTGATTTAAAAAAAAGCCTGCTTGTCAGTGTATTGAGTGCCATAACGCATTACTCGTTTGTGTTGCAAAGTTCAGCAAAGTTCATGGAACCCAGTCAGCTCACTTGGACAGGCACAAAGAAGCATCTTTTGGACGCGTTGCGTTTTGAGAGACTACGCCTTGACTGCTCAGCCTTGGTCAATGAATTCCAGTGTAGTTTGAAGTTCTGCCTTGTAATGTGGCTTTTTGTTTTTAAAAGAAGGCAGCCTGGATCAGCGCTACAGTTCACCCGTACTGCAGCTTGTGGCCCCATGGTGTAATCGTCATCACTCTGGACTTTGAATCCAGCGATCCGAGTTCAAGTCTCGGCGGGACCTGTTCTGTGTTGTTCATAAATGTCGACTTCATGCAGTGTTTTGGGATTTACGAGGCGCAGAGGTCCTCAGTGAAGTATGAAAATCATAGACCAAACCAGAGCTTCTAGCAGATACCCTAAGGCCAGCCTTCTAAGCCATTGTGGAGAAAAAAAGCAGCCTTTTGACTCGTTCTGCTTGAACGTGCGTGTCATGAACCTCACAGAGATGGTCTCATTAAAGAATCACTCAAAGCAATGGTGACTATATTGACAAAGCAAAAGACAAGTTGAATAGCAAAGTGGTTTATGCAAACAGTCTAAATTGGAATTAAATTCATATAATCCTGACTTTGAAACCAAGAAAACTTAATCCGACCAGACACAGAAATGATGCAATAATAGCCACAATCGCTGTCATGTGATTGAGAGTTCAATCACCTTATGACTCGTCGTAAGACGTCACAGAAGCTTGTGTTATGTTACGTAAGGGTTAGCACTCTAGATTCTGAATCCAGTGATCTGAGTTTGAATCTGCAGCTGAGCAGACAGCTTTTAAGCTAAATGGAAGAACATAAAAAGCTAAGAAAAATGAACTTTTGGGGTCAATGACTGAAGCCTTAATTGACTCTTAATTCAGCCTTAATGGATTCTGAATCCAGCGATCCGAGTTCAAATCTGGTTGGCATCTTCTCGTCTTTCTCGGAGAGAAAGTGTTCATGAAGGGAGCAATGATGTCACAACAGTGTGTTTAACTCATGTCGACATTGCTCAGCAGGGTCATCGTTGGACTTTTTGCAAAGTCCCACCCATTAAATCTGTGTCTGAAGTGTGAGACTTTGTAAAAAAGCAATTGTCCAAGTTTAGCATCAAAGATTTGTATGAATAACCAGTTCTTCAAATCGATAAAAAGATTTGAGCGTTGGATGATGGCATAAGTATCAGAAAATGGCAAAAATCACAATCTGTCCAAAATCAAGTGCAAGCACGTTGAACAGTCTGGCGTCGGAAGAGCGACCCCTGTGGCCAGCTTGCCGGGGTTCCATGGTGTAACGGTTAGCACTCTGGACTCTGAATCCAGCGATCCGAGTTCAAATCTCGGTGGGACCTTCTTATCTTTGTTGGAGAGATGCATTCATGGGAAACTGTCTGGCCGTTTCTGACTCGCAGAGCCCCACGATAGAGTCAAAAATCGGTCGGCAGACCTTGTGGGCTTGCACTTGATTGTAGATAAAGTCTGCAAAAGTACATTTTGTGACCAAACGCAAATGCTTTTGCCGTTGACAAGCGTTTTGTAGCCTATAGTAGCTTACAGGGGTTGGTCACTGCAATGGAGTCAATAGTAACAGCGTAAACGTGGAGCTGAGCAGACAGCTATTAACCTAAATCCAAGAACATGACAAGCTAAGAAAAAAAAAGACTTTTCGTGCCAATCACTAAAGGCTTAATTCTCCTGATAGTTCTGACCTTTGCAGTCATGCACGTTCAACAACATGATGCAATGGAAGTCCCTGTCAATCATATGTGACTGATAATAGAATGTATTTATGCCTGGAAGATTGATGTCACAATAGTGTGTTTACCTCATGTCGACATTTCTCAGCAAGGTCATCGTTGGATTGATTTAAAAAAAAGCCTGCTTGTCAGTGTATTGAGTGCCATAACGCATTACTCGTTTGTGTTGCAAAGTTCAGCAAAGTTCATGGAACCCAGTCAGCTCACTTGGACAGGCACAAAGAAGCATCTTTTGGACGCATTGCGTTTTGAGAGACTACGCCTTGACTGCTCAGCCTTGGTCAATGAATTCCAGTGTAGTTTGAAGTTCTGCCTTGTAATGTGGCTTTTTGTTTTTAAAAGAAGGCAGCCTGGATCAGCGCTACAGTTCACCCGTCCTGCAGCTTGTGGCCCCATGGTGTAATGGTCAGCACTCTGGACTTTGAATCCAGCGATCCGAGTTCAAGTATCGGTGGGACCTGTACTGTGTTGTTCATAAATGTCGACTTCATGCAGTGATTTGGGATTGGAAGAACATCAAAAGCTAAAGAAAATGCGCTTTTGGGGTCAATGACTGAAGCCTTAATTGACTCTTAATTCAGCCTTAATGGATTCTGAATCCAGCGATTCGAGTTCAAATCTCGTTGGTGTCTTTCTCGGAGAGAAAGCGTTCATGAAGGGAGCAATGATGTCACAACAGTGTGTTTAACTCATGTCGACATTGCTCACCAGGGTCATCGTTGGACTTTTTGCAAAGTCCCACCCATTAAATCTGTGTCTGAAGTGTGAGACTTTGTAAAAAAGCAATTGTCCAAGTTTAGCATCAAAGATTTTTGTGAATAACCAGTTCTTCAAATCGCTAAAAAGAATTGAGCGTTGGATGATGGCATAAGTATCAGAAAATGGCAAAAATTACAATCTGCCCAAAACCAAGTACAAGCACATTGTACAGTCTGGCGTCGGAAGAGCGACCCCTGTGGCCAGCTTTCCGGGGTTCCATGGTGTAATGGTTAGCACTCTGGACTCTGAATCCAGCGATCCGAGTTCAAATCTCGGTGGGACCTTCTTGTCTTTGTTGGAGAGATGCATTCATGGGAAACTGTCTGGCCGTTTCTGACTCGCAGAGCCCCACGATAGAGTCAAAAATCGGTCGGCAGAATTTGTGGGCTTGCACTTGATTGTAGATAAAGTCTGCAAAAGTACATTTTGTGACCAAACGCAAATACTTTTGCCGTTGACAAGCGTTTTGTAGCCTATAGTAGCTTACAGGGGTTAGTCACTGCAATGGAGTCAATAGTAACAGCGTAAACGTGGAGTTGAGCAGACAGCTATTAACCTAAATCCAAGAACATGACAAGCTAAGAAAAAAAAAGACTTTTCGTGCCAATCACTAAAGGCTTAATTCTCCTGATAGTTCTGACCTTTGCAGTCATGCACGTTCAACAACATGATGCAATGGAAGTCCCTGTCAATCATATGTGACTGATAATAGAATGTATTTATGCCTGGAAGATTGATGTCACAATAGTGTGTTTACCTCATGTCGACATTTCTCAGCAAGGTCATCGTTGGATTGATTTAAAAAAAAGCCTGCTTGTCAGTGTATTGAGTGCCATAACGCATTACTCGTTTGTGTTGCAAAGTTCAGCAAAGTTCATGGAACCCAGTCAGCTCACTTGGACAGGCACAAAGAAGCATCTTTTGGACGCATTGCGTTTTGAGAGACTACGCCTTGACTGCTCAGCCTTGGTCAATGAATTCCAGTGTAGTTTGAAGTTCTGCCTTGTAATGTGGCTTTTTGTTTTTAAAAGAAGGCAGCCTGGATCAGCGCTACAGTTCACCCGTCCTGCAGCTTGTGGCCCCATGGTGTAATGGTCAGCACTCTGGACTTTGAATCCAGCGATCCGAGTTCAAGTATCGGTGGGACCTGTACTGTGTTGTTCATAAATGTCGACTTCATGCAGTGATTTGGGATTGGAAGAACATCAAAAGCTAAAGAAAATGCGCTTTTGGGGTCAATGACTGAAGCCTTAATTGACTCTTAATTCAGCCTTAATGGATTCTGAATCCAGCGATTCGAGTTCAAATCTCGTTGGTGTCTTTCTCGGAGAGAAAGCGTTCATGAAGGGAGCAATGATGTCACAACAGTGTGTTTAACTCATGTCGACATTGCTCACCAGGGTCATCGTTGGACTTTTTGCAAAGTCCCACCCATTAAATCTGTGTCTGAAGTGTGAGACTTTGTAAAAAAGCAATTGTCCAAGTTTAGCATCAAAGATTTTTGTGAATAACCAGTTCTTCAAATCGCTAAAAAGAATTGAGCGTTGGATGATGGCATAAGTATCAGAAAATGGCAAAAATCACAATCTGCCCAAAACCAAGTACAAGCACATTGTACAGTCTGGCGTCGGAAGAGCGACCCCTGTGGCCAGCTTTCCGGGGTTCCATGGTGTAATGGTTAGCACTCTGGACTCTGAATCCAGCGATCCGAGTTCAAATCTCGGTGGGACCTTCTTGTCTTTGTTGGAGAGATGCATTCATGGGAAACTGTCTGGCCGTTTCTGACTCGCAGAGCCCCACGATAGAGTCAAAAATCGGTCGGCAGAATTTGTGGGCTTGCACTTGATTGTAGATAAAGTCTGCAAAAGTACATTTTGTGACCAAACGCAAATACTTTTGCCATTGACAAGCGTTTTGTAGCCTATAGTAGCTTACAGGGGTTGGTCACTGCAATGGAGTCAATAGTAACAGCGTAAACGTGGAGTTGAGCAGACAGCTATTAACCTGAATCCAAGAACATGACAAGCTAAGAAAAAAAAAGACTTTCCGTGCCAATCACTAAAGGCTTAATTCTCCTGATAGTTCTGACCTTTGCAGTCATGCACGTTCAACAACATGATGCAATGGAAGTCCCTGTCAATCATATGTGACTGATAATAGAATGTATTTATGCCTGGAAGATTGATGTCACAATAGTGTGTTTACCTCATGTCGACATTTCTCAGCAAGGTCATCGTTGGATTGATGAAAAAAGCCTGCTTGTCAGTGTATTGAGTGCCATAACGCATTACTCGTTTGTGTTGGAAAGTTCAGCAAAGTTCATGGAACCCAGTCAGCTCACTTGGACAGGCACAAAGAAGCATCTTTTGGACGCATTGCGTTTTGAGAGACTACGCCTTGACTGCTCAGCCTTGGTCAATGAATTCCAGTGTAGTTTGAAGTTCTGCCTTGTAATGTGGCTTTTTGTTTTTAAAAGAAGGCAGCCTGGATCAGCGCTACAGTTCACCCATACTGCAACTTGTGGCCCCATGGTGTAATGGTCAGCACTCTGGACTTTGAATCCAGCGATCCGAGTTCAAGTCTCGGTGGGACCTGTACTGTGTTGTTCATAAATGTCGACTTCATGCAGTGATTTGGGATTGGAAGAACATCAAAAGCTAAAGAAAATGCACTTTTGGGGTCAATGACTGAAGCCTTAATTGACTCTTAATTCAGCCTTAATGGATTCTGAATCCAGCGATCCGAGTTCAAATCTCGTTGTGTCTTTCTCGGAGAGAAAGCGTTCATGAAGGGAGCAATGATGTCACAAGAGTGTGTTTAACTCATGTCGACATTGCTCAGCAGGGTCATCGTTGGACTTTTTGCAAAGTCCCACCCATTAAATCTGTGTCTGAAGTGTGAGACTTTGTAAAAAAGCAATTGTCCAAGTTTAGCATCAAAGATTTTTGTGAATAACCAGTTCTTCAAATCGCTAAAAAGAATTGAGCGTTGGATGATGGCATAAGTATCAGAAAATGGCAAAAATTACAATCTGCCCAAAACCAAGTACAAGCACATTGAACAGTCTGGCGTCGGAAGAGCGACCCCTGTGGCCAGCTTTCTGGGGCTCCATGGTGTAATGGTTAGCACTCTGGACTCTGAATCCAGCGATCCGAGTTCAAATCTCGGTGGGACCTTCTTATCTTTGTTGGAGAGATGCATTCATGGGAAACTGTCTGGCCGTTTCTGACTCGCAGAGCCCCACGATAGAGTCAAAAATCGGTCGGCAGAATTTGTGGGCTTGCACTTGATTGTAGATAAAGTCTGCAAAAGTACATTTTGTGACCAAACGCAAATACTTTTGCCATTGACAAGCGTTTTGTAGCCTATAGTAGCTTACAGGGGTTGGTCACTGCAATGGAGTCAATAGTAACAGCGTAAACGTGGAGTTGAGCAGACAGCTATTAACCTGAATCCAAGAACATGACAAGCTAAGAAAAAAAAAGACTTTCCGTGCCAATCACTAAAGGCTTAATTCTCCTGATAGTTCTGACCTTTGCAGTCATGCACGTTCAACAACATGATGCAATGGAAGTCCCTGTCAATCATATGTGACTGATAATAGAATGTATTTATGCCTGGAAGATTGATGTCACAATAGTGTGTTTACCTCATGTCGACATTTCTCAGCAAGGTCATCGTTGGATTGATGAAAAAAGCCTGCTTGTCAGTGTATTGAGTGCCATAACGCATTACTCGTTTGTGTTGCAAAGTTCAGCAAAGTTCATGGAACCCAGTCAGCTCACTTGGACAGGCACAAAGAAGCATCTTTTGGACGCATTGCGTTTTGAGAGACTACGCCTTGACTGCTCAGCCTTGGTCAATGAATTCCAGTGTAGTTTGAAGTTCTGCCTTGTAATGTGGCTTTTTGTTTTTAAAAGAAGGCAGCCTGGATCAGCGCTACAGTTCACCCATACTGCAGCTTGTGGCCCCATGGTGTAATGGTCATCACTCTGGACTTTGAATCCAGTGATCCGAGTTCAAATCTCGGTGGGACCTTCTTATCTTTGTTGGAGAGATGCATTCATGGGAAACTGTCTGGCCGTTTCTGACTCGCAGAGCCCCACGATAGAGTCAAAAATCGGTCGGCAGAGTTTGTGGGCTTGCACTTGATTGTAGATAAAGTCTGCAAAAGTACATTTTGTGACCAAACGCAAATACTTTTGCCGTTGACAAGCGTTTTGTAGCCTATAGTAGCTTACAGGGGTTAGTCACTGCAATGGAGTCAATAGTAACAGCGTAAACGTGGAGTTGAGCAGACAGCTATTAACCTAAATCCAAGAACATGACAAGCTAAGAAAAAAAAAGACTTTTCGTGCCAATCACTAAAGGCTTAATTCTCCTGATAGTTCTGACCTTTGCAGTCATGCACGTTCAACAACATGATGCAATGGAAGTCCCTGTCAATCATATGCGACTGATAATAGAATGTATTTATGCCTGGAAGATTGATGTCACAATAGTGTGTTTACCTCATGTCGACATTTCTCAGCAAGGTCATCGTTGGATTGATGAAAAAAGCCTGCTTGTCAGTGTATTGAGTGCCATAACGCATTACTCGTTTGTGTTGCAAAGTTCAGCAAAGTTCATGGAACCCAGTCAGCTCACTTGGACAGGCACAAAGAAGCATCTTTTGGACGCATTGCGTTTTGAGAGACTACGCCTTGACTGCTCAGCCTTGGTCAATGAATTCCAGTGTAGTTTGAAGTTCTGCCTTGTAATGTGGCTTTTTGTTTTTAAAAGAAGGCAGCCTGGATCAGCGCTACAGTTCACCCATACTGCAGCTTGTGGCCCCATGGTGTAATGGTCATCACTCTGGACTTTGAATCCAGTGATCCGAGTTCAAATCTCGGTGGGACCTTCTTATCTTTGTTGGAGAGATGCATTCATGGGAAACTGTCTGGCCGTTTCTGACTCGCAGAGCCCCACGATAGAGTCAAAAATCGGTCGGCAGAATTTGTGGGCTTGCACTTGATTGTAGATAAAGTCTGCAAAAGTACATTTTGTGACCAAACGCAAATACTTTTGCCGTTGACAAGCGTTTTGTAGCCTATAGTAGCTTACAGGGGTTAGTCACTGCAATGGAGTCAATAGTAACAGCGTAAACGTGGAGTTGAGCAGACAGCTATTAACCTAAATCCAAGAACATGACAAGCTAAGAAAAAAAAAGACTTTTCGTGCCAATCACTAAAGGCTTAATTCTCCTGATAGTTCTGACATTTGTAGTCATGCACGTTCAACACCTTGAACTACAAATAATCTTACAAATAAATAATCTTGATATTGCTGCAGTTTCAGAAACTTGGTTTACTAAACACCATCCGCAAGGCCTTCACCAAATTGGTGGATATATGCAATACTCAAGAATGCCCATCGATAGACGTGGCAGAGGAGTCTCTGTTTATATCAAGGAGAGTATACCTTCTTGCCAGTTTACTGACATAAAAGTTCCAGTAGACTTTAAGAAACAACTGATTTCATTAGATCTGAGTATCCAAATATTGTCATTGTTTTACTAGGGGACTTTAATAGACTTGACATCAATTCACTGTGTAAAGGAAATGATCTATCCCAAGTGGTTAAGGAAAGCACAAGGGGAGATGCAATACTAGATCTCATAATTACTGACTTGGCCTCATATTACAAACCACCCCGGGTCCTACCGCTAGTGGGGTCGAGTGACCATAATTCAGTACTATGGACATCTAAAAAAATTGACAAGATGGACAAATGTATCAAGATCAAATAACACCAGATGAGACCTAGAAATATGGTTCAATTTGGAAGGTGGATTATGTGACCACACATTGAAAGAGATTTATGAGGCCCATGACACAGTGTCCAAAGCTAGTGCCTTCTATCGAAATAAAGTCTAGAGAGCCATCGGTAACGCAAAAAAGGGGTTTTACTCCACACAGGTTTCCTACGTTAAGAATGAAAACTCAAAACATTAATATAATGAGATTCGGTCTATGGCAGGGATGAAGAAAATAACCGTAAAGATTCACATTCCGGCATGTAAATCAGACAACAATAAAGCCATTGCTGACTTTATTAATCAGTCCTTCTCTCATATCAGCCAGTCGCAGCCTTCATTAGAAGTGTCAGCTTTACCTGCTTTTCTACCTTCTCCAAAAAGTTTTCCCTTGGTCTATCCATGGGAGGTGTGTGACAAATTGAAAGTAGTTAAAACTAAGAAAGCTCCTGGTCCTGATGGAATACCTCAGAGAGTGTTAAGGGACTTTTCATATGAACTCAGTGATCCTTTATGTGATATTGTGGGATTGTGTCTTCATTGTGTCTTGATGGATTGTGCCTTCACAGTGGAAAGAAGCAAACATTATTCTGATTCCTAAACCTTAACCCTCAACAGCAAATCAACTGCGACCAATATCACTAACTCCTCAGCTCAGTAAAATAAGAGTTTGTTGCAACCTGGGTTAAAAAAGATATAACCCCAAATCTTGAGCGCTACTCATGCATTAGTCAGTATCCTTCACACCTTATATAAAGCCTCTGATATTCCATCGACTACTAGGACTTTTATCAGTACTGACTTTTCAAAAGCTTTTAATAAAGTGGAGTTAGGAGTCAGGCCTGCTTTAATGCCTTGGCTCTGTAGCTTTATGTCTGCTCGTCGGCAAAGAGTTGCTACTCTGATTGGCAAGAGCTTACTGGGGGAGTGGCACGAGGTACATTACTGAGGCCTCTTATCTTCCTAGCCCTTGTAAAGTGCCATCAATTTTGAAAATCGCTGGAAGTTTGTGGACGATTCAAACCTTATCCAGATGTGTAGAGGTCACAATGTAAGACTTCCTTTCTTGAGAAGATTAAGAAAAACCTGATGGAAAAGACTGATTAAAACATTGGCTGACTAGAGAGCTTGGAGCCTTCCTAAAAATGTAATATAGGGGAGCAGACTATGGACTGTATGCATTGGACTCTCTGATGGGGTGAACTTCTGACCTCACAGAAGAGAGTTGTACCAGATGACAGTTTAAGTTATACCTGAGGTTAACTTTTGTACGTATATGGAGAGCTGTGCAAGAAGGCCCTGTAAGGAGGGAACAGCCTTGTAAGAGTCAGACCAGAGTGGGTTTTAAAAAAAAAGACATCATATGAGTTTGATTTGAAATGTTACCAAAAAGGTGTAACGTTTGGATATGATGGGGACAAAAATGATATGAAATTGTGTAAAAGGGGTGGGGAGAGTACCTCATCACCCCAGATGGGAATAAAAAGGGATGTTTTGAGATGACATTCACATTGTGATTGACCGGGAACCATCTTGCCATTTGATGCACAATAAAGCGAAGGCCTTTTCCTTCCTTCCACAAGAATTCATTTTCATTGATATTCTTTGATTCTTTTAATTCTTATTGAAGACTTTAGATTATAGATCATTATTAGGACAATAGTATAGACAATATTAGAGTTATATTAGACTTATAAATGTCCAGACCCTGGGCAAAAGAGATAGCTTTGGCTGTGACAAACAAGAGTGGCAATCTCTGACCTAACTTTGATATACACAGGTTATATTCACCCCATACTAGAGTACACCTGCCAAGCATGGCATGGAAACCTGACACAGTATCCGTCAAACCAGATTGAGACTTTTGAGAAACGTGCATGCCAAATTATCATCGGCAGGTCTTCAAGCTCTCGCATTACCAACCCTTAAAGAGAGAAGAGACACATTGTGTAGACGGTTTGCCTTTAATATCCACAATTCCTCTTTCAGAGAGTGGCTACCACCTTCAAGAGGCCAGATATCAGACTGGAAAACCAGAGACAGTTATAAACTACAGATTCCAAAAATGAGAACTAATAGGTTCCGAAAGTCACCAATTACCTTTTTAACAAGAATATTAAATGAAGATTTATAGAATGGTTTGCATCTCTATGAGGAATATATTGTTGTATTTATCTATTTTTTTCCTTTCTTTTATAAATGTATAAGTAGGCATTGTAAATACTCAGTTTTGCTTTCTGTAAAACTGCAAAATGAGTGTGAAATAAATAAATAAAAAGAGTGTTGTCTGCTATAGTAGCTTACAGATGTTGTTCACTGCAATAGAGACAATAGAGTGATTCCCCTTTAGCCCTCTACTCACTTATGGCTGCTCTACTGGTCTTACGGAGAGCATAGCTGGCTTTTTTATACTCATCTGTGTTTCCTGATTTAAAAGCAGCGGTACACGCATTCAGAGCTGCACGAACAGTTGAGCCATGGCTTCTGATTGGGTTAAACGTGGACTGTTTTTGTGGGCACAACATCCTCTATGGACTTTCTGATGAATCTGGTAACAGAGTCTGCATATTCGTCAATGTTGTTGTTTGACGCTCCAGGAACATCTCTCTGATGGTGGGCGGTACCCTTTTCAGCTTCTGCCTATAGGTGGGCAGGAGCAGAATGGAGAAGTGATCCAATTTGCCAAATAGAGCAACTTCCCTCTTTGGGGTTCCCAAACAATGAATCTGCGTTAAGGAATTCAAAGTCTGGTTTTTAGTGAGTCATCATCGATGTGATTTCCAAAAGTGTTTGTCCGTTGTAAACGAAGATGCTGGCAACATTTAGTGTAAAAGTAGTTACAAATAAACACACAATTAACAAAATCTAAAATGACTGAAGGGAGCTCGCAACATGGCAGCCATACTCTGCGCCTTCATGGCAATGTTAATGTTGTGTATAATGTTGTTGATGTGTCTTCACATGAACAATGCAATATGTTTCAGTTAATTAATTAATTTTTTCCTTTGCATTTTTGTTATGCAAACGAGTTGGGACCTGTATGCTTACAAACACTAGCTTGAGAGACAACAGTGTGTTTATGTCAACATTGCTCAGCAGGGTCATTGTTGGACTGACTCATTGCATGACATCACAGTAGCTAGGCCTTCACGCCAACATTATACAGCATGGAGAGCTTCGGACTGAAGATGGAAAAGCTATTTCTTGTGGCTCCATTGTATAGTGGTTAGAATTTTTGTCTCCAAAACCACCGATCCGAGTTCAAATCTCAGTGAGACCTTCTCAAATATCATGGAGGGTCGCAAACAAGTAGTCCAGATTTCTTGCCATGCCCCGACTCTGTAGGCTAGCATTTTCTTCTAAGTAAATACTGTGAAAATGCATTGTGTGTCTGCTCACTGAGTATGAATGAACCGAGCATAATTTCAACTGCTGTTTTGTAGTCCCACTTTTTGTTTAAAATCAGCATGAGTCAGGTGACATAGCGTTAAAATGATGACATAAAGACACCCGCCCTTTCAGTGGTTCAGCTTACACCAAACTGGTCATGTTTGGTGTAAGTGTAATGTTCAGCAATATCGACTTTGAAACCAGCGATCAGAGTTGGAACCTTCCCAGCTTAATTTGACAATCATGCACACGTGTCATACCAGCGTGACTGCACTCATAGATTATACTGCAATATATGAGACAAAGACACAGAGGTCCCCAATACACTACAAATACAATCAAGATAGCTCTTTCCATTTGCATGTCATCCATTGCGTTTGCCTTTTTCTGGTTCAGTTTGCATATTAACAGCTGTGTAGAGATACCTTCACTATTGTCTCATTATAGTGTCTGTCATCAAATATTGTCTGTATTTTCATAGCAAAAGTAATGTAAAATAGAAAAGTAGTAGCCAAATCATCTAAAACTGAACAGGATGAAATGATCCTTCCACTGTGAGAGAACAATTCAATACTATGTGTTTAAAAACATGTGCAAATCAAACAAAAACAACGGATTGGCTAGCCCAGAGGCCAGATTTTACTATCATTGAATGTCCAGGGCTTACTTGGATCATGAGAAGGAGAAAATGAACCCAATTTCCGAAACTGAACCTTGCAGTGTGGAAAAAATATCTGATTCTTAGCAGGCTTATTACAAAAACTCAGCAAGCAAAGAATGGAATCTGTAATAAAGGCAAAGCATGGACACACTAAATATTTGTATATTAGATTTAGTTGTTGAGGCTTCTGTGTAGTTTTTGCAAGTTCAGCCCATGCCCTATATGGTCTGAAATGAGAAGAGGTACATGTGAGAAAAGGCTGTATGGCTTAAACAGGGGAGAAAACTCTGAGGGTTGGAGTTGGTATTGAGTTTTGATCAGCTTCTGCTCTGAGCTAGGAGGACAGACCCCCCTTTGATGAACAGATATAGTGCGTGCAGACCATGTCTTCAACATATGGGTAAAGCATAAGGAGAAACTGTATGAACAAAGGAGGAGAGGGAACTCCTGGTCAAATCACACTTTTTTTTTATTTTGTAAGTGAAAATAAGTTAACACATCTACTACAGAAAACACACATTTTAATGAAAAAAATAATAAAATGTGGCCTGGTACAAAACTTATGGCACATTTTGTTTTTTTTCCCCCAATATGTTAAATTCACTATCTAAAATATGGTAAACAGAAATTGGGCACTATAATTTGGAGAAAGATTACATGAATAAACTCATTTTTTGTATAGAATCTTAACCTAATTTCACAGTAACAAAACATGCAGTCTGATTGGGAGTGTTTACATTTTTGCAATCAAATCAGAATCAGAATCAGAATCAAGCTTTATTGGCCAGGTATGCTTACACATACAAGGAATTTGGTTTTGGTTACAGAAGCTCACAGTGCACAGTATCAGACAGACATTTACATAGTAGTGAATAAAATAAAATAAATATAAAATAAAATAAAATAAAATAATGTATTTGCTATAGCCTATAGGACAACAAGTATTATGTTCACACACACACACTTTATCTAAACCACTTTTCCTTCTGGGTCACGGGGGGTGCTGGAGGTTATCCCAGCATTGACTGGGAGGAAGACAGGAAACCCCCTGGACAGGTTGCCAGTCCCTCGCAGGGCAGACACACATACAATCACACACACATTCACACATAGGGAAAACCAGAGCACCCAGAGGAAACCCATGCAGACACAGAGAGAAAATGCAAACTCGACACAGAAAGGACAAGCATTATGTAGATTTACAAAAATATTTAATCACATTTGGCTGAAAGAATAACAGTCATGACCTGAACTGGCATAATATTTTTAAATGTAAGCTTCCAGGCATGTGCACAGATAGACCCCAGTTGGGGTTTGATCACCTGCCCTTTGCCCTGTACAACTGCTCTATTGCTTGGCATGTGTAATAGTTGTTACTTTATATGGCCATTCTTCAAGATCCTTTTTTTAGCAGGGCTGTATGCTTCTGAAACACACTTTGCAAATGCTTACTTATGCTGTTACAAAACTGTTACACTCCAGAACCAAACATGAAAATAACTGCATATAAATTTGGTAAGTCACAATGTTATCTTGACCTCAGAGACCTCAAAATAAATTAATTCCATCAAAAAGATCAACTCTAGTGTTCTTACAACAGGAATGCTTTGTCAACCAGAGCACACTCACCTTAGAAACACTAACATCTGTTAGCATTAAGTTTGATCCACTATTTTACATAAATATATGAAGTAGTGCTCTGCAGTTTAAGCACACATTGTAACTGGTATTCTTTGGCTGATCATGTAAACAACACTGTGAAAGTGGAATACAGCAAAAGTTGATTTGAAAAGTTTCAAAGTTTGAATTGATATAAAATACTGATACTGTTAATCTAAACAAAATGTGCTTTCCATCGTTTCACTGAATATATGTATTTAAGTTGAATTAAGCCAATTAAATTGCCTGTTACCAGGTGACTTTTTTTTTAGGGTGAACTGACAAAACATTTTTGCAGTGAATGAAAACAGCTCAGAAACATCAACGTCAGAAAAGCATAACAGAACTGGCAGGTACATGTTTACTGTAAATGAACAAATGATATTACAGAAATTGAAAAATTCAGTACTTTAGCAAAGATACCTCACCTGATCTGCATCATAATGTCCTCCCTTACATATGTCCATTGTGAAAAAATTCATTCCTGAAGTGATTCCTTTTTGTGAATGGTCAACACCTGGGTAGGACGTCAGCTCAGATGAGAATCAGTTGTGACTGGCTTATTTACATACGCTCAATCACCAGTTTGCATGTTGTCTTCCCCTCTGGATAGATTCCACTTGGACTGTCCCTGGCTCCACCCACTCACACACCTAGTAAGTAAGTAAGTAAGTAAGTACACTTTATTTATAGCACATTTTAAACCAAAGTGCTTTACAATAAAACACAAAATAGATTCTTATCTTCTGAACACCACTACCATACATTCACACAACAGTGTACAGACCTCAGACTACGTTCACTGGCTGCTGAATGCTAATCAATTAAAATGTGTTTTAAGCTTGGTCACAGATTGAGCATGCCTAATGTCACTTGGGAGGCCATTCCAAAGTCTTGGTGCAGTGACAGGAGAAGCACCATCCCCTTTTTTGTTTAAGACGAGACTGTGGAACAGTTAAAAGTGATTGGACGCAGACCTTAAAGCTCTTGAGGACGCATGCATACAAAGCATGTCCGCAACATATGTAGGTGCCTGACCATTCAAAGCTTTAAAAACCATCAATGCCATTTAATATTGGACGCTGTAGTGCACTGGGAGCCAGTGTAAGGATGCAAAGGCAAGAATGACTTTTTCCAGATCTGAAGCAATAAGAAATTTATTTTAATCTGAAGATTGTCCTAAGCTGGAACAAACTGGATAAAAACAGGAAAACCTTGACCACTGCATTTATTTACTTACCAAATCTTATCACCTGCAGGTGATGTAGGACTCATTAACACCCTTTTGTCCACCTATGTTTGGTTTAGTTGTTTGCAAAGTGTCTGTGTTTACCCTAAATTCTGAGCTGTTTGTCCTTTGTTTGTGCCTGTGTTTTGACCCTCATTTTTGTCTTTCTGGTTTTTGACTATGAATATGACTCTGATGTTGTCTGACTTTTGTGATTGGACTGCTCCAAATAAAGCCATTTTGCACCTGCAGCTGACCTACATGCCTCTGTCATTGCGTTTGTCAGTATAACCATTATAATTTTTAATTTAATTGTTGTCCTACTGTAGTATTTGTGATTTAGCAAATTGATATGCAGTTTATTTTTATGTTAGGTGTTGGAGTTAAGTGTAACCATTTTGTAACAGCATTTGCCAGTACTTGCCTTTTGAGCTACAATTATACAGTTTTGTTAAAAGCTGAGACAGTTAAAAGAGAGCCAAACAGTTTTTGAAATTGTGCACACTGAACGCATTCTGCATTCAAGCATGCAAAAAGCCGTTCATTGTCTAGTCGAAACAAAGTGTTGACGTGTTAACTGTGTGAAGAGTTTTAAAAAAAGAGAACTCAGTATTGAAAATCCTAGTTAGCAATTGTAAGAAACTGTAGGCAAATCTATAATCAAAATCAGAAAACAAAGCAAAGGTCAAACTCAGAAAAACACTACAAGGACACAGCTAACACTGTAATCAGTCTTGAGAACAAGAATCTGGTGTGTATAAGTGTAAGGATGCAGAGCCAAGAGGAAAAGTCCATTTGGAGTTTGGTGAGGAGACACCATGACAGTGTACTTGGATCTCACATAAAACACAGAAGTTCATTTAATAGCTGTGCAAAGCATAAAGAAATCACACAACAAAGGTTCATAGAAAATACTCATAGTCATATCGACTTTCAGCATCCATATAAACCACTTATGCACAACTGTTAACTTGGCAATCAGTTATCATCACTTGTTGATTGTAAGCGTGGATAAAGGAGACTGCAGACAAGTATCAGATTCAGACATATGAAATAAGTAAGACTGTCCTTTAAAGTTGTACCATAATCCTGTGTTTCAAGGCAATGTACTGCAAACCCAGATCCACAACTACAAAAAAAATAAATAAAAAAATAAATACTTCACCTGAGATATTTAGAAACATTTTTTTCTGTTTTTTCGCTTTTTCCACACTGATGAAAATGGTGAGAATAACAAACAGTGAAGACAAACAGGAGTCTTCAGAGTTGTGTACTTGATGGCAGACAGATATGCAATAGATAAGTCCAATGTTGTATAAAGACTACATACAATTTCAGATTTACTGACTGATAGATTTAGGTTTGACCTCATTTCACCTTCTGTAATGGACAAGCTATGACTGATGACATGGTCTGTAATTGTTGCTCAAACTTTACTGGAAATTTGAATTTAGTATGGTAAGTATGACAAGGCCTTCTTTTTAAGACCCCCTGCTCCAGTAATTCTACTGACAAATACTCTGGGGATTGGCATCATCTTCTGGTTGCCTTTCATGATTATGAAAAAAAGCAAGCAGGAAAATAGTTTATTTCTGAATGTTTTGGGTGAAATCATTCTTGGTTGGGTGGGGTTGTGCAGCACATTGCACTAAAATGTTGCTCTGGTAAAACTACCCAGGAGAATAGAATAGATTCACTCTGTGATATTCTTCAATTTTGGCAGATTCTAAATCTGTTTAGAGCAAAGTATTAGCAGATAGTAAAGCACAGACATACAGACAGCACCAGTGAATATTCATAGTCTTCATAGTCTTGAAAGCTATATTTTGTGGTGTTGTTTTTTTTTTTTTTCGTGGTTGTTGTTGTTTGGTTGTTTTGAGTGATTGAAACAATTTATTCACCTCATTGTAAGTTTTAGTCAGGTCAGCATCAAGTTATCAGCCACCAGGCACAAATGTTTGGTGGACCCTTTTTTCTGGTGATCAGTGAATTTTTTACCATGTCACTGCAGGCTACACATGGCCTATGCAGCCCCATACTGGCAGTACACTAACATGGTGCTGGTCACCATGTTACATGTTATTTTTTTCCAATCAAGACTAAACTATGGCAAGATTATGCCTACATGAATAAGAACCGACAACCAACCCAACAACCAATGCAACACTTCCCTACAAACTATGAGCCCAGTTTACACAAGCACATTCATCCCAATCTTAAACCAATTTTTACATCCACAGTGGATGTGGAAAATGGTTGTTTTTTTTTTTCATTTAATGTTATGTCTTATAGAGTTTGCAGGTCACTGACGACAAGCACAATGCTACTTTTTTCTTTAACTTAGGAGGCTGATGTTTGAAATGGGCACCCTCTACATAGGGTATCAGGTCTCACTTTTACAGATCCCCGACATATTTTCAAATTTCTGGTGCTTCAAATTCAATGTACATTTACAGGAATTAACTTGCTGGGCCAAAGTAAAGGCAGACAGTGGAATGTCTTTAGTGGCTGGAGGAGGAATTAAAGCAGACGTTCGGGAAAGATGAAGAGCACGCCGGGATTACGATCGGCCATAACCAGAGACGTTATAAAGGGGGAGACAGGTGGTGTGGCGTTGCCAAGATGGCCGGCGAGTGAACACTTTCCTTGGGCTTGGGAATGTATGTCACGTTGTGCTGCATTATGGGATCGTTCTGCCATATTGACATCATTCCATCTTTGTGTACATGCTGCAAATACTCAGCTACACAACAGGAGCTTAAGGGGATTTCTGTTTTATTGTGGTTTGGTGTTTTGTGAGGGTTGGACTATTTCGCAAAGAAAATATGTTCATTCGGCCAGCAAGTTTTGTTCAGTATCATGCGTTAACTTTTTGAAAATATGACTGGATAGACAAATATATGAGAATATGACTGAATGGACAAAAGTGTTAAAGCAACTGAGAAAAACTATAATTGAAAGTGTTTATTTAGGTTTTTAGGTTATTTAGCACCCTGCATAGACCAGCACAAATTCAATGCTTATTTAGACTGGTTTATATTGGTTTATGTTGGCCTGGTACTGGTTAAGCTGGTCATCCAGCAGAGGGAAAGAAGGGACCCCATGACCCCACAATCATTTTTGGACTTTAATTTTTGCATATAGTATTTGTGACTTAGGAAAATTGATATCCATGGTTTAAAAAATGCAGGAGTGTGTATTTGATAACTTATTTTTACTTTTGATTTGGCCAGGGGCACACAAACTTTTGCATTTGGCTGTACAAATGTACAATGTGCCATACAAACCTTGTAAAATAATACACAGAATGAAATCACCCAAGACATACTGTTAATACAAAAACGTTTTGGAGCTTGGAGGTAAGATATAAATAATATGCGATTTTTTTGCAGAATTTCATATTAATGTTTCTGTAACAATTAAGGATGTTATTGGTTGTATTTTTGTTCCTAGCCAAATATTTCATTTATATTATATATAATTATTATTATATTAATTACAGTTATGTTCTTAGCCCTCAAACAACCCTCAACACCAATCTAATGCTTGTACCAAGACGACATTGAAAATCTGTTTTGTTTTTTCATTTAAACCTAGAAATAAACAAAAAGTTTTAGAATTTTGAAAAATGTACAACAAAGAGGACAATTAAAGTGAAGAAATATTCAACATTTTGCACTATTTCTATGTTACTATTTAAATTGAAGAAATTCTGTGAAATTGACCACATCAAGGCTTTTGTATTAAAAAGCTCAGGTTTTTTTTTTTAAAAAATGTATTCCTTCCATAGAAACACGTGTTGACGACTCACAGGAGTTTTTTTGAACAAGCTTATGGACACGCTGTCATTAAAGCCAAAGGGGGACGAAGATTCATGTAAACATCCAAATATTCTACTTTTCACTCAAATTGTTATGCAGATAATATCGTTTGTAATGAAAAACCTTGTATTAAATAAAAGATAGTAATTCAAAATAGAAGCGTTTTTTTAAAAGTGGTCTCACACTGAACATATATAATTAGGCGTATTATGATATGCCTAATCTTGCTATCTTGGTATCTTGTCATAGTGGTCATAAGATCTTGGTTCATATTACACCACACTGCCTTCCAAAGTTGTCCCACATGTATTTTAGCAGTCCCGTCGCTAAAATAAGTTTGTCAAATATAATTTTCTAACAATATGTAATGTTCTTCATTGGTCAACCAACAATATTTAACACACTCTGATTGATTTCTCTTTGATAGTTCCTGATATATAAAAACATTAAAAATATTATTCATTCAAGAATCAATGCACAGATAGGATTTATGTACTTTATGGACATAAAGTTTATTCAGCATTAATTGCTAGCAGTCTATACTTCAGTTGCTCACATGTCTTGTAATAAAAGGCTGAACAGAAGAGTGGAATGTACTGAGATTATAAATGTGCTCAACAGCAACAAACAGAGAAGAAACTGAGTTGTCTTCTCAGTGTGTTCTTTACCGTAACTTATAATTATGCATGACAAACAATTATATTTATTCAATCTCTGGTACTGTCTGGTATTCTGACAATCAATCAATCAATCAATCATAAAATAACATCAAACATAACTGTTAACTGCTATAACTGGTGAACGGGACGTTTTTTATGTCTTATTTGTTTTTTTTTCCCAATGTGTGGAATTCAGCAAATAAACAGTACTTGTTCATTAAAATATGTGTTCTCTGTAGAGGGTGTGTTAACAACAGAACATGACATTTGACCAGGGGCCTTTTACATATGACCATAAATAAATAAATAAATAAATGGATCCAGTTTTTTGTGCTGTGTTCGCATTTACTTGTAAAAATAAAGCAGTAAAACCATCTAATGCAAGTGCTCTTCACCAGACAGTTAACAGTGTCACAGTTTTCAAATGGGAAACTGACAAATGACTAATCGAAATGCACGAAATACACTCAGGCTCTTCCTTTTGTGTTTTGCCCATGTCTCTGCATGTGAACGTCCCGGATTTAAAGTCAACAAATAAAAACATGTTTTCTTTCAGTACGAGGAGAAGGGGTAGGTGTTAAGACTTTACATGTGTAGTTCTAGGATGAATCCATGGACATCCAGTTTGCTACAAAGGCCTAAATTTTTGCTTCTTGTGAGTTTGTCCAATTGGGATCCCTTGTGAAAGTATACTTTTCAAAAGTATATTGAGTATTAAAAGCATATACATTTACTGTTTGCGCTTTAAACATACTTTAATACATACTACACTGTAAAATGATTTGATGTTTCAACGTAAAAAAGGAAGTAACCTGATTGCCTTGAATTTTTGAGTTCACTGAACTTACTGATAGTAAGTTATGGTCAGTTAAATTTAATATTTAAAACTTCAAATTGCATTTAAATTATATTTCAATATTACAAAATACACAAATACATTAACAAAAATGTGTTTAAGCATACTTTATATAACATAGTTAGGTATATGCTTAAATATATTTTTAAGAACAACAGGCACAACCTAAAAATTACTTAAATTACTTAAGTAACATTGAAATGCATGTTCTATGCCTACAAGTGTTATTTTGGTCTGTGTAAAGAACTGGAGAACGGACTGCCGGCTGTGCAGCGAGTGAGCAGAGCTCATTACTCTGACGTCGCAACGAGCTGCTTGTTAAGGAACTATAATTTGGCAGAAGAAATTGCTAACATTAAAACATATTAAACACCACGTTCACGGCACAATGTATTTATTTCTTACTTGATTTATTTAACTGTTGTATAAAAGCAATAACACGAGAGAGAGTGTGTTATCGCGAATAACATCACATTCTATTGCTTAAGTATGTTAAGGAATACATTTATTCATCAAGACATTAAAGTACATCCCCATTTCCAAAAAAGTTGGGACGCTGTGCAAAATGTAAATAAAAACAAAATGCAATGACGTGCAAATCATTAAAATCTTATAGTACAAAGACAACATATCAGAAAGTTTATTGTTTTTTGAAAAATATTGGCTCATTCTGAATTTGATGCCCAAAAAAATCTCTGTATGCAAAGGACAAGACTGAAATCCAATAATGGCTGGTCATGATCTTCAGGTCCTCAGACAGCACTGCATTAAAAACAGACATGATTCTGTAGTGGAAATCACTGTATGGGGTCAGAAACACTTCTGAAAACCACTGTCTGTGAAAACAGTTCATCACTGCATCCACAAATGCAAGTTAAAACTCTAAAACGCAAAGAAGAAACCATATATAAACAGGATCCAGAAATGCTTTCACCTTCTCTGGGCCTGAGCTCATTTAAAATGGACTGCGGGGAAGTGGAGAAGTGTCCTGTGGTCTGACAAATCAATATTTGAAATTATTTCTTGTTATTTTTAATGCTGAACGACATATACATGTCTTGGCAACATATGCTGCCATACAGACAACGTCTTTTTCAGGGAAGGCCTTGCTTATTTCAGCAAGACAATGTCAAACCACATTCTGCATGTATTAAAACAGCATGGCTCCGTATTAAAAGAGTCTGAGTGCTAAACTGACCTTCCTGCAGTCCAGACCTGTCACCACAGAAAAGGTCTAGCGCATTATGAAATACAACAAAGGAGACCCCGAAATATTGAGCAGCTGAAATTCTATGTTAAGCAAGAACTGGAAAACATTTCACTTTCAAAATTACAGCAATTTGTCTCCTCCGTTCCCAAACACTTACAGAGTGTTGTTAAAAGAAGAGGTGATGAAACACAGTGGTAAACATGCCTGTGTTGTTGGCATCAAATTCAATTTTTCTGTTGTTTTTCTACTATTTCCAATGAAATATATGGTTTAAATGATTTGCACATCATTGCAGTTTGTTTTTTATTTACATTTTGCACAGCATCCCAACATTTTTTGGAAATGGGGTCCTATATTTCAGGTGTATTTACATAAAATATATGAACTATGAATCTCTGCATATTTCAAGTATACTATTGATATATGTAAGCATGCTCCTTTTTCACAATGGACAACTCTAGTCTATGGACAACTACATCAATTTAGCATTTATCTATAAAAATTTTAAAATGAATGATGCACTGTATCTGGGCCTGAGAGGGAAATTAGTCTCACTTGCCAGAGCAAAGAGTCAATTGTATCATTTAAAACAATCTAACCACTGATCACAGAGCTTGAAGAAGTGAGACATCAGGACAGAGTTTTTTTGTGTTATATCCCTTGTCTTTCAATGTATCTGTCCATTTACTATCTTACATTTAAATGCCTAACCCTGCATTCACACTGGCAGCAACTTTTCACCGCACTCTATCACCTGTGGGCGTTTCTCAATTCGAGCTGACCTTTAGTTGTCATGGTTTCACTGACGTCAGGCAAATGCCATCACAGGACACCATACTTGACTGGCTAGTGGCTACATAGTAAACAGGGATGGGGGAGTAGCTGATAGCTGTAGCTGCTACGGTTTTATGAAATGTAGCTAACAGCTGTAGCGCCTAAAATTTTTGTGTAGCTATAGCGATAATTTTCGCTACAGGCTTCAGGCAATTCACGCAAAATCTGAACTACAGAATGCGGTCGTTAACTGGGCAGGAGGCAACTGTGCAATCCTGACCGAGCCGCGGACAGTTCGAGCAAACGGTCACGCGCTGGTCACCCCTTGCTAGTAGGCTTAGCTCAGGGGTCGGCAACCGAAATGTTACAAAGAGCCATTTTGTCCTTTCAACAAAAATGAAGCCACCTGGGAGCAGCAACATTTATGTCCGTTTTACCATCTTGGCTGTAAATATGTCTCAGTATGTGCCACTATAGGCTAAAAATGTATCATAAACAAAAACGCAAACTTGCTTTGCTCTGCTTTAACATTTAGCTCAGCTGTAGCCGCTTTTCTCGCATCTCGCTTTTCCTCGAGGTTCTTGTAAAATGTCTCTCAGAGTTCGACTGTTTACGAGGCTGAAGTCGCTTCTCATTCTCCTGCGTTCGAATTGTCCCGTTCCACCTTAAATGGTGCCCGAGGCGCAAGATTGTACTGCTGCATCATTTAAGGTGGAGCGGGACAATTAGAACGAGAAGCAGGAGAATGAGAAGAAGACTATAGCTTCGCGAGTTGTTGCAGATTAAACGTATCAGGAAACCACCTGAGTGATTATAAATACAAATAAGTCCATTCATCTCCAAATTATCGATGTCTGTCTTAAATCTTTCTCTTTGCGTTTTCGTTATCTGCAGCAGTGGAGAGATTATTCAGGCATGATTCTCACGCCAAACAGAGCCAGGGATACTGATGAGAATTTTGAGGCTAAAGTGTTGCTGAAGTTTACAAAGGACTCTGAATGTTATGTCTGAATTCTTTTAATTGGAGCAGTTATATTTCAACAGTTGACAGTGCTTTGCACAAAATTGTTTGGTTTGTATTCAGTTATTTTTGTTGATTTTTGTTAGGAAAACGTGGAATGATTGATTTTGCCTTTACTTAGTCTAATTTTTTGTTGGATATGTTGGATATATTGGTTGTGTAAGTTTGATTGTCACTTAAACTTATTTTTTGGTGATCTTTTTCTATATTAGCTTTTCAATTGTATGTTTCTTTCTGGCACATGATTAAACGCAGTGTCTTGTTTACACTTTCAGTTGGGCTTGTTTGGTGTGTCAGGTGGAGATTCACAAACATTCTCACAATCGCGCTTTGAAAGTAGCTAAAAAGTAGTGCACTACTTTTAAAAAAGTAGCTAAAAAGTAGCCACTACTTTTTCTGCAAAAGTAGCTAAATTGTAGCTAGCTACAAATTTTGGGAAAGTAGCTACAAAGTAGCTAAGTACTAATTTTTCAGTAGCTATCCCAACCCTGATAGTAAATACAAAATCAATTTGGCCACAAATCAGATACCTTCCCTCCCACTTAATACCATAAATCAGATATGTTCCCACTGAAAAGAAAAATCCTGGAGGGAAACAGCTTGTTTATAAATGTAATCCCTGCATAGTGCATCACTGTATGTGTAGTCAGTGTCAGAGGTGGGTAATAACTAGATACATTTACTCAAGAGCATGTACTTGAGAAAAATATTGATGGCTTTGTACTCCCTTGAGTATTTTTAAATCATAAAACTTTTACTTCTACTCACATATATTAGTGAGTAAAGAACGTTTTAGTCAGTTACATTTTAGCTGTTCATATTTAGTTATTGATTTCTTTCTTGTGTTTAATTTCATAATGTTTTGTTGGTCATAACATCTCTACTGCTTTAAGATTGGTCATATCTCAGATTTTGGACAGAGGGTAACACAAACTTCAGGTCTTTGAGATCACTGCCACTGGTCTACTGGTCTAAGCTGGTTTATGCTGGTCCAGAGCTGGTCCAGTGCTGCTTTAGCCGGTCACACAGCATTGTCCTGCTAGCTGACCAGCATCCAAAACACAACTTTTCCGCGTTTTGATGGTGATCAGCATAGCAGCTTCCATTGCTGCTGACCAGCATCCCAGCATCCAAAACACACCATATGATGTTTTTGGTGATGACCAGCTATGATGCTATTTTTTTCTAGCAGGGTACAGTGACAGCACCGTCACTGTTCCTCTCTAGTAGGAACAGATATCTAGAAACCAAAAAAGCATGGTGGTGGAGATAAAGCATGTACCACCCTGCTCCATTCCCACTGGTAATCACCACATTGCTTCAGTCCTAATCTGCGTAAACTTTGCTCAAACTTTGTCGTGCCAATGACACTGTCCATTTTGAGTCACCAACATTCACACTGCCTCCTGTTGCCAGAAAATGAGTGACGTCGGGCCATGCTGTGTTGTGGACATTGCAAACTCGGGTTCCTATCACCCTCATGGCTTTATCTTGAAGAGTGCACCATTTTGAGGCAACAAATGGGGAAAACGTAAGACTGCACATGACTGATTCTTCTTAAGTCAGTCTGCCAGTTTTCTTAATACAGAAGATCGTCTCCTGTGATGGTAGGTTCCTCTGGTTTTTTGGTCTGTATTTTGGGCAGATGAATTCTGCTTGAAGCCACCACCAAAATGTTGGCTCCATGTGTTACTGCGCTGGCAACACACAGCCAGAATGAGAATCCTAGGTTCTCTTCTAGAACCACAAGGTGGAACAGGTTCTCGCGAAAGTTTGCAACACGTTCCGTCAAACGATGGCACCGAACTGCTGCGATGAAACAGGCAAACCCAAGTGAACTGAAGAGAGCTGAGAGAGAGAGAGACTTATCAATACTTGTCCAAACTGTGAACAATAACAAAACCAGCTTTGTCAGTTTTTTGCCCCTTGCCTCTAGAAAAAAAACACACTGCCCCAGACATGTCAGCTGTACATTTGTGAGTGACTGGTGTAAAAATTATGTTGTGGAAATATTCAACCCAATTTGCCACATTCTGCCTGATTTTTGGTATACATATATTTGCAATATCTAATATTTTGTTCAATCTCAATGAGGCAAAGTTTTCTCCTCAGAAAACGTATTTTTTCAGATTGGCCATTGTTTTATCATTATCAACACTACATATTACAAAACTTAAAGGGTAGGTGTAGGTGTAGGTTCACTGCTAGTTTTGGACAGTACATAAAATGGCTATATTTGTGTTGTAGACACTGTAAGCCCTGGTTCCTATCACCAGCACTGTCGGCATGTTTCTCCACAATGAAACATTTCACATCAAAGTACTCTGAATGACTTTGATTACCAATCTCAACCAATTAGTTGTGCAGAAATGTTGAAAAATTCTTTGAAAAATAATCACTTTGTGTACTGCATTGTGTACTATACTGTGCACTGTATTGTTCTATGTCACACTGACCTACCTGCTATAAAGTTCCAGAGGTAGAGACCTAGAGGTCCTTTGATGGACTGGTAGGGCACCTTTCTGGCATTGTAAATGCAGAATGCCAGACTCAACAGTGCAAAGCCAATAGCGATGAAATGGAAAAAGATTATGATCATATGAAGACCACCATTGACCTTCCTTATCAGTCTTGGGAAAACTGGTGAGAGAGGAGAATGTACAACAGATATTAGTTCAATATTTTTCTTGGTAGCTTTGTATGAAAAATGTATATTGAAAAGAATCAGCAGCTGAACTGGAGTAAAACTGCACTACTTGAGAAAGACCTATTACTAAAATGGAAATTCACTGATTTGTCAATTTTTCCCCCATAATTTAATAGTTAAGATGTAAGCAAAGTCATTCAAAGTGGTTTTATGTGAAATGTTATATTATAAAGCAGATTTTCTTTACAGTAGCGGTGATCAGCAGTCATGATGTCTACATTACAAATGTAGCCATTTTATTTACTATCCAAAATGGCCAGTGAACCTACATGTGTTTTCTCAGTGTTTATACGCAATGTTGATAATGGTAAAAGAGTGGTACATCTAAAAAAATAAGTCTTCTATTCTGTCTTTCAACTCCTGCTGTATGTGCCTGTTTACACTACAATCTTATAGTAAAATATCGTAAAACAATGTTTCAGGCATCAGGCAGTAAAATTCATAACTATTTCATGTGATAAGGAGCTTATAGAGGCATTAAAGTAGGGCTGCCAAAAGTGTGGCCCATGGGCTGAAGATGGACATTTGATTGGGACTGCTAGAAAGTTAACCCCACCCCTTCTCCTGGTTTTACTTCCTCGTAGGAATTTGCTTTATGTTTGCCATAAGAGACCACTAGTTGTACAACAATTTTAGATCCTATTAGAAAACCATTAAAGGCATCTACAGTCAGTCACAATTCATCTAACCCAGACAGCAGGGTGACACTGATCCGTTATTGATTTCCCATCAGAATCATCATCAAAGTGTCAATGAAAGTCAGCAGCTCCAAACACTGGCCACAATGAAGCTGAATATGCATTAATTTATAGCTGACCATGAGATGAATGTCATCATCTCATGGCATTGGCAGTAACGGCGTTAAACGACATTTATTTATAATAGACTGCAAGATCATATGACGGACATGTCCATGTGAACTCGTGAGTTCCGCACCCCAACTCCTCTTCACAGCTCACTGCTGGCTCTATAAGAGGAAAGACATTTTAGTTAAAATATTTTTTATGTTAAATTTATATATATTTTTTAATTTTATGTTTTTTAATTCACTTAATAATCCTATCATCGGATATCAGCAGTTGTCTGATTATATAAGTGTTCATGCAAAACAGCATATTCCGATTTCCGATTTCTTAGATCAGATTAAGGCCTAGAAATCTGAGTAAGAAATCCAATAAAGAGAGCTGGATTTGAGCTCAGTAATAAGGTTTTCAGTGCATGTATACACTCTGATTTCTTTCATTTTTCTCAGTCTGCGCATGTGCAAAAACAGACAGCTGTGCAAAAACAGCGAGCAGTGTTTAACACAGCATTTCTGATTATTGCCTGACCCATGCAGACCTGGAGTTTTACCATTATCTGATTACCCATGTAAACACATTGAGTGAATTAATCAGATTTTCTGCATTTTTCAGATTATCAAATGCATAAAACGGAATGTTTTTAAGTGTTTCCTGATTTAATTGTTATGTTATGGTGGTAAAATCCGCGGATATAGAGAGCTAAAGAAAATGAACTAATTAACTGTCATTTATTGAACTGAGAAATGTGACTGTCAACTTTTGAAATAATGCAGAGAGAAAACATACATTTTCTTGCTTCCTGTACAGCAACTGGTTAAAAACACAACTTAATTTCATTCTATTATTTGTTTAGAGAACTGAAGGAAAAATGAGATCTCCTGAAGTAGACAGTCACCTGGTGTTTGTAGATTACAATTTGAGCATGTGACTTTGAGTAATCTGAGTGATTTTGCACTATTGTAAAGTAATTTTAAAGCCTGTTCTTGTCATCTCAGTGTTCAATTAATCTGAATAAAGAAACTAATGGAGAGTTGTGTTGTCTGTTTTAGGTCTGTTGACTTTCTATGGTCCTTGCTGTAGATAAAACAGGATGACATTGATCATTTAAAGGTTGTAGGTTGTGTCAGTGATGTTTTAATATCAATTCAGTAATTAATCACACCTAAAAAGATAGTTCTTAGAGGTTGTATTTAGAGCCATGAGTTCTTTATATAACTATGTCATGCTTAAATGGTTCTTCGCAAGGTAAAAGAGTTCTTCAGATTGATTGAGAATGTGTTATAGTTCTATATAGAACCTTTTTTTTAAAAAAAAAAAAACATTTTAAGAATCCTGTACCCTGTGATATCAACCTATCAGCAACACACAGAATACAATTATTGTGCACCACCAGGAACCAACAGACACTTTTAAAGGTTCTATGCTTTTTTTCAGCAGAGCCAACATTCTCCATCACTCTGAAGAACATTCCACTATGCAAAGAAACATTTAAGCATGAAATGATTCTATATAGAACTCATGGTTCAAAATAGAAGCATTGTCTTTACTAAAGAACTACTGAAGAACTATCTTTTTAAGTGTGTAATGAAGAATCAACGTTAGATTAGAACATTAATTTAATGTTTATTTAACATTGATTCGATAATCCTTTACACTGTAATGATAATTTTAAAACTCCCAAGAGACAACACAAACATTTAATAGATTCAATGTTTTTTCAACAGGAAACTGAAGTAAAGGGGAATTCCACCAATTTTTCAAAATTTCGGAATAATTCAGTTTTCAGGTTTGACATGAAAAGGTTCAACTAGGGAAACTTACAGACTCTGATTTCATTTCAGTGGTGATGATAGGAACCAGGGGTCACAATGTCTACAACACATATAGCCATTTTAACCACCAGGCAACCTTCATGTCCCTTCTGAGCTTTTATATGTAATGTTGATGATGGTAAAATAGTGATAAATCTGAAAAAAGAAGTTTTCTTTGGGGACTGTTCTGACACACAACACGCTGCATCATGAATCCTCTGTCATGAATGAAACACAAACCTATCACAAGACAGTGTCTCAGACATCAGGCAGCTTATATCTAACCATTTTACATAATAACTTTCTGTGAGGGAGTGTTTAGAGGTGGACGTCTGGGTCCTATCATGACCACTGTGAACAATTCTGTAAGTTTCTCTAGAATGGAGCATTTTACATCAAACCACTCTGAATCACTTTGTTTACTTCTCAACCATTTCATTATGTAGAATTTTTGAAAAATCGGTGAGGGTCCCCTTTAAGGAAAAAAGGCCTTTTCAATAGGAACTCCACTGCTTTTATTTTTATTTATTTATGTATAATTAAACGGTTAATTTGTAAACAGAGTCATTCAGAGTGGTTTGGGGTGAAATGCTACATTCTAGAGAAACTTACAGAGTCAGAATTGTTCACAGTTTTGATGTTGGCAACCAGACATCCACCTCTAAAAGCTCCTTCACAGAAAGTTATTACATGAAAAGGCTATGACGAATATGCAGCCTGATGTCTGAGACATTGTCTTATGGTAGTTGTGTGATAATGTTTTGGCCTAAACATATTTTAAACAGTTTATTTTAATCTATTCATGGTGGAAGGATACATGCAGGGCATTATAAGGGCAAATTAGTCCCCATAGAAAAATATTATTCTGTTTCAGATTTTCCACTGTTTTCTCATCAGCAATATTACATAGAAATAAACAGAAGACTCGTGTAGGTTCACTGGTGGATTTGGATAATAAGCAAAATGGCTATATTTCTGTTGTGGACACGGTGACTCCTGGTTCCTATCACCACCACTGTAAAGAAATCAGCCAGCAAGTTTCTCTACAAGGAACCACTTCGCATTAAACCCCTCTAAATAACGTTCTTTACATTCAAGGAGTTAATTATCAGTTAAGAATTAATTTTCGGAAGTTGTGAAAATTTGGTGGAATTCGCCTTTAAGTAGAAAGTAGCGTGAACGCTTTAGGTAAAGCTCACTGTATATTTTATAACGGCGGCTCCCGAGACCGCATTTCCGGGTCTTCCCGCCCTGAAAGAGCCCGTAGTAAACATCTCCGGTGAACTGCGAGAGCTCCGGGCTGGACGCGTTGACGAGGTCTACTCCCGGTCTGACACAGGATCGTCCCGGTTATCCAGCGCTCGGTGGAGAGCGCCACGACCAGCAGCGCCACCGAGCCGAGGCTGAGGACGGAGCCCACAGAGAAAACGATCCGCTTCCACACAGTCGGCATGTCACCATTCCCATTCCGCCCGGACAGGCTCCCACCGCTAACGGCTAAAAAAACTGACTATATCTCACTGGAATGGCTCTAGTGATCCACAGGTACTGTCGGAGAGCCTATCTCCGCGGTTAAACGCACCGTAAGGAAGATAAACACGACAGTGAAGGAGAGCTCTGAGGTAAAGACCAAGAAACCCAAGCTAAGGCGGTCAAACAGATCTCCGTTACCGCGAAAAGTAACCTAATACCGGGCTTCGGCTCCACGCCAGAGCTTTAAATGATCTCTCTCTCTCTCTCTCTCTCTCTCTCTCTCTCCCTCTCTCCCTTTCTCTCTCTCTCTCTCTCTCTCTCCCTTTCTCTCTCTCTGTCTCTGTCTCTCTCTCTCTCTCTCTCTCTCTCTCTCTCTCTCTCTCATACAGAAAGCCATTAAAGCCCACAACATTTGATGTATAGGACACACACACACATCATCCAAACCGCTCATCCTTCTGGGTCGCAGCGGGACGCCGGAGCCCACCCCAGCTGCCACCGGGCGGAAGGCATGTATAAGACACATATTTTTAAAAACCTTTTCAACCGTTCCTTTTGTTTCATAATCCTTTTATCTTAATCCAGTATTATTTTTTCATTTGTTTTTATTAGATACTTATTAACCTCTGTAATATTGTAATTCGTAATTCTTAGTATCAATTTAAAAATGTATTAAATGTTTAGTAACTAAACTAACATTCTATTTTCTATATTTTTTATATTATTTGACATTTTTTTTCAGTTAACGTGTTTTCTTTGTAACCTTTACCTGGTTATATGTTTGGGTTCTTTTCCCTCTGATTTCCTGGGCCTTTGTGTGTCAGTATGTAAAGTACTTTAACAACACTTCTTGTATACACTTCAGTAACTTCCTGTAGGAAAGGTGCTATATAAATAAGGATTTGATCGATTAACTGATTGACACACATCCATGTGCAAAAGTTTAGACGCCCTGTCAAATGACGTTTGATTGATTTTCTAAGTGAAAGAAACACGTCCTCTACAGAGAACACACCTCTACACAATTACTGTTTATTTGCTGAGTTAAACATACTGGGAAAAACTAGAACTTAGCCTGTGCAAAGGTTTCAGTTCATTTTTAATCTTATGTTTTATTGTTCTCTCAACATGCTAAACTCATCAAATGAACAAGGATGTAGAGAAATGTTTTCTCTGTAGAGGACAGCTTAACGTGTAACTTATTTTCACTTGGAAATTCAACCAACTTTTGCATATGAATGTATGTAAATGCATCACAATTGCAAACGTTTTAATAATTGACATTTTATTTGTGCACAAACTAAGGTTCACAGGTACAATTGCCTGTAGACATACATGTTCATAGCACATATCAATAGACATGTTAGAATAAAGGAAAAAAAAGAAAATAAAAGGGGGAAAAAGGGCAAGTTGTAACCTGGGGCAACAAAAAATTAACAGAGGGAGTCTGAGAAGCTGACCACAAAAGCAAAATACATTTCTTGACCAAAGACTAATATAAATATACAAACTAATATAAAAAACAAATGCTTTGTTTTATAATCAGGTACAGATTCGATGTCAAGCGTTTAAAAGAAACAAGTTCAAGTCCAAGGATACAAGAGGGAGGATTTTCTCAAGTTCATGGTGTATCCCCTTCCAGTAAAAATTGTATCGTCACATAACCAAGCAATTGCAAACCTCTTAATCAACAACACCAATACATGAGGGTAGGTTTTCTTATTAGCTATCCTATAAGCTGGAAGCAGTAACTATTCATCAAGTCAGCTGAAAAGCCCGAAGCGCGTCCTCCAACACTTTTAAATGTCAATATTCAATCCTCATTGACTCCGTCAGGTCACTGCTTAATGAAATGAACAGAGTGGGTAAAGGTCAAGCAGGACAGATGTACTATGCATTAAGACAAGAACTACAAAACAATTCACTGTAATGTGTTGGAGATTGGCCCGCCTGCAAAACGGCCATGTGCTTCCGCAGTCTCTCTCTGCGTTGGCTTGTGCTTGATTACAGAGTGCTTGCCTTGGCTTTCAAACAAGAACCGTGCCATGGAGCTAAAATAACAAAGAGAAACTATCAGTATGTTTTCGTTGGACCTCATAATTCAGAAGATCCAACAAGGTTCAGAGGAAAACCATACACAGGACAAAATGTGTATGAACCACACTACTGAATTTGTATCACTTTGTATCAACTTTGTATCAATTTGTATCAACGCAATTAAATATTCAGACCATAGATATTTACAAGGATTATGTTACAATCTATTTAAATCCAGGGCATTAATTGAGATAGTAAAAATCATCATTTATAGTGTACTTGTAGGTACTGTCTAATTCCCTAATCATAATGATAATAATAAAATAATACCTAACATTTTTTTGCATTTTCAATGTTGTTTTTAAAAACATCATTTTGATTTCTTTTAAAAGGAGTGAGTTTTCGAAAATTTGATGTATCAAAATTTAATTTCAAATAATTTTATTCAAAAAATGCTGTCCCATGTTTTTATGTCACCACTGAAACAGAGTTGTAGTCTGTAGGCGGGTATTTTAGCCACGCCCCTGCATTTTAGATCAGGAAGTGTAGATCATGTATTCCTGTCCCTCATGACCACATGGTGCGCAGTTAGATTTAATTTTTTTAAGTAAATGTGTCCCAGATCTGAAAATCAGTGTGGAACTTTAAGAGTGGTCAGTACTGAAACACATAATTTTTGCAATTAAATAAACTGGCTTGTGTTTTAATGAAAAATATGATTTTATGTGAGTACAACTATTCAAAGCTGTGTTTGCTCATCATGTACTGGCCAGCGTTTTTGAGTCATGTTCAAAATTAGCTAAAATTGTCACTAACGAACATTAGGTAAAAGTTTTGGTACTGTTATGATTTTATTGTTAGTGACAAAATTAAATGTTCAGTCATTTATCATAATTAATGACAGGGTCATTCAAATCTAAAGTATTTTAGTTTAAAAGCCAAATGTGTTTTTTTAACCCTGACATTGAAGCAGTTCTATAGAATGATCCATAGCAAGAGATCAAAACTGGATCAGGCTTAATAGAGCTGATACTGATCAATTCATAAATGCCGGGATGAACTCTGATACAGATGTGGACAATATTTTGTCTTTGAGGAGTGGTAAACTTCGAATTAAAATATTATTTTCCACTGTCAGGTTTTCTGAGCACAACACTTGGTCTCTTGGGCCCCGCCCCCCAGCCTACTCCCAGGGGTTAGGCCACAAAAACATTCCTCTTTTCTCCATCTTGTGTGACTTATTTCTAAAAATATATGAGAACATCTTTTTCACTTTAAATTTTTTTATACACTGTAGTGATGGTGAACTTTCAATTAGTATATTTAATCTTGTAGAACACCGTAAGACATTCAGTGCACTTATTTTATAAAATGACTCTAATATCGATAGTGTCTTCAGTTCACTTCAATTCCAATTTTGTCGCGCAGCTTCATGATTTTTCTGCACTAACACACCTGATTCAGATCAAGAAAGACTTGATTAGCTAATGATAGCACTCACACTCAGAGAAAAAGAAAACTGTGCAGTGAAGGTGGGATTCCAGGACTGGAGCTGCAAATGGCCTGCATACCAATTCTGGTGAAGTAACAATTTTGAACACAAGAGGGAGACATCTTATCACATACAAGGGAATGGAATGAAGAAGGCTGTTTGCCGTAAGTATCCCATTTGCATCGTGAAAGTAAGTTGGGGAAATCATAATCTGAATTATGTTGGCCTGCAGTCCTTGAAAGTTTAACATATTGTATCATCACTGTCAGAACTAAACTTAATATCTGCAAACCTTTACAGGAGAAGGGAAAACATTCTTAACTTGTAATGGAAGTTAATGTAACAATTTTTTCCCAAGTAATTTTGGACCATTTCTGTTGTCATGAATTCAGAAGATAACTGGACTTTTTTAAATTATGCAGAATGCCAAAAATGGAGATGCTGGAGATGCAGATTTTTGCACAACAGCAATGATACATCTTTTCACTTGTCCATGCTCAATAACACCAGTGCTTTCATGTCATTCAGTATTTCTTCTCTTACGTACTATACTGCGCTAAAGTCTTAGAAAACTGTATGTAAAGCTATTATTCAGGGCAGTCAGTGTTTGTTTATTTAGAATAAATGAGCAAACAATACATTATAATTTGATGTCTGTCAGTTTGTTAACCTTAAGAGAGCTCATTATTATATACAGTCATATTACATGGTCACTACAAACTGAAACAGGATGACTGGGTCATTGAAAACTCAGGGTATGCACACAGAGCTAGGCCAAAAAGAGTCTCTGAAGCAGGTAGCCTAACAGCTAAGCCTTACATAAGTATCATCTGTTTATACTACAAAGCATTTGCATATGCAATTCTTATTAATCATTTTTGTGTTCTAATAATGACATGTAAAAGCATTAGATATCATGAGGATATGGTAAAAATGGTACTTTGTTTACCTTGCAACTTTTATGTGGTGCTAGTAGACATGGCATATGATTAGGAATAGGTATTGTTATCAGTTATACAGGGGGAAAAAAAAGAGGGCTCAGCTTAAAAACCCGCACCAGCAACAAACAAAACCCCTGTCAGCTAAAAAGACAACTCTGTCTGTCCACCATTGATATATCTATAGAAAACAAAGTTGACGTGCCAAAAACTCCATATGGGTTGAGAAACAAAGTATACAAGAAATCGGCATTTAAGTACAAGATTGGAGATTTTATGTGAATTGCGTAAATTGTATGAAAGTGAGGGGTCCGTTTATAATGAGAATTTTTCTCCATAACAGACTGTGTCCATCAACAGACGTCTTGTTTATAAATGGAAGGATTGAAAAGACCGCGACCATAGCTGGACTAAGCGGTTAACGACGATGATGATGATGAATTTGAAAAGATTTTATATAAAAAGGAAAGTGAGGGAAAAAACAATGGTTTTAGTAAATGGTTAGGGTAGCCTTCCAAATTTAACAGCTGACAATCAAATTTCCTGATAATCAAATTTCTAATTATAGAACAAAACTGGCAAAACTGATTGATTTAAAAGGCAGCTGTGGGTTGGTTCAATAGTTTCAATGTCTGTGGTCCTGGGAGACTGTCGGTGAGGAAGATGCCATGTTCATACAAACTGATAAACAGGCAAAAACAACACAAATAACACTACCCTCTGGTTATTTCACTAGCATACCCATGTTTGTTGTTGAGATAAATTTTTCACCCAACACCACTCACATGGTTTCCAGGTTATGAACTTATAAAAAATAAGATATAATTAAAATGAGATCAGGTATTGTTTTTGGTGTTTTGTGGAAAACTAGCCATTATCTTAGGTCTAAAACCAGTGTGATGATGGTGTTTTGCTAAAACAAGTGATCAGGACAGATTTCCGAGACAGTGTGCACCAGACCCAGCACGTTGTATACACTCATCTCATCGATCACCAAACAGTTTTGTGGCATTGCTACAATGTGTACATAAATCTAGGAACAGCAACTACTAGATATGACAAAAGTACAAAGTACAAAGAAAAGATTTCCAATGTTTTTACTGACCAACTTAATTTTTGCAAACATACACAGATTTAGAATTTGATGCCTGCAACACACTCAAAAAAGTTGGGAGGCATGTTTATTACTGTGTTACATAACCTTTCCTTTTAATTACAGTTTTTAATTGTTTGGGAACTGAGGATACCAGTTTTTGCAGTTTTGCGAGTAAAATTTTTGCCCATTCTTGCTTGATACAAGACTTCAGCTGTTAACAGTCCGTGGTTGTCGTTATCTGATTCTTCTCTTCATGATGTGTTATACATTCTTAATACATGACAGATCATGACTGCAGGCAGGCCATTCAAGCTCACACTTACTCTATACCTACAAAGTTACGCTGTTGTAGCAAGTGCAGAATGAGGCCTGGCATTGTCTTGCTGAACTAAACATGGACTTTCCAGGAAAAGACGTCATCTTGATGGCAGCATGTCTCTCTAAAACCCCAATGTACACCTCAACATCAATGATACCTTCAGACATACCCATGCCTTGGGTGCTGACGCAGCCCCATACCATGACAGATGTTGGCTTTTGCAACTTTCGCTGATAAAGGTCTCAATGGTCCCTTTTGTCTTTGATACAGAGAACTCAACATCCTTTTATCCCCCAGAACAAGCTGAAACACTGACTCATCTGACCACAGCACACATTTCCACTGTCTTCCATGGTCAGAGGAAAACATAAAGATGTGCAGAGCATGGCCTAAGCACAAAAATACCATACATGCCACATAAATGTTATGGATTAGCGATTCAAATTTTAAATGAAATCAAGTCTTATAATGTTGTTTGCTTTACTAATTAGAATAACATTATCAAACAACATCAGTGCACTAAAAAACAGCTTACCGTCACAATATACACACAATACAATACATAATTTGCTCTCTGTGGTTTTAGAGTCTCGCGATATTGATTGTGAAGTGGAATCTTATTGACAGAATGGTAGCAGTGCCCACTAAGCTAACTGTGAATGTCGAATGGTTAGACTTTGTGGTTTGGCAGTGGTTTATGGGTTTAATGCATGCTGGAATGTATTGTAATGCTTTTAATGCAGTTATGAGTTGAGTTACAAGACTTTCTTTTTTGTGATCCAATCATAATGTAAAGAGGCCAAATCTATCATCAGGTGTGGAAAATACTTTGTTAATACTTTTTGTTAATATTCCAAAATATAAATTTGGAAGATTTGTACTGAAGTACTATTGAAAGTAAATACTAGTACTGGTAATATGACTGGTTAGGGTGGGATGGTCAGTCAGGCTGTTTGAACTAAAGTCAACATTTTCTTAGGTAAACTGAGTTTCATTTCACCAATATGGACCATTCTATCAAATTAGTTCAACCTGTAGTCTCACAGTAAAGAAAAAGACAAGTATTTAGACTTGCTTATATATTTACAAAGATGCTGTTATGAACTATTAAAACTCAAAACATTAATAGAGGCAGTAATAAGCTAAATATATACAAAATTATTATTTATAGGGTACTTTCTATTGGTAGGTGGCTATTCCAAACTCTGACCTCTGGATTTAAACTTGAAAATAATACTTACATTTTGTTTTTATTTTGTTGTTGTTATTGTTGTGTTTTGGTTGTTATGGTGGTCATTGATTTTTTTAAAATTGAAGTTGAAAAACTTGGATTTATCATTTTTAAATAAATACCTTTATTCAAAAAATGATGTCCTACATTTTCATGTCATTACCAAAACAAGTGTTTTAGTCTATAGGCAAAGCCTTATTTTAGCCACACCCCTGAATTTTAGAGCAGGAAGTGAGACTGCATCCCTGTCCCTCATGGCCACATGGTGAGCAGTTAGATCAGTCATTGAGCGCACTTTAATTTTTTTGTTTATTTTACCCTTCCATAGGGCATTTGCTATCTGTCTAACTACATATCTATTTATTTATCTTTCTATTATCTTCTTCTTCACTGCACTACACATTTGTTGTTGTTTTAGAGAATATTTATAGTTATTCCAAATATTCATTAAGACATTAAGGCAAGCAGACACACACTATGTAAACCTGTAAACCTGGAAAAGCTGGAAAAACCAAAGCTCTGACACGGTTTATTTTACACGTTTCCCTTCCTAGCATTTCCACTTTGACATCACTTTGTGCATGATGAGGTTTAGTTTTCTAAAACTATTACTTCCTAGTATCACAACTGAAGAACTTTCCTGAGGCAAATCTTAAAAATACAGTTATAAGGTATACAGCTAGGATTCCGTAACTTTCCTCTTGTCCAGTGCAGGTCAAACAAGTTCACAACATCTGTGGAAAGAACAAGTCAAGATGGACCACAAAACCAAAGCTCTCTCAATCAGAAGATATATAAACACTTAAAAACCACTATAGAGCACACCCTGCTACACCCTGATTATCTTATTATGTGATGTAGGGACTAATGGTCATTAGGTTTGGGTAGACTGGGGTCTTTCGCACAGTCAGCAATAACCCAATGGGCAAACTTCATTAGGTTACCATCATCCTCCATTAGACTGACTTTCACCAATGGTCTCTCTACTTGAGTATGGCTTCAGGGTTTTGACTCTGAGTTGAAAGGAAGGGCAATGTTGAGACAGACAGAGCTACAACGCCATCTGATTGGATGAAAGTAACTCTGTGTGATGTTTACAGTCTTCATGATTTTTGTTATGAATTTGGAAATTATGATTGGTTGAAATGTCCATCTGTGCACTCATCAGTGAATCAATCTTCCCCTTTTAATATTAATCTGAAATGGATTTCAGAATAATTGCCCAGAAAAAAGACTTTCAATTATGAAACAGATAATGAACTAATTAAGCACCAAAATGTAAAAACATAATGAGTTATTCCAACAAAATAAATAAATTACTGTTTATTAATTTAAGCTTGGTAGCATTGTGTGATAGTGGGAGACTTACCTAGGGTGGGAATTGGCCATGATAAATTTCTCCTCACCACATCTTGCCACATCTTTGAGGTTTTAGCTGTTCACATATGGGTGGCCCACTGTAGACCACAGATTGTCAATAACGTTTAAGACTTTAAGGAAAGATAGTTTTTCTTCACAGTTAGCTGTTTCCTTTAAAGCTATTTTAAAGTTCTTTGTCATGTTAAAAGATCCATTCAGCCAAGAAGAAGCCAACTGGCAGCAAAGTAGCCACAGAGGATCAAATTGCCATCCTATATTAGAGTTGGTACAGTAATTTTTCCTCATTAGAAAATGTATCTGTAGCCGTTTTTCAGTTGACACCTGTTGATACCACATTTGGCCTTGTTTTTGGCTCACTGAATATAAAAATTAACCAAGGCATTTTCCTCTGAAGTGAAACAGTGTGTGCACTGTACTTTTGCTACCCACATATTGTCCCTACTTTCTACTTAAAGTTGATGGAAAGGTTTAGATGGCACAGCTAACTCTGACAACTGATATTATTTTGTGTACATACAGCTCATGTATCCTTGTAACAGTGAAGGTTCTTGAGGGGAACTATGGCATTCGACTTTGCTATTGCTTTTGTTATTCTGCTGCTCATTGATTCATCCATAAGTCTCCCCATATTAATGTTTTAGTGTTGTCTGCTTTACTAAAAACAATAAAATAAAACTCTGGCATTAGTAGATTCTATAACGATATGCTGTTGCTTCAAGGAAACATCCACATTTTTAGACAACAGTCCACAACTCCTCTGGTTTGTGAGTAAGGGTGTAGTTTGGGGTATAATGGGGTTTGAGGATGCACTTTGAGGTTGGGGATTGTCCCCATCCCTACACATTAAATGTCTAATAATGTCTTTAATATAGAATTAAATGTTTCTGCTCCTTCAATCTCAACATGTTTTTATTGTGTGTAAAGACCAATGTATGCATGAATTGCTTGTGATGTTACATTTTAAAGTTGCTGCTCTGACAGAAGATGCTAACATTTTTTGGAATCCATTATGTTAGTTCTTTGATCTTCCTTATTCTGAACTATGAGTATATAAGTATATCAGTTGTTAGATATATTTGTAGGAATCTCAAGGAGAGCCTTTAATTTTGGCACCTAATTAGACAAAATGACAAATATGTCCCTAATGTTCATGTTTTTTTTATTATGATTTATATTTAGAAGACTTGAACACTCACACACATAAACACAAACACACAGACACACATACACACGATGGTGCCACACGCATGCAGAAATGCACACACTGAACAGACAAGTGTGACAGATGAAAGTGACAGATAACCAACAGGCCTGTTTGTTGCTGTTATGATAGCATAGATAGCAGCACTTATTTGGCTATCATAACAACCTAGAGTAAAGAACAATGGGCTATCTCATAGCTCTATACGTTGGAACATCTTACTGGTTCATAAACTGTAAACATTTTATAGCCTGTGTAGGTGTGCACATGTCTGTTATCAGTACAAGCACAATTACTAGGTTTAATAGCTTTCCAAACTTATGGCTAGTGTAGAGTGGAGCACAATCTAGCATATTTTGTTTCTCACTAAATAGTTGTAAAAGTATTTGAGCTTAATCATTTCAGTTTACACAAACAATTTGTATATCTCTACAAAACAGAATGTAAACTTTGTTTCAAGCACTTTTCACATTTCAGCCGAAAGTGGCCTGAGTGCAGTGTCACAACTAACCCCATAGACAGAGTTAATTGTAATAGATTGACTGGTAGGTCAATGCAAACACAATTATCCAATACAATACCACAACATAACCAGATTAAATTAACCACATTTCTTGTGATGTTGCATTTTAAATTGCTGCTCTGACAGAAGGTGCTTGCATTTTTGGAATCTGTTATTCGATTTGTGAAGATCAAAAATCGCTTGCCACGTGTCTGATGTTAGTTCTTCCCCATTCTGAACCGCAATGGGCATTATAAATACTCCAGTTGTTTGATGCATTTTTAAGAATCTCAAGGGGTGGCATTCATTTTGGCACTTACTGATGCTGTTATGTTACAACAGCATCGCCTGCAACTACAGGTAATGCCACGAAAATGGACAAAATGATATATTTCATGTCATTATATTTAGCAGATATTAACAAACATGCACACAATACAATTGCAACACCAAGAAAGACATGAGATATCAAAGTGATATTTATTTGGCAGATTGCTTGTGTTACATAGCACACATGATTGTGCAGAATACACAACAGTTTTTATTTGGTGTATCCACAACAGGCCAAAAGAATTGCTGCTACACAGTCGAGAATGGAGAGGAAGAGACATTGGAATGGCATGCTATGCAGGCTCTATACGTGCCTAAGTTCATGTGTGAAAGCCACTGGTGGTCATTGTCATGTTAAAATATGGCACCAGGTGACCCCTGTAGATAAGGTACCACCATATGCCCCAACACCACTGTCATGTATCAATTGCTGGTCAAAAAATCAGTAATGAGTACGAGGGGCAAATGCGAACGGAACCCAATGGTACCTCAAACCACAGTGCCTAGCGTGGACCTATATGGCTCTGCAAAATGCATGCCTCCATGAGCCTTTTGCCCAGTGCCTCCATATATGGATTCATCCATCATGTTGCAGTAAACTGAAGTGGGACACAGCCAGAAATACAATAAGATGCGACTCATTGATCACATTCTTGGCAAATGGCCAATCCAGTTTCTACCATTCCTGCAATTCTCCCTTCTTCAGAGTCTGAAAGCTGGATGTATGGCTGTTGTCTTCTTCACTGGTGCATGCTTGGTTCCTAAAAGAACTCTGACTACAAGCAAACACTTAATGACATGCTTTGAATCTGCTCTTTGCAGTGGCCTTCTGTACCAAGTCTAGGGAGCATAACTCACACATAATTTGCATGTGGGCTGCTCTTGCAATCGTTTTCACATGCCATCATGACCTACCTTTTCGCAAGTTTTGGATACACATGTTGTGTATTTCCCAGTGTAGCAAGTTAAATGACCAGCAGTGTATATTCATTAAAATAAACATTGCAAATTTGTTTTTGACTACAAAGTGGAAGAGCTAATTGCAGAACAATACAATTTAAATAGATTTTATTTGCAAGATGTCTGTGGCACGCTTTTTTGATATATTTGTGGGAATATGAAAAGGTGACCTAAAGCACCTTTTACCTTCATCTTTTTAATTGCATAAAAGTCCATGTTACATTTACAGTAACACTTTACTTGAAAACTACCTACATAGGCACTACCAACACTGTACATGTAACTGGCCATCCACGTGATGCAAAAGAATTCAGGACTCATCAGACCAGGCAACCTTCTTACGTTGGTGCTAGGACCAGTTCTAACACTTGTGTGCCCATTATAGGCACTGTCAATAGTGGACAGGCATTAGCGTGACTCGTCTGTGGCTAAGCAGCCCCATACACAGCAGCGTGAGACGCACTGTGTGTTGTGACACATTCTTTCCATACCATCAACAAACATTTCTGTGATTTGCACCACAGTAGGCCTCCTGTCTGTTCGACCAGATGGGATAGACTTTCGCCACCTTTGCGCATTGATGAACTGGCACTCCATGAGTACCTGCTTCTACTAGGTTTAGAAATGGTATGTTTTATGTAAAAATAGAAACATCCAAATATTATAATGTTCAAATATTCAAAGATTCAAGTAAACTTTTTACTCTGTTTCTAAATCCTGATATTTATTAACCCATGCTAATAATTCCAGAGTCTATCTATCATGTGCTCTCTCTCTCTCTTTTACACACACAGGTTCAGTAGAGAGATGAATGTGAGACAATATGGGTGTTTTAAAAGGAGAGTGTGTTCCCTGGGGAGGGCAATGATCATATGCCTATAAAGAGTGCAGTGACTCACTCTACTGTGCTGTGAGAGTCAAGCAGTGAGTCAGCATCTTCCATCTTCACCTTTCTTTTACACACACACTCACAAAGATGTAAGCATATACTCTGCGGGTGATGAGTAAGCACTGATCACCGCTAAAAACCTGCCTTCAGCATAAATAATTGATGAAACGCAAGATAACCTATGCTCACATACATAAAACCACATAGGAGCTTATAATTTCATGCTAACGGAACTATAGTGAAAATCCTGAAGCATTAGAATACACCATGCCATGTTGTTGAATATACCTAATATCTTACTCCAGTTACAAAAATGATAGTTCTGGTTCTAAATGTGCCTGACCATATAGCAAAATACTGTTAATGCTGTTTTGTGTAACCATTGCTACTCGTGTAAACATGTTTATTCACATCCTACAGTAATCTCTAGAGTGAGATTTTCCAGTTTAAATAGTAGGAAACCCATTCGATGATATATTATTAAGGTGAGAAGAACTTTTGAAAAACTACAACTGCCTTAGGGTGGATTTTTGGGGGTGGGGTGTTTGAAGTTTTTTTTTTTCCTGTTAGCTGATGAAAGCAGATAGAAGAATCTAACATTACCGTTCGGAAGCTAAATCTTATTACAACAGTATACCTGGCAAATGTTTTGGTTGTATTTATTATCTTAAAGATCAGCAGCTGGGCAAGCAGCCAGGATTGGTTGACACCACAACAATGGTTGTATGGCGTATTTCTGTAATGCATGCTGGGTATTGTAGTGAGAAAACATTGATGACAAAAGCACAAAAACAAATGTAAAATTGTGAATTCTGTCAAACCGTTGAAGCTGAGGAAAATATGGGTGCACTACAGCTGGACTACGGTGCTAGAAAAACCAGCATGGTTTAGGTGGTCACCAACAGAACCCGGTTATGTTGTTTTTTGGGTGCTGGTATACTGGTGAACTAGCATGACCATGCTGGGTGACCAACTAAACCTGCACCTGACCAGCATAAACCGGTTTAGCCCAGAATGCCCCTTTAAGGGGCTTTGCGTTGTGCATAAAAACATCCCTTAACTGTGGTTAAATCATTGTAACTTACAGCCTCTTGTTGCTTATAGCTTTATTGAACACTGTTTATTCTGAATCAGACTGCCAACCTAATTTAAATGACAGCATTAGGAAATACATCTACATCCACATTCTCACACAGTCCTCCTCAGATGATATTGATGCAGCAAACAATCACGTCACCACTGATGAGCTGAGACCTTTTGATCGTGTGTGTGTGTGTGAGAGAGAGAGAACGGATGATTTGTTAAATGACCTCTGTCAGTGTCTTTACACAGACGTCCACTCAACTGCAAAAAGGCTCCATGATTCCGTCCAAAATCGGCCACTTAACCTAATGAATATCGAGAATTGCGACGGCTCAGCTTTGACTGAAATTGACCGTCCATTTCCGGTAAGAGGGAATGGTGAACTGGCTCCAGTCCACACACTGTCCAAAACAAACACTCGAAACGGCGAGCTGGCCCTTTAAGAAATCCTAGACACACACACAGCAGCATATTTGTATTCCTATATTTGTGAGGACTCCTGTATTACTGAAGCTAATACTGAGATAATACTCTGTTACGATGTTATGTTTCTAATTGTTCTATTTTGAGTTTCTTATTATTTTATTTGCCTTTTTCTTTTTTCAGGTTACAGTTCTTCAGCACTGGCCAACATTTGTTTTTAAAGGGCAGTTCCATCATTTTTTCCAAATTTCATAATTATACATAATGGTTAAGATTTTTACAAAGTAGCAAATGCGTTCAGAATGGTTTGATGTGAAATGCATCATTCTAGTGAAACTTGCCAGACTCAGAATTGTTCACAGTGGTGGTGATGGGAACCAGACGTCTGAAAGCCTCAGAAAGTTATTGCATAAAATAGTTATTAATACCATGCCTGACGACCGAGAGACTGTTTTACGATAGTTTACAATACAATTTTGGCCTAAAACGTATTAAAATCCATTAATGGCGGAGGGATACATGTAGAGCATTGTGAGTAGTAGTCCCCTTTCTCCCATATTCACCACTACTTTGCTCATTTTACCAACTACCACCACTGTAAATAAATCTTGATGTAAACGCACTCTGACTCACTTTAACCTCAGCGATTAAATTATTCAGACCTTTTGAAATTAAACTTTGAATTTCCCCTTCAAGTTGGCTTGACTAACAGTATCTGCATTTATGTAGCTTTTTCAGTCGTGCTTCCTAAAGGGAACGTCACTCATTTTCATGTTTTGATATTCGGTTCTCACAACGAACTGAAAACACGACCACACACACACACACACACACACACCACACACACACACATATACACACACACACACACACACACACACATAGGCACACGCCTGCGCCCGCACACGCACACACACGAGGACGCGGAGCGCGCGGACTGAGGCGCACACAGTCACCCTGTTGCCGTGCGCGGCGCGGGAAAGATGGGGCGCGCGTGGATGCTGTTCACGGCGGTTACGTTGTTGTTCACTTCACAAACAGGTAAGACTCGGCCCTGTTTTAAAAGCCTTCACCTCTTTCTCTGGTTCTGTTTTCGCTTTTCCGTAAGTGCGGGCTGTGAGACGCGCTGGTGAAGATGTGCATGTGTTTCATTGTGAGAGCGGGATTAGCGGGATGAACAGCCCGGTTATGTTTCTGCAGACAGATGGAACCGCGACGGTTATCATTTCTTTTCTTCCCCAAGCTGTTCACACCACGATGTGCCAAATCCTGAAAGGGGAATTCCACCGATTTTTAAAAAAGTCGTAAATCGTTGAGACGCTAACAAAGTGGTTCAGAGTGGTTTGTTGTGAAATGATTCATATGTAGAGAAACTTATTTTGATTTCTACACAGTATTGGCGATAGGAACCATTTTATACTTAGCCATTTTATGTGATGTCCAAAATGTCCAGTCTATGTTGATAATGGTAAAATAGCAGTAAATCTGTGTTCTTTGGGGACTATTTTGTCTTGCATGTTATCTCAAAACTATCTCAAGCATCATACATGCAATGTATTTGTCAAAATTTCATGGAACAACTTTCTATCAGGTAGTGTTCAGGGGCATTACATTATGTGGACGTCTGGTTCCTATCATCACCACTGCGAACAATTCTGACTCGGTAATGTTTCTCAGGAAAGGTGCACTTCACATCAAACTGCTCCGAATGACGTTCTTTACATCTTAACCATGTCACTGTGCAGAAATTTTGAAAAATCGGTGGAGTTCCTCTTTAAGCGTGTGGACACTGATGAGTTCCGTGCGTTTCGTTCCGTCGGTCAATAATTGATATGTTTGTAATTAGAGCCGTGACAGAGGCTAAGGAACACAGACGGCTTCCCTCACAGTAGCTCTGCCTCTCACAGATAGCATACTCTCCTGCCGTTAGCATGTGGTGTCCGACGCACCTCCACCTAACAGAAAATCGACAAACACTAAGTTCATTTGCATAACCGCAGTCTAGGATCACTGCGGGCGGACTGAATGACTGATTGATGATGCAGCTACAGGTGGTTGCTAGGGTTACGGGGGCTCGCCGTTGGCGCTTTAACTACAATCCTTATGAAAATAGCCTTATGTAAACGTGTTTATTTACTGGGGCAAGGATGGGAATGCCAGTTCTAGGACTTCTCCGAGGCTCCGAAGCTGTTTCGTCTGTCTTTGTACTCTTTCTGCGCGAGGTTTTGTTTTCGCGTCCACATGACAAATCATAGCGCTCAGTGACGTCACGGCCCAGGCTTTGCTGGCCCGGTCACAAGAAAGAGGTTTCGGCGGAAGGCCTGCAACGGTTACGCAAATGAGAGACCCAGTTCTGAAGGGGCTTCTAAAATTTTACGAGATCCACACGAGCCAGATTATGCTTGCTGGGAAATCTGTTGCAGGAGCCTTCCCAAAACTCAGTGTTTCAGTCAACGTCTGCACAGACGTTTGGCTGGTGCAGATGAACTGATTGGATATATGAAACCAACAGAAACCATGAAGTGTTTCTGTTGGTTGCTAATGGTTTTGTAATGTGTTCTGGCCTTTTAATGGGTTGATTTCACAATGTAAAGGATCCTAATGGTTTACCAGGTGCATTTGATCTTTTCCTAATTGGATCTAAAGGTGTTCTACAGGAAACTAGTGGTCTCGATTGGGCCTTTCCTATAGAAAAGCGATCAGGTTTTAATTCTAATTGGTTCTTATGGTCCTTTTTCAGCAGGGCTACCAAGCTTCCTGCAGCTTGAAAGAGGAATCCCATTTTCAACATTACTGCGCAATACAACCACTGACATGTAAACCAAGTCATTCGAAGTGGTTTAATGTTTGATGGGTTAATTTCAGAGGAACTTACAGACCTGTATTCCTCTACAGTGGTGGTGGACGGCACCAGAAGATCTGAAAAAAACAGCGTACCCACACGCTTCTCAGGTTTATTCCGCCGCTGCTGCGACAAAACGTTGTATCTCCATTTTCACCATTTTGCATAATTTTAAAACCATGTTCAGATGTATTGTGTACAGATTTTGTGACCAGCCCAACAGAAATGGTTCAGAATTACTTGAGAAAAAAGTCTGGCTGCATAAACTTCCATTAAAAGTTAAGAATGTTTGTTACTTCTCCTGTGAAGTTAGCAATTTGGAGATATGAGGTTTTGTTCCGACAAGGATAATATGTGATGTTCATAATGGTAACATAGTGTTAAAGCTGAGAAAATAAGCTTTCTTTGGGTTTATTTTAGCTTACAACACCCTGCGTATATCTCACCAATATGAATGCAGGGATGTGTGGCGTGGGGGAGCTGAGGGTGCTGCAGCACCCCCAGATTTCAGGATTGCAACTGCTAAAAACAATAATAATAGTACAGAAATTTGAACCTGGTGCAGCAAAGGCTCATGTTTTTATAAACTGTTGTATCTCCTGCTCAGTATGCCTTCCCGTGTTAAATCTCAGCGTGTGACTGTGGACGTGACACAGTCAGTTACCGTGCCACATATCGACAGTCTGATTGGTCGCTGCTCAGTTCATTTTCATAAAGATCAACCACGGCGAGAAAGCAGAGTGGGGAAGTGCCTCAGCAGTCTGATGGGTCAGACATATGTATATCGCTGCTGTCGGAACAAAACCTTGAATCTCCAAAATGGTAACTTTACAGGAAAAGGAAAAAACATACATTACTTTTAATGTAAGTCAATGGAACCAGACTTTTTTCCAAGTCTGTTTGTCCATTCACCATGAAATTTACACACCATGTAAAGGGCAACAATTGCAATTTATGTCAAAACTGAAAAACAACAAAAATAGGTTAGATACAAGGTTTTGTTCCAACAGCAGCGATATATTACCATCTCTTACCTCATTACAGTACCTCATTACATATGACATTCTTTTTGATGTAAATTATCAAAAATTCACATTAAATAATTTTGCATGGTATCATTCACATCACGTATATGCTGTTTAGAGTTTCAGCACCCCCAACTCTAAACGCCTTCCCCAAAAAATCTTAAATCTCTCGTAAAATAATGTTTCATTCATCACGCAACATATTCAAAACTATTTCATGCAATAACTTGGTAATTGAGTTTTTGAGGCATTAAAAACTTCAGACATCTGATTCCTATCATCACAACTGTGAGCTGTAAACAGTTCTGACTGTTTCTCTAGGCCGAAGCATTTTATAACCACCCACTCTGATTGACTATGTTCACTTCCTAACATTTCAGTTATGCAGAGATTTTGAAAAATCTGTGAAATTCCCCTTTACATACAGCACCCAAGCTGTGGATGATTATGCTGGTAAGGTGCAGCACTTAGAGGTTGCTGGGGGGTGGTAAAGAGTCCTGTTTTAGCCTACACTCTATCAGAACATAAACTCACACCCTAAAACACTAAAAATATGTCCACTATGATGCTCTTTGAGAGTGTCAAAGTGGATTGTTTCTAGTTAGCTGTTTTAACATGGACTGCTTTCTACCAGAAGTTCGGAACCACACAGTGAAAGAGCCTGGGGCTGATTATTTAAACAAGTGCTAATATTAGGCAAATTATCCCTCTTTGTTCTATTTCATGCGCCAAGGAATATTTTTGCCTCACCTTTATATAAACATTCCCTTTGCGCGGTCATTCTATTGTATTATTAATTAAAAAAAATTGCACTTAATTATAAGCTACACAAACAGAACATCACCTGCTAACTAACTACACATATGCATACTTTGAATACACCTTAGAAAGATTATAATGTTGATTTTCAGCATGTCTAAGAATGCTTGGGAACATGCAGTTGGACCAGAGAAACTCTATATGATATCTGCTTTCCAGAGGAGAATGAAAAATGGACAAGGTTGCTCAAAAAGAAAGGTGCCAATGTGCCAGTTTGGCAATATTGGGTGACACCTTGTTAACACTGTGAACAGTGTTACATTATGTCTATGCAGACTATAGTTATCATAAAGAATATTTTGTGGTATTGGACGCTAGCCCAGTTAATAATGTTATTATAATAATTATATTATGAGGCTCTTTAAAGCTCACATGTGATACTTTATAACTGAAGTTGGATCACAATGATATCGTTTATCACAATAATTCTGCATCTGCTCATCCTTGGTTTAAATTTACATTACTGTCCAAGCTTACAGTGAAGACAGAAGTGTGATACCAGGTGTTCCCACTTTGTGTCATCTGTTGCATATACAGTTGCATGCAAAAGTTTGTATGCCCCAGGTCAAATTACGTGTTGTTGATTTTGTAAGTGAAAATAAGTTAACACATCCTCAATAGAGAACAAACTTAAATATGAACTTTTTCAGCACATTTTGGTGTACGTTGCTTATTATTGGTAATAATGATTAAAAATCTAAAATAAATAAACAATTTATAAAATTAACAAAAGAAAAATTGTGCATTAAAATGTGAAGTGTGTTCACTGTACATGATGTGTACTTACCAACAAATTTGAGCAGGGTGCCTAAACTTTTGCATACGACTGTATATGTAGCCATAGCCTAGCTCCGGCAGATTAAATTTGACATTTAGAACAAATAAAATGTTCTCATTCATAAGGAAAGATTACTGGCCTATTTTACCATGTATTGTACCTTTGGTACAATACTTACATACATGTTTGGTTGCACATGCAACTCATCAACAAATTATGCCCTCTCTGTTGGTTAACGGAGGCAAAATTTGATCTGTTTGGAATGAACATCTTGGCAAATATTGCAACTGCAGTTGTAAGAGTACATGAGGAGGGTTAGTTACTTACTTGAGAAAGATTGGCAGAAACATTTTCCAAAAGAAATGCAAAAAGCTGCGAGAGGCCATCCATTACAGTGATTTATCAATGGTTACGGTGCAACTTGTCCATTTTGATAGGCTGTGACCTAGAACAAACATGCAAAAACATCACAGTTAAGATTTGGAGTGTGTGGGATTGTATCCTATCTTCTTGGGACAGGCCGCTGTTGATGTTTTCGCGATGTTAATGTTCTGAAACATCATATTAGAATGTCATCAATACATTGAACTGTGGGATATATACTAAGCCCAATATTGCGCTGATGCAGTATACAGGAAAGGGTGGATTTGGTGTATATTTGTGTGGTCTTGCACATTGCCCTTTTGCATGTTTTAGAAATGGGCCACACTTGGACACTTAGACTAAGAAGTAGATGAACACACACACAAGTTCACATAATTGTGAACTTTGGAGCAGAAACTTTGACTAGATCTCGATTTTATTTCACATTATCATAGATTCAGTGTGGAAACAGCGATGTCCTGACAGTGTGGTAGCCTACTGTGCAAAAAAGCTTTCATCCAAAAACCTGTAGCTTTAGCCTTGAACTACCCAGAGCAAGTCTGACTACTTGAGATATATAACACACATTCTGTGGGCCAAAATATGACTCAGCTGTTATGTAAATGCAAAGGTTTACTTGAGTAATTAACAAATTTCCTTGTAAAATTCCAACCCCCAAATTCAATTTTTGCTAGCTAGGTGAGCATGCCTTATCCTTGGTAGCTATTCAGTTTAGACCATATGCTTTGTAGCTATAATAGCGATCAAATGAGAACTTGAGAGTTCACCAAAAGTTTGAACCTAGTTACAGAGTCCAAAGTGTCAATCTACAGTGAAGAATGAGAGAGTCCAAAAATCTAAGCAGGGCTATACAATTAACTATACTGTGTACAACTAATTAAGCCTCCAAATGGTGAGTAATGATTCCTATGTATAATTGCATTTGCTGTTGGATAAGGTTGTTTCTGTTGCCAAGCTGAGACTGTTATCTTGAGTGCGATAATACAGCACTCTTGTGCTCTTCAGGAATTTTATATTAGGCTGATTTCTGTTACAAGAGCCTTTCCAAAACCCAATATTTCAGTTAACATCCAGGCAGATGTTTTGCTGCACCTGATAAAATGATTGACGTATTATAAGACAGTAACCTAGTCCTGAAGATCTGCCTTGCTGCGGATTGAAGTTCCTACCACAATCTGCCACTCTTGCTCCAGTCTGATTGGCTGGAGCAGATGTGTTAGTGTTAGGGAAGACAGCATGTTAGATGTAGGTTGGAAGTAAACTCTGCGAAAAAGTAGATCTGCAGGAGAAGGGTTGGTGAACTCTGCTGTAGAATGCCCCACAATTCCAACCTGGGTTTACTCATCACCCAGCCTTAGACAGTCACACTGGTGCTGGTTGGGTGACTTCAAATGCAAGTACATTTTTGGTTGTTGTGTTCTGCTGTGGTCCTAAAGCTGCTGGATCATAGCTCGTGAGATTTGGAGCACTTCTGAATGGAGATCCAATCATTTAGAGATATGTAGTCCTCTACATGACCCTATCATTTTAGTTTACATTCGAATAGATGTTTTGCGAGTGCATAATTGGCCTTAACCAGATCCAAGTATAGCATCTAAACTTGGGCAGTTATCTGAGTGCTATTGGGATAACTTCCTAAAAGCTAGACTGCAGCCAAGAAAGTTGGGACTGTCTTATGGAGGCTCTTCTTTTGTATTACATAATGCAAAATGGAATGATCTACCAAGACCACTTGGTCACATCATCAGAAAGGAGTTGCCACACAACATTTAATGGAGAAAATAAAGTTGAAGTGAATGATAATCAAGCAAAACATTGACTTGAATGATGTAAGATGTGGCAACAAAACACTGTCTGTAATTAAATGCTGTCATGCAAGCAAAAACTGTTAATGAAAGCAGGGGCACACCTTGCTTTCAGTTTACACCCACTTAAACAAATACAACCAAATAAATAGCATATTGTATATGTTACTACATACTAAACTGGTCTTTTAAACAATGTGTAGTAGTTGGATTCATCTGCTGGCCTTTCTCTTGAACATTTATCATGTCATCGTCCTCGAAAATAGTCAGAATGTAAATGCAGTTCTCAACTGTATTTGAAGGATCCTTCTGATTGCAAGAGCCTTGGATGATGTAGTGGTATAGACACGGAGCCCAGCTAAACTGGTATTATACAGAACTGATGACAGTGAAGATTTGGAGGAAAGATGTTGATTCATTCTGAAAATGCATTCTGAAAATTATAGCAGCATAAAAAGTCTGTATTTTAGTCTCACTGTAAACCTCTGGGCAACAACAAATAGCATATCCGATACTTCCACACACATGCTTAATATGGTTCCTTCATTTCCATAGCAAAATAGAAACGTCCAGCAGCAGTGAACAGAAAGATGCGCTAATGGATGCATAGCATAAGGTTGTTGTTTCTTCTGCTGCCAGGACAAATTTGATGGTGTGCAACAATATAGCACTTTTGTGTTTCTGGTGGATTTTACATGGGTTATATGAGAGATATTAGGCTGATACATTTCTTATACAAAAGCCTTTCCAATAGGATTTCACTTAATATCCAGGCAGACATTTTGCTGGAGCTGATGAAATGAGTGAATGTATCTTGAGACAGCAGAGGTGCCATGTAGGAAACAGCAGTACTTAATGGGAAAGGACCTTAGGAACCAGGCTTTTTAACCGTTACGTACAAGGTCTTTGTACCACAGCACTCACTTGGGATCAAACCTTCAATTGCTCGATTACTTAGCAGGAGCTCTCACCCCAGAGCTACCTCCATTAGACAGAGGAAAATGCTGAGTAATGCCTTTTCTGACTTTTCCTGAGGCTGGTTCAAGCCAAACATTAGGAGCCAGCATTTTTAAAGTCACAGTTTATCATGTAACATTTCAAAGACCTATAACCTTCCACCCTCACCCTATGTCTGAGTGAAAGTGCTCAGCTAACTCAGATGCCTAGATGCATAATAAGATAATAAGTATGGTAACAATATGGAAATTACATTATGATTCCATTTCAGGTTGTCTTCAGTGTCTTACTGTATCCATCTTACAGTGCCCAGAAATGGATGATCTTGCAGGTTCTGCTTGTTCTGTTTTGTTGCGGTCATGAAGATGTTAGGTTCATGGTGAGGATGGAGTAAGCTGGTGAATAGATATGTTAGTGCCAGTACTACTAAACTACTAAACATAGTCATAGATCTGTCTACATCTGGCATAGTAGTTGGAATTTGGCAACTAGGGCTCCTACCAAATTTCAATGCTTTAGACAAATGATATATAATTCAATACCAAATTTTAATATCTATGTAGACAGTCTAATCAGCATCAGTGAGCCACTGGGCATGCTTATTCCAAATTCCAGACTGCTGTTTGGCTGTCTAGAATTACATTCAGTATACATATTAACCCCTGAAAATCCCAGGCTTATTATACACTAAGGCTTATTATTCAGTAACAACAGGGACTTAAGAGCAAACTGGCTGAGCTATTCATAGGTTAGGAAGTGTGTGATGAAACTAGCTACTTAAGGGGTTAATAGCACCAGCGCTTCTTGATTAGTTTGTAAGCCGCTGCATTCAGTAAATATACTTCCAGCTCTTCACTCTCAAGCCCCACCCCCTTGTTTATTGGGGCAGACCCAGATAATTGAAACAGACAAATATTTGTTCATTAATGTGGAATTAATTTCTCTGTTTCTATTCAGAAACTTGTAAATAAAAGTATATAAATAATTAAAAATAGACTAAACTATAATACATTTCATCAGCAAAGGCCCTTAGATTGAACAGTTACTGTTAATTGGGGATGCACAATGGTATCAAAATCATATATAGCTATCTGCAGACAACATCAACATCAGACCGTTGTTCAATTTGATATTTGATATTCAAGATTCAATATTTCAAATTGACAGAAAAAACAGAAAAAAACTTCAGTCTGAAGGACAGAACTGAAGCGCTACACACAGTAAGTAATGTGCTTAAAATAAAGGGGAAGAACAACTTGGAACAGTTGGCAGTGTGTCTGTTTGTAAGTAGTTTGTGAGTTTGCTAGATAGTGAGATAGTTAAGCCAGCTGGAGTATTAGTAAGTTTCAGAAGAATGTGATCTTTAACTTACTGGAATTTTGGTTAGATTAGCTGTTAACTCTTGCTAGTTTTGCCTTTGTTCCTTTAAATGCTGCATTTACTGCATGTACCTTGGTTTTCTATAATGAATGAATTCTGCCTCCAGGCTTTGGTCATGACTAGAAGACAAGGTAATAGTGTAAATTCACGATCATACACATAATGCAAATTGTAGTAAAATAATAATGACTGATAATAATGATAATAATAAGAATGTTGTAGTATAATGATTGTAGTAAAACTGAAAGGTAAAACCACACATGTGAGGCTGAAAACTAAAGGTTGTAGTTGTTTACTGTAAGATTGGCACTGCAACATTAATACGTTGTTTTCATGCTTGTTTTTCCTCTGGCTGAAATTTTGCATCTTAACGCTCGAGTCATGAGTCACTGAAGTGCAAGTTAAATTGAAGTTGCAGGGCAGTTAAGTATGAGTTCATTTCAAGTCGTGAGTCAGTGCTGGTTAACTAAATTGGGTATCTGAGTCAAGTACGGTGTTAGTTAGCTGCGAGTCTGAGGAGAGTAGCAAGTCATTTAAGCGTGAGTCCCAGTCGAAAAGCGAGTCAGTTAAATGCGAGTCCAAGTTGCGAGTCAGTTAACTATGAATCTATGTCAAGTCACGAGTCAGTTAAGTATAGGTTTGAGTCAAGTCATGAGTCATTTAAGTGTGAGTTTGAACCAAGCAGGCTGTTAGATAAGGTAAGTCAGTTGAGCGCAAGTCAAGAAGTGAGTCAGTTAAATGCAAGTCACGAATTGCTTTGCAGTTTACAGAAGGGGTTATGGTTTTGATGGACAGACACTCTAGCAAAGCCGTTGTGAACTTAAACTGAAAAACCATTGATTAAACTGAAGCATATGTCTTCACTTGGACGACCAAAAAGCATTTCACATATTGTTTTTAAGGGTGATGTTAAGAATGAGTACTTGTTTAGAAATACCAATGAGTATCTGAAGCCTCTAAAATGCTGTTTGAGTCACACTGCTGTATGTAAATGTTCATAGAGTTTAAATTCAGTTATATGCCTATATCTGCGTGATTGCTCTGATAAGATTGTTGGTGCTCCTGCTGTCAAGATGCAACAACACAGCACGGCATTTTATATGAGTGATATTAGGCTGATTAAATTTCTGTTAAAAGAGACTTTCCTAAGCCCAGTATTTCAGTTAATTTTCAGCCGGATGTTCTGCTGGACCTGACTGATCGAATGTGTCCTGAGACAGCATAACTGTACCACTTAGGAAACTGTGGTACTTACTGGAAAGGACCTTTAGGAACCAGGCTTTTTAAGCATCCTGTGCAAGGTCTGTGACCCACAGTACACACTTGGGATCAAACATACAATTGTTTGACCACTAAGCAGCAACACTAACCACAGAGAGTGGAATAATGCTGAGTGGCCAATGCTCTGAAAGAAATAAATTGCCCTAGTACATACAAGGAAGTTATATTTGCAAGTGGGAAACTCTGGATTCTAGACAATATATGAGTTTATCAGATGTGATGTGCAGTACTGTGCAAACGTCTTAGGCACCTGAGAAGATTATAGTTCAAAAGCTATTTAACTGGATTGTAAATGTTTTGTTGTAACTGGATTGTACGTGTATTTGTTCAGAACACCAATATTAGAATAAAACCAAAAATTGTTAATATAATATGTTGTGATTTTGCAGGGTGTTCGTTTAACCATTTCCAAACGTCTCCTTTAGGACGTCCAGTATTGTAGTTGCCATCCAATACCTGATTTGGCTGATCAAAGAAGATATCTGGAACCAAACTAGTGTTCTTCTAATCTTCTCTGTCGTTGAAAAATGCTAAACGTGGTGGCAGATATGAGAAGTATTTGCCTGAGGTGCTTCTATGTGATCTGTGTGCTTTTTAAAATAGCAAAGATAAAGCAAGATACATATACTCTACACCTCATGCTTTCTTTTTCCATGTGGTGGGCGCATCTTTCAACAAGAACCTGAGCATTGTGAAGTTTGATTTACTTGCTAACCATTTATTTTGTACAGTACTGGTCAAAAGTCAGAGACCACCCATTGTTAATGTAATTGCCAGTAAGAATATACTTATTTAGTGATTTTGAGGTCTGGGCTCTAGGCTGGTCAGTCCATTGTTCTGAGGATACTAGCAGCTTCTTTGTTTGATTTGCGAATTGCCTTCTTCTTGTAGCTGTAACTTGTCTTCTCACAATGGAAGGATGAAACACCTGTGGATTTTTTCAGATCTGAAGCAAGACTGGAGCTTGATTTTCTCCCCTCTCTCAAAGAAGAAAGCGTAAAGTACTGTTTATGTGATGATGACAGTATTGGTGGTCTACCAGGTCTTGGACTGTTGTTAGCAGTCTCATTTTCTGTATATCTTTTAAGAATTTTTGAATCCCACTTTTGGAAACTCCTGTTTTTTCACTTGTTTCCTTTGACTTTTCCCTTCCTTATGCAAGTGGATTATCTTACATCTTATTGACCCAGAACAAAATTGTAACTTATGGCCGTTTTGAAAGTGAAGAAAGCAAACAAACCTAGCATAAACTGAATGATGCATTTTCTGTTCCAGGCTTGTCCAAACCAATCATCACTCCTGATAGTCCTCACCTGGTAATTCTGAAGGGTGGGCAACTAGAGCTGCGCTGTCAAGACGATGTGGAAACGGGTGCAGGTATAGTGCGATGGCAGCGGGAGAAGGTCAAGAGGATTGAGGGAGACAGAGAGGAAGATGGGGCCGTCATCATCAGCCTTGTCTCCACCCAGCCACAGCACATGGGCCGCTACACTTGTGAAAACACTCAAACAGGAGAGAAGAGTTCCATTTACGTTTATGTGAAAGGTGTGTGTATATTTGCATAACGTTCTCTTAAAGACATCGATATGTGTGGGAGAATGTGTACATTTGTTTCTTACTGTTCTCTTTCCCACACTCCTGGCTCCTGGAACAAGATTAAATTCTGAATAGGCCCCTAAAGCTAGAATGAAGGGATAACTGTTGACTAAAGGTTTAAACATCACCTCAGAGTAGACTTTTGTTTTTCTTGGCGGCTGTGTTTGATTTAGCTCTGTTACTGTTTAAAGTGATTCAAAAAGGAGATATGCAAATATTGTGGCTATGAATTGCTTTTCATATTTGACCTGTAACTGTCTATGTATTTCTAGTGTTTGGTACAATCTGTGACTGATTTGCTGCCTTTGCCACATATATGCTGAGATTTAAAGGGCCCGTACCATGGAAAACTTCAGTTTTCTGAACTCATCATTTGTGGAAAAGAAGAGTTTAATGTGGTATGTAAACAGTGTAAAGCTCAGTGGCTGACAAATGGCTGTTTGTCAGCCCAGTGGCTGACAAACAATCCAGACCATTATCCCCTCTTCCACCAAAATTTACTGTTGACAATATGCATTCCAGTAGGTAGCGTTCTCTTAGCATCCGCCAATCCCAGATTTGTGAGTGATGCAGGAGAGGATAGATGATTTTTAGGTGTTTGACCTGAACTCAGTAATTAGAAGGGGAGTCTTCATACTTTTTGTCATATATGTAAACCCAGCTATAAAAACAGATGTCATGAAAATTAACACACATATATTTTAGGATATATAAATTACATAAATTGCATCAGTTTATTACATAAAACCATGCAAACACTATATGTGGACCTTAGGGGGAAAAAAACTAAAAGACAAGAAAAATGGAGAATACCTGTTTTGGGACCATGGGCCAGATTCATACAACGCACCACCAGATTTACTGTAAGGTTAAAAGCAATTAACTCATTTTGTCGATAATAAACAAGGATTAATTTCCTGTTTTACCATTTACATGCCATCATGCACTACTGCCCTTTTCTCTCATTTGCATATGCCGTTAGTGATTCATAAGAAAACACAGCCCTGCCAAAAAATAACTCCCAAACTAGTCTGACGTTACATTTGCAGATAAGAAGCTGATGTGGTGCCAGTTGTCAGTTTTAAAACATGCTTGTTTTGTGATGCTTTTCATGGCTTTTACTACAGCTTCTTTCAGTTTTTGTTTGTTTTTGGGTGTTTCCCCTGTCAGTTTCTCTCTGAAGTTCTTCTTGATTAGATTGGATGCATTTCTCTGTAAATTGTTAGACAGAATGTTTCTGTAGACTTCCGAATTCATTCTGCTTTTACCATCATGAGTAACGTCATCAATAAAGATTAGTGAGCATGTTCCAGAAGCAGCCATGCAAGCCCAAGCCATAATATTACCTCCACCATGCTTGTAAGTTTTGGATCTTGAGCAAATTCTTTCTTTTTCTAAACATTGGCCTTTCCATCTCTTTGGTAGAGGTTAATCTTTGTCTAATCAGTCCATAAAACTCTTCCAGAACTTTTGTAGCTAATCTCTATATTTCTTTGCAAATTCCAATATGGACTTGTTTTAGGTTTCTCTTCTCAGCTCTCACAATGTTTCTGTCATCAACTGCTGTTGTTCGTTCTGCTGTCCCTCTTTCCCTCACCATCAGATCTGGAGAATGTGTTTGTTCGCTCCATGGTGAACGGTCTGCTGGTGAGAGAGGGGAAGGACTGCACTCTGCCGTGTCTGGTGACGGATCCGGTCGTGACTGATCTCTCACTAGTCACTTGCTCCGATGCCCCCCTGCCAGCTGACCTCTCCTACAGCACCAATCCTCAAAAAGGCATCACCATTCACAATGTGTCCAAGGCTTTCGAGGGATGTTATGTTTGCACTGGTGTCATGGGCGGTGTCACCATGATGTCGAACCAGTACGACGTGGACGTGCGCCTAGGTTTGTGAATAGAGGAGAGCAAGAAAGTTAGACTCTGAGACTGTGTTCTAAATGGTCCTCTAATCACTATCCCTGCAGTGGAAAATCAGTAGTAGGGATGGTCCTATTGATACTGGAATATTGATACTTCCAATCCTGATGTTTCCAGTGTAGGAATAGGGATCAAAATACCAACACAAAGTGTTTTTTTACCCAGTCAGTTTAATATCATCACTGTTGTAATAAAACCTTGTATCTCCCAAAGTACTGGAGTTACAGAAGAAGGAAAGTTCTTTACCTTAAATGTACGTTAATGTGAGAAGATTGTATTCCAAGTTATTTTGGGCCAATATTATTGCATTTGTCATTAAGTCATCACACAGTGTAAAGGACAACTGATATTTAAAAAAAATGGTACTAGGCTCTGATGTGACAGCACCAATATATTTACAAAATATCAGTGTACATGTTATCTTAAAAGTAATATTTTTTGTAATAGATTCATTTTTATTTGAAGAAATTTGCAAATTTAGCGGTGCGTTCTAAAGTCACAGGTATATGTTGGGTTCAGGCAAGCTAGTTCTTCAGCTCAGGCTATAGATGTCAAAACTTGGTCAAACGCCTACAATAATGCTAAATTCTGCTAGCTATTTTTCTGGTTTGTTAGCACCAAACTAGCAGTGATTTACATGAACATTTTTGAGCATTCTAGGTTAAACATGATCGTTTGAAGTTTGTAAAAGACATTCTGTGTTTTATTTGAAGCTTGCGAGAGGCATATTAACATATTTGCCCTTATAGCACTTTTATAGTGATTCCTTTAGATCCCTGACATAGAGCTACTGCTGTTGTCCATTTCTAACAGCTGACCGAAACATACTGGTCAGGCTACCACTTCAGTGATGCATCTAGGACTTCTAGGAGATCTAGAGCTATCTCTTTATTTCTTGAGACTGGCCCCATCCATTGGAAATAAATACATGATTGGTTGACTCCACTGTCAGTTCCTAAGTATGTTAGTGGTTAGTGGTTCCTGAAGGCCTAACGAATGGAAGAGTTAGCTTGACTTTATCTACTTAAATATCTCAGAGGGGAAAAATGATTGTATAATTTTCTGTTGGCCTTTTCACTCTTTGGTTTCCAATTAAAACCTAACAATGAATTAAGAGCATTACTAAATCACTTGCAGAGTTCAAATACAACAAGTATGATAGATACATTAAACAAAAAAGAACTAAAAATTATACTGGTACAGACCTCTAGTGTACATTGCCTATCGCAGTGCATTGTAGATATTTAAGAGTTTGTTTTCGGACACCATTACAAAATGGCAGGCTCCAGAAATAGTGCACTAAATAGTGAATAATAGTAGTTCTGGACACAGCCAGAGAGATGAAGACTGTCAGACATTCTTTCAGTCCTTTAATGCTTCAGGGACATCACATTAGTCACTTAATTCAGTGAGGTATATTGGAGTGTTGGAGTAGTATATTAAATTACATAAACTATCTCTGTCAATTATTAATTAGATTTGCTGTATTGGTTGTGGCTGTGTATGTGTGTAGTTCCAGACTCAGTACCAGTGATCACTCTGTCCATGCCAGAGAATGTGATACTGATCCAGGATCAGGAGCTTCAGGTCATCTGCAGCACCACTAACATTAACCATGACTTCCATGTGACCTGGAACTTACCTCTAGAAGGGGTGAGACACACACTCATGTGACACATAAAACAAATGGTCGGTTTTTGAGCACAGTACCACTGTTGTCTGGGTATTCTTGGTCAGTGGACTATTCTCAATGTAGCCATGATATTGAAGTGCTGTACTGAGAATGGTCCACCACAATTGATGGACTGGGTAGTATTGAAGGTGTTAAAATGCCCAATGACTACAGATACAAGGTAGATGTGCATAATAAAATGGCCACTCCAATTCCAAATTCAAAAGTATCCAGACACATGTTTGTCCAATGTTTCTTCCCAAAATCAAAAATAGTAATCAAGAGTTTGCTGCAATAACAGTCTCTACTCTTCTGGGAAGACTTTCCACTAGATGATGCAACATTGCTGTGAGGATTTGATTGCATTCAGCCACAAGAGCATTAGTGAGGTCAAGTATTGATGTTGGATGATGAATTCTGGATCACAAACACCACTCCAACTCATGCCAAAGCTTTGCATTAAGCGCTATCACTACAGAGAGTGCAGTGCCATTCCTCGCAGCTTCACACCCCTCTAGTCGACATTCAGCATTGCACATGTTGATTTTAGGCCTGTGTGCAAAAAATAACATAATCTATCAAAGATGAAAAACTCTTGATTTTTATTCTGTTTGTGTCACATTTTGAGCAGCAAAGAAATGCAGAGGAATATATTTCATGCTTCAGTCATTCAATGATAAATCAAATCAATAATAAGCTCTTAATGTTCTGAATTCTGTTCTGAATGTGTGCAAACGCTCACTCAGAAACTGACACAGCGCATACAGCAATACAAGGCAGTGTAAGGCTTCTTTTATACATTGAAAGAAAACTCAGTAGTACACACAAACCACTATGCCCAGTGTGGATATGCATGTGACCTGAATATTGTTGGGGCAGATTTTAATAAATTAAAGTCTGGATAGGGTATCTGGATACTTTTGGACATATACAATGGCTTACCTGACTTGTCATTGTAACCTCCTGATGTTTGATGATTCAGAAGGCGATGGAGTCACACAACTCTCACATCTTGCCTGGTTCCCGTGGCTACAAGCGCACAGCAATACTGTGGATTAGCAGCGTGAAGACAACTGACTCAGGAATCTATATCTGCAAGGCCCGAAATGAGAGAGGTGTCTCTACAGCTACTGTTAACCTGAATGTGTATGGTAAGGGACAGGACTTCATGCATATCATATAGTGCTTTCTCCTACCACTCATACTAGCAGCAAAAAAAGTGCAAAAGTCAAATTTGCATAGTTTTGCACAATAGCCAAGACCAGTCTCCACCAGAGTTACCATAGAGCAGGTGTGCACAACTCCAGTCCTAGAGGGTTCTTGTCCAGCACAGTTTGGTGATTACCCTTCTCAAAGACACCTGAAACTCATCTCACAATTGTGGCTGTGTTTGAGTAGGTGAACTACAAAACTGTGCTGGACAGCGGCCCTCCAGGACTGCAGTTATACTGCCATAAAGTTGTCATAGAGTTGACTAAACCCAGAATCAAGTAAAGGTATTGATACTGTAAAAAAAATAGTAGACGTACAAATTCATCAGGTTCGAAAAACTAGTACTGAGTAACCCATATAACTTCTTAATGCAGGAATTCTGGTCAAAGCTGGTTTGTGCTGGTTTATGCTTGTTTAGTGCTGATCTGGTGCTGGTTTAGCCAGTTACCCAACATGGTCATGCTAGTTGACCAGCATACCAGCATACAAAACACAACATATCACTGTTGTCGGAAGAAAACCTCCTATCTCCAAAATGGTAACTTTACAGGAAAAGGAAAAAAACCTACTTTACTATTAATGTAAATCAATGGAACCAGACTTTTTTCCAAGTCATTTTGGGCTGTTTTTTTGGTCCAGACATCATGAAATTTACATACAATGTAAAAGTCAACAGGCATAGCAGCATCCAAAACACAGCATATGCTGGTATTGCTGGTGATCAGCATATTAACTTCTTTGCTGTTGACCAGGACACCAGCTTTTAGGCCACAACATATGCTGGTTTTGCTGGTGATCAGGCATGGTGGTTTTTGTCATACTGTTACATAAAATAGTAATGCTTGCAAATGAAACTTTGCTACATACATTTGTCCATTTTTATGGATAATAGTATATCTCACACTGTCAACAACAATATAAAACTTTGGCCAAACCATTGCTGTGACTTTGTATGTATGTCCTTTCCAAGCCTTTTATTCAGCTGAATGTCGAAATGTGTGTGTGTTACAGAGCGCGGCTTCATTAATGTAACAGAAGAGGAGGATAGGGCTCTGGAGGTGAGAGAAGGCGAGAGTCTTACACTGCGAGTGGAAATGACCTCCTACCCCAAACCCAGTGCTGCCTACTGGACCTATAACAACCAGCTGCTCAAAAACACATCAGAGCATGTCATCACACTACACAACAATGAATACAGGTATTACAGACAGACAGACAGTCACTCTTTCTCTCTCTTAATATTTTCATTTTTTGATTATACCATGTACCTTATGTCTGTCTTACTGAAGTTATAAGGAGTGTTTCAACCTCGACAGCATTTTAAATGAGGCAACAATACAGGAATAAGAATGAAGGTCATTCACACATATTAAAGGCACTTTACAAAAACAGTAGGAACAGTAACAACACCATTTTATTTCATAACTACATTAGTTTTATTTCAAGGGATAAAGAGATAATGGAAAATGGCCATGTAAAAAATTAATTATGACAGTTTTGGGTGTCAAACAAATGTCATAAATGGAAAAATAGAGTACAAAAAAATGTAGAAATGGGGCCCTTTAAATAAAACAGTAAAACTGGTAAATGAAACAGTGTGTGGCACAATGTGTCATAAAATACATTGTGCCACACAAGAAACTAGAAAAGCATTAAAAATTGAATGAAAAAGAAATAAAATGCTACACAATTAGCAAAATGAAATATTTATATCAAAAATAATATTTGCAATATGTAAGGAACAGCTAATAAAAGGCTACATTTAAAATGTTTCCCGCTGCTTTTTAAAGCTAGTAATGATACATGACTAATGAATATTGGATAAAGGAAGTCAATGGAAAAAGAGTTCAAAATCATCGGTACATAATAACAAAAGGCAGCTTTACCAGTCTTATTGCACTTTGTGCTTAGAACAAAGTCCTGTTGCAGCACGGTGTTGTCGATTTCTGTATAGGACTTCACTGAATGTTTTCTGAATGTTCTTTAACATTGTCTGAATGTTTGTAGGTACATCAGTGAGCTGAAACTGGTTCGCGTTCATGGCTCAGAGGGTGGCTTCTACAGTTTCTCAGCCAATCACGATTATGCATCTGTCAATCAATCGTTTATCGTCCATGTCATTTGTAAGTTGTCTTTTTCTCTCCTTCCCTTCACTTTCTTCCTTCTCCGTCGTCTTTTTGGTGCTCGTAAAATCGGGAGGGCCTGAGGTAAAAAAACTTTTGCACAATTTTAGGTGCAAATGAGTTGCATTTATGCATGTTCTGTACAAAACAGCACAAAGTGCTTTTCTACCTCATATATGGACCATTCTACTGAATTAGTTCAAACTGCAGTCCCAGTAAGAAAAACAAAACAATTTAGTAATCAGACCTTAGATATTTACAAGGATTATGTTAGGATCTCTTTAATTGCTGTGCATTTGATGATGTTATAATGTTAAGGCATTAATTGAGACAGTAATAAGCTAAATATATACAAAATCATAATTGAAAGGGTAAAGATTTAAAATTTATCATGAATTTAATTTTAAAAGTACAAAAAACTTTATTCCAAAAATGCTGTTTCACATTTTCATGTCACAACTGAAACACAACAAGTTTAAGTCTATAGGCGGAGCCTTATTTTAGCCACACCCCTGCATCTAACTGCATCCCTGTCCCTCATGGCCACATGGTGAGCAGTTAGATCCCATTGTTTTGAAGGAAATGTGTCCCAAAGCTTGAAACATCAATAATTGTCACTATCGAAACATATATTTTCTGTAATTAAGTCATTTTTTGTGTTTTAATGAAAAATATCATGATTAGCAAGCACAACTGTTCAAAGCTGTATTTGCTAGTCATGTTCTGGCTAGCATTTTTAACTTCTGCTGAAAATAAGCTAACATTGTCCCTACTGAAACAGTCACTACAGAGAGATTTGGTTTTTCATTTGTGTTAAGATGTTTTGGTTGTGACAAAATCATCTATTTTAATAAAATGAGCATGATTAAGATATAGAAATACTCAAAAGAAAAGGATTTTAGTCTGTAGAATGTGTTGGTGGGAAAGAATTTTGTTCATTAATACTATTTTGCTGCATTTTTTTAAGGCCTGCAGTTAGTAGGCGGTCCTATATGCAGTTTGCATGATTAACTACAGCCTTAATAAACCGAACGCTAATTTCAGACGCATTTTAGGCACATATTGCAGCCGCATCTTTTCTGTGCATACTCATTGTTGAATGCACTCTTACAGTGTTTATTTGTGTCCAGCACTGGACTGAAAGCATTGACAAGCGTAAAATGCTGGTGTTAAGTTGATGCTGAGGGTGTTAACCCTTAAAAGTTGTTGAGTCATTATTGTTGTTTTGCTGTGCTACTTAGATTACATACTCGTGTTACATTCCCCATGTTTCAGTGTGAACAAGGGGTTCTTCCTGTAAAACAAGCAGAACAGTAACTTTTTTGTCACATGCAAACCATAATGAAATATCTCTTCTTCTGTTTATAAATGCAAATGTGGTATTTTTTGAAGTTTAGGATTTCACTTCCAAAAGAACTCCCCTGCTTGCTTGAGCTGTGAGTGGGAAATAACTAGCATAAAATTAAAAAATGCCTTTTCTATCACAGGCAGTAGCGTCAACTACTATAAATACTCTCTCTACCTTTTTTTTCTCCCTCCCTCAGGTAAGCCTATGATTGTTTCTCAGGAGGGTCCCATTGATGGACAGGTGAGGTGTGTCGCATCAGGATATCCTGTCCCAAAAATCTCCTGGTATTACTGCGAACCTCCACACACACGGTATGAAGATCAATGCAAATTGTGAACTCGCTTTTTATCATTTGAAGAGTGTTGCTACAGTTCTCAGAGCGATGCTGAGAAACTCGTTCATGCATTTGTTACAAGCAGAGCTGATTACTTTAAAGCTCTTTTTACAGGAGAAGACAAAATGCAGCAGAACAGATCCTAACAAAAGCAAAAAAGAGAGTTAATATCACCTCTGTTCTGAAAGAACTACACTAGCTGCATTTTATTTTTTTAGAGTAGATTTTAAATCTCTAAATGGCCTTGCAGAACCTGCGCTCCTCACAGAACGTCTCTCTGTTTACATTCCAGCATGTCATCTTAGATCTGCAGATACTGGCCTTCTGCAAATACCCTCCGTAAAATACTGAAAACATGGAGAGACTCTTTGTATTATTATGTTTCTAAACTGTGTAACTCAGACTAAGACTTTTAAGACACATTTCATTAAATTTATATCTCTTTTTTACTTGATCTATATCATTACTTTATATTTAAATCAATACCTTTATTTATTTATTTATTTATTTATTTATTTATGTTTTCTCATACTGCTGTTCCCCAACAGCAACTGAAATAGACAAAAAGCAAACTCAGTTTTAATTTCTTCTGCCACTTGTTTAGCACTTTGACCTAGCACTGTATGAAAAGTGCTATTGTTATAGTATTATTAATATTATTGCTGATTTTTATTAGTAGTGGTAGTAGTGGTATGAAATAATCATCAGAAACATTACAAACCTGCAGTTATTCCAAAACTCACAATTTTGCTTCAACCTGATTTTACATATAAATCTTTTTAATAAAAGCGTTTATTTCAAGATCTGAAGCAAATGTGATGCTTCAACTGCATCAGTTTACCGTTCACATCTGAGTTGTTGAGTTGTTGACAAAATGACGATCAGGGTGAGATAATGATGAGAGTTAATGGTGAAGTCCTGATCTCCTCTCTCAGATGCTCCCAGCTGCTGAACGCCACACAAGAACACGATGATGCTGCCATAGTAACAGTGTCGGGGTCAGAGTTCGGCCGGACTGAGGTGGAGAGCCGCCTCAACATCAGCAAAGGAAAAAACCACACCCTGGAGTGTGTAGCAACAACACAGGGGGAACAGGCGTACACACTGTTCTCCATCAGTGGTGAGAGAGACACACACACATGCTAACACACAGTAACACAAACACACACTCTATTACACACTCTAACACACATACACTAATACACACACTAACACACACAGAATAATACACACACTATCACACATACACTAATACACACACTAATGCACACACTAACACACACTAATATACATACACTAATACATACACACTAACACATACACAAAAATACACACACAGTAATAAACACTATCATACACACACCTATACACACATTAACATATGTACACTAATACACACACACTAACATACACACAATAATATGCACACTAACACACATACACTAATACACACACTAACACACATACACTAATACACACACTAACACACATACACTAATACACACTAACACACACACTAATAAACACACTAACACACACTAATACACACACTAACATACATACACTAATACACACACTAACATACAATAATACACACTAAAACACACACAATAATACACACACTAACACATACACTAATACACACACTAACACACACACTAATACACACACAAACACACACATACTAATACACACACTAATGAACACACTAACACACATACACCAATACACACTCTAACAAACACTAACACACACACACACACACACACATTAATACACAGTAACACACATACACTAATACACACACTAACACACACACTAATACACACACTAATACACACCCATTAATACACACACTAACACACATACACTAATACACACATAGGCACACAGAAATACACACACTAATACATGCACACTACTTAATTATCTGTTTACAAAAATAAACTATTTAAGAAGGAACAGGAGAAAAAAAAACAAGGCTGCCATCCAGACAGCTACTTACAATTGTTGTTTAGTGTTGTTTACAGACTCTATATGATTGATGACCTAAATGATCTAAATGTGTCCTTTTTATGATAAATGCAGTCATTATCTGGAATGCACTCAGAAAAGCATATTATGATGTAATTTCTCACAATAATGATGACACATTGGCATATTGCCCACCCCTAAGTCACATTGTGAAACAAGCAGTTCTGTGTCTTGCTATCAGCTGTATAAGCAGCTGCTTAGAGCCCCCGAGCCATAGAGAAAAGTGTGTCAAATGCCCAGCAAGTATGTCATTCTTGTTAATTTTTTTAACATTTGTGTCAGTCATGACATAAAAATGTCTTATGAAGACATCGCTGATGACTTTGCTTCCTAAAAAAGATGTGCACACTTAAGCAGATGTTGTTACTGATTTTGTTTGTATTTATTTTGCATTTATTTTATTATTATATATTTCAATAATATAGACATGTTAGGTGTTTAAAGGTTCTGTTTCCTTTGTGTATATTTAATTATTTTTTATGACACCTTATCATTCATTCTAAGTTTATTCTAACTTCTGTCCTAATCAAAACAGCATTAATTGTTGTTTAGTCTTGCATCCAAAATAGGATAATTGGGTTGGGTAAGTAAGATGTTGCTTAGGGCCCCCAAATGTTCAGAAACGGTTACAGAAACAAATAAACATGAACTTATTTGCTTCCAGACAGGCACTCAAATCACTTTAATCCTTCTACCCACAGACACACACACGCATATCTATCATCCACAAACGGATTTAGAGGGATTATTTTGTGCAGCGTGAGCACAGCAGGACTTGATACTGATGCTAAGCCATTCTAAACAGGTTTAAAACACAGATGTCCACAAACATGGACCTTCTCTATAACGATTAGTATCATAACATATACATTTTACTGTCTTTAGTTATGTGTTTGTGTGTGTTCATGCAGAGCGGACAGTTCCTCATAAACTTTTCACCCCTCTACTGACTGGAGTCGTATCAGCTTCTGTATTGCTCACTCTGTTTCTGATTGTGCTCCTCTACAAGTACATGCAGGTAAATGTTATATAATAACACAAAGTTTATATAAACTGTATGTGTATAGTCTTATATATAGTCACAGTATTAGGCATAACAAAATTGTATTTACACTCACTGTCAATGTTATCAGGTTGACTTACTGATAAAATGGACAGTTGCACATAATTACTATATATAAAAATCAATATAATATTTTTTTTTCCAGTAATTTTGGATCATTTCTATTGGTTCATTCAAAATGAAATTTTAACATAATGCAAAGAGTAACTGGAGTCAAATTGGGCAAAAAATCTGAACGTTTCAGCTTTACTATAAAAAATCAAGGGAAAGGAAAATACTACAAAGACAACATATCAAATGTTGAAACTTTTTTTTTAGCATTACACAACTTTACCAGCCTTTTGTTGCCCCCATCCCAATTTTTTTTAAATGTGTTGTTGGCATCAAATTCAAAATGGGAAAATATTTTTCAAAAAAAGGCTTTAAATGATTTGCACATAATTGCATTTTGTTTTTATTTACATTTCACACACCCAACTTTTTTGGAAATGGGGCTGTATCTCAATTAATAGCTTGGGTAAATAGATCATAACATAATCCTTGTAGACATACAGGTCTACAGTTTAAAAATAATAAGCCTGCAAGATTTAAGTCACTCAACCAATTTGTTGTTTCTAAAAAGCAAGCATCAGCAGATTAGGACAAAAAAACATCTCAGGGAGTTTTGTCTTGGCTTGCTCATTGGGGGTGTGGACCCAGATTTTTCTAAGGCTTAGTGACAATGACTCTCTCTTTTGCACAGCACACTCTCTTTCTTTCTCTCTCTCTCTCTCTCTCACGCATGAGTTTGAGGAATAGGTGACTGTGCCCCTGTGTCACATTATATTTTTAGGGTCAGGGCTGTTAAAAAATATTTAGGGCTATAGCCTGGAAGCCCAGGCCAAGCAGTGCCCCTAATGGTTATCCTAAGGCCTTCAGTTCAGATACTGAAGGGCTAACCAATCAGAGAGCTAGCTCTACCTAGATACAATGGGAAAAAACAGCCATGACTGGATAACTTTGCATCAGGTATTTCCAACCAAAACTTAACAATGACATAAAAGTATCGCTACAATTCCTGCAGAGTTTACTTACAGCAATTAAATTATAGATTTCTAAGAATGGGAACATGTGTTTTTTAGTTTTTAGAAATCATTAATTCTCTGAAGGCCTAGAAGGCCATGAGGGTTCCCTCTCTTCAAATTTTCCAACACTCTAATATGAAATAATGTTTTGCACTGGAACTGCAAAAAGTGACACTTATCAAAGGGGAAACATGACCTTGTAGAATTTCAACATTTTTATGAATGTCTGATGTTTATTATCAGTCAGAACCTGTAAAAGCAGTAATTAACGTCAAAGTAAAATTCTTGACGTGTTTTAGTAGGTGTGGTACTCTGCCATGAGTTGCCTCATTTGTTTTTCTTCCTATCTGCCTCCAATTTAACTTTAGAAACCTAAATACGAGATCCACTGGAAGGTGATTGACAGCATCCATGGCAACAGCTACACATATATCGACCCCACCCAGCTGCCTTATGATCCCAAGTGGGAATTCCCAAGAGAGAGACTGCGCTTTGGTAAACAGTTGCTTATTTTACACATATTCTTCAGCATGCAGTGTACATACTAATAGTACTATTAGTTATTAATACTAATAACTAATAAATAGAAATTGTGCATAGAAAAGTGTTTGCTGCAGAGTTAAACTTCAACTTAACTGTTTTTAAATTAAATCCAAGAAAAGTGTATAGGCTCTTTAAAGGCTTATATCACATAAAAGTGACTTTCATTTTTTAACAAATGGTTTAAGTAGGTAAGTAAACACTGTCAAAGTTTCAAAATGTACCTTTTACTCCCCATATATGGAAACTAAGCAGCAAAAACAGTCTACTTTGAATTTACTGCTTTTGTGATGCCACAAAAACCAACACATTTACATATATCCACCTTTTCAGACCATAGCAGCCCCTTCCATTCACAGTGAGGTTATTAGAAGTGTTTCAACCTGGGCTGCTTTATGAATGAGACACAATGGCAGCCAAACACAAGGGGTATATATCGCTGCTCTCAGAACAAAACCTTGTATCTCAAAAATGGTAACTTTACAGGAAAAGGAAAAAACATGCTTTAAGTTTAATGTAAGTCCGTGTAACCAGACTTTTCCAAGTAATTTTGGGCCGTTGCTTTTGGTCCACTCATCGTGAAATTTACACACAACCACAACAGGCATTTTCAAGTTATGTAAAACACTGAAAAACTACAAAAATGGAGATACAAGGTTTTGTTCTGACAGCAGTGATAAATACTTTTTTAAACTTTGTTTAATCTGGCTAAAACTGTGTGCATGTGTATGCAGGTAAAATCCTCGGCTCTGGAGCTTTTGGTAAAGTGGTGGCAGCTACTGCATATGGCCTTTGCTCACCTGACACAGTCACCACTGTTGCGGTTAAGATGCTCAAGCGTAAGTATCTGTGTGTTCGTGTGAGTCAGTGAATGTGGACAAAGAGCCCATTTTGAGTCTGGAGCTAATTTGATTAAATGCCTCCAATGTCTCTTTACTGATTTTCCCTTGTGGTTTTGTGTGTGTGTGTGTGTGTACAGCGAGTGCTCACTCTACTGAAAAGGAGGCTCTGATGTCAGAGCTGAAGGTTCTCAGTTACCTCGGCAACCACATGAATATTGTCAACTTGCTTGGTGCCTGTACGGTAGGAGGTAAGAGGTCAACAGGTTCAGAGTTGAAACTCAGTTCATATGACGTCAGATCTATAAATCAGCTGATTCAGAGGACACAGAGGGGAGCGGTTAAGTGTATTTAAGTGTTTTTAACTGTGTTTTGCACATCAGAAGCCAGTGTTTTATTCTTATCATCAAGTTAATTCAAAACTTTCTAAATTTGAAGAATGTACTTGAAAGATGCCATTGAAACCAACTTGCAGAAGAACACTTTTGTAAAGTCCGTAGTTCTGTACACTCATAAGCACATTGCTACTAATTTTTGTGCGTAACTCAAAAATGCTAGGCAGTACATGACTCGCAAAACACAGTTTTTAACAGTCGTTTACACATAAAATCATAACATTTTTCATTAAAACACAAAAATTGCAACAATTCTTAACGTTCTACACTGATTTTTGACATTTTCAGCCACCTTTACTTCATGTGGCCATGAGGGACAGGGTTGCAGTCTTACTTCCTGCTCTAAAATGCAGGGGTGTGGCTAAAATAAGGCTCTGTCTAGGGACTAAAACTCCTCCCCCCCCCATTTCATTACTGGTTTAACAAGCTCTCGTCTACTTGGATTCGTCATTTCTCCTTGGGGGAATTCCCAGCACCATCTTAAGGGCTATTCCATTACTTTATTAGCTCAAGTGAAGAGTGTTAGAAGAATCCTCGGAGTGGCGAGGGATCGAGCAAACACCAGTGTCGACTTTGGCACTGCAGAACTTGCCCAGAAATCATTGCAACCTGGCGCATTTACCTTTTCAAATCTGAAAATAATGGCAGACAAAGCTATTTATAAGCTATAGCAATAAACTGGTTTAAAATGCTCAACATTTCAAAACCAGAATATTCACTTTACTGGGTTTACTCCATCTGTTGTACATGACTGCTGACACAGCTTCATCACTTCCCTCTGTTAGCTGGCTTGTTAACATGCTAAAGGCTACAAGGCTAACGAGAGCAAAAAGTGAGGCATTACACAATGCTTCCAAGTTTATAGCCAGACAGCAATTACTTACAAACGTTATGTACGTTATGCTCAAACGTCTTAAAATACATTTTGCATTGCAAAGTTTGCGTGGCTAGCTGATTTGCTAACTAAGGCTAACCTGTTGAGGGTGGGTGCGTTCCATTTGAATAATCTGCTCCGAACTGTCTCCTTCTGCTGTGAGTGCCGACTTGTGTAACTTAAGAGTGATGCACATCCGAGTGGGTGTGTGAAACTTCAAAAAGAAGAATTAAAATGGAGCCTTAAAATTAAACTTGTGAAAAATCCAATATATTTCAACTTTGCTTTGGATTTCAGTAGATCATAACATAATCCTTATATCCTGATATCTAAGGTGTGGATACTAGAACCAAGTGTATTTGTTCTCCACTGACTCACTCATGTTACTTTTTGAAAATTTTTTTTCCAAAAACAGACATAATGTAGCTTTAGTGTTTACATTTACATTTGAGCATTTGCATAAAAGGTCTCTCCACAACAGGTCCTACTCTGGTGATCACAGAATATTGCTGCTATGGTGATCTACTGAACTTCCTGAGGAGAAAGAGAGATGCTTTTTTCAGCTCTAAAACAGGTGACGGATACTACAAAAACCTTCTCAGTCAAACACAGCCTTCAAGGTAAGAGGGTGTGTGTGCCTTTATGTCTGTGTGTGCCTTTATGTCAGATTTGTATGGCTGTTTGGTTGTCCTTTGTTCCATACCTGTCTTATTTATGTACATCCTTTAAAAAAGAGGGTTCAAGGGTTCTTTAGGGAAGGCAGTGGTGGAGATGGAGAACATGTTGTACATGGTTCTGTAGCCCCTTTCTTCAGGCCCACTAATGGCCATTCCATTCAACTAATGGCCATTCCATTCAACTTGAATATTTGAAATTAATATAGTCACATAAAATTGATTTCTCAACGTCTGTTATCAGATGAACTAGGACACTGTTGTCTCTCTGTGTGGGAAATGATCTGACTATCAGTTGAGTTGCTAGTGAGCAATAAAGGGCGAAAAGGGAGGAGTGAGGAACCTCTGCTGTGAAACAATTCCCACCCCTCCACAAAGACGCCTGTGCCGAGATGAGACAGACAGCACAACTTCAGTTTTCTTCAAATCATTAATTAGGACTCAACTGTCAGAATAAAAACATTTGGGGTGTTTTCAGACTTGGCAGGTTTGGTTTGATTAAAGCGAACCCTGGTGCAGTTGTAAGTATGGTTTGTTAGAGTAAGTGAGTGGAGAGGTTATGACCTTTTGCTCTTATAACTTATGTTTACATCTTTTGGTTCAATGTTAGATATGTCAGAGAGAATGTTAAGAAATCCAGAACTGAAATGCCTCAATGTATCACTTTCTGCTTTGGTCCAGACTAAGAGGACTCAATTGCTAACTAAGTATGAACGCAGTATAAACTAAGTATAAACACAACACAATAAAAACACTTACAGAAATGTTGACTTGCTTGCTCACCTGCAAACACAGAAAACACGTTTACTTCTGATTTTGTAAATCATACACATTACCACTGAAATATGTTCCATCAACATTATTAAAGAAAAAATATGTAGTGCAAAAACAAAGGGACCTCTTAAACAAGTTGAATGGACATTTATAATTTCTGTGAAAGGGGCTTACAGAACCTTTCAAAAACAGCTCTATGTAGCACCAAAAATGTTACAAGTAATACAAACCATGTACTATCTAGAACCCTCTTTGTTAAGAGTGTACAGTCATATGCAAAAGTTTGGGGTTTCCTGTCACCACATTTTATTGCAGAATGGCACAAAAATGTAACGAAAAATGTGGCCTATGCAAACGCTATGGCACATTACATATGTATATATATATAGTATATATATATATATATATATATATATATATATATATATAAAGACCTCATATCTCCAAAATGATAACTACAGGAAAGAGAAAAACCTGCTTTATTTTTAATGTAAGTCAATGGAACCAGACATTTTTCCAAGTCATTTTGGGCCATTTCTGTTGGTTCAATTATCATGAAATTTACACACAATGTTAGGGACAACAGGCATTTTCAAATTATGTCAAAAACTGAAACGACAAAAATGAAGATACAAGGTTTTTTCCCGACAGCAATGAGATATATATATTATTTTCCAATAAATAGAAAATGTGCACTAATATTTGCAGAATATTTACTGTAAATTTTTGAATTTCCGTGACTATATTTTCGTGTATAAAATCAACAAAACATGTCATTTAAGTGAGAGTGTTCAAACCTTTGCAAATTACTGTATGTTACATCATTTGTAATGAAAAGTCCATTCCATAGTTGTATGCGTGCGTGAGCATGTGCACACATCCATATACGTATCTGTCTATGTGTACGTTAGGGAAGGCACAGAAAATGGCTACGTGCCTATGAGATCCTATCAGAAGAGATCAAATCAGACAGGTAAGACCTGTTCCATCATCATCACTACTAATCTGTAATCCCAGATCAGAAATTAGATGTGATTATCTCTCTCCCTCTCTCTTTCTTAGAATGGAGTGATGATAAGGACGACTTATCTCTTGATACAGAGGATTTGCTCAGCTTCTCCTATCAAGTGGCTAAAGGCATGGACTTCCTCACTTCCAAAAATGTAAGAGTCTTTGTCCATGTGTAAAGCCACAGTCATGCAGGAAAGCAGCAGTTTGCATTGCCTTTGCAAAAAGCTGAAGCAAAAGATCCAAAATCCAAGTTTGTGCAGTTAGCAAGCTAGCACACAACAAAAAAAACACAAAGGTAAAGGTAGATAAACTACCTAATTCTGCCTCCAAACTGACTGAATACCATGACACTTCTGTTTTAGGTATTCATTTTTTAGCCAGTCGGGAACAAAAAGAGTGTAATGTAACCATAAAAAATTTGTGATGAACTTGAGTGTGAAATTTCAAACACTTTGTGACATGTGTGGAAAGAACATGTTAAATGTGGCAAAACCAAACATTCCTGTTGCAGGGGGAAAATAGTTCAATTAGCTAATGATAACGTTTCGCTAGCTAGTTTGCACTAGGCCACATGAAGTTGGAGGTGAGTTTTAGAAGGAATGTGCCCTGTTTGCAATTTAACAAGTTGTCCCCAGAAAAGTACTTGCTGTTGGTTGATGTAATGTCAGAGTTCAGCAACTGTTGATCTGTTGATCAAGGTGAATTTCACTCATGTAATTCATGAACAGAAAGTTTGACTGGGCCTTAAAACTGATGACATAAAAGACAATACTTTAAGAGCATAAATATTTATCATTGTTTTATACAGCGTTCATGTTGCATTTGTGGTGTGATTAAAAAAAAAGTCCCAAATATTAATCTATCTGTGCGCTTCTTTATGCATGGCTAGTGTATCCATAGAGATCTGGCTGCAAGAAATGTTTTGCTGACTCAGGGTCGGGTTGCCAAGATTTGTGATTTTGGTCTGGCTCGTGACATCACCAAAGACTCCAACTACGTGTTAAGAGGAAACGTAAGTAGCTGCTTGTCTCATGCTTGTTGTTCCAAACTCATTGTGGACTTTATTCTATTTTAAATATGGATTACTGCAAAATATATACTGCATTATTTATTGTTTTATTGTCCTGTCTAATATTTACTGTCGTGTTTTTATTGTTCTGTCAATTTATTGTCTGGTGTATCTGCACTGATCACACTGTCCTAAATGTATTTGGTAATGTATGTGTTATAATACATAAAAAGTAACATATTCAGAATACATTTAGAATACATTTACAATATGTATAAAATAATTGTTAAAGCAGATGGGAAAACTTTTTTTTTTCGTAACTTATACTGTTCCTTGCTGTTATTGTTTCGCACTGTTCTTCATACAATTATTCTATGTGTTTCATAAGAAATTCATCATCATTTAAAAAAATCATTACTTTTTTCAGTCAGTCACTGTTGCACAGCACAGATGCTAAACTTATCACTTATAATTATGTCCACTACTGAGAAGATTGTTTGGTCATTCCTTTAAAAGAGCTCAGTAACACTGAGATTCATAACTGATCATCACATTGATTTATCAGTCTACTCAGGCTTTAGCAGAGCTCAGTAACACTGAGATTCATAACTGATCATCACATTGATTTATCAGTCTACTCAGGCTTTAGCAGAGCTCAGTAACACTGAGATTAATAACTGGATCATCGCATTGATTTATCTGTCTACTCAGGCTTTAGCAGAGCTCAGTAACACTGAGATTAATAACTGAACATCACATTGATTTATCTGTCTACTCAGGCTTTAGCAGAGCTCAGTAACACTGAGATTAATAACTGGATCATCGCATTGATTTATCAGTCTACTCAGGCCCTAGTCAGATCCCTTGGGCTTCAGCCCAGGTAAGCCTGTGCATTAAATTGGCCCTGTCTACAAGGTCTCTGAGGGTGCTCTGTGGTCTCTGGCACCAAGAGGTTAGCAGCAGAGCCTTTAAGTCCTGTAAATTGCGAGGTGGAGCCACCATGGAAGGACTTGTATGGAAGTAACTGTACGCCTACAAGGTTGTGGTGAAACTGATCCATCATCCAAATAATATCTAGTCAGTGGTGGTTCTATGGTGGTCCCTTTTCATTAAATGGATGGGGACTAGAGGTGGCTGATAAATTGTACAGCCACAGATGGGCTACAGTCAGTAACTGTAAAGTTACAAAGTGCACCTACATGGTAGATGTTTCTGATAAAATGGGCAACAAATGTAGGTACAATGTACAATGTACCTAATAAACAGGCAATGTAGTGTATATACAGACTTTCCACCTTAAGCATAAGAAAGTGTTTAGCTAATTTACTGCATATTTTATGGTCTTTGTTTTCTGCTTATAACATCTTTAATGTTTCTGTTAACTGATATTATTATGTTTGTGGTCCAGGCACGTCTCCCGGTGAAATGGATGTCGCCAGAGAGTCTGTTTTCATGTGTGTACACATTTGAAAGTGATGTCTGGTCTTATGGCATCTTACTGTGGGAGATCTTCTCTCTGGGTAAGTACAGCCTGACCACAGGCCTGCTAAAAACAGATTAAGAGAGAATAAAAATTATAAACAGAATAGCCCTTACTCATTAAAGCACACACAAATTTCACTGACAGTTTTGTTATTAATCAGCTTCATCTTCGGCATATCTGTATGCTCAAACTCGTGTCTGGTAGGAGTGCATATAAATTTGAACATAATATTTTAACAACCTGAAAAAGATGCTTGATTTGTGGTTAACTTACCAAAACTGTTTAAATATTTTATTTCAGAAAAATCACAGTAAACAATTACATTGTTCTACCATCTTCTACCAACGTTGAGGAATAAGAGCCTATATCTTATGACAAGATATCAGATCTAAACATATTATGATTCCACTCTCCCCTCAGGTAACAGCCCATATCCTGGAGTTCCAGTTGGCTCTATGTTTTACAAGATGATACAGGATGGATACAGGATGAGTGAGCCAGAATTTGCTCCAAGTGAAATGTGAGAGACGGAGGCGCATGTGTTCAACAGTAATGGATAGATGCAGGCCCCCTAGTGAAGATGAAAATCCAGTTTGCTTCCAGATATGTAAATCATGCACATTTTTATTGGAATATATTCCATCAACCTTACTGGAGAAAAAATATATAGTTCAACAGAAGGACCTCCCTCAAAAACAGCCAAAAATGGCATTTCATGGCTACTGTAAAAATAGTTCAATCATATGGCTGATGCCTGTTTTTCAGTTTTTTCTAGGGCATACAATTTGTATAAATATTCTGTGTGTTCTGCAATTGTTGGTATTATGATGAACCAGAAGAGAATGTACATGGCAGAAATGTATAACAATATTTATGTGTATGTGTTTTACTAGCTATGAGGTAATGAGATGGTGTTGGAGCGCTGATCCTCTGAAGAGACCAACCTTCAAAAAACTAGTGGAGAGGACAGAAATGCTGCTCTCAGAAACCACAAAACATGTAAGTGTTGTTTATTGACATGTATAATAAACCAGCTCAATTCATTCACTGTTGAACCGAACAAACTAAGCAGACGATGTACATGCATTGTAAGCACAAACGGTCACGCTAGATGGAAAAAGAGTGACATTGCCATTTACGACAGTCTGCATATAGACCTCACACATGAAAATGGACCTTTTTTTACCCTGTTAGTTCGTGTCACTGGTTAAGCACAATTCTTAATACTATATAATTTAAAAGACAAAATTAAAGTGTTCCTGTAATCTTTAATGTAATGTCTTTTGCTCACCCTTAAAACATCTTTTATTTTGATTGCATCACTGTGTACTAGATACAATATTAAACAATATTGTGTTGCTTCACCCCTCCACCCAAACACCTCCACCTGTCATCGTGCGAAAATGCTCAGCAAGCTCAGAGACCCTCCCTAATACTGTTTCACACAGAAAATACATCGCAGTACAGAAGCAAAACGCCTTCCTTCTGCCACACTTCCAATGTACATTTGATTTTAAGCATGTAAGTAACCGAGACCCCAAAAAAATTATCTGGAGAAACACTATTCATGCGGTCACTGGGAGTTGTTGGTACTAAGTCATAACAAACATGTAAACATATATGAATGGTTCTATTGAATAAGTTCAACACAGTAAAAAAACTATTTAAAAAAATAATGAATTATTCAGAACTTAGATATTTACAAAGATGTTAGATAAGATAAGACGTTAAGTGAGATAGTAATAAGCTAAATATAAACAAAATCATCATTTATAGGTTTCCTATCTGGAGATTGCTGTCCCAACCCCTAACCCCTACATTTCAACTTGTGAAAATAGTACTTTTTAATGTTGTTTTTTAAAAGTGTTTTTTATTTATCATTTTTGTGTAAAAAAAAAAAAATCAAAAAATGATTTTCCGAGTTTTCATGTCACTACCGAAACACAGAGTTTTAATACTTAGGCGGAGCCTTATTTTAGCCACACCCCTGCTTTTTAGAGCAGGAAGTGAGACTGCATCCCTGTCCCTCATGACCGCATGGTGAGCAGTTAGATCCCACTGTTTTGAAGTAAATGTGTCCCAAAGTCTGAAAATCAGTGTGTACTAGTTTGCTAGTCATGTACTGGCTAGCGTTTTTGAGTTATGCTCAAAATTAGCTAAAATTGTCAGTACCGTAACAGTCACTAGTGTTTTGTTTCGCTGTGATTGACAACATGTAATGTTCAATCATTTATTTTAATAAAATAAATCTAATTAAGGTACAGGGTCACTCAAAGCAAAAGAAGTTTAGTCCAAATAAGTTAAAAGTCCACAGGGGGTTTTGAACTCTTTGAACTAACAGAATGATCAGTAGAATGATTCATATAAGATTTTGAGTACATGTAGAATACATACGTTTGTGACAACCTATAATGAATGGTTATACCAAGGTTTATGCAAAAAACAAGAAAAATTTAAGGAAGATTTGTGTTTATTTCAAAAGATTAAAAAGAAAAAATCGAACTTATTAGTAAATTCCAGAATATTTATTGTAATTCATATTTTTGTGAAAAAATGGAAACTAAAAAAAATCACAAACCCATAATTAGATGTAAAAATAAGACACTGTCCTCTTAACTGCTTCAAATACAATAAAGAGTGACAACAACCCCTGCAAAGGCCTCTGTGCTAAAGAATACATTAAAGCCCAACATATTTGAGCAAAGGGCACAATCTGATTAATTGTGACTTCAGAATTTTACCTGGGGGTGAGAAACACAGAGAAACTCACCTCAGATTAAATCTCTTGCGCTGATACAGAAAGTAAGAAGATGTGATCTTTATCCTCAGAGCTTAACATTTCCCCCCTGGGGTACCAGATAATAACACTGGGACAACCAACCCTGTGTTCCCCCAGTCGTGTAATAGCATCTTGTGACACTAGCTAAAAAATGTCCTATTTTAGGATCACAGTACCAAGTGTTGTGCAGATTTTCCTTGGGTAGAGTTCTTTATTACAGCGTGAAGTTTGTAAAAATAAAGTTACGTTGATTAATGAAGTCATGTTCTTTTATTATTTTAGAAAATATTTCTGGACCCCTAAGATAGTTACAGTACATATTATTCATTATGCACATAGAAGTCATTAAAAAAGAAAACTGACCATCACTACATGCTAACTTGCATCCCACAGCGGGGCTGCAGTAATCTCTAGAGTGAGATTTTCTGTCTGTAGAATAGAAAATAAACCTTCTGATGATGTATCTTTAAGATGGAAGGAACTTTTGAAAAACTAAACCCGCTTTGAGGCGAACTTTTACGTGTATAATGTTTTTTAAGTATTTTTTAATTAGCCAGTGAATTTAGAAGTAAGGCAGATAACTAAAATGACTGCTAGAAAGAAACTGAAGTCTTCAAAACATCAATACAGTGGAGAGAATGGTTACTAAAATAGGAGAAATGATGCATCAGAATTGGCTGGTTAACTGAGCTCAACTGGAACACAGTGTCCACAGTAAAGTTTGGTGGAGGAGGGATAATAGTCTGGGACTGCTTTTCAGGGTTTGGGCCTTTTAATTCCAGTGAAGAGTGATGTTAATACAACAGCATATAACAACATTTTAGACAATTATATGCTTCAAAAATCAACAATTCGGGAAAGGCCCTTTCCTCTTCCAGCATGAATGTGTCCCTGTACACAGAGAGGTCCATAAAGGCATGTTGGCCTGCACAGAGCCCTGACCTCAACCCCACTGAACACCTTTGGTGGTGAATTGGAACGTCAATTATGAGCCAAGCGTTCTGACCTCATGAGGTGCTCTTTTGACTGAATGGGCACAAATTCCCACATACACACTCCAAAATGTTGTGGAAAGTGTTCCCAGAAGAGTGGAAGCTGTTATAGCTTCAATAATGCTCATTCTTCTAAGTTTGATGGTCAGGTGTCCACATATATTTGGCCACATATGGTGTAGGTGTTTCTAATAAAGTGTCCCCTAAGTGCATGTACACAATATGGTATAAATCTAAGATACTTAACAAAAAGCCTGTTGCTTGGATCCAACAGGTTTACTTGAACCTCAGCAGCGGAACCAACAACAGCATTGATGCAGCAGATCCTCCAGGCCTGCAGAGAGCACAGTCCCAACGGCTGAGTTCAGTGAGCAGCACCACGGCACCAACTGAGCCTCTGCTGCCGTCCACCAATGATGTCTTTCTGGAACACGGGACGTGCTGAGAATCACTCGGTCTTGCTCAGCCTTTCAGATCAAAGACCTCATGCTTCCTTTAGTGCCCAGCTCATTGTTCTTTTTTTCTCCATTTTGTTTCAGGTCAGACTTTCATTCCATTTTACACAAACAACCATTTGCCTTTTTTTTCCACTGTGGTTTACATACATTACCTTTTTTCTTCTTTTCATCTATTAGCCTTGTCTTCCGTGTCAGTCTTAGCTGTGCATGGCCATCTCGTCTGTGCAGTGTAACTGCTGATATGTTTACCTAAATGCAGCTGAGCACTATTTTACTGTATTGATCCATGCAGTATTCTAAGCGCATGAAGAGCTGAGTTGACAGTATCTTAAGAGTCAGCCCATTAACTGATACTTAGTGTACTAGCATCAGATAGACGGCCATTAGCCGAACATCATTACAACATGGACATACTAAGGTTCATTGAGATTAATAACCAACTGTGGTGATGACATAGTCATGTAATTAGAAAATCTATCGAAGGTTAGGAGTAGGTTGTTCGGATGTTTTTATATTATTGCTTCTCCTGATAGTAATCGAATCAGAAATGTTCAGAAATTTCATGGGCATCCTGTTTCTCTTCCACAGATTCTTAAACATCTCTGCAGCTTTGTCATTGTGATATAAAAAGTGTTTTTGTGTGAAATAGTTCACTGGAGAGAAACTTGCAGTGGTGGTGATAGGAACCAGGGGTCGTGATGTCTACAACATCAATAAAAATCATTTTATTTACTACCAGTGAACCTACACTTGTCTTTTGTGGTTTTATATGCAGGGTTGATGGTATAATAGTGGTAAATCTGAAAAAATACATTTTATTTGGGGACTATTTTGCTGTCAAACGTAATAATGAACTAACACATAAAAATGGTCCAAAATTACCAGGAATAAAATCTTGTTACATTGACCTACATTGAAATTTAAGAACGTTTTCCCTCCTTCTCCTGTAAAGTTACTGTTTTTGGAGGTTTTGCAAGGTTTAGCTCTAACAGCAACGATATGCACAACCACTTCATGTAAAGTAGTTTTTAGAGGCATTAAACGTTTCAGATGTCTGGTTCCTATCACCACCATTGAACAATTCTGACTCACTAGGTTTCTCGAGTGGTGCACATCAAACCATCTTACATCTTAATTATGCAGAAATTTTGAAAGTCAGTGGAAGTCCTGTATTATGTAAGCATTTCCAGTAAAAACGCTACTATTGCTGAAGAAAAGTGTAAGCTAACAGACGCAATGCCTATTTGAGGTATCCAGGTTTTAGTTATTATTAGGAACATTATTTTGCGAAACTGTTTCTTGTTGATTGATCCTTGTTGGCTTCTGCATCGCATGTTAGCATTAATGGTAATGCTTCTTCCAGTCGACGTAGCAAAAAAATTAAAATTTTAAAAACAATACTTTCAAAGAAAGCTAAAATGAACAGAAATGTCATGAAATGTTTCGCATAGAAGAATTTGATTGGTATGTATTTGAAGATTGACTATTTTTAAGTGTCATAGCATGTGATGTTTAGAACGAGGGTGTCACAATTCTGTAAATATATTTTCAAAATACTAGAGTTTTGATACAGGTTGAAAAAAAAATGTGTGTACATGTGTAATGAGAATAAATTGTTCAGGAAACGTCACAAGTGCATTTCTTACATAACAACATAGAAGAAGACAACAAAAATGAAGTCATATATTGTCTCTTTTATTTCAAGATTGAATATTACCAAGAATGGGCGAGGATCAGTTATTGACAAAGTGACAGGACTACACTTACAAAACCATAAGAACACTGATGGAGACATGATCTGTAAACTGATGCTTTTTTACGTTACTTGGAAATTCATAGCAAATAATTCGATTTAACTGATTTTACCCTTTCGGATTACAGGGGCTGATATCATAACTGGAAAAATATCCACCATGTAATGCAAACAAGGGGGCTGAATTGCAAGAGCTGTTTTGGGGACACATTCAACATATTCAACTTTGATCAGTTCATTGTGTGAAAATGCTCAACAGGAGTGCTTCACAGCTCTCTGGCTACACAAGAGTGGTAGAAAATGCAAAATGCGAAAAAACAAACCCATAATGGCGGATTTGGTGTCTGTTTACGTGGTTACAAAAAAGTTCACGGGCCCAGTCCATAGACACTGGATAGATGCAGCGCCATATACATGACCATGTACATCTGAATGTCTTAAAAGGTGCCCACAAAACATCTTTGGTGGCTAGACAAAGAAAAATGACAGAAATATAGTACCTGAGGCCCCGATCTAATCACCAGCTAATTTTTGCTGTTTGGTTAAGACTTGCATGATACTGTCAAAAAATAAAACTGACCATTGTGAACACTTCACAAGCCTATATATCTCTCAGCAGGTTTTGGATGCACGGCAGTATGTAAACAAATACTACAAAACGTAACGTAAATGGGATCTGTTAGGGGGGAGAAGATGCTTAAGCCGCAAGTTTTTATTTGGAAGTCCATAAATCTACACGTTCTGCTCATCACAATCTGTCTATAATGACTAAAAATGCATACATTTTCACATGACAGTGTTAACGGTCTATATACAGCTTTGCACTAAAGTCCTTTTACCATACGAAAATAAAGTTGCTTTGGATTTTCTTATAGAAAACGCTTTCAATAATATGGATTTCTGAGGTATACAGCTACCAAGCCAGCGGGGAGCATTCTAGAATGTTCAGAATGTTACTGCAACGCAAGAACTGATTGGTTATCGCCTGGTTTGACGTCCAGCCCCTACAGCACTGAGGGAAGAATTAGGAACGTTTGATAACGCAGCACTCACTCTTACAAATAACAAAACCAAGCATACTTACAATGTTAATTTGGTGACCAACTTGAAGTCATATGCAGAAGTTTGAATATCCCTGGTTCTAAATTAAATCTTCTACAGAGAACACACTTAAATATGACATTTTTCTGCTGATTTTAGTGCACAATTTCTATGTATTTGCTGAGCTTAACATATTGGAAAAAATAAACATAAAACTAGAGGTGGGTTATTACGACAGTATTTTAGTGTTATCGTGTGCATTTCTGAGCAAATCATGGATACCACCAGCCGACTGCAGGTTTCATTACAAAGAGAGCATAATAAGACCTGTTTAACTGGATTTAGTGAAGTTAATATAATTAACAATAATAATAATAATAACAATATAATAACAATAATTGTCAAAATATAAATGTAATCATCATATACTATTTCTTCCATAACACATACCTCTACATAAAACATAACAAAAGTGCCCCAACTTTTGCATTGGACTTTTTTCCCTAAACTTTTAAAATTCAGCAAATAAACATTGACTGTGCATTCAAATGTGCAGAAGTGTTCTCTGAAAAAAATCAACAAAACAAGCAACCAGCAGTGCCCAAACTTTTGCATGCTTGCATGAGTAATCGTATATATAACTTCAGAAGCCAAAAGCTGTGTTCCAAAAGCAAGGCTGCAGTCCAGACGGTCTACATTTCTAGATCGTTACTTCATCAAAGAAGCAGATTTTAAATACAGCTGAGAAACAAAGCCAACATTCTGGCTACCAGATTGTCCTTCACTGTCTTCTGTCACCTGTAATCCTTTAGGCAGGTGTCTCACCTGAAGTTCAAGAGCATCACCAGCAGATGAAACCACATCTGCCGGATTCCTGTTCCAGAGTAACTTGTTCATTTAATTACAAAAGCTTGTAATGTACATGTTAAAAAGTCCATTAAATTAGTTTAGTTTGGTTTATGTGTCAGCTAGTATTCGGTGTTATGGCCAAAAATTTATCACCGTACAAGTAAAAGTTTTGTTGTACAGTGTATTTATAGTGTATTTATTTATTTACATGTTAAGAAAACACATTTTTGTAGGTTAACAGTGGCTTATTCAGCAATGTCCCTATACTTTTAATAAGAACTATATTTAACAAATGTAGTAAATTCAAATGTAACTAACAGAAACTGAGTTTTGTATAGATAAGCTAGTGGTGCTTACACCTCTCTAGGCATCTGAATATCTCAAGTTATTTGTCACATATTTGTAAATGTGTGTCCCCTTCATCTAAGACCGCCAGACATGGATGGAATTTGGTATATATTACAAGTTATTAGTGCTATCGACAGCAGAAGGAACCGGGCCTTGAGAGTGCTGCATCGTAAGTGCGGGAGGAAACAGCAAGTGGCTGGTGTCCATGCTAGTCTAAAAGCAAGAGGTGATTTGTTACACGTTTCTAGCTGATGTCTGCTCCCTCAAGAAGACTTGGATTATATTTATATATTCTTTTTTTTAAACATGACCGAAATAATAGAATAAAGGCTATAACAAAACTAATACCTTTGGAAGAACTTTAACTGGTACATTGCCCAATACTAGTGTCTGCTTTATAAAATGCATAATGACAAATTATCAACAATCAGCCTGTGTTTGTAAGGACTAACTACATTTGGCACATTGGATAACTAATTACAATGGTGAAAGTGCTACGCCACATTTACTACATGTTGCTAAAAAAAGAGGCCAGTTTTGAACGACCATTCACATCAACAGTATTCCCATTATCAAAACTGATGTGACAAAGTGGCCTGTGGACTGTTCTGTTTTGCGTTGTCATACAAACAAGGATCATTCATAGGACAGTCCTACTGAGGACCCACATTTCTCAGCTGCAGCCTAGCTTTTGGAACGCTGCTACTTTCTCATTCTTTCACACATACAGACACACTTTATATTGGTTATGGCTTGTTGCATAATTTCCACAATCTACACAGCATGGTATATAGGAGACGTTTTGAGTTTCTTATGTTTGAACAGGGTCTCTAGGGCTTCTACAGTTACACTGTTGTTTATATCTACTTATTCTTATCTTAGAAATAAAAATAGCTGCATATTGTCTAAGCATTTGACATGTGCACACATACACGCATACATACATCCCTGTTCCTCACACATACACAGAGACGCACACTCACTCGCTCAGTCCATCATAAAACACAAATATCACAATCACAAGGGCCATTTTAGTGTGTGTGAACACAATAAGTGCTATAGAACGTAAAGGGGAAGACATATTTTTAAAAACAATATCCTATACATAGCATGGAGAAACATCCTTGAATTCGCCATGGAGGCAACAAAATATATATCAAATAAATTTTGATTGTTGGCACTTAGAAGATTGAGAACTACACTGGCCTACAGAGTAGAGGTAACACCATCCTCTTCGGGTATGTTTCGAAATGAGGATTACGATATAATAAAATTCGCAAGCCATTCTGGTAAGAACCTAATGGAGATCCGTTTGGAAGCCAAGATCAACTGAGTATCTTAGGATGTTGGGAAAGATACAAAAACGCCAGATTAAAACTCGGAACATTTCCTGCCTAAAATAGAACTAAATTAAAAGAACTACAAGTAAGAGCTTATACTTCTCATGCAGAGTATAAAATAACCTTTGTATTTTGCTCCTTTATGGTTGGATTTATTTACACGGTATGGTACACGGATCTGTACAGATAGTAAAGATTTGGAGTTCTCAGAGAAGATTCTGAGAGCGTTCCTTTTATGCAAGGTCAAACGAGGACTATGCTCCTGAACATTGATGCTTAAATAAATTACTGGGATAAAAAAAGATGGAAAAACTTGGTTGTAAGGGTGCTGTTCTCCACCTGTTATTGCGGTGAAATGTTTGGAATCCTGAACCGTTGCTATGGCAAACACCTGGCGGTGTCTTGTTCCACGTTGGCACTGAAGCGAGGAGTTCCTTCTCCGAGAGGCTTCTGTTACCTGATCGCAGCTGTCACCAAGGAAGAACTTTGCTGCCAGAGCCGGAAGAGCTAGCCAATGACCTCCATATTAATACTGTTGACAAAAACAGCACCATAGGGCTCTGTGTTCGTCCGTGTCACTGAGACTGACCGCTAGTGTTGTCAGTCCGGTGAGATGTGGGGGCTTTCTGCCGCTTTTGAGTCTGAGGCTTCAGTTGTTGCTGTTGCAGTCTTTGTTGTTGCTGTTGCTGACGCTGTTGTTGCTGCGTCGTGCCAAACGCACTCTGTTGCTGAATAGGAAAAGCCTGTAGAATCAGTTGTGTAGGCTGGTTGCCATGGAGAATGCGAGTGCCCTAGAGAAGAAACAAGAAGAATAAGCATATACTGTAGTATAAAAAAAACTTCATACTCCTGGTATTATTTTTTTGTTTCATTATTATTATTTTAACTTATTTTCTAAATGAAAATAAGTTAACACATCCTCCAAAAGGAACATACTTTAATACATTTTTCTGCAAATTTTAAGTTCACAATTTCTATCTATTTCCTTAACATATGTGCTATAACTTTTGCACCAGCCACATTTTATGTTTATTTTTTTCCACCAAGCTGTTCAATTCTCTACACGTTGAAATAAGATCTGTTTGCTGCGAGTTGAGGCTCTAACTGATCTAATTATATAATTTTCATGATGGCTTAACTTGTTATTACTTGTTTGTTGATCCATCCCAAGAGCAGAATGGAATGTTATTATTACTGTGTTGTCATTTAATAATAAAAATGGTTGTATGTTGTTTGGTGTATGTTCAGTTGATTCTGTATAGGTTTTAGCGAAGTGACAGAGAATAACCTCGCCATCATTTGCTTCCAAAACATACTATGCAGAGTTGGACAAAAACTGTAATATCATAATAATTCATAATATTTTTAGGCTATGTATTATTTAATATTATGTTTTACAAAGCATATACAATACATCAATATATCATTTATAATGAATGACAATTAACATACAATTTTCTACAAATGAATTTCACGTCACTTCTTTCTATATTCTGAAAAAAGTCTTAATCTGGTCTTAGTCTCAACTCTGACTTGAGTACTACTAAGTCTTTAATGGTCTTAACAACAACACTACATTCAACAATTTAAAAAAACACATATGAAAGTATGAAATATACATGTGAAATTTAAGTTTAGCTCAATGTAGTAATGGCAACGTCACAATATTAGCTGATACTAAGTGTGCAAATTGTGTTTGCATGTAATTTTGTCCAAGTAACACGGCACCTGGAGAAACTGCTGCTGTTGCTGTGGCTGTGTTGCCCCCTGCTGCTGCCCTGACTGAACTGCAGACGCTTGTGTTTGAGAGTCGGACTGTGCGGCTGCCTGTGTCTGCAGGGCTATGGCCTGTGTCTGGCCCTGCTGCTGGGCAAACGGGCTGTATGCCGTCACTACCTGGCCCATAAACATTGTTGTGGGGACCATTACGGCACCGCAGGCCATTGGAGCCGTCACTAACTTTGTGACCAACTGCTGCCCTGTGGGAAACCTGCGGAGGTGCGACAATTGTGAATGAACGAAGAATTATGTAAGGAACACAGCATGAGTTCAAGTGAACTTCATATAAGGGATACACGTATATTTGTATGAATGTGTACCTGTTAATTGCAGTTCCTTGACTGACATTCTGTGCCAGAGTGCTGGGTATCTGCACCACATTGGCATTGCCAGGCTGACTGATCATCATCGTGTTATACACCGGACCCCTCTAGTGCAGAAAGAAAGACAGTTTAGAAGTTTAAAAAGAAAAGCAAATGCAAAAAAAACATGGCCTTAAAAATGCTAATTCACCCCAACACCATTACCATAATAATGTGATATCAAGGGCAACAAGGGGAGACCAACGTTATGATGTCATCTTTAATGGATTCTCTGAACAGCAATTGTGCAAATGCCAAAGGCAGTGGACAGAAAAGCATTAAATCACTTCGAGTGCTTCAGGGTTGTGGGATGGGATGTGGGCCTTTATTGACTTTTATAAAAACTGTCTGAAGTACAGTCGCTCTCTTATTTGCTGTCTCATCATGCTATGAATACATACTGACAACAACTATTCAATCCAGTCTTTTAGTCTGTGACATCGGATTCATATTGTAGAGTGGATTTAGGGGTAGGGTTATCTCACTTGTGTTGGACTATAAAAAGCCTCTAACTTAACTCACTTAAAAGACCCATCATTTTACTTCTGAATACAAGTAAGTTTAAATTACAAAATGCACCATTTACTCTTCTGTCTATATGGATCATTCTACCAAACTGGTTCAAAGTCTGAGTTCAAAACACATCTGACTTTTAACCGACAACTCTGGTTTTATTAGAGCTTTTGATACTTTTGACCACAAGATTTTAATCCAGTGACCTGAATGTTGGGTCAGCCTTTTGGGCACAGTTTTAAAAGGTTTAAATCATATTTAGATAATAGACAATTCATGGTTTCAATTGGAAATCATTTGTCAAAAAGATCTGGCATTTCTTGTGGTGTCCCTCAAGGTTCAGTTTTAAGGCCTTTGCTTTTCTCTTTGTACATGCTACCTCTAGGTGATGTAAATTGGAAAACATAATATACATTTTCATAGATATGCTGATCAAACCCAGTTATACATTGCTTTATGAGAAAACTTCGTTCTTTAGCTTCATATACTAAACATGAAGTACAAAACCTGGGTGTGATCTTAGACTCTGAGCTCTGTTTTATCCCGCATGTAGACAGTCAAGCTCAGTGCTCACTTTTAAGAAGCATCTAAAAATGTCTCTCTTTACCTTAGCATTTAATTAAAACTCTATGTCTTGTTTATCTTTTAATTTGATCTGTCTTTCTTGTATAAGTGTTTAACTTTATCACCCGTCTATAAAGCCCTTCGAGCTGCCACCGACATGAATAGTGCTACATAAATAAACATTATTGTTATAATATTATTATAAACTAAAATCCTTTTGCTTTGAGTGACCCTATACTTTACTTATGTATACCACGTCTGTAGGCTATAGCTTAAGGCAACATTAAAGAGAAGCAACATATAATGTTTAGTTGTAGCCTAACTTAGCACTGTGTTGTGTGGATATATATCCTAGCTGTGGGAGCATTATAAACTACATTTAGGATGGTTTTATCTCTGCTGTATCCCTTTATCAACAGCTCTGGTTCTATCGGTTATAATTAAGTGGAACCAAAGAGTCGAGAGACAAAGTCGACTCCAGAAAACCTGGCCCACTAAGCCAGAATGTTACTAAATATATAAAGAATACTAGCTACTATCCTTGATAACTAGTGGAACAACTCAAAGTGCTGCATGTGACTTTGATCACTGTTAATTGCTTCACTAGAGAAATTATGTTTCACACAACTCATATATTACAAATTGTTGCATGGAAGTTTTGCCATGTAAAGCTAGCCTCAGAGAGAAATCAGCATGGGTGTGTTTCTAACCTGTGTAAGGGTAGAGCCTTGTGTGTTCTGCTGCTGAGAAGGTGGTGCCTGCTGCTGTAGAAGGTGCTGAGTTCCATTGTGGGCAGTGCTTGTGACATTCTGGCCTTGAATAGCTACAACACCAGCTTGAGATCCTGAACCTAACACCGAAGCTCCTCCCACCTGAGGCAGCTGAACATTGACCCCACCCCCTGACTGCTGCAGGAACATCTTAAAGAAACGAAAAATTGCGTTATTGTCAGTACAGCAATCCAGTCTGATCTTCACATCAAGGGGAATGCATGAAGTCATCTGATCCTGAGATGCCTGGACTGAGCTCATATGAATCCTACAGCAGTTGATATAATGGGTGATCCCACTGCATTATCATATTCTTCAGTTACAATAAAACCATTAATTACAGTGAACAATAAACCTATCAAATACACCTGAAAGCACTTAAGGTGAAACAGTATTCATCTTTTTAGGGATAGAATATGGTGTATTAGCAGTGGGTGATCTGGTTCATCTCAAAAACACATTGTTGTTAAACTACAAAAATAAGTTTACTTAAGCATCCAAAATGGTTTTAATTGAAAAAAATATATATACATAAATACTGTATACTGTGATGCCTATTGAAATCGTCAAAGACTCCCTACTTTTATGCATATTTGGGTTTAAGTGGTCCAATACCTGAAGTCCTTGGCCCTGAACCCTCTGTAGCTGCTCATGTATTTGCCTCAGTTCTTCCTGCTGCTTCTTAATATTGGCTTCGATCATCCGCGTCCTCTGCTCCAGCTGCTCCTTCAAGTGCTGCATGGCACTCAACTGTGCAGAATACTGCAGCACACACAAAGACTTAAACAAGAGGTATCCACATAGGTGTCAACATCTGGAGACAGTGACCCTTATGTTCCCAGCCTCCAAACTCACAAATTCGTATGGTATGTTCCTATCATCAAAATCGTTAACAGCTATTTATCTAGTTTTGATTTGCTCTACTGTGATACATTATTTTAGTAATCATACCAGCGTTGCCCACCCAGAAGTTGTTCGTTGATATGACCCAACGCTGTACTTTTGTCCTGTGTTTGTGTGTACACACACACACACACACACACACACACACACACACTATAGGTCTAAAGGTTCTTAGACTCCTGCTCATGCAGCATTTCTTCTGAAATTAAGGGAATAAATAGTGAATTTGTCCCCCCTTTGCTGCAGTAACAGCCTTTCCTCTTTTGAGAAGGCTTTATAGTAATGTTGGAACACTGTGAGAATCTGATTGCATTCATTAGAGCATTAGAGCATTAGTGAGGTCAGGTACTGATGTTGGATGATTAGTTCAGGATTGCAAACTCCACTCCAACTCATCCCAAAGGTACTGGATGGAGCTTCATCACTAAAGCGAACAGTTTCACTTACATGAAGTATAGTATGTATAGTGTAATAAATGATTTCATTAGTTTCTGCTTTTTCTTAAATCTTGATCTCGTTTTGATGTTTACTTGATATGTCCAGTTCTCGGTCTTGACTCAGACTTGCATCTAATGGTGACTACAACTCTACAAAATTAACTGAAAGGCAGAAAGCCGAAGATAAGGACATATCATCTAAGCTGGTATCTTCCTACCTGTGCAGGGGGTTGAAGCTGTTGTTGTTGTTGTTGCTGCTGTTGCTTGTTGACTTGAGCAGGCGATGAATTTTGGGTGCTATTCTGAGAACTTACGGTCTGTTTAAACATAAATAAACCTCATTAACCAACAGACTAAATCATAGTTTTGCACAATATGAATAAAAACCCGGCCAACCTCTTACCTGGCCACTGACTGAAGAGCGCCGCTGTGATGTCATGTCAACGGTGGCAGGCCGAGGAGGAGTGTTCACATCCATCTGCAGCTTGGAGGGAGTGGCTGAGACACAGAGGGGACACTGGTGAGTCATCAAAGTGGTTAAAAATGACTCCCTGTTCTGCACAGTAGTGAGGCATCATTAGAGTGTGTGGTGACTAAACTGTTGTCATGTTAGGCAATTATAAATACAACAAGAACATTTGAATTGCCATTATTGTTGTTTGAATTAATCAATTCAATGACTCAAAGTCAATATTTTCATAAAACTGTATCTAGACAACCTGCAATTTGGTTTATTTCATTCTGACAGCAAATTCTTGAGTCAGTTTCAAATTGACATTGTGTATCAGGACCTAGGCAAGCTAGTTTAATTAGTGATGGGCAGTACCCGTTTGTTTCATACCTTCAAACCATCTCCAAATATGACCATGGTATTATGGGGCAGGGGACCTTGTAAGTGACTTAAAAGCACTGTAGGTGACGTAAAAGTTTTTTTGTTGCTTTTGTGCCATATTGTTCTGCATTACTTCAAAATCAGAAGTAACAGTTCAGTTTGGTCACCACATAAGTAAATGCAGTGCACAATTTTTATGCCATCATTCCATAAATATCAAACCAACTATCAAACAATTGCTAACTAAATAGGAGAGAGGAGCCGGTTGGCATTAACTTAGCTGATAACATGTTCGCTTCATGCAAAAGTACAAACACAATTAATATGACAGTGATTCAAATGTGAAGAAGTGAAGTCAAGCAACTGGCGCTGAAGGGAAAGAATGGCAAAATCTGGTTCCGCAGTGTCAGGATTAATAGCCTGATCAACAAATTTAACTTTGGGTCTGTAGCCTGCCGACTAAGCTAAACAGTGCCACACACCACAGTACAGGCTTGTTTCTGCCTAACTGGTGCTCCGCTGAAACAAGTGTAGAAGATAAAAATTACAGTGACACTTGTTTAGAGTATATCTGAAAGGACAAAGCTGTGTGACTATTGTTGAGAATGTTCTATGGTGCGTGTGCAGCTTTTAGCTGTTGCTGAGCCACCATAATGTTTTGTGAGGTTTTTCCTGGCTCTGATTTTTCCCCTCTTTCTATTATCACTATCTATCAGAGAGCTCCCACACCACCAATCAGTGACCCCTCAAAAACATTAATGGGGGAACCTGTTAATTTGGTCATTCAGACTGCAAAATCTGTGATCATAATTTTGAAATGGTAATATTTTATGCCCCAAAAGAAGCTTACAGGTACATGTGCTGTCGGACATGGCTGTGTGTGAAGACTTGCGGGAGCTGCGCGAGGAGGTGGATGGTGTTCGGCTGTGATCAAAGCGCTCTAGTGCTTCCTTCAGGCTGGAGGTATTCAACTGTGACTCAGAACCTGAATCCTGAGATTGCTAAACAGAGATACAGAGAGAGAATAAAAATAAACTCCTTATAAAAAGTCTTCATTGCAAACCTGTACATCTGTAATGCTGAGATAGAGTGAAAGTGAATAGTTCACACAAAAACAGTTTTCCACATATTGTGCCCAGTAGTTTGAAATCAGAGATTCTCAATAACGTCTCACCTTGTCTGCTGTAAGCTCAGGAGGAGACTCTTCAATTCCCATCTCTCTCCTCTGCTCTGCCCGCACCTCAGCGTAACTACCATGAAAAAAGAAAGAAAAGAAAAACGAAAAATAAGAAATGATAAGAGAATATAGAATAACGCATCCATCCATCCATCCATCCATCCATCCATCCATCCATCCATCCCTCCCTCCCTCCCTCCAATTAAACCCCTGGTACAGCTGACTGGAGTACACAACAGCAGTGCACAGTATATTGTATGACACCTCAAACCCTGTTGAAAATATAAGCATGCTAAAAAGCGTATTCAAGTACATCAACAGGGCTCCAGACAAAAAATTAGCTCCTAAAAGGAAAAAAATCAGGGACCAAGTGCCAAATAATAATATGCAGGATAATAAAGCTTTTCAACACACCTCAGATCACCTCAAATTTTTCAAATTTTCTGCATAATTAAAATTGTTAACATGGCAACAAATTCATGCAGAGTGGTTTGGTATGAAACGCTTTGTTCTAGAGAGACTAACAGAGTCAGAATTGTTCACAGTGATGATGACAGGAATCAGACATCTGAGCAGTTAAATGTCTTTAAAAGCTTCCTCACAGAAAAGGTATTATGTGCAATGGTTATGAATACACTGCCTGATGTTAATCCATTCATGGTGGAGGGATACATGAAGGGTATTCTAAGGTAAAACAGTCACCAAAGAATTTTCAGATTTACCACTATTTTCCCATCATCAACATTACATAAAAAAAGAAGACATGCGTAGGTTCACTGGTGGTTTTGGACAGTAAAGAAAATGGCTATATTTGCATTGTATACATCAGGAGTCTGGTTTCTGTCACCATCACTGTAAAGACACCAGTCTGTAAGTTTTCTGCAAATGAGCCATTTCCCATTAAAACAATGACTGTTTATATCTCAAACACTGAATTGTACAGAAATTTAAAAAAAAACGGTGGAATTCCCACTTTAACTTCTTTGCCTTCCATTGTGCCTGATTCTCAACGCATCCAGTCTGCTATTTTTCATTAACAAGATTTGGGAGATGAATTTGGTTAAGGGTAGCTCTTTACATGCCATCATGTAGGCTGTGCTGAATTTAATTTTAAGCTTTTCGAAATTCTTTCTCGGCTGTTTTTTCGCTTGCACAAGACACTGCATGAACTAAAGGAGTTTTCCTAGGAGCACTCTGCAATGATGAAATGCGTTTTTATGCGTTCGACTCTGGCCATGTTTTTTTACCGTCTCTTTTTTAAATGATTCATTCCTGTTAAGAAATCCATTTTTTCCAGCCACACCTTGGCTTTCTTTCAAACAGAATTCGCAGTACAGTCCAAATTCCTGAAGCCAAGAAGTTCTGAACTCTTTCTGTGGTTGTACTTCAGCATGAAGTGCTTGAAGTGGACGGTTGTTCAGGTACATCTTCATGTGTGTTTCACTAGTTCACTGGTCCTGAGTCAGACTGGGGTTGAGCAGATGACCTCTTACAGTCTGACAGAAACGTAGATTGTGTGAAAAATCTGATACTTTTCGCTTCGCCATTTTCTACACGCCAACGTTAATGGCAAAAAGCTCAGCTCTGCTCCGCTCATACGCTTTGTTTGTCACGTTTTGCCACTCAGGTTGAAATGCCACAAGCAGGCAGACGTGACAGGTGGACACGTAGGGGTGGGAATCTCTAGGCACCTCACGATTCAATTACGATTCAGAGGGCGCAATGCGATTATAAAACGATTATCGATGCATCTTGATGCATCTTTTTTTTCTATACAGGATTTCTTTTTTCTCACTGCGTGAGGACTTGGTACTTTTAAAGCAAAGTATTTGTAATGATCCATAATGAATTTACTTCCAGTATCTTTTATTAATAAAACAAATGGAAGTGATGTGGCAAGTGAACTAGAAGGTTCTCATTCACTGTTCTTGTTTGGAGCACATGAGACGCAGGCTGCCACTCATCAGTGATAAAATGCACAGTTATGGTGAAATAAGATCCTGTGGCAAAGGATGTCCACACAGCACATGTTACAGCTGTCCTACCCGTTTTCTTCAGTGATTTTATAACTTTCGGTTTTGGTCTCGTTGTAAAGAGTGGGGGTTGCTGTGTCAGTAAAATATCTTTGAGACGGGACGTGTGCAACACAGCGCAAAAGCCTTGGTTCACAACAACTGAGAACTGGCGTGCAGACTGCAGGTAACATAGCAACGAAGTCTCGCCTGGCTAGTAGCTAACAAAAAGGCAAAGAAAGAGATTTAAGATGAACATTTGGAGACGAATGGACTTATTCGCATTTATAAGCAGCGCAGTTGGTTTCCTGGTACGTTAAAACAATCGACCGGTCAAAGACATTTTACAAGTAACTATTCAACATTTAAATAAACATGTCCTGGCGGAGATGGGAGGAAAGTGGCTATAGCTAAATCTTAAAGCAGAGCTTAAAAGTAAGTCTGCATTTTCATTTATATTTTTAGCCTATACTAGGACATTAGCGCATACTGAGACATATTGGACATTAAATGTTGTGGCTCCCAAGGTGGTTTGATTTTTGTTGAAAGGACAAAATGGCTCTTCTTAACATTTGGGTTGTCGACTCCTGACCTAACCTAGCTTTTAATGCAAAGGATGCCGGTCGGATTTCACGCTCATCCAGTTGTGTTATTGTTATGTGCCGCCACAGACTGTACGGGCACTGTACTTCCGCACTTCCAAGTTCTGCCTTTTTTCGTTCCGTCAACATTACGTTATCAATTAAACAATTAGAAAATCGACTTTTGACATTCATGAATCGATTCAGAATCGTTCACATCCGCATCGCGATGCATCTAAGAAACAATTTCCCCCCCCACGCCTACAGACACATCCATATGATGCTAAAGAATCAGTTACGTTTTAAGATTAAAAATGATGAAAGAAAATAATAAACACAGAATAACAGTAATAAATAGTTGCCCATAAAAAAATAATTCAAAGTTGCTACCTGCTACCAGTTAATTAATTTTATTACTGGCAAATTAATACATTTGGTTGCAATTGCGGCCATTTTAGTTGCAGTCTAGAGCCCTGATCAATAGTATACTTAGTAGTATACAAAGAGGAATAAAACGAAAATATACTAAAATATTCTTATCTGTATTTTTGCAAATATTTATGTATTATATAAATTATATGAGGCAACATTTAAAACTACACTAATATGCATATGCAGGAAAATTTTAGCAATGATTTTTAAAGTATGCTTTAGTACATTTTAGTTGCAATATGACTCAAACTAACTAGCAATTAAATATGAATATCGGCACACTCGAGAGCATACGTTGATTATGTTTCAAGAGTAGTACAATTTGTGATTTAACAATGACCTAAGTTAACTTCACTCCAATTTAGAACAGAAAAGCACTTTTAAGCATAGAGGATGTATTTCAACATTACTTAAATATAATTTAAGTACACAGGTTGTGTTCAGTTATCCCTAATATTATATTTAAGTATATACCTAATATTTTATAAAAAAACAAAAAATAATACAATATTTGTTGAAAATATTTGAGTATTTAGTGATGTTAAAGTATTATTTAGTACAGGTTTATAATATATTCTACAAATGATATACTTAAATCTACTTGTTATAGAGTGCAGCTTTAGTTGTTAAAAAAAAGCGCTCAAAAGCACAACTGAATGCATTTAATATATATACACTTAACAGTGTAATTACGATTTAAACACACTTAAGGTGTCACAAGTTGTTCCAAAACAATACATTCAGCATTAAATAAAATATGTTTAAAGGGCAAACATTAAAAGTACGTTTCATACTAATTGCATTTTGGAAAAGTACATTTAAATGCATTTTTCTTTCACAAGGGTAATTACAAAATGCAACATTTAGTTTTCCTTATACTAACAAGTAAATTAAACCAAAATTAAGTAGGTCTACTAAACTGGAAGAGTGTTCTGAGAAATGTTCCGAAATTCCAGTTTCGCAAAACATATAAGATCAGTCAAAATCATGCACTACAACTGTACTGCGCACAAGTCAGAGACCAACCTTTCATTTATTAGATTTATGCCGAAACAGCCACTAAATATTATTATTAATAAAAAGTAGTTTTTCAGTGTCAGAAAAAAAAATCAGTCAACATGATTAACAGAAACGACACAAAAGCCCCCAACCCTAAGTACTTCCAATTTCAAATCTGACTATTTAATTTGTCCACTATTTTTGGCACACCCAACTGTCACTGGAACCACTTAACACGCCATGGGCCTGCTGCCAGCCCCAAATTTTTATTACACACTTCTATAATCTAAGAATAGTTCCATTATTTTGCACTGAAGTTACTCTTGTTACTGAATAAGCCTTCGTATGAAATGAACCTGGACGGTTAAGGGGTTAACTCTTCCATCCTTCCAATCTTAAAACCAACAAATAACAGCTGTGTCCTTCCAACAAAATGGGCCACTGACATTCAAAGACACACAAACATTTACACAAATAACTATCAAAACACACCTCTACTGCCTTACGAATTTCTGTCCAAAATTGATCTATGATGGCTAAAGGAGATATTTCTGATGAGATTAGATATAAGCTTATTCACTTGCATAAGGAAGGAGAAATAAAGGAAAAATAAAAACAGGAGTGTCCATAACTGGAGTTTCAAAGTATGTAAAACATTTAAAGTTGGTGATTTGTTTTCGACTGAAGGCACAATAAATGCTGACAAGTGCAAACAAATTTTAATACATCATGCAGTACCCTCTGGAAGAGAAATTCGTTCTACAGCACGATAACAACCCTAAGCACACTGGTAAGATTATCAAAACGTGTACTCTGGTGCAAAAAAATGGGCCAAGACAGCCCTTTTACAGAAAGAAGAGACAAAAGTCAATACTGTTCCACTCAGCACTGATGGCTTCAAACAGCTGAAAACACTGCCACCTTAGTTTGTGTTTAATGTGAGACCAAATATTCTCTATAGGGACTAAATCTGGATCTGATCATCACAAACCCATCAGTAGAAAACATCATATTTTTGGCTTTGCACAAGAGTATACTTTTCAAACAAAGAAGCTGCTGGTGTTCTCAGAACTATGGGCCCAGAGTCCAGACCTCAATATCATTGCATGTGCTTGGGATTACTTAGATCATGAAAAGCACAAAATGCAAACAACTTCTAAGACTGAACTTTGGAGATGGTAACAAGAAGCACTGAAAAAATAAAGTTCTTCTTGGTTTAGTATTTTAAGAAATGCCAGTATCAGTATTCACATGGTCACAAAAAACTATAATTCCTTCAAGGAATCCCAGAAAAGTCTAGGGTTCTTAAATGAACATCTTTTAGGTGTAAAAGTTCTTTTAGGATCCTCCAAAAGGTGCTTGAGTGCTTACTCAAAAGAAAAGAGTTCCTATAGGAATCTAGTGCTGAATCATCATGCTTGATGGAAACCAGTGAGGTAGTTACAGTTTCCTGTAAAGAGCTTGTGGTCTATCAAGGGTTCCTACAGTAACCACATTATATGGGAAGGTTTTTTCGAGGCATCTAAAATGTTTTTTTTTTCTTTGAGCACCCTATTGGACATTTACAGAGAAGGGTGGTTCTATGGTCCTAGAGCGTGTGTAAATTTTACCTGACCACGGTGTGCGTGCAGACAATGAACTCAGGCCGCGAGTTCCACTGATGGTAGGTGATGTAGTAGTGAGTCTGGAGCCAGATCCACTGCTGCCCTTTAGTGAGGAACCGATAATAACAAGACTTCCCCTTCCCAAACTGCATCACTGCAGAAACACAGACAGAGAAAATTACATTGACCTTTGTATACACTGAATTAAATGATAATGAAACAACTGTAAATGTATATTTATTCTACATACAAATATATTTACATTTTTCTGATGAAAGCTAGTTAGTTTTACATAATCATATCAAACGAAACAAGCACCCACTCCTTCAACCCCACCACATAAGGACCAACATCTGCATTGTCAGCTTGCTTGCTTGTTTTTTTAGTCTGCTTTTAAGAGCCATTTCTGCACTGACACAGCTGTGTACACATGCATGAGACTGAATATGTATAAGTGGGGGTGCTTGTGTGCGTAATTACTCACAATGCTCATGGCACTTAGCCAGCGACTCGAGATCGTCTACATGATAGTAGTCGTATCCAGATGTCCCCAGCACCTCAAAGGGCAGATAACCAATGATAGGTGGAGCTCTGGAACATAGTAAGGAGGCAAAGGACGAAAATTTCAGTATTTCACCAAAATTTAAAGCAGTGGTTTCACACTGAGGACAGTTGTTAACCTTTGAGAAAAGAGGCATACTTAAGCTAAATCAATATGTTTCATAACATACCGAAATATATTTAAATAAAGCATATGTGTCATCAACTTCAGTGTAGTATTTAGAAGTATATTTTAAAGCAATAACTTTAAAAATGAGGGTGGAGAACATTACACTATTACCTGTGATCTAACAGGAGAAATTTCCACTCTAGACTGTGTCGAGAGGTAAACTCTTCATTGGGCTCCTCCACTGTACACATCTCCTACAGACAATCAGTAATCAATAAAGGTAAACAAAAATCGTGGTTAATACAAGCAATCAATAGAAGACAGTAATCAATACAAGCTAACCAAACATCTGCTGAGCACAAAAAGTAATCAATATTCAATACATGCCAGCACATACCCATCGAGCATTAATAATCAATATTTAGTGAAGACTAAATTCTGTGACCTCATCGCCTATGACCATTCTAATTAGCAGACTTGAACCAATACAAAGCAATACCACACTCCTTCCAAACAAAGAAAGCTAGAAAACCAGCAAGAAATATTAATATTTGGATCTGGCACATCAACGTAGCAGCGATATGAAAATCAGAAATGATTCACTTTCAGAGACCCTAGTACAATACAAGTTTGTATTTCTAAAAGAGTACTATATTCGTTATCAAAAGTCACCCTTAAAAACATTAATATTTACATTTCATAATTAACCATCATTTGTTTTACCATGCTCGTTATTGTAGTTCATGATACATCTAGCAGACGGCAATGATGTATTAATAATCAAGCTGAAACCCAGCTGCTTGCATGCCGTACACTGCTACGGAAGCTAACTAGCAATTAAGTGGATGTTGCAATGAAGTGCTATATAGAACCCTGGAAGTGGTTGTTGCCTTCATGAGTTACATTGATGCAAAAGTTATAACAAAGAAGAATCATCTTTTTATTTACCACCAACACCGTTTTACTTTGCTTCATTAAGTTGCATGTATGTATTTTATTGATGTATGATGAACACTGGTGTTCGGCTGCATGAGCGATGCTACACCACAGCTACTGGGGACTGCTTGGGCTGTCCGCCTAAGCAATGCTACATCACAGCACGAAGCAGGGTGAAATCCCTGTAACAGTCTTGAGTGACTTAAGGCTTTAACAAAAGGGAGAAACCTTGGCAAAATAATACATCATTTATGTGTGCAATCAAAAGTGTATACTGAGTACTTTACAGTGACTTAAAATGTGCCTCAGTCTCATTTATGAACCAAAACTATCCATTCTATAATTACAGATTCAGAGATTATGAAGAGAGAATAAAAGACAGGCTTGTGTCAAAACAGCATCAGAAACTTTGTCTGTTTAGACACCTTTGGTCTGTATTGCATTTATACTTTGAATGAACAGCATGAGAGTTCGTTCTGAAGTGAACTGAGATTGACCTGCTCGGGGGGTCCCGGTCCGCTTATTTGGCCAAATGAGAACCAAAGTTCTCATTTGCTCTGAGGCAAGGTATGGTGAAAGCCAGAAATCACTTTATGATGTATTGGATTAAACCAGCTATAAATTATTTATTTTTAAAATTATCTGTTCTTTTTAAAGGCCTTTGCTGATGAAATGTGCTTGTTCAGGCTACAATTTTTGTAGCGTGAAAAAGAGACGAAGCTTCCGAATACTAAATATAGAACCACATACTAATTTAATGAATGAGTACTCAAGTGTTGGAATTACTTAGGTTAGCTCTGCATAGAACAAAAGATTAACTTGCTTTGATAAACTGTGGCTTTGCTAGCCGCACAGTGGCCACGAAACACACTTGGTCATCAAAGGCTGGGCGTAAAGACCTCTGGAGTACTCCTTCTAGGCCATTTCGAGTTGGATGAGGCACTAAGAGAGCAAAGGAGGAAGGGGGAGAGAGAGAGAAAGCATGTGAGAGAGAGAACGCGGGAGAGAGAAAGGGGGGGGGAGAGAGAGAGAGACAGAGAGAGAGAGAGAGAGAGAGAGAGAGAGAGAAATGGATTATACTGCAACTGTTGGCTGCTCATTGTCTTATTCATTCATTCTGTTTAATTTCATTATTAACATCAAAGCTTAAGCCTTAGCCACACTCACTATTGCTGAGTGCCTTGAAGTTGCCGATAACTTTGACATATTCGTACACGGGCAGGTCTTTGGGATCCATAGAACCTCTGAGCACATGACAGCAAAACTCCAACTGGTTCTTAGCTGGAAAAAAAGAGAAAATGGTGTCAGTATCGTTCATGTATCAGATTGTGGCACTGGGTAGTAGTAGGCAGTGTACCACTTCATCCGGTCAAAATTCTTTCTGAAGTGTACTATATGGCCAAAGCTATGTGGACATCCCTACTAATCCCTGAATTCAGGTGTTTCAGCCACAACCATTACTAACAGCTGCATAAAATTAAGCACATGACCACGTAATCTCCATAAACAAATGATAACAATAGATAGGGTCATATTGTAGCGCTTAAAGACTTTAAATTGTCACAGGATGTCGTCTTTGCCACAAGTCAGTTTGTGAAATTTTTGCCCTGCTAGATCTGCCCCGGCCAACTGTGCTATTACTCTAAAACATAAGTATCTAGAAGCAACAACGGCTCAGTCACGAAGTGGCAGACCACGCAAACTCAGAATGTTGAATGTTTTATCAGCAGTGATGCTCAGCCTGCCTGGTCAGTTTCCCATGGCTGCATCTTGAGGGGAAAACTCTTTAAACGCTTCGGGAACTGGATATCCATCAGACATCTCGCATCTACGGAGAAGGTTTTAAACAATGGACAATTTTCCACTGGGGAAATAAATTTCTTGGTAGAAAACAGCTCTTGTCTGAACCAAGATTTTCACAGCACTCACACTTAAAGTATTCTGTGCTGAGGTTTTCACCTTCTGGGTGTGAAGACAGAGCTTTGTATACGTCCGCATGCTCCCCGACAGGAAGGAAGTTCAACAGGTTCTGATCCACCAGATCTGACTAAAACACAAAGGCAGACACAAAACATTACTAACACTACCACACACATCTGCATGTTACTAACAATTTTGTACTAACCTTTTACAAATGTACAATTTAAAGCATCTTCTTAAAATAAACATTCTGCATTCATGTAAAATAAAACTAAATTAGTCCACTAGTTGCCTTGGTTCTCTTTCCTTTTTTATTTTTCACTGAAAATAAAAAGCATAAATAAAATGGAACTTCTCTTTCTTTTGTTTTTTGGGTGTGTCCCAAATTTCTGTTTCAGTTAGGCCTGTAATAGTCATGAAATTTCAACTGATGATTGATTGCCCTATAAATAACTGTGATTAGCAATTCGACTGTCTTGTTCATTATGTTCAACTACGAGAATGAGGCTGAAGTGGCTAAACAGGCTCACTTCCTGGTGTTATCGTAAGACCCATGCCGTACATTTATTAACACGTTTTCTGTTTTCTTCATTTCTATTTATTTACCTCAAACCCAGCTAATTCACAATCTGTTGCACCATAAGCATACAACTGTGAAAGCTAGCAACTGTGGAAACCATGTAATACAAATCAGGTTACATACAGTGACACACATACTCACAGGTAGGTGCCCTAGTAAGGACGTGACACTTTCAGAGACATAGATGATGTTCCCATCTGTCAGGATAGCAAGGAAAAACCCATCCAATGCCTGGAAAACCCAAAGAGTTTGTGTTAACTAAACGTTTTAGCAGGTAATTCACACAGACTCCCAGAAATATAAATGGCTGAGAATCTCACCTCCAGCATGAGCTGTGTGAACTCCTCGTTGCTAAGAAACAGGGGTTTCCAGTCCTGTCTGATCTCACTAGACTCTGACTGTGCTGCAATTTCTGCACAAAGCAACATTGTCATTTACACACAACCAGCTTTAAACAGCATATATCAGAGAATTTTCATTTCATTCATTGAGATCTTGAAGTTGTATGCAAACATGGTTTTAAGCCCAATTCGGGCAGGATTTAATGTACATGGGTTCCTGGGGTCCTCTGTGATTTTATTTTCTTCCAAATCAGCCATATCTGTGTTTTTCTCCCTCTTCCCTTACAGCAATACAGCAACAAAATCAGAGGAGTTTTGAAAATGGACATGTAAAAATGAATTACAACTGACAAAATGTCACAAAATTACATGCAAATGTTTTAAACAGACATCAGGGTAAAAAACTAAATAAAAAGTTTCCTATGTCCAGCAAAAGAACCAACAAGGTTAATATTATGGCAAGTACAACAAATGCTTTGCAAACCCTATTTTGGCAATAAAAAGTGACCATCATGATTTACTAAGCGCCATGGTCCTTTAGCAGCCATAATAAGATCAAAGGAGCAGTCTCTGCAATCTTGTCCTCATTCTTCCACAGAAGAAGATTACTGAACTGCTCTGATGTATGGACACAACTACCAGTTGGTATAGCACAAGGGATAACATTTCAGTCCTCCACCTGGGGGCAGCCTCAGATGTGAGCTAAAACTACAGCTCACTGTTGCAACAGCGGATGCTGATAATTCCTCGTTATCTTATATGAGGTATATTCTCTTCATTGTATGATGTGCCAACATTATTTTTCAGAGGGAAAATATTTGCATTTCTGGATGTGGCTAACATCAGCTAGAGTAATTAGCCTTCACTTTTTAAAAAGATAGATCTCCAAGGGTTCTTTAGTAAAGACAATGGCTCTATATGAGACCATGAACACTCAAAGAACTATTTGCATGCTTAAAGGGTTCTTTGCATGGTGAAATGGTTCTTTAGATTGATGGAGGAAGTGTTGTATGGTTCTACATAGCACCAAAATGTGTTCACAATGTCAAGCTTGTAATAACAGCAGAACTCCTTTTAGTGCTACATACAAACCCTTTTTTAAAAAGTTCGGTTCCATATACAACATCGGTGTACAAGAGTGTAGTTAGCGATGAAGCCACACTACATCAAAGCCCTTTATAATATCTCTGGCTACATCTGCCTTTCAAAACAAGTTTTTAACATCACACCCTCAGCAACACACTCACATTTTGGCACTTGTGTTTCAGAGTGGCACAGTATAACATACTTACTCACAAATACAAACAAAACTGTAACATATTAAGCAGCATTCATTGAATTGTTGGTTTGTATATTTTCTTCGTCATGAAATGGAACTTGTACCTAAATAATGACTTCAGTTTTCAAATACTGGCATCTTAAATGGTTAACTGAGACATCCCAACTCGGAATAAGACGTCTACCCAATGCCATAAATTTAAACGTAATGCCTGTGAAAAGCTTGTCTTATTTTTGTCACCAACATGGCTACATGGACACCCCCGCCCCCTGCCATTTCTGGCACCAGTGTGTCAAATTATGGTTTTATGTTTGATGAACTTTTATGATGTATAATTACAAAACAGTTACACTGCCTTAAAAATAAAATAACTATTTTGACAAACTAAGCCAAAATACAGGGTGATACAAAAAAAGATTAATCTGATTTCAAAGCGCCATAGGAACCAATCACATACTAATTCAAAGAGGGGTCATAGAGTTTCTGTCACCGGAAGATGGCTCCCTTCAGTCTGCAAGGAGATGGCGACCCCTGAGCAGAAAGTGTTTTACGTTCTCCACTTCAATAAGAGTGAATCCATCATAACTGTGCAACGTGATTTTCGCCAGCAGTGAATCTCCAACAGCTCAGAGCATTCGTCGTTGGTTCCACAACACTGGATCATCTCCGAAATTGCATTGAAAGAGCCATGAGTACAGTGACACCCGACATGCTCAATCGAGTATGGGATGAATTTGATTATGCTGTTGATGTTGTCGTATAGCTGGAGGAGGTCATATTGAGCACTTGTAAAATTACATAATAAACATAAACATACTGCTCTTTATTAATCACACTTCAGAGCTCAGACATGATTAGTTTTTGCCTTTCAAATGATAAGGGAAGCAAGTCAGTGTTCCTGCTCTCAGATTTTGGCTCAATGTTTTGCCTCAAAACACAATAAAGGTCTGAGATCTTTGCTTAATATCTCTGTTTTGCCTCAAAACACAATTATGGTCAGATTTAAGGAAATCTTTTTTATAACATTCAGTTTAATGCAATCAAAGTGTGCACTGCAAACAGTGATTTTTATCTAGTCGTTTCATCACATGGTTCATCACTTTCATCTCACTAAAAAACCTTTGGCTAACTTGACATTTTACGGTTTCAAATTTGTAAATTATGTGTTGTTTACTTATGTAAAAATGTGGTACTTCACTAATACTGCAGCACGATACCACAACAAAACAGCCTCTGCTGAAAAGACGAAGAAGCAAATAAAAGGGAAAAGAATTTCATTCTGGACTTTGTGTATGTGCGTGCATATATCACCTTTGTGCTTCCGCAGGTAGTCAATGCTCTTCTGTAAGATAGTGGACTTGTCCATCTTGCGTGTGTTGCCCGGCAACATGGTGCCCAATTCCTTGATGAGGACATTGAACTGGTCTCTCCGCCTCTTCTCTGATTTATTCCTAGACACTCTGAATCAGCACCAAAATAACACTTGTCACTTCATTGCTACCAAATCCAGATATTCATTAACATAATAAAACCTTTTTTAAAAATGTTGTGAAATTTTCAAATCTCAGGATGGACTTTGGGACTAGGTTTGGGTGGTATAACAGTCCTATTCACACAAGTGGGAAATTCTGCCATTTTCACCAAACTTTAGTAATTGTATTTCACTCAAGGTTACGGCATTCTTGTGGCCATTTTTGAGGTGGTAGGGTCTTGCGAGTAGTTTAAGTCTTAAAACGCATTTACAATCAAACTGATTTTAAGCAAAAAACAGTTTTGCTTCAAGTTTGCTCAGACAGCTGCCCAGTCTCTCTGCATGCTCTCTGCATCCCGTTGACTTGAACAGGCATACATAACCTTTGTTTACCTTATATCCACAGAATATGTTCCATTTCAGCTTTCACTCTAAAGGTTGTAACACACCAAAGATGTTGCAAATACATGAAAATGTGAAATTTGGCACCTCACAGAATTAGCAAACAGTGACACCAGGCAGGCAACTTTACATTTTAGAAAACTGAAAGTAGCACGAACAGTGGCATCTTCCAGAGTTCTTCTACATATAACTCAGAAGTCTGTAGCCCAATTTGAGCTGTTTTCTTAGAGATTTGCTGTCCTCATGCCAAGTTAACCAGTTAGCCAGAATCAAACATATTCTATGGGGAGCAGAGCTGTTATCATGCTAGCTAAACTAATGCTAACCAAATCCTTTCTTTCAGCTAGCAGCACAGTTAGGCATTCAGCATCTGAAAGACAGAAGGTTTGACTTTTTATTGAATGATGCCTTGAAAATGCAGTGCAGTGTGTTCACTTATTTGGTGAGCATCACCATGTCTTTTTGATTTTTTTCGATCTTGAAATAACACATGACGAGACAGCAAATAAGCATAGATAGAGATACAGTAGAGAAATCCAGACGTCTGCTAGCTGGTGTTTGAATACTGTGATATGCTCTGACATGGATGTGGTAGGAGTGACGGCAGTAAGGAGGTGTGATCCATCACTGACGTACTGAGCCAGCTAACGTTTGCTGTTCGTACTAAGTTGACGTTGTTGAGAAACTAAACAGTTAACACTGTTGTTGGCCACTTGTTTAGCATTTGTAACGGGATAGCCTAGCACTCGTCACCAGACAGCTAAAAATAATCTTTTCTTTCTTAAATTATGACTATTACCAAAACTGCGGGCATGCTTTTCCAGCTGATAAAAACAGCTCACCAGAAATTTCTCCCACTCTCTCATTTACATTTACGGCATTTGGCAGGCGTTCTTATCCAGAGCGACTTACAATTTGATCATTTTACACAGGTAGGTGAAGGTAGTGTTAGGAGTCTTGCCCAAGGACTCTTATTGGTATAGTGTAGGGTGATTACCTAGACAGGGATTGAACCCCAGTCTACAGTGTAGAAGGCAGAGGCGTTGCCCACTACACTATACCAACCACACTATACCAACCACTCTCCCATGACAGATTTGTGAAATGTTCCACTGTTTGGCGAGTGTTTGTCATGTTCTGACCATAAAGGATAGTTTAAAACAGCAATTAACCACTCAGGAGCAAAAATCTGCCTTCAAACTTGAAAGAAATAATGATTTGACATTATTGCGATATGGATCAATATCGAACGATATGAATTTTGTTTATCGTGATAACATTTTTGGCCATATTGCCCAGCTCTAACATACACTTCAGAAATACATGGAGATGATTTGAAGGTATTAAAAAAGGGGATATTGCACAGCCTAAAGTTATTTTCAAGTAGCAACAAGAAGAAGCAGCTGTCTTACCGTTTGGCCTTATCCCTCTCATCCTCCTCCATCAACCCATCAAAAATACTGCCATCATCCCTGTAGCACAAAAAAAAATGTAAATACAGTGTGCATTCAATTCTATGCAATTTACTACATTTTAATTTCTTGCATCATTAACCTTGCAACCTTATAAATAACTATGGGATGAGAGAGAAAAAGAGACAGAGAGAGAGAGAGAGAGAGAGACAGATAGAAAAGAGGAGTGCAACCATACTGTTATAAATAGGCTATGACTGAAGATGTGCTACTCCAGGATTCCTTCAAAGCGCAAAGTGCAAGCTTATTTTAGACGCATACTGAAACACACAAGCAAAAAATAAGCTTGTAGATGTGGGTGTGCACTTGCGCATTACAAGAATTCAAGCAATGCAGGTTGAGAAAACATCTAGACATGCTCTTTTGAGCGCGGGTATACACAGTGAAGCAAAAATCATTGAGAACTCTATTGTACTGCATTACGTTTTAATCAGTCATGCTAAACTACTGCCTAGACTGACTGAGCTCCTGTCTAGCTAAATTATGTGTAGACACCGATACAATACTGACTCTGAATACTTCATTAAAGGGTAATTCTATCTAGTCCAGTCACAATCAAGAATTTTTAGCTGACAAATGTCACATAAGTAACTGCCATTTACTATTTAATTGTCTTTTTTTGTTTATTGTATGCAACTACTAAATTGCAGGCCTAATATGGCCAAATTATTTTCAAAAATCTTGCTTCTTAGCTTGTTTACTTGTGCTGAGATGAAACAATACCCTAGACTGTTGTACGCTTGCAAGACCCTAACATAAATGTTACACAATTATATAGAATCATGTGTAGAGTCAAGCAAAGCTACAATTTTATCTTGAGAGTGAAAGCATAGGGGAAAAAAAACAACACTTGTTCTGCTAGCATACATCACTATCAATTACTCATGCTATCCCCTAAACTGAGAGCACCAGCCTAGAAGATGTAACTTTTCTTGTTTTTATAATATGATTTTGAAATGACTTTTTGCATAACATGACTGTGGAAAAAGACTGCAGTCATCTTAGATAATCTCAAAATATTGCAATAAGCCAATTATGCCTAATTCCATGAATTTCTCATAATGTTTCTAAAATTCAGTCACAAAGATGTAAATAAAGTCCTGAATGGTTTGGTGTGAAATGCTCTGCTCTAGAGGAACTTGGTAAGAATTGTCCCTCACGTAAAGTTCTAAGAAGAAACGATTACAAATGCACTGTCTAATGCCTGAGACATTGTTTTACGACAGTTTTGAGATAAAATTTTTAAATAGAACGCCATTTTTTTTCCCCCCATCTCAAACCATGCCAAATGCCCTTCTTTCCATCTCAACTACTAAATTAGGCAGAAACTGTAAAATTTCTGTGGAATTCCCCTTTAACAACAGCACCTTATACTCAATATGGAAGCTTGGGCTTTATTATTTTTAAAGGCTGACTGTTGGTAAAGGGTGATCTTTTGTTCTGATCTAGGATCAGCTCTACCTATCCAAGCCACAACATGAATCAATAAACAAAAAAAATTATCCTAGAACAGCAAAAACCATTCAAACCTAACTCTATCCCTTCACTTGAGCAAATTTGATTCACCGGTAGATTAGATATTATGCAAAAAAAAAGACAACGCCCTGTTCAATTTGTCTACTGCAGTATTTGAACTGTATGCTTATGTGTTTAAAATATTGAGTGATTAAGTCAGCAGACATCCTTGCTAGTCTTAGTGCTATACCACAAACATAACAATATAAGTCTATTGCGATGCATGCCTAGGATTATGTGTTACGATCATACCTGTCTATCGAGCTCATGGTGATGATGTTTCATGGGTCAGTCTGAGGAAAAAAACACTTGAAGCACTGGGAAGACATTTGAAGCAAAGGTGGTGGAGATCCTGCAGTATCACAAAAACATCAAAATTCCACATTTGTACAAATAAAGACCTACATCACTATTTAAAGCCTTCTATAGTGCTTTATATCACCTTTACAATAACCTAGAATATTTTTATCTTCATATAATGTTCCTGCTGTACCGTCATATAGCAACATACAATACTACTTGTTTATTATCCCATAGTAACATAGTAATTCACTATACAAATGTTATAGAAATGCTGTAGAAATTACAGTGTGTGTGTGTGTGTGTGTGTGTGTGTGTGTGTGTGTGTGTGTATTGGTGGGATACAATCCTCACCTTGATGCTGTTTCCGGATATTTGTAACATCAACTCTGCTGAGGACAGCGCCTAAAGGTTGAATATTGACCACCCAGGGCAATGTGCCACACAGCCTCTCTCTCAAGCACAGGAGACTATAAGGAAATCAAAAAAGAACGGGTTAAATGGAAAAAATCTTTATTTTTCAAAATCAAATTCCAGCATAATTCAACGGTTGAGATGTAAACAAAGGCATCAAAGGAGTGATTTGATGTGAAATGGTTAATTTTACATAAACACACAGACTCAGACGATAGAAACCAGGGGCTGTGATATCTACAGTACAAATATAGCCATTTTATTTACTATCCAAACATGACCAGTGAACAGAGTTTTTTTTTAAGTAATAGTAAAATATAATGGCAAATAAGCTTTCTTTGAGGGCTGCTTCACCTTAGAATGGATTGTAAAAAGTGTGTTTTGGCCAACATCTAATCTCGAAACTATTGTAAAGCAATGTTATCAGGCATCTGGCAACATACTTGTTACCATTTCTGTGAGGCAGCTTGTAAAGGTATTAAACGCTTCAGATGTCTACTTTCTCCCACTACCACTGAGAACGATTCTGACTTGTTAAGTTTTTCTAGAATGGTATTTTTCACATCAAACCTCTCTGAATGGCTTTATTTACATCTTAATGATTTAACTGTGCAGACATTTTTGAAAATATACTGAATAAATGGTAAATGAACAGTCACAATGTTGTGCGCCATCTCGGCTCATCCACATTAGCCCCATATCTGAACATTTCTGACGCAGAGGCTGCGTCCAAAACTAAACCGTATATATTAAGGATAATGCAGGGTTGGAAACACAAATATTGGGAATGTGTATTTAGAATACAGAATTTTACTATTTTACTCCTACATTGCACTAGTTTTGTGAACCTAAAGCTTTGGTGAACACATTTCAAGCACCAAAACAATTGCATGAGCAAAGCTATGTTTTAAACCGGACTTCACCTTTTCAGCATTGGGGCCAAATTATCTCTTTATACAGTGCTCCAGAGCCAAAGAGCTGAAATTGTTCTGAACATTTTGATATATAACGTGGGTGTCATGCAAAAATCAAGAAAATTACCAGGAGGAAAACTGCCAACCAGTAACAGTGAGGATTAAGTAAAAATGACAGCAGCAGTGTTTTTCTTTCTTTTATTATGTATTCTAAATGTGTTACTTTTTATGTATTGCAATGGAACACTATACTGAATACATTTAGGACAGTATATTCAGTATTCAGCTATCAGTGCTTTATCAAAGTAGTCTGTCCAGCCCTGACAGCATGTCAGAACAGCACTACAGCAATGTAAGTGCATTCATTTGTTAGGTAGATACAGTAAATACAGCAGCTATATGGTTTGGGACGCAGCCTGAGCTGTAAGTACACTCTCCATTCAAACTACGAGCAGCTCCAGCTCTGAGCGGACTGTCTTCTCACGTTCTCGCTCCTGACAGACACACAGCGCCTTAAGGTGCACGGCTGGTCGCGTTTGCGGGAAACGAAAGCGGCGGGACTTAAGTTACAAAATAAAGCCTCCATTAATACATATAAAAACAAAATGTCCTGCCACGAAAACGATTTAATGCTCGAGTTTAACGTGGGAGCCTCTGCTCATTTTCTCTCAATACAGCCGCGCTCCAGCATCCCGGGCTGGCTAGCAAGCAGGCAAGCCCCGCGCGCACTAACGGTAATTTTTAAAAATCTGCACGCGGCTAAACTAGCCCGGTTTCGTTCAACAAACAAGAAATGTCGTTCAAAACTATTACACCTCAGCAAACACGCACACACACATGCTCCGCCGTACTCACACAGGCTCACACGGTCGCGGCTCTCTCTCTCTCTCTCTCTCTCTGCACACGCTGAATGTGGGTCACCGGGCCTACTCGCTACGGAAGCTCCCCGCTGAAACCGGACTGTTGTCTCTTTCTTGTTCAGGCTCCTGTTCAAACGTCTCCGTTTTGACCTCGTCCTCCTTCGCCGCGGCTCACCGGCGCGCCACAGCCCAGTTTCTGCTCACGAAAAGAGTGCAGAAATGCAGAGTTGGAGGAAAACAATAAAACATGGGGCCTAACCTACTTCGTACGCTGTTACTTGGCGTTAGGAGTTGCAGCTGTCATGCGCATTACGGCTCTTGGGGGGGCGCACTATTCTGCGAGTGACCTGCTGCGCCGTAGCGTGGAGGAAAACAGCCCCGCTGGGTGAGCACTTATTGAAGGAGCAAGTAATATCCCACATGGCTACGTTTGTTTAGTTCGGTTCAAAGAAACGTCTTAAACGTATGAATCACTGTACATTTGTGATGTTACCCCAGATACCGAGGCTTCGGAGTATTTGTCAAAAAAAACAACTCACTTTAATTTGAAGCCCGATATCGATGCTTGTTTGTGATCAACGACGTCCGAAGCTTCGGTCGGCACACAACCACGTGACTGCTTTGGAAACTGATTTAACACAAACGAACCGGCGCTGGTGTTTTTAAGATAGTTTTAAAGGGGAATTCCACCAATTTTTCAAAATTTCCGACTCATTCAGAGTCATCCAAAGTGGTTTTTCAGGAAATAGTTAATTGTAGAGAAAGACTCTGATTTCTTTATAGAGGTGTTAATAGGAACCAGGGGTCACAATGTCTACAACACAAATATAGCCATTTTATTTACTATCCAAAACCACCTACACAAGTCTTCTGAGTTTTATATGTAATGTTGATGATGGTGAAATTGTGATAAATCTGAAAAAAATAGTTTTCTTTGGGAACTGTTTTTCTCACAGCGTGTTGTATGTATCCCTCTGCCCTGAATGGATTCAAATAAATTAATTCAAATACATTTTAAACCAAAACTTTATCACAAAGCTATCATAAGACAATGTTTCTTACACCAGGCAGCATATATCTAACCATTTCATGTAATAACTTTCTGTGAGGGAGCTTTCAGAGGTAGACGTTTGATTCCTATCACTACTACTAGGAACAATTCTGCCACAGTAAGTTTCTCTAGAACAGAGCATTTCACATCAAACCAATCTGAATGTCTTTGTTTACATCTCAACCTTTTAATTATGTATATATTTTTAAAAATTGGTGGAGTTCCCCTTTAAGCCAGTACTGAACATTTATATCTTACTTTAGGTTTCATATATGAAGCCCACGCATTGACTATAAAGGTATATAAAGGGCATAGTTGTATGTAAATAAGCTTCTGCATGAGTTTGTCAGGAGATTTGTTATGAATACCAGCTGTAATGTTTATCATGTAACGCACTCCTGCGTCATATTTCTGTTACTAATTACATTTAGTGCTTTATAAACGAATTACATACTTTTAAATCTCTAGAAGATAAAAATTTAGTGGAGTAGATTTACCTGCTGCATGCTTTTAACCACCAGGTGTGGACTGATTGTAAAAGCTTAGAGAAACAAACCCTTTTTCCATTCACTGATTCAGACGTTTTGCTATCATTACTTTACTTTGTAACGATGTTAGTCTCAGTCGCAGGGACATTAATAGAAAGTTTGTCATGTAATTTAATGCATAGTAGGTGTATTAAGCACTTTGTGGAGGTCACATAAGGACTGTGATTATCCACCAATTCTGAATCCGGTGCCACACTGTCGTGCATGCACACATCATTAGTATAGTCTAGTATAGTAGTTTTAATATTAATTCAGCTTTACTTCTAGCTTATTCTACAGATTCAGCTAAATGTTATTGCTTTTCCTATGATAAGGTGATGGGGCATTAAAATATCCTACCTATCGCTGTTGTCGAAAGAAAACCTCCAAAATGGTAACTTTACAGGAGAAGGAATAAACCTACTTTAATTTTAATGTAAGTCAATGGAACTAGACTTTTTCATTTCTTTTAGTCCATTCATCATGAAATTTACACACAATGTAAAAGGCAGCAGGTATTTTATTTTCAAATTATGTCAAAAACTGTAAAACGTCAAAAATGGAGATACGAGGTTTTCTTCCGACAACAGCGCTATACTTCTGTATTTATTAAGTAGTAGTTACAAAGACTTTATAACGGCGTGCTATAAATGTAGGTTCATGATGTCTGTGAGAACAAACCGCTTCACTCAGCCAGTGAGCTTCTTCACTTACCAACCAATCACACAGTAGCAGTAACACCAACCAATCAGCACTCGGTTGCAGTAATGCCAACCAATCAGCACTCAGTAGCTGCGATGCTAGCGTCTTCCTGCCTAAAACTGGTTTGCTGTAGTAAAAAGGAACATACTGATAAGTTTTCTTTGCTTTGTTAGTGAAATACGTCCATCTAATTTCTAAAATTAAAGTAAGTTCCACGACAAATGGCGCATAACTATTTTAACTTTCCGTTTTCAGCCGTTTATCTTCATTCACCCCATTCATTGAGGACTCGCTAGCCGGCGCCCTCTGGCGTTTTGCAGTCATGTTTTTGATATTGCGGGAGGAATAGGATGTGGCCAGGCTCCCGTTAAACGGGCTCTGGGGAAACTTTAAGAGCGTTCGGATGCATCAGTAGGTCGTTTCGAGGAGAGACGTAAAAATGCGTGAGGACGTGGCCAGACTCCCCTTAAATCGGCTCTGACCAGATCAGCAGATGAAAAAGGCAAGTCGCTTTTTAATGACGCGCTAGACGCGACGGCACATTTTTTCAAGGTAACTTTTTTATCGTGCTGCACAAGGAGGCGTGAGCGGCGGGACTGGAGCTGACGGCCACGGTTGACACAAAATGCTTCTACAAAATATTTCTAGAAAAATATTTGTCTCCGGAGTCCGGGGACAAAACTGTCGACTGTTCTCTGCGTCCAGGCGCGCCTCGAGCGCTAGAAAAGTAAGTTTAGCATCGTCGGCTAAGTTACTTGAGGAGGCCTGATTGAGACTCGTTCTCTGATTTTGTTACTGACTGACATGAAGGCTCACTTACCTCTGAATGACATTAGCACGCGTGTGTATGTGTGTCTGTGCTCCAGGGTTTGGTCCTTGGTGTATATGAGAAGGAGAAAGATGACGACGGCATCCTTTTCACTGATCTAGCAGCGTCGTTTGACAGATCCGTCTCAGGCAAACTTAGTGATTTGCTGTCAATGTGAGTAGCTGCAATTTCAAGGTCCCACATCCCTTTTATTTGACGCCCCCCACCCGGACTTTTGTGCCGAAACAGTCGTAATTCATGTTCCAGACTCTCTATTTGTCACTGTGCCTTGTAGTGTTTCAGAACTTTTTCTTACCTTCTGTTCATCATCAGAGTAGGACTCTTTGCTAGTCTGGCTGCAGGGACCCTTTAAGACTTATGTATGTAAATGGCATTCTGTGCTAAAACACTCCTGGTTAAAAGAGTAAGTTCTGAATTTTTCTGCAGAACCAAGTCACTATAATATGAACAAAGTCAGAGGGGTTTGTTGTGAAATGCTTTGTCATAGAAAAGCTTGTTGAGTCAGGATTGTTCACAATGTTGGTGATAGGAACCAGACATCCAAAGCGTTTGATGCCTCTAAAAGCAGAAAATTAAAATTTATTCGTTTAATCCATTCACGGCAGAGAGGTACATGCAAGGTGCTACAAGGCACCCTAAGAAAACTTTTTCTGATTTACAACTATTTTACCATCATCAGTCCATCAGTAAAAACTCAGAGGACATGTAGGTTTACTGTTGTTTTTTGATAGTGAACAAAATTGCAGTGTTTGTGTCATGGCTTTATTAGACATCACAAGCCTTGTAAAGAAATCAGAGCTGGTAAGTTTCTTTAAAACACATAATTTACATCTCAAAAATTGACTTGTGCAGACATTTTGAAGTTGGTGGAGTAGTGCTAAGTGATGACTAGGGCTAATGTTTAAAGATTTTCACTACTTTGCTGTTTTCGTACCTGCAAGTGTTTCACGAAGCAGGATTTCCCAGTGAGCCAGATAACTTAAGCCCAAAGATGAGAACTGTCCATTAATAATGTTCCTCAGGCTCTTTCATGTTGGACAGGGTAGACGGTGGGCTTAAGTTATCTGGCTAAACTGAAGGTCTGCTTTGTGAAATACACCCCTGGCTTGTTTGCTAAAGTCCACCCCACAGTTTGGGTTTTTGTGATGTTGTCTTTTTCATTTGGTTCAGTTGGTTGTGCATGGCAGCTGCTAAAGTGCACCAAACTACAGGGGTGGTAACACATTCTGATACAACCTTACATGAAAGCATTTGTGTGGGCCCACCAGTCTCCTCATGATTCTCATATCTTCTGGCAGATCCGGACCGCCCCTGAAAAGTGGAAAGAGCAGAATATTCTACGGCTTACATCAGGTATGATAACAGTGATCACTGTTTTTGAGACTCGCTTGTTATAGTTTGTTGTTTCCCTAATGACCTATAGCAGTCGGTCACAGCTGATTCAGCTGAATGTGATTTCGTCACATTTGGCTATTTTTTTTTTAGGTGTCAGGTGCTGCGTCAATCTGGAGGTTTGAAAAAAATGTGCTCTTTACTAGTGATGCTTATTCTGAATCAGGAAAATAATAAGAAGTGAAACCATCTGTAAAGACCAAAAAAGGAGTTGTATTACTTTCCCAAATTGAGTTGACAAAAAGAGTTTTAAAGCTTAAATTTCAGCGCTCCATCAGCTGATACACAAGCCTAAAACACATAATCAGTATTATAGAACGCAGCAGCATTAAGGGCACAAATTGACTGGCATTGCTAATAAAATGTGTTTCAAACTGTTTTGGTAAACAGAAGTTTCAGAGGAATTGTAACATTCGTCTCACTCGTTTGTACCATCGCTACTTTTTACCATCAAAACCACCTTAGAGGAATAAAAGCAAGGTAGAACCGTACCAGTGATGTTTTAAACAGAAAGAGAAACACTCCAGTTACCTTGCGTGACTGTGTAAGTAAGTTTTCACCACTAAAATAAAATAGCCATTTATTAAGTACATAATAATGAGTGTACCATAACTATGACTTAGCATCTTACAATTGCTACTTAGTATTTTGTAATTGTGACTTAATATGTCATAATTATGACTTAGTATCTCAGAAATGACTTGCTAACTCTTAAGAGATTCGATCTCATAATTAAGACCTGCTATTTCTTAATTATGACTTATGTTGTAATTATGACTTACTATCTTATAATTAAAACAGATCCATAGTTATGATGTATTGTCTTATAATAATGACATACAGTGTCATTATTATGATTTATAGGCTTACAGGATTAACTTACTATGTCATTATGATTTACAATTTTATAATTACTTAGACCTAGTATCTCATAATTACAACTTTTCTCGTAATTATGACATAGAATCTTATAATTTTGACTTATCATAATTATGACTTAAGTAAATCACAGTAATGACATTCTTTCATAATTAGGATCTAGTATCTCGTAATAATTAGCTTCTCATAATTGTGAGAAACACTCTCATTATTACAACATTGTATGTGGCCTTTTTTTTTCTTTTCAAGAGACAGAAATAGGCTTCATGGACCGAAAAACCCAGAAAACCAAATCATTTTCACATTGTAAGTGATGAAAGAGACGTGGAAGAGAATAAAACAGTCAGTGCAGTTTTGAGCTCAGCTGAATGAAAAACAAATGTACCTGAGTGTTTCTCATACTTTTTCATGCAAGTTGGCATATTGGCTGACTCTGAGTAAAAATGTATCTTAACTCCACAGACATTGCAGATCTTTACGAAGTTGTAAAGCTTAATGACCTGCGCTTGTTGTGCTCATTGGTCATGCTGTGCACTGTAGATGTAGCCATGCCCCAGGGGCTGTAACAGTCCAAAGGAACTCTAGGAATAAAGTTTTATAGGTTCTCGGATAAAAAAAACTCTATCTTTAGAAGTATACCAAAAATGTGTTTTGTTTTTTTTTTGTTCTGAATGTCTGTTTAGAGGGCTGGAAAATTGATCAAGGCTATTTGATAGCGTGACTGATCCTCTTTTAGAAGAACTTTATCATTTGCTATTGATATTTCATGCTTTTAAAAGTGAGGAATTTGTGTAAAAGGGCTGGACAATATGATACTCTGGTTCAGTTTGTTGCTGATAAAAAAAATTGTTAAGTGTTGAACACCTGTTTTCCCCACTGTATATGTGTTAGGGATATATTCAGATTTTACACAGTGATGGGCTAGAAAAAGGTCAGTTTGTGGCACTAATGGATGCAAATGTAAAAATAACTGAGCGCATTTATCTGTGCCAAATTTCTAACTAATTCATGAACAGCCATGCATATAATTTGTCCCACCATAGGTTTCACAGTGTCTTGATTGTCTGCAAGATTTAGACTAATTCTAGACAGTCTGTAAACAACAGTCAGTGTGCACAGGCTGCATAAATTGCATATTCACTATTTATTGATTGGATGTCAGCTCTTTATGACCATTTTATTTTATTAGTTTACTGTTACAAAACAGCAAAAAAGTGTAGCTCCTTTAAAACCCCTGAAATTATTTGTCAGGGTGTGAATCAAAGATACAGTGAGTGTCAGAAACTTAACACCTCATTAAATTTAAGGTGGGACAAAGCTGATATGTAATAAAACGTAGCAAGCACTTACCATGGAAGATCCTGCTCGCTTGCCTTCTGGACTGCTTCAACCATTTTTTTAAATTGACTTAGTTAATATATTGGACAAAAATAAAGCATACATTGTGACCTGTGCAAATGTGTGACACATTTTCTATGTTTTTTTCCTCAATATGTTTAGCTCTGCAAATAAACAGAAATTGTGCACTAAAAGTAGCAGGAAAATGCCATGTTTAAAGTTCAGTGTACAGGATGTGTTAATTTTAACTTAGAAATTCACAAAACATTTGACCAGGAGGTGTTCACATATTTGCATACGACTGTTATGTTATTATGAATATGTTCAAAAGGTAGAGGAGTCATTGTGGAAGCTTTCTTCATATATTTATCCATTTTTCATATCTTTTCACGCAGGACATCTCTAGTGTAGCAGTAGTGGGTCTTGGTAAGAAAGGAGTCGGCGTGTGTGGGAAGGAGAACTGGGATAACTGCAAAGAAAATATCCGAGCAGCTGTGTCAGGTATGTGTGTCCCAAATCTCCCCTCTTTCCACAGGTACATCTATCCATCTCACTTCTATTAGGGCTGAATTACATGGAAAAAACATTAATAGTGTTAGTATTTTGCTCAGGGCTTACCTTTTCAGTACAAGGGTGCAAGCTATAGAAATTCAATAAAGCCTACAATATCCAAACATGATAAGCCCAGTAATATTAAGGTAAAAATCTGAGCAGCAGTTGTTGCTGTGGAATAAACATACATGTGTTAGATGTACCCAAACAGAAAGCAAATGGTGTTTGTGTGGTTTGTGCCTGCAGCTCAATACATGAAACTTTTGTACACTTTAGTGCAACATGAAAGAACAGCGGCAAAAGCTTGTCTAGTTAAACACGGACATTTCATTTTAAACAACTGTTTTACCACCAAAATGTAAAATCTGAGCGGTACTACATTCAGTTAGATGATTGAAGAGCCTATATCCTATTTTTTTTTTTTTATTGTACTTCATTTTTCCTCTTACTGTTTTGTGTGCGTTTGTCTACCAAAAAGAGACATATTTCACTTTTTACATAAATATATTTAACCTCTTTTTGTAACCTTAGATTCAAAAGGGCAGTTTTTGCTACTGCGCCTTTAAGACTGATATTTGTAAATGACCCTTTGTCTGATTGGCTGACCTGATCGTACATTATTCAAAAAGCAGTCCAGGCTAAAAAAACTCCCTATTACTCATTATTATATTCAAAATAAATGGGGGGTGCTAAATGGCTGTATGCTGAATAGGTGGAATTATGTAAAAAGGTTAGTTTTATGACATCACAAAAACAGTGAATTCAACACAGGTGGTTTTTGCAGCTTATTTCCCACATATGGACTGTATGTACTTTTGACTTACATACTACATGAAGCTCATTTATTTTCAAAGATATGAGGCCTTTAAGACAAGATATACAATGATACCCTGCTAGCGCACCATTTGTTTGTTTATTTTTGAGAGTTGCAAGAAATACTTCTGGAGTGCCGTGTTGTTCTGTGTTGAAACAACTGTTTCAGCTTTTAAAACTGCCAGTAAGCTTCTTATAGATACAAGTGCATTAGATTAGAGTTGTCGGTACTTTCTGGCAGAGCTCAGCATCCCAGGAAAAGGAGAATCTCTGTGTATGAGACAAAAAGACATTAGAGAAGGCAAACATTACGAAACCTGGTTGAACATACATTTTTATTACTGTTTATCTGCATGGCAGCGGGCTGCAGGCAGCTTCAGGACCTGGAGATACCTGAAGTGGAGGTTGACCCCTGTGGTGACGGTCAGTCAGCAGCAGAGGGCGCTGTGCTCAGCTTGTTTGAGTATGACGAGCTCAAGAGCAAGAAGAAGTTCCGTGTCACGCCACAGCTACACGGCAGGTACTGAGAATGAGTCCTACGTAATGGCCATGAATGTACAGTGTCATGCAAAAGGTTGAATGTGAAAATAAGTTAACACATCAAACACAACTTGAACAAGGTGTCGTCCTGCAACATTTATTTATTTGTTAAGTTTAATATATTTGAAAAAGTAAAACATACAACATAAAATGTACTTTAACTTTTGCACAGGCCACATTTTGTGTTTTCACTCTTTCCAATATGTTAAATTCAGCAAATGAATAGTAATTGAGTAGAGTAGGACTCTATAGAGGATTTGTTCACTCATTTTAGTTAGAAAATCAACAAAATATGTCATTTGACCAGGGGCACCCAAACTTTTGCAAATGCCTGTAATTGTAAGTTCAGTTGGAAATCATTTGCTTCTAAAGATGTCAGTCTGTGACCTCAAATGGTTCAATTTAGTTATGGTTCTTTAGTAAACAATTCAGTGCATCATGAAATCTTAAATCTGTGTTCATTTGTGTTATACTTATTTTTATAAAATGCTTTGAACACAAACATGACTGGAGAAACTATTTACACAGTAGTGGGATAGAAACAAAAGTCTTTTTTGCAATTCAAAATAACCTTTAGACTTTTATTTTGACAGAATTGTATGTCACAAGTAATATAGATCAGTGCATTTTAAGCCGTTTTTAGGTTCTATTCACATGTAATTCATATGAGTTTCTTTGTTAACTGTTCAGTGCAGATACAGCAGCGTGGGAGAAGGGCATTCTGTATGCAGAAGGGCAGAACCTGGCCAGAAGATTGATGGAGGCCCCAGCCAATCACATTACACCAACAGTTTTTGCTGAAACCATAGAGCAGAAGCTATCACCCTTCTCAGACAGAGTGATCATTCATAAAAGGTAGTGATTTGTCTGTCATTGTATATTTTTTCTATGTTACTCCACATTAGTAGCTCGTAATTTTAGATACACAGTATCATTCTGGCTGTAAAGATATCTGTGAGGTGTTATTTACATATTTGCAGCATTGTTATTGTCCCTGTATATTTTTTTCCAGCTATTATTACCGTTCTTTTTTTTCTGTATCTATGTATCATTTGTCATTTATCTGTCTACGGTACTTACGGTACTTACGGTACTCTGTCTAGCTGTTACGGTTATAGCCTACTTGATGTCTCACTCATCCTGTCCTAGAAGCACAAGAAGTTAATCATGGGCCGTATCTCACTCTCCCCTTCTGGAATAATGTCCTTGGGATGCCAAATGAATCTGAGCTCTTTATAAAATTAGGCATCATCAAGACAGAAAAAAAACATCTACAACAAACAGACTAAAGAAGAATAAAGTCTGGCACAAGCTAATGTTTAAACAGTCATGATTCAAGAAACTGACAAAACGGAAAAAACACTACTCTTGCGTCAGTCATGGTGGGCTTAGGGGGTAGGGGTCTCCTTTTTAACCTCCCAATAAACCATTTTGGAAAGGTGTCATATTTAATGAGAACACTGTACAAATTCTCTACAGTAAAGTTTATATTTCATTTAAGCACATGAGTGTAAAAAACAGAATTTGGTAGGAGAGACCTAGATATTGGATGTAAATGGGCAACAGGTGTGGTATGTTCTCTTCGCACAAAGTTTTTTTTTTTTTTTTTTAACGCAGGGGACCTTTTACATCAAAGTCATTGTGTAGCGATGATGATTTTGTTATTGTTCTTTTAAACACTGCAACTTATTCTTCTAAAAGACAACAAAATTGAGTGGCTTCCACAATTTGCATTTGTTCCCAGGCAAGAACCTACTGTTCTGCTGCTGTGTTGAATCTTTCAGATGAGTTTAATGTGTAATGGTTCCTTGTAGAGAAACTTACTGACTTTCTTTACAGTGGTGGTGATGGAAACTAGGGGTCACAGTGTCTACAACACAAATATAGCCATTTTATTTACTGTCCAAAACCACCAGTGAAGCAACAGGTGTGTTCTTAGTTTTTATATGTTATGTTGATCATGGTAAAATATGGTTTCTTTGGGGACTGTTTTGCCTTAGATTCTTAAAAATGGCTAAATAACATTATCTGGGCATATCTGTTTATGATGTTCAGAGCCTTATTAAAGGGATGATTTACATATTGCAAATAGCATTGTAATGAGTAACAAACAATACGTCTTGTATCCCTATTGCATATACAGTGTGTGCAAGTTGTGAGCCACATATTGTATAACCATTAGGGATGATCAAAAGTAATTTGAAATCAGACCATGTCACTGATTTTTGAGATGGTTGACTGACAGGTACAAGGCCTCACAAAAGCTTTTGATGTTACTGTAATTGTACTGTTGATGCTTTGTCATTCTCAGACCCCAGTCATGGATAGAGAGCGAGCAGATGGGGGCCTTTCTCAGTGTGTCCAAAGGCTCAGAGGAGCCCCCTGTCTTTCTGGAACTTCATTACACTGGAAGCCCAGACTCCAGCCAAGCTCCTCTAGTGCTGGTCGGCAAAGGAATCACTTTCGACAGGTAACATTTTTAACACATAGTTTATACCAGGGGTCAGCAACCCAAATGCTAAGAAGAGCCATTTTGTCCTTTCAACAAAAATCAAACCACCTTGGGAGCCACAACATTTTATGTCCATTTTAACATCTTGACGATAAATTTGTCTCTGTATGTGCTAATGTACTAGTATAGGCTAAACAATACAATAAAAACAAAAACAGACTTTCTTTGCTCTGCTTTAAGCTTTAGCTCAGCTATAATCACTTTTCTCACATCTCCGGCAGGAAACTTTTCCGCAAGAGTAGAATAGTTTCTTGTAAAGTCTCTCTTAGCATTTGATTTTTTTAAGAGGCTAAAGTCAGCTTCTCATTCTCCAGCTTCTTGTTTGAATTTTCACATTTCTCTCCAGGTTCAGAGCCAACATGCAGGTCACACTGACGCAAGTTGAAGTTATAAAGCACAACATCATTTATTTTCGGTTCCCTGCACTAAACTTTGCTTTACGTTAAATAAGTAGAAAGTGAAGAGCCGTGCGGGAAAGCCAATATCACAGTGTGTGGCAGAGAGAACAAAATAGACAACTTCTTACTGCTTCTTCGCTATAGCTTCTTTTCCCTCTCTCTCTCTTTCTCTCAAACAGAAAAAAAACTTGACTGTTGGGTGCACACTTCTTAGACATAAACCCCAATTTCGCAACATATTTACAAACTGTGTAACAGTAAATGAATCCTCTCTAGTTCCCTCTCAGTTCTTTTCCCAAAATGGCGATTATCGCCTTTTACGCATCACCATCGGGTTACTTTTCCATCATCGACGATATCAGATTACATCTCCCCATCGCCCAGGTCTCATGTACTTACTATTTCACTGCTACATTTGGTTTGTTTGTTATACTTTTACAAATAAAGTGTTTTTGAATGTTTCTCTCAGTGGTGGAATTTCGCTGAAACCCTCATCTGGAATGGATGCCATGAGGGCGGATATGGGTGGAGCTGCTACTGTGTGTTCTGCTATTGTCACAGCAGCTGCTCTGAAACTGCCAATCAACATTATAGGTCTGCCTTTTTTACTTGATCTTTACGTCACCTTGCAGTACTGTGCAAAGTAGGTAGATAATCACATTGTTTAAAACCATTTATCTTGCCAATAAGTGTGTTTTAAACTGTATAAACACCATGAATAATCAGAATGGAAATGGAAATGGAAATAAACATAAATAGAGTTTTCTTTTTCAGTAAAGAACCTAATAACTTGCTAATTAGTTTGAAAAACAAAGTTTTGTTCTAGATTTCTTCACTCCAGCCATCACATAGATTTGTTAAATTTCATCACAGGGACAATGAATTTAACATTAAGAGGTAGTGATCAACCAAACAAGGTGTTGGATGAGAACTACAAGGGTTAGAAATGGTTAAAAGAACACTTACATATTGAGGTACCCCTAAAATTGTTATATATATATATATATATATATATATATATATACAGGTCTACTCCGTATTTGACAGTTTATCTTTTCATCTTGAGGGTTTAGTTTACAGTGCTTAATAATAAAACTTACCTGTTGCTATACATAACACTAATAAAAGCCTTGTTGCTTGCTTTTCTTTGGACTCAGGCTTGACACCCCTCTGTGAGAACATGCCTAGCGGGAAAGCTAACAAACCTGGAGATGTGGTGTGTGCCAAGAACGGCAAAACCATTCAGGTATTTCCGCATGCTATAGACTGACCATCGATGTCTTCACATGCCACACAATTTTATTAAAACAATTTAAATGCGATGTGCTTTGCTTTGCTCTGATAGGTTGATAACACTGATGCCGAGGGCCGTCTTATTTTGGCTGACGCTTTGTGCTATGCTCATAGCTTCAATCCTAGGGCTGTAGTCAATGCTGCTACACTTACAGGTACATAATCACACTTTCTCTCACTCTCACAAACACACATGCAAAAATATATTTACATTTAGCTCTCTCAGAGCCGTCCAACTACTTAAAGATATTTTTTATAGACATACAATCTAAAAATGTTAAAAGTGTAATTAATCACGCTATAGTTTTTACTGCATATATAAGTCGCATAGGCTTCCCCACATAGCCATAATCTTTTTTTATCTGACAGGTGCTATGGATGTAGCCTTGGGTTCTGCTGCTGCGGGTGTTTTCACTAACTCTGACTGGCTTTGGGAACAGCTCCATAAGGTAAACTGATAAGAATCAGACATATACACTATATGATTAAAGGCTTGTAGACGTTTGACTGTCACATCTATATTATGAGCTTCTTGGACATCCCATTCCAAACCATAGGCATTAATATGGAGTTGCAGCTATAACAGGTTCTACTTTTCTGGAAAGGCTTTCCACAAGATTTTTGTTGAGTGTGTGTGGGAAATTGTGCCCACTCAGTCAAAGGTCAGACAGTGATGTTGGACAAGGAGGCCTGACTCTCAATAGATGTTCCATTTCACTGCAGTGGCGTTGAGGTCAGGGCTCTTTGCAGAGTTCACTCTAGTGTCTCCACACCAAACTCATCAAACCATGTCTTTATGGACCTCGCTTTGTAAAAACAACCTTCCTCAAACTGTTGCCATGAAGTATATAAATGTTTAAAATGGCCTTGTATGCTGTAGCATTAACATTAGGCTTTACTAGAACTAAGAGGCCCAAACCCTGTAATACTGCACCAGACCATTGTCCATCTCCACCAAACTATTAGCACTATGTATTCTGGTAGGTAGCATTCTCCTGGCATCCACCAAACCCAGATTCGTCCATCAGACTGCAAGATAGTGAGCTGCTGTTGCTCCTAGATGCTTCCGTTCAACAATAATAGCACTTACAGTTAAGCCGGCAGATCTAACAAAGCATCCAATGACAGTTCCAGATTTAAAGTCACTGAGCTCTTCATTCTACTGCCAGTCTTTCTGTATAGAGATTACATGGTTGTGTGCTTGATTTTATACACCTGTTAGCAATGTAACTTAAAAATTAGGAGAGGGGGTCCATGTACGTTTTGCCATGCCGTGTACATTAAATAGCCTGTTGGTAATCTATCTATTTTTAGTCTTTTATATCGATTCTAGATTTTGGATTTTAATGGTCTAGTGTATGTGTGTGTATTCGCAGGCAAGTGTCATCACGGGTGACAGAGTGTGGAGGATGCCGCTTTTTCAGCACTACACCAAACAAGTCACAGAAAGTGCTCTGGCAGACCTGAACAACATCGGCAAATATAGCCGGTAAATGTACATGCACATACAGCACATGAGCACGCTCACCATGACAAGAGGTCAGCAATATTGAGAGCACACAGTCAGTGCAATCACACATGCTCCTAAATGAATTAACTCACATATAAACATGCATCACAGACAGACGTGGAACTACACTGCACTAAAACACATGAAAGTTTCATGTATGGAGTGGGTGAAATTAATTAGCTGTCTAGTTAGCATTGCTGTAGTCTCGCAAGAAAAACGTCTGACTATAGTTGAAAAATCTGGTAGCTCTCATTGCTTAGTTGGGGGAAAAACTTGACCATCCGAGGCCATGTTGTCTCTGGCCACTTAGGTTATTGCCTTTTTGTGACTGAAAAGAATTGCAGGGTATAAAAATGAATACCGTATTTAAAAAAAATGAATATAGTATTTTAACTGTCTGCATATAAATAATCAGCATACTGTGTGAGTAATCAAAGAACAAGATTTCTAAAATCACACAGTGTATGTCTGGCTTTAGAGGACATTGAACTACAGCTCAACCAGCCAATCAAAAGACTCCAACAAGATGTAAAATTCAACAAGTGAGCTTTTCATATGCATTAGCCTCTGTGTGACTCCTGCTGTCACTGTTCTAAAAAAACAAAGCAAGAAATATGTACTCATATTTGATCAGAACAAAATGATATCGATGCACCCCAGTCACAGCGCTCTTGTTTGTTTATTGCTCCCAACAGCTCAGGTGGAGCCTGTACAGCTGCGGCATTCCTGCGAGAGTTTGTGACAGCCAACCATTGGGCTCATCTAGATATTGCTGGCGTGATGACCAATAAGGACGAGGTTCCGTACCTGCGGAAGGGAATGTCTGGGAGACCCACCCGGACACTCGTTGAGTTTGCGGCTATCTTGGCCACTGAGCCTTAAGGTGACCCATGCATGACTTTGATCACTCAAGAGCACAGAAGAAGGTGATTGGGATGCACAATCATTGTCAATTACCATCCACAAGCAAATGTCTTTTTTTTTAAGTTAGAGCTAGGGGTCATTTTTAAAATTATGAAAGCCTACAGACAAATGTAATGCAATTTTGAGTTTTGTATACCAAGTGACCACATGAATAAATCATCCACTAGATAACCTTGACAATGTTTTTTTTGTTGTTTATTTTTTTCTTTCCTTCTTTGTAGTGAAATGTTGCTATTATGGAATTTCTCTCACTATAAAAACCTGTGTGGCAGGGTTAATGATGAATGTTGCAGTCATTACATTAAACTAAGCCAATAATGTTAAGCGTAATTTCATCAACCAGAGGGCTAGGCACTATGACAATGTATGTCATTTAATACTTAATTAGGAATTTAATCATGTAATTAAACTATTTTAACTATGTTCTTGGTCTTCCAAGACACTAAAAGTCAGTCATTTCCATTACTGATGCCCTGAGGACTGAAGATTGTGTTGATGAAAGATGAGTTCATTATTAGTTGGACACAACTATTGTCACAGATTTAGCTAATCATGTGTACTGTGCAAAATTCAGGGACCACCCTTCATTAATATAATTTCCAGTCTGAATTTATTTTTTAGCATTTATTATTTATAATTTTTAGTATTTTTTGAGCTTTTATGAGATTTAGGTGTGTACATCTATTCTTTACAGTGAAAGAAAACTGCAGGGATATATCTCCAAAGTTCAGTCTTAGAAGTTGCAATTTCTACATCTCAAAGTAATCCCAAGCACATTCAGTGATGTTTGGGTCTGGACTGTTCTGAGAACTCCAGTAGCTTCTTTATTTAATTCACAGATGTTCTTCTTTTCTCAGTAACAGTTTCTTGACAGCTACATGTCCTTTTAGACTGATAGCGCTGAGTTGTCTTCTCACAGTGGAAGGATGGAAACCTGTGGATTTTTTCAGATCTGAAGAATGCAGGTTGATTTTCTCCTCTCTCTCATAGACGAAAGCTTCAAATATCTTCTATTTAATCTCCTCAGAAATATCTCTTGAACAATTAACTTGTACTTAACTAAATTGTGACTGGAAATTATATGAATGAAGGGTGGTTTCTGATTTTTGCACAGAACCGTGTGTACTGTTACTTCTAGTATTCCGTTTTGTCCATTTTTATGACGGTTATTATTCATGTTGTTGGTTCTCAGCTATTATGTATATTTATAATACTCACTGCCCAATATAATTTGAACTGTTTTAAACTGTGTTGTTGGTCTGTGATTTTTTTTGTTTTATTATTATTATTATTATTTTTTTTTTTTAGGTTTTCCAGCTGATCTAGTTCAGCACTTGACGACGACCTGACAGTGTGAACCAGGTCTCACAATAAAATGCTGCTGTCATTCGATTTTTGTAACACCAAAAAAAATATTAAAAATTCCTTACAAAATTAAAGCCAAACTGTGAAATAAGAATGTAACTTTTGTTACTTGGTACTATAGCACTTCATATCAGCTCCTATGTAAATTCCTAAAATAAATGTATTACCCGTGTCAAATAACATGGTCTAAAAATGTTCATTTTTCAGTTTATATTTATGTCAAACTTGATATGGACACAACTGAATAATTTCATATGATTTTTAAAGAGCCAGTATTCGAATATAAAACAGCATTTATGATATATAGCAATCATTTTGCTTAGTATGAAATAACCTAGAAATAACATTATTATTATTATTATTATTATTATTATTATTATTGTGAAAGAAAAAGAAAATGAGCCTCATTCACCAATTTATCAATAAAATAAATAATATAATAAATATAATAAAATAAAACAAAATAAATTTGTTCTTGCAAAAGGTCTTAAGAAAACACCTACATCAGATTCATGACATGTTCTAAAGTCACAGAACTGTTAGCACCTTATTACCACCTGCTTGACTATCAGAATCTTCACAAAATCAGGGTTGGTGAATGAGGCCCAATGTTCTTAGTCTTAAGTTAATTGTATTTATAATAGCTGTCATTCTATATAAAATAGAAGATTACTTAATCAAGTGAAAATGAAAGTATAATTTGTTTGGCTATCAGAGCAGCGAACTACAGCGCTATCCTGTCCATTCAGTCTACGTGTACACTAAGGCTACAGATGTCTAGCTTAATGTTAATGTGCTATTGCATTAGCTACTTCAGTAACAGTCAGTTATTTTCCAGTCCAGCCCTGATTATAGCCTGAGTGCTTAAACCTGCATTAACAGAGAAAGATAACCGGTAACTGTTGTTGTAAAAGGCGTTAAACGTGGCTGCATTTGTTAGGTTTTGTGAATCTACTGAGTCAGGAACCCTGTCCAAGTCGAACTTGCTTGGTGGGACAGGCCCCAGCTAAATGTTTTGAGTAAACGTTGCAATAAATGGAAATGTCAGAACTCAAATTGAATACTGTAAACACATGAAACTCCCTAGAACCATTTGGCACTTGATCTTGACTTTCAGTGCTGTAAGTATTATGAAATAGTCAAAAAGAACACAAAGTAAGAATGAGGGAACATACTATTTAGAAAAACCTTTGAATCTAAAATATGTTTAAAATGTCATTTCTGGTGGATTCAAGCTGCATATTTCCACTTTGTACAATTTTTAAAGGCCCCTGATCTATTTTTGTTTTTTTTTTTCCCTCTGAGGTCCACATATAGTGTTTGCTTGGGTTTCTGTACCAACAGCAGCCATAATTAATTTTTTACACTACCATTTTCAAACCTCTCTTTATCCTTTAGAATTAAACAGCTGTGTCTGTAAGACTGATTTGTTCTGCTCTGCTCAGTTCCGCCCTGTACTGTGTATCTGATTCAAAAACAGTCTGGGCTGAAACACTCTTTATTACTTCGGTGTGAGTGGGGGAGGCTAAACTGTTATAGGCTGACCAGGCGGCTGGTTTTCATGTTGTCAAAAAAGACATTTCTTCTTACAAAATGCAAAGATTCTGACATTAACCAGTGCTTTCTTATTTGGGATTTGTTCTTAGGTACGAACAGAATCTACACATACTCAAGAGCACAAAGGTGTGAACAGTTCTGTGGTTTAAGAACAAGTCGTGAATATGACGTAGACTTTTTCTTAGGGCTTTTCTCAATAACGTATTTTTACGCAAGAAGATATTGGTGAATGAGGCCAAATGATTCTAAACATATCAAAGTAGTGTACATACAGTCATTTGCAAAGGTTTGGGTGCCCTGGTCAAATGGCATCTTTTGTTGAAGTAAAATAGGTTCACATCCTCTGCGGTGAACACTTTATTTGCTGAATTTAACATATTGGCTGAAAAATAAAACACAATTTTGCCTGTAAAAAGTTTACATTTTTCAATATATTAAACTCAAAACTCTGCGAAAATTGTGCACTAACATTTACTGAAAATGCCCTCTCTGTAGAGGACTTATTTTCAGTTGGAAATCAACAAAACATATCACCAGAGGTGTTCAAGCTTTTGCATATGGATGTGTAATTTACCTGAAGCTGTCACCAGCTGAGAATCTCTCTGTAAGCACTAGAAGGCAGCTCAACAACACTGCTGAATCTGACAGCTCACTGAGTGGTATCGACTGAACACGTTCATATACAGGAAATGTGTTATGTGCATAAAAAAGTCTCAAATGCCTTGCAGGTGCTGTGTGTGTGTGTGTGTGTGTGTGTGTGTGTGTGTGTGTGTGTGTGTGTGTGTGTGTCTGTGTTTAGAAACGGTGGACTGGCAGGTCACTTTGTAAGCTGATGGGGAATTTGTGCAATAAACTGTTAATCTGTGGCAAAGCAGTGGCAGAGACTAGGACGACTGTTCCAACGGATCACGGATTTAAAGCCTCACAGTAGGGAGGTGCGTACATGCCGTGATTTTAACTTCAGCATTTCTCTCACTCATAAACACCCACACATCTTTACAGGAGTACATGCTCTCTGATTAAGTTGATAGAGATTCATGTTTATCACATACCTAAAAACTTTTTGGGTAGCCCCCACCTCAATGCTGCAATATTTAAACTGTTTAAAGAGCCCATAGAAAGGAAAAACAGATTTTTTTTTGTTCTGTTTTAAATAATAAAGGAGTTTGAAGTAGTATGTAAACATTGTTAAAGTTTCAAAACATATCATTTACTGCCCAGGATATTCATGGACACTGTGCTCCCAAAACAGCCCGTTTTGAATTCACTTTCTCCAAAGTCACAAGAACCAACTTATTCACATATATTCACCTTTTCAGCCTACCACGATTTAGCTTCGCCCATTCATACTGAAGTCCTGTGGACAGTTCATTTGTTGGTATTCAGTCTTAAAGGCACTGAAACAGAACAGCCTGTTTAATTCTGAGGGATAAAGAGAGGTTAAAAATGGTCATGTAGAAGTGAATGATGACCTTTTTTTGTTCATAAAACTACATAAGTATCCTAAGTGAACAAAGAAATTATAGGATATGCATCCTAAGACAGTAAGTTTCTCTTGCTTATTTGACTTTATGAAGTGTGAAAATTGGCAAATATCAGTAAGTAAAGCACTGCTTAAAAGTATCTGAGTATAAAGTCTGTGAGCTGATGTTATCGATTGTCAATGTTTAGCTCTTTGAAATCAGTATCAGCCAAAGTTTTCATGAGACATGTCTTGAATATACAAAAGTTTTTGTCACTTTAATAAACATATGAACAGTAAGTGATTGGTGGAGGAGGACAGGTTACCTTCAACTTAAAGTTGGGATGCTGTGCAAAATGTAAATGAAAAAAAAACAATGCTGTGCAAATCATTTCAACCCTATATTTAATTGAAAATAGTACAAAGACAACATATAAAATGTTGAAACTGAGAAATTGTATTGCTTTTTTGAAAAATATATGCCATTTTGAATTTGATACCAGCAACACGTTTCCAAAAAAGTTGAGACGGGGGAACCGTACATAAACAGGATCCTGAAACACTGCCACTTTCTCTGGGCCTGAGCTCATTTAAAATGGACTGACGTGAAGTGGAAAAGTGTCCTGTGGTCCAACAAATCAACATTTGAAATTCCTTTTGGAAATCATGGATACTGTGTCCTCTGGATTAAAGACCACTCAGCTTGTTATCAGTGCACAGTTCAAAAGCCAGTATTCATGATGGTATAGGGGTGCTTTAATGCACATGGTATGGGTGAAGGCACCATTTATGCTGAATGATATATACGTTTTGTCAACATATGCTGCCATCCAGACAACGTCTTTTTCAGGGAAGCCCTTGCTTATTTCAGGAAGACAATGCCAAACCACAAGAGACAAAGAGTCCAGGAGACAAAGAGTCCAGGTGCTAAACTGACCTGCCTGCAGTCCAGACCTGTCACCACTGATAACATTTGGTTCATTATGAAATGAAAAATACAACAAAGGAGACCTTAAACTGTTGAGCAGCTGAAATTCTATATCAAACAAGAAGGAGAAAACGTTTCACTTTCAAAAGTACAGCAGTTGGTCTCCTCAGTTTTCAAACGCTTACAGAGTGTTGTTAAAAGAAGAGGTGATGCAACACAGTGGTAAACATGCCCCGTCCCAACTTTTTAGGAACGTGATGTTGGCAACAAATTCATAATTGGCGTATATTTTTCGAAAAACAATCACATTTCTCAGTTTCAACATTTGATTTGTTGTCTTCGTAGTATTTTCCTTTAAAAATATGGTTTACATGATTTGCATATCATTGCATTCTCTTTTTATTTATGTTCTGCACAGCGTCCCAACTTTTTTGGAAATGGGTTTGTATCGTTAAAGATATTTTAAATATCTTTCTACATTGCAGCACATATGGTAACAACTATGAAAACTATACCAAGCTGCTAGGTATTAGGTACACCTAAGGGTGGGTGATATAGCAGAAATCTTACTTGATATTTAAAGACATTTCCATGAGATGCAATATATTTCTGTTTTGCTGGTGCATTTTTTTTACATTTTTACATTACCAACTTGCAAACCTCAGAAAAAAAAATAAAAAGCTATATATTTTTTTCTGAACATCAGTGGTTGTAAAAAGGTGCAGAAGGAAAATCAAAGAGGTATTTGTAAAACTAATAAGATGATGTCATAATGAGCTAATATGCATCAGCTACTCGTTTCTATGCAATTCATGTAGTTACAATCAACCACCCTTTATTATTATTATTATTATTATTATTATTAGAAAACTTTAAGACAAGTAAGATTAACGCATCAAAACAATCAAATGAAACTATTAAGAACAATAGTGATAAAAATAAATAAAACAACTACGAAAGGTAAGAAAAAGAGAAAATAGAAAACAACACTAAGACAATAATAATACAGATAAAACAGTAAAATGATTTTTAAAATATTATAACACCAATAAAAATAATAACTCTACAAAGAAAAAAAGCTACAACCAAATCAGCTAATCGACACTGGTTGTTAATGTTGTTGATCTAATTGAGTTATATGGCAGATCCATTTTATAACACATGCAGAGGTTCAGCGTTCTAGAATTATTAACAATACCAGTGATTATGTTAAAAGCATATTGGCCTTTATTCCTTAGAGTTGCGTATGATTAGATCTGTTTGTAATTTGAGTGTACATTTCACCAGTGGTTTTCTTATTTATCAGTTTCTTCTTTGGTGCATCTGTACAGTCAAACTCAGATCTGTGTGTGAATAGTGAGTGTAATAGTTTAAACATCCTGACATAAATGCTTGATTTGCGGTTACTTAACCAAAACTATTCTCAGTATCATCTATAATACCACTAATAAGACTAAAAATAGAAAATAACATTAATTCTAAATATCTGTGTACATGGCAACCCAGTACAGAAGAGGATATACTAATATTACATGCACATTGTTATAAACAAATGCTGCAATTGTTCTATGTTTCATTGAAAGACATATCACACTGTGCTTTTGTTTAATACAACTAACAACCCCCCAACAAATAACAAAGTGTAGGCACATCTTATACACTGTAATACAACAGTGTTTAAGTATGTTATATTTATGAAAATAATCACACCACACAATCACAAGAGTTTTTGTTTATTTCACATTTTATTCTCTCCAGTCGTTGTAATTTTAACACTATAAAGTTTGGTCAGTAGGGGGAGCAGTGTACTCACTGCTCGACCTCAAACCCTGCCTACGAGCACAGCCATTGGCTCATGAGCTGCTGAATGCTGTTGTTTAATTGGCTTACTACTGAAACATCTGTATGAATTAGGGTGTAACTCATATGTAAATGATATGTAAATGAGATACTGGTAGACTGGTGCTTAATTTCACACACTGAAGTTGATTCATCACTGACGCTCCACTTTTGCTGCAACGTATGAAAGTTCAATGAATCAGATGTAGAGTACTTTGAACGTCATTAAAGGCGGTCAGTTCTGCGCTCTTTTTACGCAATGTTGATGAATAAGGGACACTATGGAGTCATTTATCACAATAACGGTAACATATCGTCATATTACCCACCCAGTATCTGTACTCACTGGCCATTTTATCAGGTTTTACACACTTGAATACAGTCCCCTTTTTTGTATTCAGTTGATGATAAATAAACTGGCAACTTCATGTAGAGATCAGCGGGATAGTCTTGAGGCTGCTTCATGCTTTTAGTCATCAGGTTTTGTTTTTCGAAGTTTGTTTGCGTCAGGTCTGGTAGGTCAGGGTCAAGCGGAAGTTTGGCAGTTCAGGATTAGGTAGATTTGGGATTGAGCCATGGAATGGTAAAATTTGATTGGCTTATGGGTTTGATTCGCAGGAAGTAGGGCATTTTGTAGATTAGGATTAACCAAAAACTGGGGCCAGCTCTCAACTCATTCTGTTTTTCCAGGAAGTTGTTTTTCTTTAACTCATCAGGTAGCTATTTCAGTGTATTTGAGCCAGCCAGTCTGTGTGTGTGTGTGTGTGTGTGTGTGTGTGTGTGTGTTAGTCAGAAAGCACTCATGGTAACACTCCTTTTGTTCAGAAGTGCAGTCAAAGGACAAGGTCATGAAGATAAATGTATTTTTTTGCAACTCTGTGTTTTCTCTTTAAGGCGGGGGGGTTGTGGTCAGTGACATCAGATAACAACTACTCTAGTCTAGTGATACGTGTGGGTTTGTTTTTGTACATTTTCAGGACAAAAATTTGGTTAAATTTTTAAAATTTAGGAAGGATAAAAACATTTTATTTTGGTGAATAAGGTTTGGGTTAGAAAATCTTAGTACATGCATTATAGTTAATTACAGTAGTGTGCGAAAGTTTTAGGCTCTAAGAAAAATCTAAACCAAAAAGCTATTTTTTATGGTCTGTATATGTTTATTTGCTCAGAAAAACACTAATACTGCAATAAATACAAATAACATTAATAGAATAAGTAATGGTTTTATGTATGTTAATGTGTTCATTTAACCATGTCCAAACTTGTCCTCGAGCAATAATAAATCCATGTGATGGTTGTGGGTGTCCAGGAGAAACCTGGAACCACAGTAAATTATTAATAACAACGACTACCACAAACTGTTTTAATGATATCGATTTATAACTGGCTAATTCGAGTATTGCTGATGATTGGGTGATTGTTTGGGGTTCTAATAAGTTACAGCTTAATTTCACAGATAACTTTCTTAGCACTCGTAACTGCCTCAAAATGTGTTATTTCTTGCTTACCGAGTTGACTTTAAGATTAGTTGGATCTAACCCTGGTGGCAACGGAGACAGCATTGCATTTTTACCATTATAAATGCTTTACTTTCTGCATATTAAGGTAATATTAATTATTATTCCTTCTTTGGCAACTCATGTTTCATGCGATTGGTTGTTCATCATAAATGTCAAGCTTTAATGTGTACATGCTTTAATAAACCTGGATTAATCACAGCCTGAGTATCTGCACCTGAATCAATCACAGTTTAAGTATATAAATCTGGATTAATCACAGCCTGAGTATCTAAACCTGGATTAATAACAGTCTCAGTATTTAAACCTGGATTAATAACAGTCTGAGTATCTAAACCTGGATTAATAACAATCTGAGAATCTAAATCTGGATTAATCACAGTCTGAGTGTCTAAACCAGGATTAGCCATAGCCTGAGTATGTAAGCCTGGATTAATAACAGTCTGTGTATCTAAACCAGGATTAATCACTGCCTGAGTACCTAAACCTGGATTAATAAATCTGAGCATTGGATTAGACGTAGCCTGAGTGTCTAACCTTAGTTAGTCACAGATGGAGCATCTAAACCTAGATTAATCACAGCCTGAGTATCTGCACCTGGATTAATCACAGTTTAAGTATATAAACCTGCATTAATAACAGTCTGAGTATTTAAACCTGGATTAATAACAGTCTGAGTATCTAAACCTGGATCAATAACAATCTGAGTATCTAAACCTGGATTATTAACAGTCTGTGTATCTAAACCAGGATTAATTACAGCCTGAGTATCCAAACCTGGATTAATCACTGCCTGAGTACCTAAACATGGATTAATAAATATGAGTATCTAATCTTGGATTAGCCGTAGCCTGAGTATTGAACCTGAGTTAGTCACAGACTAAACATCTAAACCTGGATTAATCACAGTCCAAGGATTAGCTGTAGCCTGAGTATCTAAACCAGGATTAGCCATAGCCTGTGTATGTAAACCTGGATTAATTGTAGCCTGAGTATCTAAACCTGGATTAATAATAGCCTGACTATCTAAACCTGGATTAATCACAGCTTGAGTATGTAAACCTGGATTAAGTGTAGCCTGAGTATCTAAACCTGGATTAATCACAGACTATCTAAACCTGGATTAATCAATCTGAGTATCTAAACCTCGATTAGCTGTAGCCTGAGTATCTAAACCTAGATTAGCTGTAGCCTGAGTATCTTAACCTGGATTAGTCATTGACTGAGTATCTAAACCTGGATTAGTCATTGCCTGAGTATCTAAACCTGGATTGATCACTGCCTGAATATCTAAATCTGGATTAATCACTGCCTGAATATCTAAACCTGGATTAATCACAGCCTGAGTATCTTAACCTGGAATAATCACAGTCTGAGTATCTAAACCTGGATTAGCTGTAGCCTGAGTATGTAAGACTGGATTAATTGTAGCCTGAGTATCTAAACCTAGATTAATAACAGCCTGAGTATCTAAACCTGGATTAATCACAGCCTGACTATCTAAACCTGGATTAACCACAGTCTGAGTATCTAAACCTGTATTATGCCGGGTTTCAAATTTTCAATCCCCCAATAATAAGGCAAAACCTATGACACATTCCCTGCATAGCTTCACTTTCAGTGCCCCCCTAGTGGCCATCCCACCAGTGGAATGGATAATTTCACAGTAGGGAGGGTGCGTACATGCCCCTGTTTTTTGAAGTTTTTCCCAGTGAAAAAATGTACATAATTGTAATTTTCATAAACTAATGTTTTAAAACAGAACATTAAAATAAAAAGCCTAGAGACAAGACGGCGTGTGTGGAGTCATTACAACTTAGAAAGTATAATTTCAGTGGATTATGGTACAGTTATGAGGGAACCGCCCCAAGGACGAGAGGTATACTTCCCCAGCGACAGTTTTGTACTTTTATTTCTGAGAGTGTATAAAATTGACATATAAAAGTCTATCAGCTGATATTATCAGGTATCAGCGTTTTTTGCTCCCAGTTTTCTGATCTCCCATTAATAAGGCAAAATCTTTGTGCTTGTCTTTGTTTGTGCTACTGGGGAACCCAATAGGACAAGTTCCCTGAGAAGCCTGCAGGCCCCATAGTGGCCATTTATTTGCTGAATTTACAACCCCATTTCCAAAAAGGTTGGGGCGTTGTGTAAAATGTCAATAAAAATAAAATGCAATGATGTGCAGATCATTTAAACCCTGTATTTCATTGAAACTAGTACAAAGACATATCAAATGTTGATATTTGTATTTTGAATTTTGAATTTGATGCCAACAACACATTCCAGAAAAGTTGAGACAGGGGCAACAAAAGGCTGGTAAAGTTGTGTAATGCTAAAAAAGCACCTGGTGGTTGATTTGACAACAGTCCAGTAACATGATTGTGTATAAAAAGAGCATCCCAGAGAGGCTGAGTCTTTCAGAAGTTAAGATGAGGAGGGGTTCACCACTCTATGAAAGACTAAGCGGGCAAATAGTGCAACAGTTCGAGAATAATGTTTCTCAATGTAAAATAACAAAGCTCGTTTGCTTTTCATCACCTACGGTGCATAATATCATTAAAAGATTCAGAGATTCTGAAGAAATCTCTGTATGCAAGGGACAAGGCTAAAATCCAGTATATGCTGGCTGTGATCTTTGGGCCCTCAGATGTCACTGCATTAAAAACAGACATGATTCTGTAGTGGAAATCACTGTATGGGCTCAGAAACACTTCTGAAAACCACTGTCTGTGAAAACAGTTCATCACTGCATCCACAAATGCAAGTTAAACCTCTAAAACGCAAAGAAGAAATTGTACATAAACAGGATCCAGAAATGCCACCGCTTTCTCTGGGCCTAAGCTCATTTAAAATGGACTGAGGGGGAGTGGAAAAGTGTCCTGTCGTCTGACGAATCAACATTTGAAATTCTTTTTGGAAATCATGGACACTGCGTCCTCCGGGTTAATGACCACTCAACTTGTTATCAGTGCACAGTCCAATCCAGTATTCATGATGGTATAGGGGTGCATTAGTGTACATGGCATGGGTGATGTGCACATCTGTGAAGGCACCATTAATGCTTAATGATATTTACATGTTTTGTCAACATATGCTGCCATCCAGATGATGTCTTTTTCAGGGAAAGCCAAACCACATTCTGCATGTATTACAACAGCATTGCTCCATATTAAAAGAGTCCGAGTTCTAAACTGAACTGCCTGCTGTCCAGACTGTCACCCACTGATAACATTTGGTTCATTATGAAATGAAAAATACGAGCCCGAACTGTTGAGCAGCTGAAATCCTATATCAAACAAGATTATTAAAACATTTCACTTTCAAAACTACCGCAGTTGGTCTCCTCAGTTCCCAAACACTTACGGAGTGTTGTTAAAAGAAGAGGTGATGCAACACAGTTGTAAACGTGCCCACGTCCCAACTGTTTTGGAACATGTTGCCGGGATCAAATTCAAAATGGGCATATATTTTTCAGAAAAAAATAAAATTTGCCAGTTTCAGCATTTGATATGTTGTCTTTGTACTATTTTCCTTCAAAAATGTGGTTTACATAATTTGCATATCATTGCATATTTTTATTTACATTCTGCACAGCATCCCAACTTTTTGGAAATGGGCTTGTACATTAAAAACCACATGACGTAAAATATCTCTTAAACAAGCCATAAATATTGCTTATCTCACATTTTATGTTTATTTTTCCTCCCAACAGTTTAATGCACATTTACTCTTTTCTTGCTGAATTGCACATATTAGTGGAACAATAAAATATGACGACTGTGGAAGTTATGGCACAGTTTAAATTTCATAGATTTTTTCCCCAACATGGTAAACTCTGCAAAAAATAGAAATTGTGCTCCAAAGGATGAGTTAACTTATTTTCACTTAGAAATCAACAGAACATTCATTTGTCTAGGGTTGTTCAAACTTTTGCACACAAATGAGCCCACTCACGCTGTATGTTTGTGTGAGTGTGCACACGGGGGGGCTGTGTTATGGCATGTATGTTCTTATTTGCGTGTACTTTAAATGGTCCCATGCTGGGGTGTGTGCCTTAGCTGAATAGTGTGTGGTGTGTGTGTGTGTGAGCCCCCCTCCCATCTTTGTGACTGGCTTGAAACAGATTAACATTCTAACAGCCAGTCTCACGTCGACCCCCCAGCCCAGAACAAAAGCACTCATTAGAACATACCTCCTTTAGCCCCCCTTTATTTTCCTTCACTGCTGCATGACTGTAGCTTTGTCTTTCTTGTGTTCTAGGGCAGCACAGTATGGACAAAGTATCATATTGCTTTTGTCCTGCTACATATTGTGATTGTGATATTCCTTGGAATCTGGGGTGGAAAGAACACTGAAATTCTCTCCTTCATTAACAGCACTGCCAGTGTAGTGACCATTCACTTGAATACAGATACACATACAGGTAAAGATTATTCAAGTAAGTGTCAATGGGACAGATTCATTAAACTCGGCGGTAACAAAAAAAGACCCCAGAGTAGCTGGAGTTTTACAGAGGTTCCTTCCATCTTCAAGATACATCATCAGGAGGTTTTCTCACTCTATAGACTAATGTAGTTCCACTGTAAGATGCAAGTTGGCATGTTTAACAGAGGTAGCGATGGTTGCGTTTTCATTGTGGCCTGTGAGTCCATGTAAAGAAAATCATACACATAACTATGATTTAATTATACTCAAAATAGTACCATTACAGGATCAAATGTGGTGAAGTACTGTAGGAAGTGCCTGGTTAAGTTGGCTTGAAAAAGTTACTGTTCTTATTATCTCCTTCTTGTTCTGTGGTCTAAAATTTCCAGCACTACTAGCTTTGAGGCTAGAACCATGAAATTTTGCAGGATCCTAGAGCCTTTTATCCAAATGAGTTGCTTGTGGTATTTTATCTGATTTAACATATGCCATTTGTACAGTCTGTTCAAGCTTTTTTTGAAAAAAATGGGGGAATGCACAACATCCTGAAACTGTTATTTCTCTTATATAATGTATAATGCCTAAACATCTAGCTCTAATCCACCTTTAATTCCACCTGTCAGTATGCACTCTGTAGCCAGCTGATTTTTGACAATCCTCTTATGTCACCAAGTGTGCTAGCAACACTTTAGCAACCACCTGGTATGTCATAGAAACAGGCTAGCAACACTTTAACAACCACCTGGGATAGCATAGTAATGGCCTTGCAGCACCTTAGCAACCACGTGTGATAGCATAGCAAAGGCGTAGCAACACATTAGCAGCCACTTGGGATATCATAGCAATAGCCTAGCAACACTTTAGCAACCACCTGGGATATCATAGCAACAGCCTAGGAGCATATTATCAACTATCTTGGCCACTATAACAATAGCCTAATAAACACCTCAGCAACCACCCGGGATGCCATACCAGCAGCCTAGCAGCATCTAAGCAACCACCTTGGCTACCACTGCAGTGGCTTAGTAACACCTCAGCAACCACCTGGGATACTATAGCAACACCCTAGCAGCCATGCAACAGCCACCAAGCAATGCCATAACAACAAGATGGAATAGCCTTTCAACCTTGTTGCAACACCATAGAAACTGCCTGGAATTACTATATAAACCCAGTTAAGTCAGCTGCTTAAACTATTGTACTTTGAGTTTATTCACAAACCTTCCATTTTTAGTTGTAATTTAGTCATAGTCGTAAGTGTTATGTTGCACCACTTCTTGCAGGATGTGAAAATACAATGGTGACTGTTTTTTGTGACATGATTACAGATGGAGCTCTATTAGTCTGACCAAATTGATTGACTTTAATAGAATCAGCCTTGATTTATAAAATGCCAAATTCATAAAACACCCTCTGAGATTGGGGGTCCTGTGGGTTCATTTGCATGTTACATATTGGTACTCCAAAGGCCTCTAACATGATAATGATTGGCAAACAGTACATTGTGTAGTGTAAATTATGCACTCCGTTTCACTCTCAGCCTTCGCCTGCCTGACTTTCTTCGTCCAGCGCCTGCCTCTCTGTTTAGTTTAAAGGTTTGCTTTCGCTGAGTCACGATAATTCTGCAGCATGACTAGGTAATTAGAGCTGTTGGAGGCATGTCATTTTCCTCCTGCCTCTTCTATTCACATAAATAGGAATACGCCCTCTGGCCTTTGGAAGCACTTTTAAAGAACTGTAGAAGCGTTTCCGATTTCTACCTCTCTCTTTCTCTTTCTCTCTCTCTCCCTCTCCTTTCTCTCTCTCTCTTTATCTTTCTTTCTGTTTTTCTCTCTCTTTCTCGTACGTTCTCTCTGTCTCTCTCCATGTTAGTTGCTCTGTTCTTTCTCAGGCACATATTCATTGTCGCTCTATGAGAGAAGTATTAGGGTGTGTTGTGAGCATTGTCTGAGAATGAATGGCTGTTTCTGTGTGCCATGTCACATCCATTTATTTGAATATCACTACATATCTATAAAACAATGTAGGGCTGGGTGCTAGGATGGTACATGTTTTGTGATAAATTTCATAACAGTAGAATTTTTGAGTATCCTGGGTATCAGCAGTCTTTCTAAAACAATGGACAAATGCAAGTATCATAAAAACAGTTTTAGTTCGGTTATAGTGAGTCTGTAAACAATGAGTTTATAGTAACTGAGAAAAATGTTCAGTAACAAGAAACTGAGAGGATGTCAGCCTTTTATGTTGTCACCTTATTAGTTTATTTGTACCAGTTGTTTGATTTTGTAGATGTAGAATTTTCAGCATTTTTTATTTATTTATTTATTTTTACCTTTTTTAAATGTGAGCATCATAAATAGGATCATATTTTGGCCATATTGCTTATCATTACTTTCTCTGTCCTCTTTATCCCTTGAAATGTTTGTTGCACATTTCAAAGGAAACTGGTATTTGAACTGGCACGTTTTGCATTGAGATTCTTTAATATTCTCCAGGTCATTGGCTTCTTCGCCTGGGTATTGTTTAAGCCACACCCACTATCGTCTTGTAATTTGAAAGAAAGTATCAAAAAGTGGGGGAATCAGTATCAAAGTTAGTGTATTGGCATTGGTGTCAAAACGTACTGATACATTGATTTCAATACTTATTCCTGAATGTCTCTTTTCTTTATGGCTTCATGCAAATTACAAAGTGAAAGTGGGTGTGGCTTAAAGCTATGTGGGTGTTAGGCGCTGAAAATAGGTGTATTTATTCAGAGATTTTGATTCATACGAGTTCATGTAGATTCTGGAGTCTTTAGTAGAGAATTTTATTTTAGTTAGGGCCTACTTCCAGAGTCCAATTTTTACAGACAAAAAAACCCACATGTGAAGTTTTGAAACTGCAACGCTGCGTATATCTTTTTAACTGGAGCCTGCTCAATTTTCTACGTCATCTGTGTGCGTTAAAAATCTGGCTGACCAATCAGGGCTCCGTTGTCATGGCAGAACAGCGACAGGAGCACAGCACAAAAGCTTATACAACAGGCAACATGTTTACTATAAAAATGCAGAGATTAAAGAAAATATATGGTGGACCAGAGCTTAAAGGCTCAAGGAGCTTAAACACGCAGAAGCAAAGCCTCGTATTCCACCACTGACATATGAAACTGCCTTCAGAATCATTCGTCCAGCTTCAGCTCTTGTATGAGGAAGCTGAACTCCCCATGTTGTCTTTTCTCTAGGATGACATGTACCCAGTTTGTGCGTTATTCAGTGGTAGTGCTTGAAAGAAAAATTATGAATTCATTCATCATCTGCTACTTGAAGAATCCATCTCTTCTACCTCTGGCATCTTCTTTTCATGGAGTATTTAGACCAAAAAAAAAGCATTAAAAATCACATTTTTTACATCCAGAAAAAGCATGCTTGGTGTGTATAGGCTTTAGCTGAAGGTACTGCATTCCTCAAAGGTACTAAACTGCTACTAAAACATGTCAGGTTCAACACTACACAGTAAATGCAGAATTTAAAAGAAAGAGGCAAAACAACTTGAAACGGTTGCTTAGTGTCAGAATAAAGGTACTGTACAGGTACAGTTTTGTTCATCAAGGTACAAACAATGTAAATGTACCCTCAAAGATACAACTTGTCTTAAGTACTGCATACTTTGAGTGAGTTTTCCTCAGGTGAAAGGTAGTTCAGCTAGATTTGCGGGCAACTTCAGCTACAATAGCTAGTGTGGTACTAGCATACTTACTATCTTAGCTACATGCTATCCAGCTTGTTCAAGTTATTTTGCCTCTTTCCTTAAACATTGCATTTGATGCTTGTAGCATTTCATTAGCTGCATTTAATTCAAATAAACATGTTAACGCTTTAAAAAGTTTGTCAATGAAGGCTACGGAAACATAAATTGTCAGTAATATTTTATGAAAGTTGACAAAAACATTTTGTGTTCAGTTTTAACAGAAAAAATATTTGTTGATGCCTGAAATGTCAGTCAAGACCAAGATTTTGTAGCAGCAGAATCCAAGTCAAGACCAAGATTTTGTAGCAGCAGAATCCAAGTCAGGGACAAGACTTTGTAGCAGTTGAATCCGAGTCAAAACCGAGACTTTGTATTAGTCGGAACTGAGTCAAGACCAAGACTCTGTAGTAGTCTTGTCCAAGTCAACACCAAGACTTTATATTAGTTATGTCAGCATTAGGACCAAGACTTTGTATTAGTCGAGTCCAAGTCAAGACCGACATTTTGAAGCAGTCAAATATGAGTCAAGACCCTGATTTTGTAGCAGTTGAGTCTGAGTCAAGACCTAGACTTTGTAGCAGTTGAGTCTGAGTCAAGACGAAGATTTTATAACAGTCAAGTCCGGGTTAAAACTGAGACTTTGTTGCAGTCGAGTCCAAATCAAGACTGAGACTTAGTGTTAGTTAAGTCTGTGTCAAGACTAAGACTAAGGTAAATTTCAGTAATCAGATAAAGCATTTTTAATAATAAAATTCAGTTTGATAGAAAGGTTTTTTTTTCTTGCACTGAAACTTCATGAGTTGTAAGCCTCGATTCAAAGTTAAGTTGCGAGTTAGAGTTGCATAAACCTACAGTGACTTGAGTCCCTGTCTCTGCTATTTACTTGGTATTAGTCGAGTCCACTTTCACAGACAGTGATAACATGTATGAGGAATGTAATTTAGTCAGCCAGTCAGTAGATTTTGAACCCAGCATGATTACTAGCTCACTGATGCTGAGACTGTTCTGGCTGCGTTCGGACAGCGGAGCGTGTTCCATAAAGGCAACCAGCAATCAAAGAGACGCATCATCGTATTTCTACAGGTCTTTCAACAAATAATAGCATTGTACAGGATGGTACGTATGCCAATGAATGAATATCGATCATCAAGCGGAACATTTTTAAAATCAATGTTTATGCTCTGGTATTGCAAATATTATTATTTTTCCCCCAAAACAGCGGTGCAATAAATTGGATGTTGATATTTTGGGGGACATAGATTCCAAATATCTCATTATTTTATTCCAGACAAATCCAGTATTATGCAACAAATATAAAGAGAATGTAGAACATCCTCCAGCCTTTTTCCACCTTAAATAAACAATAAACACTGCTTCTCTGATAATCATCCATATTGCCACCATGCCAGTGTTTGTGGCTTCATGTCGTCGTCAGTCAATCTAGTCAAGTCAAAATTTATTTATATTGCACTTTTTACAACAGACATTGTCACAAAGCAGCTTTTCAGAAAATCCAGGTCTGAGCCCCAGTGCGCAAGCCAAGGGCAACAGTGGCAAGGAAAAACTCCCTAAGAGCAAGAGGAAGAAACCTAGAGAGGAACCAAGACTTAAAAGGGGAACCCATCCTCCTCTGAGTGACACTGGATAATCAAACAATATTAAAATAGGAGCAATAAAAATAAGAGTAAGATTGGACAATGATAATACAAACGTGAATTTAGAGTAAGGATAAGAAACCAGTCTGGCATTGGAGCAGGGCCAGAGTGGGCCTTGTTTTCAGACTGTGAGTTATATGATGCAGACTAGCCCACCTTAAATGATAACTGGATTTCTCCTGCTGTGCACATACACACACACAGCATTACCTTTGTTCAAAATAACTTTTATAAAATCTCCTTAATTTGTACCCTTATTGCTTATTCATTATTTCTATGCTACACTGAGAAAACCAAGTCGAGCCAGTGATAAAATGAAAACGGGTACAAGCCTTTGTCTTAAATGTGACATAATCATAGCAGTCAGTATGCTGCAAACTATTGCTAGCTAAGCGAGTTAGCATCAGCATTTCTCACTGCCCATCTGCTGAGATACATCAGAGCCTTAGGTAGTTTATTAGTTCTTTTTTTCTCAGTGCCATCTTGGTTTACTGCAGTTCACATGATTCACATATGAAAGCTGCGTAGGGCACTGCTTTTATTAGCTGCCACCAAATTTTCATGCTGTTAGGAATTTCCATTCCATCTTAAATAGTGCAGGATATACACACTAGCGTGCAAGTAATGTCTGAATGTAAATGCTATATTATTTAAGGTGGAAAGGGCAACGAGAGTAATATGCTAACATTAGCTTCATCTAATCTCCCTTTACTGAATGACAATCAGCAAAGAAGGGCTGTACATCCTGAGGTGGGTGGAGGGTGTAGTTCAACCCCTAAATTACTACAGATATACATTTGGATGTAACATTTATAGTTTGAGCCTTATTGTGCTTATAAATGTATATATTAGCTGATAGTAACCGGCCCAAAACGCTACTGGCCCAAAGAGAATCCTCAGACTACTCAACCAGTAAAGGGGCCAAATTAAAAAATCTCATCAAATGGGCCAGGTAACGAAATTAGTTTTATTTCATTTTTAATTAAAGTTGTGCTGTAACCCAAACTGGCCATTGTTTATTCAAAATATGCAAAAACTTTAACAGTAAAATACAGACACTTGTAGTAGACCTTGAAATATTACATGAACACTTGAAATATTCAAAATTTGCCTGAATTAGACACCTGGCATCCTTTCTTTGCTGCAAGTTCATTAATGCTTGGGCACAATTTCTGAACTGCTAAGCTAATGTTAAATGTTTATATTGGTTGAACTGCAGCTGAAATGCATTTTGGTGATATGACTGGTGTGGAATTACGCAGAATTAAGTCGAACTGAGGTGTAACGGCTGTCCCGTAGACTCTTGTTGGGAATTGTGAAACAGGCTAATGTTGATACAACATTAAACACTTTTGTGGGCCGGATAGGATTGTGTGGCCTGCAGGCCTTGTGTTTGACACATGGGGCCTAAGCTACTGAAATTAGGTATTGAAGGCTTTGCCATTTTTGATAGAGCTGAACTAATTCTGTCAGTACCATAAGTACTGAATTTGGAGACCCCACCCTAAAGGCCTATTTGAAATAATTTGAATTAGAAGTGATTGCAAGTGTTTGTTGACTTTCTGCCCAGCTAACACACACACACACACACACACACACACACACACACACAGTGGAGGTCAGGGAGAACTGGGTGAAACTGTTATTCTGAGGTTGGAGTGACTCAATTTTTACTTCCTGCTTCAGAAACTCCCCAGATGTCCTGGGAGAAGTAAGTTAGTGTGTGTTAACTGATAATATTATTAGTGTGTCAGGTTAAAGGCAGGTTTTTGTTGTTGACAAGTTCTCACTCTTAAAGGGGGAGCAGGTGTTTTTACTGCTTTTATTTTTTGTATCGTCACCAAACAGTGGTGCGTGTGTGTGTGTGTGTGTGTATTAGCTGTTCTCACATCTCGGAGCCAAGACCAAGACCTGGACACATCAAGTCTATGTAAAGACCAACCAAGACTTTGTTGAAGTCCTAGACAAGACCAGATTAGAATAGGATTTTATTACAGTTTAACAATGAAAAGAAGAAAGGGGGGAGTAACTGACATTTGGTTGGAGTTCATTGTACATTCATTACACATGATACATGGAGCATTCTACTGAACTAGTTTAAACTGTGCTCCCACAGAGAAAAACTATTAAAAAAAAAAAAACAATGGGTCTCATTTACCAACCATTCTTGAGTACCATTCTTTCTTCTTAAAACCCACTTACACAGTTTTCATGAAGATTCTGACAGTCAGCAATGTGTTCTTATTTGGGATTTGTTCTTAGGTAAGAACCTACACACACTCAGGAGCACAGAGGTGCAAAGAGTTCTGTGGTTTACACATATTTAAGAAAAAAATGTGAGATGTTGGGCCCAAAGACATATTCAGACCTAATATATTTACAAAGATTGTGTTATGACATATTTAAACCCAAGGCATTCACTGAGATAATAATAATATAAATATGAAAATATAAAAAATCATCATTTTTAGGGTATTTTCTGTTGGGAGGTGGCTGTTCCAAACCCTAACCCCTAAATTTGAACTTGTGATAATAATACTACAAATAAAAAAAAATATATATATATATTTTTTTTTCATGTGCCTTATTTTAGCCACACCCCTGCATTTTAGAGCAGGAAGTGAGACTGCATACCTGTCCCTCATGACCACGTGGTGAGCAGATAGATCCCATTGTTTTGAAGTAAATGTGTCCCAAAATCTGAAAATCCGTGTGTAGCGGTTTTGAGTTCTACTCAGAATGAGCTAAAATCGTCACTACTGAAACATATGGTAAAGTTTTGGTAGTGTTGTTATGATTGTTTTGGTAGTGATAAAAGTGAAAATTCAATCATTTATTTTAATAAATTAAACATAATTAAGATATAGATCCACTAAAGCAAAAGGATTTTAGGCTAAAATCAAAGTCAGTTAAAAGTCAGAAATGTGTTATTTGAACTCTGGCTTTAAACCAGTTTTGTAGAATTGTCCATGTATTAATAATTAATGATATTTTTTTATCTATTTTGAAAAATATAACATTAATTAAATATATAACCTAATAATATTATTAATTATTATCATAATACAGCCTTAGTCCAATTCTGTATTGTAGCCTTTGGAAGTAAATGATGACCTAAAGTCAACTGAATGTGAACCAAATTACATAACATTTTATTATTGAATAAAATTTGAAATGAATTTTCATTATTAAATAAGAACATACTAATCTTAACAACTTCCCACTCGGCCTTCAGGAGTTGTTTGTATTGGAACCAAAGAACATCAAAAAACAAATAATGCCCAGATAAGCCATCATGGAAAGATCAATTTGATCCTCAGCCAGCAGCGAACAGATTTTCTTTAAACGTGTAGAAAAAGGACCGAGGTTTGTTGATATTCAATAATGATAAAAAAACATTCTACTTCAAATTCTGTTCTGAATGATTTTGAGCACTTGCTTTGGAAATAATTCCCAGTGCATCCGACACAGCCTTGTGCATCTTTTACACAGTGATAGAAATCACATAGAGATAGATATGAAATGATTTTATGTTGCCAACAGGGACGTACACTCACATAACTCCTTTGGCGGTAGATATGAACTAGCAGTGTTTTCTTTTTTTCTTGGTTTTGGGCCCGGATTTCAGGGTTGTTGGATTCATGTGTTTAAGAAAAACTAAGATGTAGAGATGTAACAATGCTCTTTGTGATGTCACAAAGTAAAACTGTGACAGTGTACAGTGTGAATGACATTGTGATGACAATGCATGGTGGTGAATGGACATTCTATTAATTATGCCATCTACTGTAAGTGCATTTCAGTACCAAAGTTTATCAAGTATACACACACACACACACACACACATATTTAGAAAACATTTAGAATACATCTTTATTGTGCATGGGAAAAACTCTGCTGTAATGTTTATTCAGTTCACCCTGTTCCTCACTGTTACTGGTTGGCAGTTTTGTTCAGGTAATTCTTCTGATAATATGTTTCATCAAAAAATCAATTATTTAAACAAATACAAAATTGAGTACAGAGTTCTCAACCTTATTTTGGCTCACATCATATGAGTCCACTGCTGCTCCCATAATCCCACTGCCCTTTCATGACCCATCTGGCCATATCACAATGATAAAATCTTGCAAATCTGACTATAAAATGAGTAGCGATGTGATTTTCAGCTTATGATAGGTATGTAACTTGCCACAGAATACATACACAAGTTCAGTTCAGTACCAAACCTAAGCTTATCACTCGTGAACATGTGCACTACTTTGGTAACTTTTTTTTTCCAAAACAGCTATTGGCCATTACATTATATATACATACATACATACATCATCTAAACCGCTTATCCTTCTGGGTCGCGGTGGGGTGCTGGAGCCCATCCCAGCTGTCATTGGGCAGAAGGCAGGATACACCCTGGACAGGTCGCCAGTCCATCGCAGATTTTCAGTTAATTTGTAAATGCCTGTTGCTCTTTACATTGTGTGTAAATTTCATGAAGAATGGCCCAAAATGACTTGGAAAAAAGTCTGGTTCCTTTGACTTACATTAAAAGTAGGCAGGTTTTTTTCCTTCTCCTGTAAAGTTCTCATTTTGGAGATACAAGGTTTTCTTCCAACAACAGTGATTATAATTAATATATATATATTAATATAAAAGTCTATACTATGCTATTCAGGTCAGCCCTAAAGTACCAAAACAGTAAACCCAGTATCGTGAACCAAATGAAATCATGGCCATAGTGTATCGTTACACCTCTATTGAGACACAATTGTAAGTTCAGATGCTTTAAAGAGGTGTGTGTGTGTTTGTGTGTGTGGAATGCTGTTCTGGCCTTTTTCCAGGCTGAGTGAGGATAGTGTTTCCAGTCCGAGTACCTGGAAGCATTCTGGTTTGGTGAGTTTCTGAGACGCACACAGAGACTCTCATATTCACAATAGGAACAGGTTGCGCAGACCAACCCAGCCAAAGTGACATGAAACTAAACATTTCCCAGAACTGTCTTCCACCAACACAATTGCCCTTACAATCACACACAGATCATATGCACTGTAGTTCTGTTGTTTGCTGTCTGTAAAAGTCCTGGATGATCATTTGTCACCATTTTATAGAATATCCGGTGTTATTTTTTGTTCTTAACTTTAATGTAATGAGATTCCAAGTCAGTTTGGAGCATTTCTATTGGTCTATCATTGACACATTCATGCAATGTAAAGAGCAACTGCTGTGTGTTAAAAGAAAGGATAAAGCAGTGTAGCGGTGGTCAATATAATTGTAGTTTATTGTCATTGTGATAAATTACAGTACGATAACCTTTTCTGAGTATATCATGGGTATCGTCAGCGCTTTTAGAATGACTGCATATGTCAAAAAAGTCAGATTTAGAGCGAATATGAGCCTGTAAACAAGAACAAGCAGTGTATAGTAACAAGCAGCTGATTGGATATCAGCCCATTATGACATAAGCCCATTATGACATGATCATTAATTGATTTTTTTTCCTCCTTTCCCTTTTTAAATAGCTTCATTTGGAGATTTTGATATAATAGTGAAAAAACACTGTTGTTGTTTTGGTCATCTTAATCCATCTATCATTTTTCTTTATTTTACAGAAACATGTCTGGGTTCCATTTATTAGCATTACTCCTATTTTAGCATTAACACTATTCATTTATTCACATTAACGTTATTCATTTTTTTAACCTCACCTTGACTGTTTCATTTTTACATCTGAGGCTACACTCGCCTTCACCCTAGGCCTGTATTCCTCCACCAGGCCAATTTTTTTCCCTCCCTTCTTCGTTCATTCGTTTTTTTTTTCTTTCTCTAATCAGAAGAGTGGAATGTGCAGCTTATGTCAGTGAGAGGCAGGTACAGAGACTAGTGCTAATTACTCTTTCTCTCTCTCTCTCTCTCTCTCTCTCTCTGCCTCCGCCCGCTCTCTCTAACCTGCTCGCCCTCCCTCCCTCCATTCTTGCAGAGTAAGAGAAGTCAGTGCAGACGGGGAAGCGAAAGAGTTGGGAGACAGAAACCAAAAGAAAAAAAAGAAGAGAAACTTCATTTGTGTTTGATTTCTTTTGTTGTTTTTCCCTTTTTTTCTCCCTCCGCTCGGTCGTGCTCAGAGCTCTGTGGGTTGCGGGACTGTCAGGAGCGAAGAGAAAGAGTGAAAGCGAGCAAGAGAGGATGAAAGTGGCTGGATTACTGCGCTGCTGAGAACGACACTTTGACAGCTACTGAACGTTGCAGGTGAGCCGATAAGCCTTTTTTCCTTTTTTACTGGAGCAGGTCTGCCTTGCTGTATTTTTTCTTAATACCATCCTCTTCTCTCATCTCCTCTTCCCCCCTTTCTACCCCACTTTTTACATGTCACTTTTTCCTCTTGTTTTCTTCTTTTCCATGCAGATGGTGCTGGGGTCCACTTGACTCCTTTGACCTTATTTATTATGATAGTTTGGAAGTGGCCTTACTGACTCTCTCTCTCTCCATCTGTCTCTCTCTCTCTCTCTCACTCTATTTCACCTATTTTTTATTTCTCTCTCTTTACCTCTCCTCACTTTACCCTCCTGTCTGCCGTCCTCTCCTTTTACTCCTTCTCTCTCTCTCTCTCTCTCTCTCTCTCTCTCTCCCTTTTACCCCTTGTCTTTCTCTCTCCCTTTTACTCCTTTTCTCTCTTTTCCTTTTACTCTTCCTTTCTTTCTTTTACTCCTTCTCTCTCTGTCTCTCTCCCTTTACTCCTCTCTCTCTCTTACTTTTACTTACTTTACCTTCCTTCTGTCTCCTTCTCTCGCTCCCTGTCTCCCTGTCTGTAACTCTCTCTGTATCTCTCTCTTTCATTTTACTCCTTCTCTCTTTCTTTTATCTCCCTCTCCTATAATCCTCTCTCTCCCTCTTACTCCTTTTCTCTTCTTTTCTCTCTCTCACTCTCCTGTACGCCTTCTCTCTCTCTCCCTTTTACTCATTTTCTCTCCTTTTCTCTCTCTCTCCTGTACACATTCTCTCCCTGTCTCACCTCATTTTACTCCTTCTCCAACCCCCTTTTGACCCTTCTCTTTAGTCATTTTATTCTCTCTCTCTACTTTGTTTTAGGGTGAGATTGTCTCCATGTTGTGAAAACTGGGTTGAAAGTTGTGCTGTGTGTGTGTGTGTGTGTGTGTGTGTGTGTGTGTGTGTGTGTGTTGTGTAACTGCACTCAGGGGGTGTGCTGTAATTTTGTGTGTGTGTGAAAGAGTCGGGTTTCTGACACTGAGAGATGGCTCAATCTAATACAGTGAGAGAGTGAGCAAGAGAGGTAGAGGAAACATGCAGAAAACACGCAGAAAACACACCTGCATACTTAAGGGTATATATATATATATATATATATATATATATATATATCCTTAAAAAAATATATATAACCCTGCACTCAGGGTTTAGTTAGATTTTAGCTGTACTTTGGATGAATTAAGGCAACCAAATGGAGTTCAACTGAACTTAAAGCTCTTATAAAAACTTCACTGCTCAGGCAAAACAACATATAGCACATTACAATGATCTTAAGGAAATCATGTATGGAAGGAATGTGGAGATACACTGTTGTGCAATAGCAAAGTCTTTCGATTTCAGTCCCGAGTGTGTGTGTGTGTGTGTGTGTGTGTGTGTGTGTGTGTGTCTGTGTGTGTAAAAGATGGCATGTTTGAGTAAGTTCTTGATGTTGGGTAGAGGTGAGAGGTTACGGCCTAGAGACTGCATCCAGCTGCTTGGCATTGTGGGGGTTGTAGTTTTACATAACTTAAAGGGGGGGGGAGTCGTTTTGGCCTGTCATGTCTGTGACTGCATTTGTGTGTGTGTGTGGGTGTGCGTAATCAGGTGACTGTGTCACTGTGTTTAGTGTAAATACTGTGTCGTTAAAATGTGTATGTGTGTTTGTTTGGCAACATCTACAGGGAACAGGTAATATGTGTTTGTGTGTGTGTGTGTGTGTGTGTGTGTGTGTGTGTGTGTGTGTGTGTGTGTGTGCGATCTGAACCTGTTTCTTTCTGTCTCTGTTTCAGTGCTTATCTGGTCTTTACCCTAAGACATTCAGGTGTACTTGTATTCCTATACTTGTCAGGTATATTTGTATTGTGGTAAGTCGCATTAGGAAACTTTGTAACTTTATGTCCCAGAAACTTGAAGAAAAGGAAAAAACATAACAGCTGTAAATGTAATTTGTATTTTTATTTGTTCGGTAGTCATTTACACAGTGTAAAGGGCAGCTGTCATTTTCAAATGAGGTAAATAAAGTAAATGTACACAAAAACAACAGTTACAACAGAGTTACAAGGTTGTCTTATGCCTATGACTGAAATCTTTTATAGAATTGTTTTTCCCTTCCAAAAACTTTGTCTGTTGACATTTAAGCTTAGAGTTACTATGTATGTATCACTGTAGGGTCAATAGTAATGTCAATATAAGGCCTTACATACACATATAATATTACATTACTGAGTGTGCATATCTGTACATAGACAGACCACAACATTGGTGCATGTTTCTATTTGTTTTCTACGACAACTACTTAAAAAGATCACCCATTAGCACCATTTCGATCTAACAGTGCTTTAATTTAATGGGAAGTTTTTGACACAATTGTCATTTCATAGCCTTTACTGGCTGAAAAGTTCCATTTCCTCCTTGTGAAACAGATTTCTGAAAGACTTGTTTTTATACAATGTCAGGACAATGTGATGTTAACTTGCTTTAACAGCCCCCAGTGACAGTAAATACTCATTTACTGGCAGTTTAATAAAAGTTATTTATTGATTCATTTAATGCATACCATAGCAGCATATTAGTATTCCCACACATGTTGAGTGATGATATCTTACATTATGATATCCTACATTAATACCACATTTACTGTACTCAGCAGATTAATTACAGTTTTGTGGCCTAATTAAAGTTGACAGTATACTACAACCACAGCTTCTACTGAATTGTGTTATTATCATATTATTTGATAAAGATTAAGCTTCAACTCAACACGCTATCACTGTGTTTGCTCCTGCATCTGCTTTAGAGTTAGGAACCATCTCAAAATGACCAGAAAAAGTTGATGATTATTATTATTACTATTAGTAGTACTAGTAGTAGTTGTATCTCTGTAAGTATGTCTGCTGATGCTTCTAGACACATCATGAGGCATGTTCCTGAAAGCACCAGCAGATGTACTTATAGATGGACTTAGCTAAAAATAATAAGCATAGCAACACTTTATATTCCAGTAGTTTTGAGACAGTTCCTAACTATTAACCATACGCAAGGGCAATCCCCCCCCGCCACCCCACCCTTACCTGATTTAATCGTTCACCACCATTTTTTTCCAGTTAAGAGGATTCGGTTTGTGAGGTCATACACATTTACTTATAATATGTCTTAAATGTATTGTATTCATTTAAGTATATGTAATAATAACTGTCTTAGCCTAAGTCTAACCCTAGTAGCTAAAAAGAGATACTTATACCTTTATAAATGTAGCTTTTGTTAAAAGAAAAAAACAAGGACCGTATTGTTGGTCCCCACTATGCAGGTTTTGTTGGTCCCCACTATGCAGTTTTTTCTCTGTGAGGACACTTCTGTCCTGAAAATGTACAAAAACAAACACATACACAAGTGCAAGCACACATCCTCATAATCCTTCAACCTCCAGGACTTTTACTCTGACCTTCCTAAACTTGAGTTAGACACAATATTGGAAGAGCGAAGGATTGAGAAAGAGACATTGAGGTCACCTCTCTGTTCTCTGTTCTTTTAGTCATATGACTGGTCATGTGACCCCCCCCCAGCATGACATTAACCCTGGGAGACATCTGGACAGCAGTGTCTGTGTGTGAGTGTGTGTGTGTGTGTGTGTTGTGTGCATGCACTTGTGTGGTACACAGCAAGAGAGAAACAGGATCTCTTCTCTTTCCCTTCTGCTTTTTCTTCCCATCTCTTTTTCTCTCTTTCACACACACACACACACACACACACACACACACACACACACACGCACACACACACAGGTACACACACACTAAATACCTGCACTCCCACTCCACAATGAACGCATTCTTCTTCTGGCCTGATAGACAGGACCGGAGAGGTGTATAAGTGTGTGTGTGTGAGAGAGAGAGACTTTGTTTTTGTGCATTTCCAGGACAAAAACATCTTGACTTTGTATAGAAATCAAAGAAAGACAAGGCTAGCTTACAAAATGGGGACCAACAAAAGGTCCTCATTTTGTAAAGTTCTTTTCTTACAAAAACTACATGTTTCATTATTTATTGTTATGTTGAAAAAACTTTTTTAGTTTTAGGTTAGGAGTAGGTTTAGGGTTAGGCCTAGACCAGTGCTATCTAACCTGGTCCTCAGGGACCCTTAATGGTCCACATTTTTGCTCCACCCTAACTCACAACACATATGGATGAAGCAGAAATGTGAACTGTCTGGAGGGTCCTGTGGACCAGGTCGGGAATCACTGGCCTAGTCCATTCTTATTACATAGATTCTTATATATGCAGTATATTGTCGCTGTCAGGACAAAACTTTGTGTCTTTGTGTTTTTGTCATTTTTCATTTTTTGACAGAATTTGAAAACACCAGCTCCTTTTTACATTGTGTAAAATATGGAAATGGTCCATTCTCTTTATATTAACTTGCACTGAAAGTCAGGAATGTTTTTCTTTTCCTGTATCATTCTCATTTTGGACATACGAGATCTTGTTCTGACATTGATGAGGTACTTGCACACATACAGTCATACGCAACAGTTTGGGCTCCGCTGATTGCATATTGCTAATTTTCTAGGTAAAAAATAAGTGAACACATTCTCTACAGAGAACACACTTCTACACATTTAATACACAATTACTGTTTACAAAATTTAACATATTGGAAAAGAAAAAACACAAAATGTGATCTGGGCTAAATTTGTGTCGCATTTTATATGTTATGTTTTACATTTCTCCACGTTGGTGACATCCTGTATAAATAAAAATAATGCGTGGCCATGACTTAGTAAGGCAAGGGGACAAGATAATTAAGTCATGGCCACCACTTAGTAAGGTGTGGGAACAAGATCCTAATTTGATGATGTTTTAACTTAGTTTCACAGGGAAAATCAACAAAACATTTAATTTGAGCAGAGGTATTCAAACATTTGCATAAGACTGAATAATAAATGAGACATATTACATTACATATAAGTTAAAGGTATTTAGTACTGTGCAAAAGTTTTAGCCACCTTAGAAAATGATTTTTAAAAAGCTATTTATCTTTAACCATTTACAGTCTTCTTCTATGGGCAGATGGTACTATTCGTAGTCATTAACCAATGCCTGCTTTGGCTCATTGATACTTGATTATGCTAAATCAAGTGTGCTGGTAATCAAATTTCATAAACACTGAGAAATCTACTTTCATTTTTAGAAGAGAAAAACCCTTACTGTCTACTGTATTTAGGCTTATTTGTATTTACTCTAATGACATAATGTATTTCACTGGAGTGCATATTTATATTACATATACCTACTGATCCATTAATCAATTTCAAGTAGTGTAAAAAGTAAAAATTGGGACTTATGTCTGACCCCACACAACAGCTGTGTGTGAGGGATGGTTTGATTGGTAGTGACTTATTAGGGGCGGAGCTTCTTAAGACCAAAGGCTTTTGGGGGTAATTTGGGGTATCCCACTGCGTGCCGCCCCTCTTGTTCTCTCCCTCTCTCTCTCTCTCTCTCTCTCTCTCATAGACACACATGCAGACAGTGGCCGTTCTGAACCCAACCCCCCCAACAACCCCCCCCGTCTCTAATGCTTTTATACCGCTTCATTACACATACTTCACTTTCTCTTTGTCTTGCTGCTTCACTCTATTTTCACTCTTCTGTGTCCCTTACTTTTGATAAAGTTGGTTCAATACTATTATATTAAACTGAGCCTGGTATTATGCTGTATGCAAACTGGGTAGCCGCTACTGTGCTAATTTTCTGCTATAGATTGTGTGTCTCCGCATGTTCACCTGTTTTGCTGTCTGTGTTGGGTTTGAATGTTCTCACAGTTGTTAGGGGGACCTTGTGTGCAACAAGAAAACCGAAATTCTAATGCGGGAAATTCTGATGTTCGTTCAGTTGCTTCTTTAACTTGAGTTTGAAATATGTTGTCACTGTCAGAACCAGACCTTTTAACTCCAAGAAGTAACTTCACATGAGATGGAAAAACATTGTCTAACTTTGAATATATATTATAGTGACGACTGTATTCTAACTCATTTTTGATGTTTCGGTTGGTCCAACTCTCATGAAATTTTTAGACTATGTAAAGGACAGCTAGTGTTTTCAAATTATGAAACCAAAAATGGAGATACAAGGATTCAGCTTCACTTTTTCCCTAACCTAAAGCTAACACTCGCTCTAATAAGGGAAATAGTAAATATTTATCATGACACTTAAGGGCTTTTTCACAATGCACAATACTTATCACATTATTAAGCTTTTCTAAGCTTGGATAAGTTGGAACAGATAAAATACGGCAGTAGTGCCACATTTACTGTGACTTCAGTCATTGTTATTCAGAGTTCTGCTGCACTACATCCACTTTAACAGGCCTTTTTGTGTTGAAACATGCAGTTGAGTCACTGTCATGAAAACAACGTCAAACCTTGTCCACAAATATTTGAGTGTTATAATCATCATTTATATTATTTAGTAGATTAGTTGGAGCTTCATATGGTACAGCAAGAGTTATTTTACATTTTTTGACATTTTTTATTGTAGTTCTCATTAGCACAATGTGTCCACACTTTAGTGGTTGATAATGAGATAAAGTCGCAAAATACTGTATTTTGTAATATATATGTGTACATCTATGTATGTTTGTTTCATAATTATCTTAGTCTGACAACAGTATACAAATAATACAAAAAAAAACATCATTTACACATCTTAGCGGATTATGTTAGAAAATGTTCTTATAAATCCATTTAACATCAATAAAATCATTCAGATTTACTATGAATTATTTCAACAGGCATCTCTGTTTATATCATCGATGTTGGAGCAAAACCTTGTATCTCCATTTTTGTTGTTTTTTTTATTTATTTTACATTTGAAAATGCCAGCTATTGTTTATAATGTGCATTAATGATAAATGGAGCAATAGAAGTGCCCAAAATTCATTTTAAAAAATCATTTTCAACTAACTTCCATTCAGAGTTTTTTTTTTCCTGTATAGTCACCATTGGAGATATGAGGACCAAAAAAGTTGTGATTATTTGTTTTTCAAGGTGGGTGTTTGTCATGCTTGTGAGAATAACTCAGTTGGTCAATGTTCTTTGAAAAATGACCATATCCATGATATGCTCAGAAAAGCACACTGTACCTCAACCACAATTCTGGGGTGGAAATTATCTCCTATTAATCTATAGCAGTAGTAGGTAGTCATATCTATATATAACGAATTGGGCACTCAGTACTCTCCTCCTATTATATTCAGATGACGCTGCGCGAGCAGCAGTTTGAAAGACAACTACGCGTGTCTAGGAGGGTGCACATGCTTGCTTTTACACTCCCTGATAGCTGCCATACTGAAAGGAAGATCGGGTTCCTTTCAGAAGTGCTCATCACTACACCCTACTCCCAACAAAAGCTCCGCCCACCACATTAACAGCTCAGGACAGGTATATCTATGGTAGGAATCTAAATAACTAGTATTTGTCAAAGCTGTTGGAGTCACTTCTACTGTTACACAATGGAGACACTTAGGCATGCAGTAATTGATAATTTTGCCAGAGCTGAGCACAGGGCATTCTAGAAGAAAGTTGGCCAATCAGGAATTGTTTTTCTCTGTGGTTTCTAGGCAGATACAGCTCAGTGAGCTCTCCTATTGGTCAGGACTTTAGGCGCTAAACTGAAGCACTGAAACATTAGATTAACTATCTGCATAATTAACAATCAACCAATCAGTGGAAAACACTGGAGGCTCTACAACAGGCTTCTCTACTGACAGAGTCACAATGAAACTGCTATATGGTGAAATACATGCTAATATGTCTGTGAAAAGCTTCAAGTAAAATGTCTTTAGAAGCTTCAACTTTCTGTGTTTATCTAGACCTGCCAAAAAATGTTCATCTGTATCACGTTAGTTTAGCACTCACCAACTACTAGAATACCATGGGGGCGCTAGAAGATGTTAGCATTATCATAGAGGTGGGTTTTATCCTCATGTTTTGACCGAGTTTTGACGTTTGCAGCCTAAATTGAAGGCCTAGCTGTAATAATCACGATTCACCAATTAATATTTCTATTTATCTCTTATAGTACTGTATGTGAACAGATGAACAAGAAGCAAAAACTATGCTACACTGCCACCAGTAAAATTTATCAAGTACAGCTCAATTAGCATGAATCTTGATTAAAACCTTCAAGTTTTACATAATCCACAATCAATTATTTTTATTTTACAAAATAGTGATGTATTCTGCAGAAGTAATTTGCAAAAGTGAACTTTTAATTGACATAATATGGGATTAAGAGATAATGTTTGTGTATGCCAACAATGCTGTGGTTGGCTAATTATATTGAAGATAATTAGAAACTAACATTTATAGATTTAATCAAATCTGTTTTGTTTTTGTTCAGAGTAAAAGCATTTCAGGACAGTGTCCATTGGTGGTGTCCATTTAAACGGAACCCTTTGAAACAATAACGCTTCAGCCTTTCAGTTTGAAATGACCACTTTGAATGTTTTTCCCTCCATAGTTCTTCACACATGGACATCGTTTAATGCCATTTGGTCTACACTGTAACATGGGAAAGACATTTGGGCAAAAATCAGTATTTTGCTAGTAGTTACACATAGTTCACTGAGAAAAAAACAATAAAGATAGTGATACACAAGTATGTGTGTTTGTGAGGAGACATTTCAGACATTTCATAGAGAAAGGAGGGAATACAGTGGTCCCGTTGTATTGTAACAATTTAAAACACATTGTACTTTCACTCTGCTCAGGAAACGAACATGCAATCAGGGTGATTCTTCGGGTCTTTTAACACATAGAAGTCGCAGTTATCGCTAACAGTGACAAAAACAAGTTGTAATTTATTTAAATTATTTATCAGCCTTAGCACATTGAAACTGTTAAAAGTGTGAATTCTAAAGTGTCAATTGATACCAAGTTTGTGTTTGTATGTAAAAGGCAGGGTTATCACTATTACTGAAATGAAAACTGTGCAGTGAATGCAGTGAAAAACATTGCTTCTTAATTGTAATAACAATAAAAAAAATTCAAAATTATAAAACTAAATTAAAACTAAATTATCCACTGCAACAAGAACAAAAACTTTAGAATTGAGCTTTATCCTTGTGTATTTGGCCAGGCCTTTAAGGGACACTTGGAAACCAGCATATCATGCTGCTATTGCTACTGCTACTTCTATGTAAGTTTAGCATTGCTAAAACATCCTTATCAGAACAAAACTATGGTCCACTTTGAGTTTACACAGAGTATAATCCAGTTTTTGTTAACAGCAACATGTGGCCCTATTGGTAGTGATGGTGAAGGAATGGAGCAATGCTAAAAGGCAGTAATGCTAGCCCAAAAAATGCTAACCCGAATAATGCTAATGTCACAAGGTCGCTGCATGGTGTACAAACAAAGCACACCTTGCTTTCAGTGACCGATACTAAGCAGTGTGTCAACAGCGATATCTGAACATCAAGGCGTAAATATGCATTGGTGAATACATGTGAACAGGACAGCTGTGGTTTGGAGTAATAAATCTAAATCCAACTAAATAATAACTTTTGTACAAAAGATTGTACCAGATTATTGTGAATGTCAGATGTAAATGTAATTTAATATATACAAACATTTAAATATTTGTGTCATGTAGTGTACTGTGCAATTTCCAGTTAAAAAGGGCCATTAAGTATGTTTTTAAATTTTTAGCATCAGGAAATAAATTGGACAGTATATATTTAACAGAAAACAACTAAATATGATATCAAATGTTTCAGTATTTAATGTATCAACATATTGCCTTTATTACAGCTCGCATTCTTTTTAGGAGACTTGCTTTCAGGTTGTCATAGAAATCTACAGGGGTGTTTTTACACACCTCCAAAGTTCAGTCTTGAAGTTGGCAGCATTTTCTCCTTCTTATAATCCAAGTAATCCCAAACACGTTCAGTGATGTTGAGGTCTGGATGTTGAGGTGTTCAGTCGATTGTTCTGAGACCACCATCATTCTTTATTTGATTTGTAAATGTATTTTTTTTTAATTAAAGGCTTAAAGGCTCAGTGAGGCTCCTTGACAGCTACACATCCTTTCAGACTCATTACCTTGCATCTAATCTCCTCAGAAAGATCTCCTGAAAAATGAATAACTTGTACTTGCCTAGTACTGTATATGGTACCATAATGAATACTGAGAAGCAAATTGAATCTAGCAAAGGAACAATAATAAGGCAAAAGGCTACTTCCAACTAATTAGACCTCATCAAATAGAAAGTTACATAATCTTATAAATGTACCACAAAGTTTTCTTCATAAAATAAATATGTAACACATGCACATGCTGAACACTTGAGGGCACTTCAGGGTTTAGATATTTTTAGCACGTGCTTAAGTGCACACTCCTCTTGGAACCTGCAGTTTATGTGACTCAGTCTTGATACTGAGAATGGGTGTATATACACACACACAGACACACACACACACCATCAGATGACCTTGACTCAAGAGTTTATGCTGCGGCGTCAAACATTTTTCCTCCTTGAACTCAACCAAGTGACGCTAACGGCAGCACAAGTGTTTGTGTTTGACGAGTGTATTTATGGCAGAGTTTGAGTTCAACCTGATTTTCCAGTTCGTCTCCTTACGAGCAGTGTATGCAATGCAGTCTGGAAAATCTCAAGGGCCACACACCTCCTATTCTACATCCTCATAGAGACTTCCATATTCCATCCATTCCTTCCATTCTACCAATTGGTTCAGAGTTGAAAGCACATTTCAGACTTTTAACTGACTCGGACTTTAGACTAAAATACTTTTAGTCAAACTGTACCTTAATTATGTTTATTTTATTAAAATAAATGGTTGAACATTCCATTTTATTACTTCCAAAACAATCATAATGCTACTAAAACTTTACCAAATGTTTAAGTTGTGACTTTTAGTTAATTTTGGGCAGAACTCAAAAACGCTATCCAGTACATGACTAGTAAACACAGCTCAGAACAGTTGTACACACATGAAATCATAATATTTTTCAGTGAAACACAAAAAAGTTTGACATAATTGCAGAAAACGTGTTTTAGTAGTGACAGTTCTTAATGTTACACACTGATTTCCAGATTTTGGGACACAAATACTTCAAAACAATGAGATCTAACTGCTTACTATGTGGCCATGAGGGAAAGGGATGAAGTCTCAATTCCTGCTCTAAAATGCAGCGGGTGTGGCTAAAATATGGCTCCGCCCTGCAGACTAAAACTGTTTGTTGTAAAGCTGGGGGGGCTTTTCCTGCTTGCGGCGTAACCAGCAAGCTGACTGGCTCATTTTCTTGAAGGGCGGGACTTTCTCCACAAACAGACACCATGTTGAGCGTTACGAGCTTTCCCATTCATTAAAATAGAGCAGTTCTTTGACTTACAAACAGAAAATATGTCAACATTAAATAAATTAACTGTGTTGTCTTTAAGTAATTGCTTTAAGTAAAATGGACAGAATTCAGTGAAAGTACATATCAGTAAATGGAAACTCTTTATTTTGACCCAAAGAGATTCCATTTCAGAGAAACTCAGCCAGTTTCTCTGAAATGTTTATGTTGAGGTAACAACATCTGTGCATTGACTCTATTCTGTTAAATGGGATGGAAAAGTGTGGCATTAATGAATTTAGTCCATGCAACAATTATTTTTTTGAGTGCAGAGACTTTATATTAGCCACATAGCTTAAGTGCAAAACTGGAGAACCATCTTCAGATGCAAAACACATCCTGGCTGACTGACTGACGCTTTGGGGTTGGGGAAAATGATGTAAATGTGATGTTTTTTGAGAGCCATTTCTTTAATGATCAAAATAACAGTTTGATCACTAGATTGCTAATGCAATCAGTAGCAACTGGCTTAGAGCATTTAAGCGTTCCTGTACATTTTCATCTTTTCTTCAATGCACACAAGCTAAACTGACTAAATCTGCCTCCATTAGAAATTGATGTGGATGTTATCTTTACACACCATTTTTCAGTTTATAACTTAGCCAAAATGGGTTCTAGATCACTATTGTGTACAGTTGTCCATCATTATCTGTAAGCTTTGGGTAGGTACAGTGTGTTTTATGCTGCTGATGATACCGTTTTAAAAAGAAGACTTTGCTCCCCGTCAAGGCCTGTTTACACTTTAGCCAAGCTAACCTTCCTTTATGGCTTACCCATGATACTCAGAGGCGGGGGTTTTATGACATTGCCATAGCAATTTGAAGATTAACCCCCACCCAGGCTTTTCTCCATCTCAAGGTTCAATCTGAAAGGCTGATGTTCCTGACTTGTGTCTTAGTAGCTTTCTGCAGTTGGTGTTTATGTGTGCGTTTTAAGTTTGTTTGTTCTGTGCAGTCACCTGGGATCAATGTGATCAGCCAGTGACCTGGAACAGGAACTCAGTTTGACCTCTGATTGTAGCATAATTTCCTGTTAGCATGTCCTCTTCTCTGTTGCGTCTCCTTTCCACTGCTAGCAGACACACTTCCACACACATACACACACACATACACACACACACACACACACACACACACATATACACACACACACAATAAGTTATCTTTTAGTTAAGAAGTTGAATGTGTAACAGAGAGTGACCACCATCATATGACTCTTCTGTGATTTGACAAACACAGCCATTTGCCACACAGTAAAACCCTGACATTTTTACCATTCACATGCTTTTCACTCATGAAGAGCTTTGTCTTTAGCTGATGGTAACTTGAATTGAAAGTGTTGAAGGTGGGAAAACGCTAAACTGTGCATTGCAGCAGCCCATAGTTAGCACAGTTAGCACATACTTAAAAACTCAACTTTTAAAACTCTGAGCATCATGTGTATTGCTAATCTGCTAAAGAATAACTTTAGCAAAACATCATGAACATTGCTAATCACTACTATTTGTTAAAGAATAACTTCAACAAAACATTGTGTACATCTCAAATCAGTGTTTTCCATAATAATAACTTTAGCAATATGCTAGCCACTGAGTAATCTGCACTCTGTTAAGTCTCATACGGCTTCAAACATTGTTACAAAGGGGTGTGAAACACTGACCTCAAAATGATTCAGTTCAAATACTAGACTCAAAATTAACCTTGATTATTTTGGTACATGGATAAACACTATTATGCTAAAAAATAACTTCAGCTTAAAGTCATGTATATCACTAATTACTAACGTGCTAAAGAATAACTTTAGCTTATGTCATGTTTATCACTAATCACTATTGTGCTAAAAATAACTTCAGCTAAACATCATGTATATCACTAATTGTTATTGTGCTAAAGAAAAACTTTAGCTAAACACCACGTATATTGCTAATTACTATTGCACTAAAGAATAACTCTAGATAAACATTATGCATATCGCTAATTGCTATCATGCTAAAGAACAACTTCAGCAATGACTTTCTTGCGGGGGTTTATGTTTGAAAGTAACCTGAGAATTTTATTTTGGCCAACACATACCAGCACTGAAAACTCAGATGTTGCATACTCAGAGCTTCAAACAATAGGGCCATTTTTATATATAAACTCTGTTTATATATAATTCAGTTTAATTCACTTTTAACTGTATGCTCCTGAAGAGCATAAGGAAGAAGATTCAAAAGAGGAACCCATATTATTAGTTATTATGGCTAAGGATACATGTACTGTTAACTCACAATGTAAAAGGCACCTATGTAGGTCACAGCTCAGAGTACAGCACTTTGCTGTTAGTCAATGGGAATAAATTGAATTCATTCAGTGATTATGAAGCCAGTCAGGTGTGCTGGAGGTAAGTCCTTCTTGGCCGTCTTACAGTATTACTGAACTAAATTTGAGGACATGGTATAATTAGCTCAGTTCACCAAGTGTCATTTATTATAGCGCACATGTCAATTCAAAAAGTCTACAAACAGTGTAAAAGATGCAATGCATTCAATGGGTGTCATGTACAGTTACATTAAAAATACTAAATATGTGTAAAGTCATTTGTTTTGATGTGAAACGTTTCATTATTGAAAAACTTTTTAACTTAACAAATTTCTTTACAGTAGTGGGAACCAGGGGTCGAAATGTAGCCATTTATTTACCATCCAAAACAACGAGTACACATCTCTTTTTATATGAAATGTTGATAATGGTAAAATAGTGGTAAAGGTGAATAGATACTTTTCCTTGGTTATTATTTTGGCTTACAGTAACATGCATGTACCTCTTCGGCCTCTCCTTGTAAGTACATTTTAGGCCAAAACGGCATCACTAAACTATTGCAAAACAACATCTCAGGTGTCAGGCAGTGTATTCATAACAATTTCATGTAATACATTTCTGTGAGGGAGGTTTTAGAGGTCGACGTCTGGTTCCTATCACCACCACTGTGAGCAATTCTGACTCAGCAAGTTTCCCTAGAACAGAGCATTACACACTGAACCACTCAGAATCACTTTGTTTACATCTTACTGATTTAATTATGCTGAAATTTGGAGAGGAAAAACATGAAAATGTGTAATTTCCATTTTAATATGTGAACATTGCAATTAATGTTATGTTAGTTATAACTGTATGTATAAACATGGCAGTTTTAAACTACGCACAGTTAAAGATGTGAGCCGAAGATGTACAGCACTACAGTGGTAGGGTGTCTAACAGTCAATCTAAACCAGGGCTGACATGCAGCTCTGCTTTAAGTCTGTATTACTGGTGTTCAGAGTTGTGTAGATCAAACACACACACACACACACACACACATAAAGATGTCTTTATCTGTGTTACTAAAGCAACACTCACAACCTTGACGTGCAGCTACCTGTCTTTACAACGAGTCTGATTTCATTTCCACCGAACATGTTTGTGATTTTTTTCTCTCACTGAATACACAAGCTGTGTTAAAGTTGTGTGCAAAAGTTTGGGCACCCCTGGTCAATGACATGGTTTGTTGATGTTCTAATTGAGAATTCAAAGAGAAGTGAACATATCCTTTACAGAGAATAGACTTCTGCACATTTTAATGCACAATTGCTGTTTACTTGCTCAACTTAACAAATTGTGGCCTGTGCAAAAGTTTTTATGGTTTATTCTTTACCAATACATTAAGCTCAGCAAATACATTGAAATTATGCACTAAAATATGTTTGTTTGTTCTCTGTGGAGGATGTGTTAACTTATCCACTCTGAAAATCAACAAAACATGTCATTTGATCAGGAGCATTCAAACTTTGTTAACCCCTTAAACTGTAACACCCCATATGTGGGTAAAAATATTACTTGGTCTGAATGTGCAGTAATCGGGAAATCATTTCATTTGTTTACATTTTTTTTACTCGACAAGAGCCCATATGAGCCACATCTTGCTCACATTTTTTGGCAAAAGTTGATTTGAAGTGAATTTGAATTGAAACATCATTTTGGCAGATGAAGTCATTTTTCAGGTTCAACTGACAAGCTGTTTTTTGCAGTGTAGTTGCAAACGTTGTCAAACTTTCAAAATGTACTATTCAGCCAGTAGTAAACTAAATTGCTGTAATGGAAAGTTTTGAATAGATTGATTTTGTGATATCACCAAATCCAATGCATGTACATATATCCTCCCATTCGTAATGAGGTTATAAGGAGCATTTCAGCCTGGATTGGTTTTTAAATGATGTGCAATATAAAGCAGCCAGTCAGAACAGAGCTTGTTCACATATATCAGTTTAAAAGGCAGAGTGTCAAAAACAGCCTGTTTAGTTCTAAAAGACAAAGAGAGGATTAGTAAAAAAGAATGATGAATGTTTTTGTGTTTTTTGTGTGAGTACAATGGCCCAGCTAAGACTTATAACTAAATAGGCCTGCAGTTTAAGGGGTTAATGCTGACCATTGTGAACTGGGTTCAGAAAACTGATGTTCGATGTGTGTGGTCAGTTGAATAGGACGGTACGGAATATCCTCTTCAGTCAGACATGAAGAACTTTCACTGGATAACCTTCAGTCATCACTCCCACTTTATACCCCTCCAAACATGCACATTTACATTCTCTCTCCCTCTTTCAGCCTCTTATGTCCTAATTCTTTATCTCGTCACACCCAAGAACTTTGCTCTCTCTCTCGAAATCCTGAAAAAAAAGAGAAAGGTAGGTTAGGCAGGAGGGGGCACCTATTTCTTAGCTCCACCCCTCATAGGCATTGAGCAAACACTCCACTACCTCCTACACACACTCACACACTTCACTCCACTGCTTCGCCTGCCACTGAAGTGTGTCTGTGTATGTGTTTTAGAGAGAGAGAGAGAGAGAGAGAGAGAGTGGGTGAGTGTTCAGGTGAGAAAGGTAGAGCGGTGTGTTGGTGTGTGTGTGTGTGAGGTTGGTGTCACAACACACTCGCACTGACCGCAGAATTAGCTGGACACACAGACACCAGGGTCATCCGAGGAGGCAGGTATTGTGTCTATTTTCTTAGAACTCCTGAGTGTCGGTGTGTGTGTGTGTGCTTGAGTGTGTGTTCCATTCAAACTTTCAGGTGTGTGTGTGTGTGTGTGTGTGCTAGTGTGATTAACTGATTCACCCTCAGGCCTTTTTTCTCCTGCAATTATACAGTTGTCTTCTAGTTTGTTTATTGTTTGTATGATTATGATGTCACAGGTGATTGTGATGTCATAATTAAGTCTGTAACCCTGCTTTTGCGACCTTGCTTAACCTTCACTAGGCTATCGCTGACATTTTGTGTGTCGTACTTTATAAAACTTTCATTTGGGGATTAAAACTGTATGTTTGTGTGAGTGTGTTCCTGTAGCGAAGTGCTGTATTGCCCGTTGGTCTTTGGACTCTACAGCTCTGGCCTCCCATGTTTGCTGTTAGGGTGGGCCCTGAACATGTGTAGGTGTGTGTGTAAAACAGTTATCAGGGAGGCTGTAAGGTGTATCATTACATGCATGTAGTGTTTTAACTCTATCTGAACTGGTGACAGAACATGTAAAGGAGAATTCCACTGAAAATCATGTTAAATTTTCATCAAATGCTTGAATGCAAAAAATTGACCTTTGACACACAAAATCCAAATAAAAAATGCCATATTATGTCAGTCAAATCAAATGGAAATTGTTGATTAACTTTCAGGTTGTTTAAATTACATCATTGGCAAAATTACTTAAGTATTATTACTTAGGTATATGTACAATTTTTAAAACTTTCTGCATAATTCATTGGTTGAGATTTAATCTGAGTCTTTCAGAGAGGGTCGATTTGAAATGGTGCATTGTAGAAGAGCTTATCAACACAGATTTCTTTACAGTGGTGGTGATAGGAACCAGGAGTTACGATATCTACAATGTAAACATAGCCTGCATATTCCTCTCTGCCACCAATTTAAAGAAGATATGTGGTAGACCAAAATCTAGACCATAACTATCATAAAAAATATCGCAGGTAATAGCATATTCATAACCATTTCATGTAACAGCTTTCTGTGAGGGAGCTTTCAGAGGCTTTACACCTATCGAACTTCTGATTCCTATCATCACTTCTGTGAACAATTCTGGCTTTGTAAGTTTCTCTAGAGAGGAGTTTGTCACATTAAACTTTTTATGTAGTACGATATGAAGTTATAGGAGCTGTGGGCCTACTTCTTAATCTTGGGGTTAATAGTTCTAATAATACATTAGTATATCATTGTTGTGGGAAGAAAACCTTGTATCTCCAAAATGGTAACTTTACAGGAAGAGGAAAAAAACCTACTTTACTCTGAATGTTAGTCAATGGAATCAGACTTTTTTCCATATCATTTTGGGCTGCTTCTTTTGGTCCATTCTTCATGTAAAGGCCAACAGGCATTTTCAAATTATGTCAAAAACTGAAAAACGACAAAAATGGAGACACAAGATCCCTGTTCCACAATATGCCAGCAGTCTGGAGGATTTGAGCAAGTCCGGGGAAAGACAAATGCTGAGTAGTTGTCACAAGAACTTGTGGTTTTAGAGAGGGAAGTGAAGGCAGAGCACATCAGAATAAAAGTCCTGGCAGCGGAACACTATGCAATTTAATTTAGCACAGTGCTCAGAAAGTAAAGTAAATTCTACGCAGATTTAAGTAGCACTTCTTACAGTGAGTTTGAGAAAAATCGCTGCTGCGGTGAACTAATATGTTCCAAAGCCGATGTGTTTAGCCTTGCGGACCTTTTTTACTACACCAGGGTGCAGTCTATGGGAGTATGTGATTTGTAGCTGCGATTAGCAACAAGCTACAGGGTGGCAGCGTGGAATATGACAAGTATGAGTTGAAATTTTATCAATTTTATCTAATTAAATGCCCACATGCAACAACAAGTGTAGCCCACAAAAGCCAGACTTGAGGTGACATTAGCAACTTGTCGGCCCTCTAGCTTAAATGTACGGTTACAGTTTCACAAAACCATGTAAGCAAGGCTAACTCAACAACGCAGTTTGCACAAAGCTAACCTAGCAGCTATAAGCTTCCATTACTTGTTAGCTACATTAGCCTTGTAGCTCCAGTGCGAAACTTAAGAAGCAAAGACACTTCAAACATGTCTTGGTTGATCAACTACATTTCAAGAAAGTAGGGAAATTGATTTTTGGCTTTGGGGAAGAGTAGGGGGTTGTGAATGGTTTAGGGAGCTGTTCACCTTTATCATAGTTGCTTGACTAGGCCCATTCTTTGTGTTCCAGTAAGTTCGTTAATGGCAAGAATGAGTGATTGAGTCCAAGAGATAAGATTGCTGATGATGCCATCATCTTCCACTATGGAGTTCATAGTTCATCTGAATGGCACGTTGTATGCATGTGATATTTAAATATCCATTTTACCTTTGGGCCTCATTCATGCCTCAAGAAGAATATGAGTTTGACTTGTAAAAATATACATCAGGTGTTTGCCAATTTCAGTTTGAGCAATGTGCAGCAGTTTTCCTTTTCTGCCAATCTGTAGGCTGCTCTCAGCTCTCAGCTTGAGCAAGCCTGAGGAATGTGTATGGCAGGTATGGGCTGTGGAGTGTGTGTGTGTGCTTGCACTCCATCTTATTTAGATATCTTTTTCTTGTTTCCTTCTTCCTGATTCCCTCACTCTGTCAAGGGTTTCTATTCCTTTTCTACATTGTATGTGGTTTCATTGTCGCTGAGTGCTTGTGATTTGTCTTGCGAAGTCTTTTGAGTTGAATATAAGTAGTATGGCAGGTTGACAGCATGTCATGGAAAACTGAATGTGTCTTGCTATATTGAAATACAATGGTTTGATGTAATATGTAAACATTTCATATGTCAACATGTATCAATCACTCCCCGGTCTGCACAGTCTATATTAGCCTGTTGTGAATTCATTGCTTTTGTGATGTCACAACTCATTTACATACATGCGCCTATTCAATCGACCTGAATAAGGCGCCGTACAGGGCAGCCAATCAGAACAAAGGTCATTTACATATATCACTCTTAAAGGTGAAGTCACAAACACAGCTTGTTTAATTCAAAGGGATAAAGGAAGGTTGGAAAATGGTCATGACTGTTTATGGTACACAACACAAATGTCAAAAGTGGACCTCAGTGAAAAAAAATCCAAGAAAAATGTAGAATATGGGATCTTTATGTGTTAATTAGTGCACACATTGTACAGTTAGTTACATAAAAAGCAGTTTGTTAGTGTTAGTGTAACATAAAAACATATGTATGTACATGTATAATTGAATCAGTTAGTTGTTAGAGATGGAAAACAGAGAGAGCTCTACTCCAGGGCTCCTTACTGTAAAACTGCAACATACAAGGTTAAATATATGTTAATGTATGTTACAAGTATCAAATAAAAGATATAAAATGTCTTTTATAAACTTCAATCTAGAACGTCAAATCATTGTTAATGTGCGTGGGACTGGCATTAGCCCAGTGCTACCATACTATTAGAAATTCCATAGGGAAGCTAGCACAAATTAGCATTGTCATACAAGGTTTTTTTGATCAAATTTTGATTTTTATGGACTGAATTGAAGTCATAGTCATGGTTTACCACTGGTATAATTGTAATTCCTGTTATAGAAAGTCCAGCTAGTGTTTACAATGATTTGTATATTGAAGGCTTGCTAAAAAAAAATATTTCAGTATCCAGGCCCAGTGGACATTTTATCCATTACACTAAAACTGAAACTAAGTAGAATGACCACAGAAATGAGAAGCCATTTTTCTTACAGAAATGAAACTTGGCACTGTAGGAAATCAAAAGTGGTGTGGATAAGAAATACAAACTGTTCTCTCTTACTCTCTTTGCTGTTGAATAAGGCATTTTGTTACATATATCTATATTAATTGTGATTGTTGATACAATCAGGCCAGACTCTTATTACTATGTAGCCAGTTAGTGCACACAGTGTATGACTGAAATTGAAACTTGTGAGCTCCAAAAATGACTGGAGTCTTGCAAACTTCTATTAACTTGGGTAAAAGATACAGTGAAGTGAACCTGCGGAGACCATAACGGGCCATGCAATTTTGTTTGTAAGGTATTTTATAGCTACTGATATTTTGTGATTGTAGCTGTTTAGTGTACAGGGTACATGTTCTTCAAGATGATTCCCTTTGGTTGCCTCAGAAGCTCAAAGCAGTGCTCTTGCCCAAACCTGGACAGATATTTACTGATTCTACTCTAAACAAAAAGTGAAAGTGTAGATATTTATCAATTCTTAACTTGGCCCTTCAGGGTACTGCCTGTTGGTTCTTGTGTCTTCAGTTGAATTTACAAGAGGCTCTCAAATCTGAAGCTTTGTCTCTTTGTATGTGCCAGTAGAACAGTTTTGCATAAATGAATACTAGTACTAATAATAAGATTTCAAGTGTTAAATTTCCTTTTCAAACCACAGTTTTCTTTACTGTAAACAGTTGTACTATTTATCTCTAACAACATAAATCACATAAAATTATACATACTGCATATTACTTTCATCGTTTGTTCATCTAGTTATATGTGCTAAATGAGCCAACAAAGAAAGACAATTACTGATGAACCAGGAGGTGGTAAAAAGTAAAGTGGATATATAATGAGATGTTTATTAGGCCTTCTTTAGTAGTTTCGTTGTTGTTGTTCTGTCTACTATAAAATATTTAGGTTCTCCGGAAGCTGACAAAGCAAGAACAGTTGATGTCAGTCCACCAAAAAGCCTGTTTGAGAATGAAACTATGGCATTCTCAGGCATACAAACAGGCTTTTGAAGGTCATAGCTTCAAACACTACAAATACCATAATGCCTTGCTAAAGCTGAATCCAATAAAAGAACCTCCAACAGATTCAAAGGGAGACTAAAAAGGGAGACCTACCAGTATTGCATGTTTTGCTTTTAGGAGAAGAACAAAATCAGCAGGCTAGAGGCATTAGAAACAGCAGTAAGTGGAGCACTTTGAAACTAGGACTCTGGTTCTTGCAGTTTTTTGCCCTGATCATATGGGTTTTTCTCCAGGTTACATACATGCTCCAGGATGTGGGAATACAAAGAGGCCTAAGAGGTTAATCATGTCTCTGTATGCCTCAAGGGTATGTCTTCAGTACCTTTAGCTTTTTGTTTTATGTTTAGATTTTAAATAGTTAAGTTATGTGAAGGGACTGATATACCTTTAATAGTTTAAACTATAACTGCATATACTCAAAACGTACCTTGAGGGTGCATTTACATTGTTTGCAGCTTGGGGGATGAAAACGGACCCTGAGAAGGAAATTTATAAAAGAAATCTAGCCCTGGAACCACAGGCCACAGAGATACTCCTCAGCCAAAAGCCCAGAGCTCACCAACCCAAAGTTCTCCAACAAATCCAAATGTTTGATTGGTGTGTCATGCCTGAACATGATAACTGGGAGTCTCTAGAACAGAGGTCTCTATATTCAGGCCTTGAATCTTGTTTCTAGTCCTGAGTTTTCGAGAATGTTCTCCCCACTCACACTGTTCTAGAATGTTCACCCTATTCACACTGTACGACAATATTTTCCAAGTTCCGCTGTTCGGGTGGTCTCCCCCATTCACCCTGTTCTAGAACATTCTAGAATGTTCTCACCAACTTATTCTGTTTTAGCTTTTTCAGCATATTCGCACCGTTCTAGAATATTCTTACCCACTTATTCTGTTTTAGCATGTTCTGCCCACTCCCTCTTTTCTAGAATGTTTACATTCACTCTTTTAGAGAATGTTCTCCCCACTCCCTCTGTTCTAGAATGTTTGACAGTATTTTCCCAGTTTCATTGTTCTAGTGTTCTCCTCATTCACTCTGTTCTGTAATGTTCTCCTCTTTTCACACTGTTCTAGAATCCTCTAGCCCACTCATTCTGTTCTACAGTCTTCTAACCATTGATTCTGTTCTATCAAGTTCTCCATGATCACACTGTTCTAGAATGTTCTAACACACTCATTCTGTTCTATAGTCTTCTCTCTATTCACTGTTTAACAATATTTTCCCAGTTCCATTGTTCTAGAGTCTCCCCATTCACTGTTCTCTTCTATTAAAACTGTTCTAGAATCTTCTAGCCCACTCATTCCATTCTACAGCCTTCACACCCATTCATTCTGTTCTAGCATGTTCTTCCTTGTTCACTCTGGAATGCTGTCCCCACTCACTTTGTTCTAGCGTGTTCTCCACTTTCACACTTTTCTAGAACGTTCTCCATATTCACGCTGTTCTACAGTGTTCTACCATTTCCACAGTTCTTCAATATTTTCCCCCTTTATCCGGTTCTAGAATGCTCTCTCCCATTCACAGTGGCTTTACAGAGGAATCAGGAGGCTGTAAACAACTTAAAAACAATTTGCTAGAATGCTGACATAGATTTCAAGGATAGGAAGTGCTCTTGCAATGAAGTGACCCCTTAAACCTTCTCTGATATTAGTGCTAGAACTCTGGAGGCTCTATTAGTGTTCCTGAATTATAACTGGTCAAGATTAGTCTTCTCATACCACATAATATGATGACCTTCATAAAAGACAGTGTCCTTCAGGATTCTAGGCCTTTGTAGTTGAGCAAGAGAGATAACCGGGATTGAATGTTAATGTTCATTTATATGAGGCGTCACAGGGTTAAAGGTTTTGTACTATGCAGTTTAATCATTACATCTCTGTTCCAGAGATAGTTCTGAATAGAGAACGACAAGGTTTAACCCCTTAACCTTTGTATACCTGCCTCAGACTTCCATTCTTCACCCACCATTGATGTTGCATTGATTTTCTTGTAGTTACTGAATAATACGTTTTAGGAATTGGCCATACAAAGAGGCTGAAGAGGTTAAGCATGTCTCTGTATGCCTCAGCACCTTTAGCTTTACATTTTCTGTTTAGATTTTAAATAGCTATGCAAAGGTACAAAGATACCTTTAATATTTTTAATTATAACTGCATATTCTTAAAACATACCATGAGGGTACATTTGTGTTGTTTGTAGCTTGGGGGATGAAAACGGACCCTGAGAAGGAAATTTGCAAAAGAAATCTAGCCCTGGAACCACAGGCCACAGAGATACTCCACAGCCAAAAGCACAGAGCTCACCAACCCAACGTTCTCCTACAAATCTAAATGTTTGGTTGGTGTGTCATGCCTGTACATGATAGCTGGGAGTCTCTAGAATGGAGGTCTTCATATTTGGGCCTTGAATCTAGTTTCTAGTCACGTTTGTTCTAAAATGTTCTCCCTATTCACACTATCCAACAATATTTTCCCGTTTCCACTTTTCGAGTGCTCTCCCCAATCACCATGTTCTAGAACATTCTTCTTCTCACCCACTTATTCTGTTTTAGCATGTTTATGTTGTTTGTAGCTTGGGGGATGAAAACGGACCTGTGCATTAGCCTTTATTTCCAACAGTGAAGGGTACAGTAGAGTATCAAAGTAACTTTTTGCCTTTCACTTATCAGTCATGTACTCCTGGCTCGTTCTTGATTATGAGGACAGTCATGTGACTTTGTAAGAAATCAGAGTAGGAAATGACCTACATGGTGCACATAAAAAAGAGTTATTTGTAGCCTAAGTGTCAGTGTGTGCATGCATACAAATGATCATTTACATACATAAACAAATAAATAAGCTACTTCATTAGCTGTAAGGACTGACCTGACCTTTGACCTTCAAGCCTCAGGCAGCTCATTGTGGTCTCTGGACCACAGCAGAGAGTTAATCAAAACTCACCAGTGACGCCCCAATCCAATACACACACACTGTCTCTCTTTACCGCCCTTTAATCCTGAAAGCCCGCCACATCCTTCTCCCCCCGTTCCCAACATGCCGTGTGCACTGAGGTGTGTGTACGTTTGTGTTACTCGTGAGTCCTTTCTTCGCCCTCTTAGTTACTCCATACAGTGTGTTGTTTGTTCTGGACGAGTAGGCACTGCATTATACTCACAAATACAGTGTCTCTCTCTCTCTCTCTCTCTGTCTGTCTATCTTATACGTCTTTTACTTTCTCTCTCTCTCTCTGTCTCTCTCTCTCTCTCTCTCTCTCACTATGTCTCTCTCTGTCCTATACATTACTTGTCTGTGCCTCTCTCTCTCTGTACTTCCCTGTGCTTCTCTTTCTGGCTCTCTGCACTTGTGTGTTTTGTATGTGACTCTATATTTAATGAAGTAATCTTTAGAATTCCTTGTAAGCGAAAGAGAACTAAAACTTCTCAACACTCACATCCTTCTGTGTTTGAGCTCTTATCAACACTGTTATCGCACTAGAGTAAACACACACACATACACACCAAGCAGAGATATGTGAGTGAAAAACGCATTTGACACAGCATGTCAGCGAATGAATGGAAAACGACCTACACCCACACTGCTCTCCCTCTCTCTCTCTCTCTCTCTCTCTCTCTCACACACATACACACCTGTGAAATGTCAGTGCTTTATTTCTCTGTTTCTAAGCCATCCTGACCTGGCTCTGTAGAGTAGCCGTTTCTGTGTGTGTGTGTGTACGCTGTTCCACTTAAGTGCAGTCCGTTTTCCTAATGGACAAACACAGCAGGACAGTCAGTACTACAGCCCAGTCCTCCCTGCCATTAGTGTATGTGTGTGCTTGTGTTTAGCAGCAGATAAGACAAAACATGGCATATTACACATTATTAGTCTCTGTAAACTCCAAGTGGTTCTTAAAGATACAGCACTGCAGGCCTGCTTAGTGCAGCAAAACTTAACAAGAAAAGATGTGGTGAGGTAGCATTTTGTTTTTATTCAGCCAAAATTGGAACTTCCCATTGAGATTAGAAAGGATTTTGTTGATTTGATTTTGTTGATTGTACTAGAATAGATTTACATCCTTCAGTGTTCCAAAAGCACATTAGCTTTCTCATACTGTACATCTCTATTCATCCTCTGTCTGAAATGCTTTGTTAGAGCTAATTTGTCTTTAAGCCCTGCCTAAACTTGAAGATTAGCTGTCCAGCAAGTCATCTTCTGTAGCTTCTTCCGGACGTGAAATGAATGTATATGCAATTGAGCTTTCTAACCAATTACTGGACTAATTAAATAAGTCACTGTGGGTGTTTTGTTGAATCAAGGCATTTGCACTTGATAGAAACAGTAAAATTTGCTAAAAGATTTGCACTTGTTTGAGGAAAACTGCAACAAATTACCGTGGAAAGGCATTTCCCAAAAACATCATGTAAATCTGAATAGAGTAAACTCATAGGACTAATCAAATGCCCACATTTTTGCCAGTGAACTGACCAACAATTAAAATGTATCATTACCTGAACACACACAAACTGCCTGACATTTCCTGAGCCATTAGGTTTGTGATTAAGCTCTGTCTTCATGCTCTTATAATATGAAATACAGCCATGAAGTTATGAAGTTATATATATTTGTGTGTCTCAATTGCTATAGCAGTGTAATAGCAAAGCTAGCATTTTACCCATGTCACATGTCTACATATGTGCTGATTGTCATTTTCCTCTAAGTGAAGTCAAAGATCAGGTGCTTCTGGCAATCAGTGTCTCAGATAAGAGTGAACCATAAACTCGTTAACTCATCACATTCTTCAGTCCGTATTATTCTTTAACTGTTCTAACGTTAACAACGTTGCAGTAAATGTAATGACTGCCCGACATCATCAGTCCCCAAAACTCACAAGATTCCTCATCTGATAGTCCGGTAAAGCTCACAGCACACAACCATACACTAATGCTACTGTTCAAAAGTTTGGAATCACATGCAATATTGAAAATTTTAGTTAGATACAACAATAAACAGTATGGATTTAAATGTTGCAAATGATTTGCCAAAATGTTTATATGTTTTATCCAGTATTTCAAGAATTCTGTGAAGAAAAAGTAAATATACTATAAATGATATACTGTAATTATCTATTTACATAGTTTTTTACATCAAGTTGTCTGCCTTGAGATTTGATCTCCACATTTGACATAGGATAATTTCTGTATATTCATTTTATATAGACTGGTTCTCCAAGATGTAAAGCTTTCTCAGTCATTTTAGAATCTTCTGTGGCTCTGTTTACAGTTCTGAACATATTTAACATCTTTACATTTTTACTTACAAGTTTTCTACTAATTATTTCAAAGCTGAAGTTGGCACAATTTAATCATTTTATTCATCTGTCTGCAGCCAAATTTGTGTGATTCAATGTAAAAATCCAACTTAAATTTGTTACCTGAACAATTTTTTTATTAGGCTAAAATTTAAATTTACCAAATTGTAAATTAACAGAAGAACAGTCTCTGCTGTGTAAACATGTTATCTGATGTTAAAGAAACTTAAAATTTTAAGTCTGCTGTTACTTACTGTTTAAAGTTGCTAGTTAAGGTTACTATGAAACTTCAGGGGCCCATGACTGGCACAGCTGTCTAAATACTTGTCCTGACATCTGGCATGAGTTTAAACCCCACTGATGCCATAGCCATCTGTAACTAGGAGCCCAAGAAGAGGAATGGCCTGGTAGAACTGTGAAATGGCAGTTGTAGTTAGTGTAGGAATTCAATACAATCTACCCAAATCAAACTTCTTAGTCTGAATGGTAGTATGTCCCATATACCCATATATGTAAAATACCAAAGCAATTACCAAAAAGTCCCACAGTTATAAACAATGAAACACGAACACTCGTCAAAATGTTTTGTTGATTTTTTTTTCATTGAAATGAGAATAAGTTAACAAGTCATTTCCTGGGCGAAAAAAAAAAAATGAAATATGGTCATTTTCTGCAAATTTCTGCACCATTTCTATTTATTTGCTAAGTTTAACATGATGGAAAAAAACATAAAATATAAAATGTGCCATAACTTTTGCACAGGCCACATTGTCTGTTTTATTCCAATGTTAAATTTTTTAACATTGTGTGTGTGTGTGTGTGTGTGTGTCCGTCCATGTTCAAGTAGGCAGTGATTTGTGTGAGTTAATCATCCACCTGCTGCAGCCTCAGGTTTCCCTTGCACGCACACACACACACAAACACACAAACACACACACACACACACACATAAAGGTCAACCTTTACCAAGCTACACTGAGAGGCTGCATGTTGGCTGGAAAGTGATCAAACCCCACCATATCTCTCCCTTTCTCTCTCTCTCTCTCTCTCTCTCTCTCTCTCTCTCTCACTCTCTCTCTCTCTCTCTCTCTCTCTCTCTCTCTCCCCCCCCAAGCAGATTTTCACTTCCAGCTGTTCCCAGCATCTCTTAACGGAACAGGGACCTTAACAGTTTCACTTCCAGAAACAAACAGACATGTGCTCACGTGCTCAAACACATACACACACACACACTTAACAGTACTTTACAGTACATTAGGACAGTTCACAGCCTCCATATCCTCTACTTATATTTTCTGTTACACCCCCCAGCTTTTACTCTTGCACAACCTCTGGCAATCTTCCATTATTCCTTATTCCTTTTCCCTTCTGTTTCTCCTACCTCTTCATTTCTGCGGCATTGTGATACATTCTGCCTTTCCTTTCCCCTCCTGGCTTTTGAAAAAGTCTTTTTTCTGATTTACACACACTCTTGGTTTTGCACAATATCAGGAGATGGGGTCGTACTTATTTCCCATCTGTATTATACATGTCGTCGGTTGTAACTTTTTCAGAGAAGCAAGAATGTTTTTGTGATATTTGTTCTTTTCACCCATTTGTCTTAAAGTTTTCAAACAATGTAAAGTTGTATCGCCTTTAAATGACGTGAAAAAGTAAAAAACTGAAAACACTGAAGATATAGCTGTTGTAGGAAGAAAACCTCATATCTCCATTTTTGTCATTTTTCAGTTTTTGACATAATTTGAAAGCACCTGATACCCTTTACATTGTCTGTACATTTTATGATGAGTAGACTAAAAGAAATGACCAAAATTTACTTGGAAAAAAGTCTGGTTCCATTGAATTACATTAAAGGAAAGTAAGTTTTTTCCTTCTCCTGTAAAGTTACTATTTTGGAGATACAAGGTTCTCTTCTGATATATCAGACATAAGTATCTGATATGTAGTAAGAGGTTTTTTAAAGTTTAATCCTTCCGCTAGTTTTACCCTCGTTACATCTTTGTTTTTTTGAAGTGAGTATCATTTTGTTGGCCGTATGTTTTATGGACAGTTTCATCTGACTGAAGAAGGAGCGAGTACACGGCTGTATTTCACAACGCTATTGACAGTGGAACTTTTGAGCCGGACTTAGGACTTTAGGGTGTGGCCACATTTGAGTAATGTCCTCCAAGAGTGAAAATGGGATTAGGATTGGTCTGTCCACCAGGCGTCTTGGGGCTTGTGATTGGGCAGTCCGTTCCTTCCTGTTTCTGCTTGGCCTTGAGCCATATTCTGATTTTTGTGTGTGTGTCTGTCTGAGTGAGTGTGTGAATGAGGAAGTGTGTGTGTGAGAGGTTTGGTTCAGTTCTGCTGAGTTGTCTGTTATTCAGTCATCTCACTAGTCACATGCTTTTACAGTGAGCCTCTCGGAACAGACCATGAAACCAGCAGGTAGAAACTCTATGTGTGTGTGTTTGTGTGTGTGTGTGTGGTTGTAAACTTAAGGTAATTCTTACCTCAGAGATTACTGATTGTTGACCTTTACACTTTTGCTTCATAAACTTCATAAGCCTTTCCTAATCTGGGAGAATTGTGAGTGTTTGTTTTTGTACATTCACAGGACCAAAAAATAAGAAACAGGGCTAACTTACAAGGTGGGGACACACTTGTCCTCACTTCGTAAAGTGTTTTTTTTTACGGCTTCATTTCTTTTTGGTTTCTGGGGTTAAGGTTAAGTTGAGGTTTTGAGTTAGGCTTTAAAAATTCGTATTGCCTACAGGTAGTTACTTATATATAAATATATATAATACAGTACTGTGCAAAGACGGAGGCTGCCCTTCATTTATTTAATTTCCAGTTAAAGTGACCATTAAGTACAAGTTATTCATGTATAACATCCAATCAGAAATATCAAATATTTCTGATTGGATGTAAGACAGTCCACTTGCATGAGATAAGAGAAATATGTGAAAATGACTGGACTTTCCAAAACTGGAATTCAGGTTATTAAGAAACTGTGCAAGACCTGGTAAATCGTCAAAACGGTCACCAGAGATGAGAAAATCAAGCTTTTTCTTCAGATCTGTAAAATCCACAGGGGTTTCTGTGTATCCTTCTATGGTGAGAAGACAACTCAACAATGAACTGACCACCCCAGAGTCCAAACCTTAACATCACTGAATGTGTTTGGGATTACTTGGATCGTGAAAAACAGAAAATGCAACCAACTTCTAAGACTTTGGAGAGTGGAAGAATATTGCTGCTGATTTCTTTAAACAACTGAAGCAAGTATCCAAGAAAGAATGGAAGTTTCATTACAGGTGATGGGTGGACATGCAAAAGGGAGGCCTCTGACCTTTGCACAATACTGTAAATATGGGACAATTGTATGACCTGATGTCCTGACAAGGTACAAAAACCAATTTGAGTGTCTCAGCCTGGGTGAGTACATTCCACATTAAGCTGTGTGTGGGTTGTTGGATCATATATAACCATGGCACGATCACTAAGCAACCTAACCTCCTCACGCTCGATACGGATATCAAAGTCCACCTGACTGGCCCTGCTAAATCTTAGCTTTACTACATACAAAAGGTAACAGCCTTAAAATGAACACAAGACACATTATACTTGAGTTAATCTTGATTTACATGTGAACTCCTTTAGGTGATAGAAATTCAGAATAATGGGCAGAATCATGCCGAAGCAAACTCTCAGCTTTCATTCACAGGCTGCTGATAGAGTTCAACCTTAGCTTCAGAATGTACTTTTCTGCATCTTTATATCTTTTCTACACTTTTGCTGGTCCAGATCCTTGTGCCGCGCCAGGAGAAATCCGGCCTGGGGGATTTGGGCATTTTGGGGATTTTTTCCGTTCTGAAGAATGTAGATCCACAAGGCTAAGCTGGCTTTATTAGGCAGCTTTAGGTGGAGAACAGGATTTAAGTTTTGTTTGTGTGTGTGTAGGGGTCTGTCAAGAAAAGGAGTTTGTGGGGATACAAATCTAAATTATAGCCCTTATCATGAAGCTGTTGATTAGCAAGTGAGGAATCAGCAATTAGTGGAGAAATAGCAATTGTTTGAGATAGTCCTCCTTGAATTAGTGATTATGTTGCTGATATTACTTGTGCAAACATTTAAAGGCTTTGTTGGACCTAGTCCGAAATCTTCAGATGACCAAATTGCCCTCTTCTGGTGAAAAAGAAAAACTTCAGCTGTAGTAGTCTTTCATACATTGAAGTAGTCCAGGTTACTCAGAATATTTCTTATTTTTCTCTCAAGATTCTTCATTACTACACAACCTTAGTGTTATTTGGATTTAATATTATGTTGATCAGTTCAGTATTATGGTCAAGATTTGACAGTAAGAGAAACAACATGCAAGACAAGACAAACACTACGCAAATTGTACATAGTGACCTGTTGATGTATTACGTGGTAATAATGTTCCCACTTTACCTGGACAGTTCTCTGTAGATTATCCATAACATTAATTTTAGGGTTAATCAAGGAAAAGTCAACTAATTATCTCTAATTATCTCTAAAGTTAAGGTTAGGGTCATGGTAATTAGTTAAAAAGTTCCGGCAATTGGTTGAATGTAAGTTAAAGATAAGGTAAACATCTGCTCTGGACTATTCAAATAAAGTGTTACTACAATGACCGTAAACTACCCTCCGCTATCTACAGAGTTATTACAAATACAAAACTAATCAAATGCTCCTCTTCTCTCATCAGACTCCAGTTCTGATTGGAAGCTTGTGTCAGAATGACAGCGGAAGACTCCGCCTCTGCCGTCACCATGAGCAACTCCAGCCCCTCTTCAAATTCTAAGCCAGCACCCAATCACTCAGGCCACCATGGTTCCATCCCGGAGGGTGTGGCCGGAGCCCCAAACGAAGGCGCTTTGTTGGCCCTGATGGAGCGGACTGGCTACCGGATGGTGCAAGAAAATGGACAGCGGAAATACGGCCCACCTCCTAGCTGGCAAGGCCCCTCCCCTCCACGCGGATGCGAGATCTTCGTGGGCAAGATCCCTCGTGACGTCTATGAGGATGAGCTGGTGCCTGTTTTTGAGACAGTGGGGCGAATCTACGAGATGCGTCTGATGATGGACTTTGACGGGAAGAACCGTGGCTACGCCTTTGTCATGTACACACAGAAGCACGAAGCCAAGCGTGCTGTCCGAGAGCTGAACAATTATGAAGTGCGCCCGGGACGGTTGCTGGGCGTCTGCTCCAGTGTTGACAACTGCCGCCTGTTTATAGGTGGGATCCCCAAGACAAAGAAACGGGAGGAAATCCTGGAGGAGGTCTCTAAAGTGACGGAAGGTGTGCTCGATGTGATCGTGTATGCGAGTGCGGCAGATAAAATGAAGAACCGTGGCTTTGCTTTCGTAGAGTACGAATCTCATCGTGCAGCTGCGATGGCCAGGAGGAAACTCATGCCTGGACGCATTCAGGTTAGACATCCAGATGCAGGCAGATTACCAGTTACCCAGTTGCATAAACTAGTGGTTCCCAATGCTGGTCATGGAGTGCCCCTACCCTTCACATTTTAATGTTTTCTCTGGCTAGCTTATTATTTAGATAAGGTGTGTTAGAGCAGGAAAACAACACAATGTGCAGAGGCCAGGGCACTCCAGGACCAGGGATGAGAACAGTTGATTTATAGGGTCTACTGTGTCTTTAGCAAAAAGAGAAAGACCTTTTAGGTTTTTAGACAGGATCCATTGATACATAGGCTTGGTTTTCAAAATTGGTTCTTTAGCAAAAGATCTGTAGCTGAATGTTTTTATAACTCTGACCTTTGAGTGACCTTTTCTTGTATACAGCTCTGGGGACACCAGATTGCGGTTGACTGGGCCGAACCAGAAATTGACGTTGACGAGGACATCATGGAAACAGTGAAGATCCTGTATGTGCGTAATCTGATGATTGAGACTAGTGAGGAGATGCTCCGTCAGACCTTCAGCCAGTTCAACCCAGGCTGTGTAGAACGCGTAAAGAAAATCCGCGACTATGCCTTCGTTCACTTCACCAGCAGGGAGGACGCCGTGGTCGCCATGGACAACCTGAACGGAACGGAGATCGAGGGTTCGTGCATCGAGGTGACGCTGGCCAAGCCGGTGGATAAAGAGCAATACACTCGCTATCAGAAGGCATCCAAGGGAACCGCGGCCCTGGCCAGTGGCGACAGCACACAGCAGAATTACGTATATCAGTGCGATCCCTACACACTCGCTTACTATGGCTACCCTTACAATACTCTCATCGGACCCAATCGTGACTACTTCATTAAAGGTTAGATGCCTTTTGGAATTCCTTCTTTTCCTTCTCAGACTGGCATTACTATGGTGGGAAATTGATCCATCAGGATGACTAATATGCAGATTTTTTTTTTAAAAATCACATCATAACTGCAGTGCCATTTGATGACAATCACTCTGAATAATAGTAATACTGAGTTGGTCCATAATGACTCAAGTATCATAAGGGTTCGAATGTTTGTGCTGTTTCTGAGCTTCCTCTCTTCAACAGTATGACTCTATTAATGGTTAAGCACCCTTAATTTCCAGGAAATTCAACTGCTGTATGCAGAATGTTTAGATCTAGTTACCTAAATCTTTAGTTTTTTAAAGATCTTATTCAATAGTTTTGAGTTTCAGACCATATTAATAAATTCATGACTAGTGCTGCTTGTTAGCACTAGCCATAAATGCAGTCAGTAGAAACAAATTCATTTACATTCAATTAACGTCTTCTAAATATGTAACAGTTGATGTAACATGAATTAACACTTCTACATTTCGTATACACAAAAAAAATTGAGTGGCATACTTGGCCCAAAAATACTAACATTGTTAACAAAGAGTCAAAGCTAGTAGGATCCAGTTAGCACCATCCAAATTCAGGTGACTCCAAATTTTATCAGATGTTAGCATTATTGTTTAAAGAACAAGGCTGAGTGGGGGCTGGAAGCTAAGAAACAGCCGAGATCTTGATACAGTATGATGATGAAGCTGGTTCTCTCAAGGGAATCTATACTGTTTGAGAGTTTCCTAACCCAAATCACAAATTGTTGATCCTTGTGGTTTTTGGTTGGTAGCAGTTGTGCAAGATCATTTTTGTTCATGGGTTAAACAAACAGAGTTGATTTCACACCCAAGTTCATTTCCTCAATCTTCTGTGCTGTATCAGCCATTCCTTATGTCAATGAAAAACAAACCTCTCCCATATCATGTGACATCTTCACTATAACATCCATTCAGCTACACTTGCCATCAGTCAAGTTGTTGCAGAACCACGAAACCTCGAAGCTATCACAGGAACATGGAGACACAGTTACCACAACATTATGCAATTACATGGAAGATAACACTGACATAAAGTCACCCTATTCAGTTTATATAAATATCTCAGTATAACTATACATATGTAGGCCTGCTGTGAAAGAAACATAGTGGAAGTTAATTCCATTAAACATTATTGGTCATTCCTAAATTTGCTAATTTTTTCTTAAAGCTTAAAATGCAGTCTGTCTGTACCTTTCAATATCTCTCAGTAATGTTCCTTATATTACTGTATGCAAAAAAAACATGAGATAGTGGCATCTGTCAGTGTCTGAAGATCGCCCCCTGTCACTTTTATTTCAAGCAGGTACTGTAAGAGGCCGTGGCCGAGCCGGAGCCGGTAACAGGGGCCCAGGGCCCCGTGGCTCATACCTTGGCGGTTACTCAGCCGGCCGAGGCATTTACAGCCGCTACCATGAAGGAAAGACCAAGTTGCCGGACAAACCTTATGAGCTCATGCCCAGTCTGGAGCTGGCAGCTGTTAACCCAGTGGGCATTAAGCCTGGCACAAGTCAGTGTGTAATTCGAACACAAACACACACATATACTGACACACATACATATACAACTTTCTGCTTTACTCAGGTCCAGAGGGCCAGCGAAACGCAAATGCAGCCATTGTTGCAGTTCTTTCAGCATACAACTTTTAGATTAGTGAAAGCCAGAGTATATTCCAACTGAAACTGGCTTCAAGACTACCCAAATATACTCAGGGGTGGAAAGAGAATTAAAAAAATCATGACTAAAGTCAACCTGAAATCAAAATTTACCTTTTTTTAACCTTGCTAGTACATATGCGAGTCATATTAAGCACAATTCATCATCAGAGGTGAGTAGCCTAAATCAGTACTCAGGAAAAGTATTAAAAACTGGGTAAAATAATGACTCAGGCAAAATTACCTTCCCAAAAAAACAATCTGAGTAGAAGTGCAAAAGTATTGGGTCAAAAAACTACTTAAGTACTGAGTAATTTATAGAACTTACTCAATGGACAGCTCATTTATGGAAGTCCTTAGTAAGTCCAGGATCTATCAGTGTAGGAGTTATTTACACTCTTCTCTTTCTGAATCTGTTTGGTCTTAAAATAAAATGCCAAACCTCCAAAGTCAGAGATGTGACCAATCACGAAGCAGTACAGATGTTGTCACAAACAAAACATAGAATATTTTTTAAAAAGTACATGTAGTACATGTAGGTGTATAGTTACTACCTACCTCTGTTCATCAGACAGATGTAACAACTTTTGAGCTTTGATGACATCACCTTGCACCAGTGGGCTGGGAAAAATAATATCACCAATAATATCATGTTTCACCTGCCCCACCCCCACCTATCATTGAAAGTAATCACTCAGCTAGCTCAGAGACCCTCCCAGATACCATGTTTCACTTAGAAATATGTCACAGTATGAAAGGAAAATGCATTCTAATTCACCATTAGTGACAATTAACTTGAATACAAATAGTTATTTTAAGTTACTTCATTATTCACCTTATAGAAGGGAGGTCTGAAGCTCAAGATTTCATTCAGTTTATTGGCTACCAGGTGTGAAAAGTGAAGGTTTTGCTTTGTAATTGTTTTTAAAAATTAAAGTAGCCTTGTTGAAAATTACTAAAAATGAGATTTAACTATAGTCAAAAATGTACTGTGTACTCAAGCACTGTAACTGTGAGCAGTTCATCTATTACTTTCCCCCTCTGAGCATACTTCAGCAACAAAGCAGAGTAGTAATCGGCCTGAAAAAAAAAAGGACAAGCATTTGACTTGGCTGCCCCCTACTGGACTGGAGAAAAACATCTCCCTATTTCAAAGATATTACCACCTGCTTCATAACAGAATGTGACTTTTTCCTACCTCTTCAAACTTCTGATTTTTCTTTCCGTCTCAAATAAAGCATGTCCATTCTGCTTGAACAACTTTCAGCATAAAACTATTTACTGTTAGAAAGTTGTGGAGCTGGTTTGGGCAAAGCTACGGGGCTTTTAATCACTTTCCTTACGCTTCTCTTGTGAAATCAGCAGACCTGCCGCCCTCTGTTTGAGCTGTTTGATCCCTCAGTCGCTCTGATCTCAGATCAGCGAGCCTTTCTCTAACTCCTGACAGGAATATTGTGACGTCAGCTAAACCGGTTGATCCTAAATCTGAATTAACCCGGGCAATGAAAAGAGTTTTTGTCCGTGGGAACAATGGGGATTCATGTATGTGTGCATGTGGTTTGTGGTGTTAATCTTAAGCCAAGTCACTTGCCATAACTGAGAGCAGGTTGTGTAAGTCTGAACTTCCCTACTCATTTTCTTTCATTCTCTTTGTCCTCTAGTGTTTTTGCCTAGTGTATTTATGTGTTATAGTGCCTGGCTTGAATTAGGCTTAACGTTTCTGCTCTGTTTTCTCTGTTTCCCACTGCTCTGTAACCTTGCCAGTTATCTTTATTTCACATTTTACATACGTTGCCTGTCAAACGTTTGGGACACATTGCCTTCTTTAGACATTTTCAAAGTATTTTTTCCTGTTACTTTTTAATTAAGTATGAAAACCTGCAGTAGTTTGCATAAAACATTTACTAATACTTTAGGTATGTTCATCAGTGAACAGTGTCTTGCTCTGTGTGAAGATGAGGTTTTGCCTGAATAATGATTTTACAGTTTTCTTTTCTAAATGATTAGAAAGAAGTTGTTACACAGTAACAAGTAGCTAACAGCATAGCGTTGAGTGGTTAAGTAGCTAACAGCATAGCGTTGAGTGGTTAAGTAGCTAACAGTATTGCTTTGAGTGGTTAAGTAGCTAACAGCATAGCGTTGAGTGGTTAAGTAGCTAACATCATAGCGTTGCGTGGTTAAGTAGCTAACAGCATAGCGTTGAGTGGTTAAGTAGCTAATAGCGTAGCGTTGCATGGGTAAGTAGCTAACAGCATAGCGTTGAGTGGTTAAGTAGCTAACAGCATAGCGTTGCATGGGTAAGTAGCTAACAGTATTGCGTTGAGTGGTTAAGCAGCTAACAGCATAGCGTTGAGTGGTTAAGTAGCTAACATCATAGCATTGAGTGGTTAAGTAGCTAACAGCATAGCGTTGAGTTGTTAAGTAGCTAACAGCATAGCGTTGCGTGGTTAACTGGCAAACAGCATAGCATTGCATGGGTAAGTAGCTAACAGCATAGCGTTGAGTGGTTAAGTAGCTAACAGCATAGCGTTGCGTGGTTAAGTAGCTAACAGTATTGCTTTGAGTGGTTAAGTAACTAACAGCATAGCATTGAGTGGTTAAGTAGCTAACATCATAGTGTTGCGTGGTTAAGTAGCTAACAGCATAGCGTTGAGTGGTTAAGTAGCTAACAGTATTGCTTTGAGTGGTTAAGTAGCTAACAGTATTGCTTTGAGTGGTTAAGTAGCTAACAGCATAGCATTGAGTGGTTAAGTAGCTAACAGTATTGCTTTGAGTGGTTAAGTAGCTAACAGTATTGCTTTGAGTGGTTAAGTAGCTAACAGCATAGTGTTGAGTGGTTAAGTAGCTAACAGTATTGCTTTGAGTGGTTAAGTAGCTAACAGTATTGCTTTGAGTGGTTAAGTAGCTAACAGCATAGCATTGAGTGGTTAAGTAGCTAACAGTATTGCTTTGAGTGGTTAAGTAGCTAACAGCATAGCGTTGGGTGGTTAGGTAGCTAACAGCATAGCATTGAGTGGTTTTAGCGTTCATTTGTTAAGTAGTTAAATAGCTAATAGCATATCCTAGAGTTGTTAAAACTAACTGCGTAGTGTTGTGTTGTTAAGCTAACAGTGTATTGTTGAGTTTTTAAAAAAGCTAATAGCATAGCGTTGAGTTGTTAAGTAGGTAGCAGTGTAGCATCAGGGTATTATGTAGCTAACAAAGCTTTGTGTCAAGTAGGTAACATCATAGTGTTACCTTGTAACAGAAAGGCAGGTTGGTAAGTATGTAGCATTGTAGTTTTGAGTTGTTAAGCAAAGGCGTAGCATTAAGTTGTTAAGTAGCTAACAGCAAAGCATCAAGCTGTTAGCTAGGTGCCTTCGAGTTGTTAGGTAGGTAACAGTGTGGCGTTGATTTGGTAGGGTGGTAACAGCATGGCGTCGGTTGTTAAGTGGCTACCATCATAGTCTTGAGTTTATAAGTAGCTGGGAAATGATGGAAGCTTGTCTCCAGCTAGCATTGAGCAAACTAAATCATCACACACTTACCATAGTTGTTAAGTGATCTCAAATATACTTGCTTTCATTGTTTCTGACAGTGTATGAAATGTTGTTATCTAAAATCATGTACAAAGAACATTTTGAAAATCGTTTACTCCAAAGGTGGGTTGAACACCTGAACAGTTTGAATGCTAAAATCACAACAAGGGGATAAAATGCATGGGGTATAGCACCATCCAGATGAAGAAAACATGCTTACTTGTACTTGAAAAGCTAGATGTCCCACACTTTTGACAGGCAGTGTAAATACCATTCCACCAAATATTACATATTTTCCATCACATAACATTACACCGTTGTCTTGTGTTAGATTTTTGAATTTGTACTGCGTTTGTGTTTGTGCATGTAGTGGCTCTGCCAGCTCTAGGTACACAGTACCCTGCTGTATTCTCTGCTGCTCCTGCTGCTACTAAGCTGGTGGAAGAAGGGAAGATGCACCCAGTGAACCCACTGGCCCTCCAGCATGACCCTACAGCTGCTACTGCCACTGCTGCTGTCATCCCTGCAGTCTCCACGCCTCCACCCTTTCAGGTACTACAGTGGAACCAAGTCTTACAAGGAACTATAGGCTAGTGAAAAGCTAGCATTAAAGCAGTCCACATTTTAGCTGCTCGTTCAGGTGAAGCCCCAGGGTTTGGAAAACACTGACCTATAGCTTATAAAGCATAATCGACAGCTGCTGTGGTCATGGGATTTCAAGACACAGTTATTTACTCAACATATTACCCAAAAATCAAATTTACACAACTTTAAGCTAAATGATGTCAATCAGTTAAGACCTGTTTGGTGTCAGATGTCTGCTTTTTTAGTTTTGCACTGGAGCTACAAGGCTAATGTAGCTAACAAGTAATGAAAGCTTATAGCTATTAGCTATTAGTAATGTTAGTAATATTAGTAATATTAGTAGACTGTCAAATAAACTCAAACATACGTGTATGTGTTTTTTGACACTGTATGACAAACTGTCATCTATAAAACTGGAGTAAAGTATGCCGCATAGCTCGAAACAGTGTAACAGCCATTTTGAAGCCTGAAATCTGTCTATAATTTTGTCATTTTTATAATAACAGTATGATATACAGAATTGGAAACAACATAAGCAAGTCTATTTGGGATTGCTTAACTCAATATGGCTTAAGACCAGGTGGTGATGTGCAGTTTGCACAATGCTAATGAGTGGGTATAAACGCCCATCACTTGTTAGCCACATTAGCCTTGTAGCTTCAGTGCAAAACTCAAAGATCAAACTTAAGCAGAATTTTGTAAAGGAAAAGACATATGGAGAGTTTCACCACCTCATTCAGGAGCTGTAACCTTATGAGAGCTTTTGGATACTGCTTGGATGATTGTAACTCAGTTTGAGCTCCGTTTGAGCTTCTGGAGATGCTAACACATTTATGAGAAAGCAGAAGGCAATTTAATCCTGTTACCAGCAAATGTATATATAAAGTGCATAAATAAAATAATGACGCATTTTCATGATCATTTTGTTTGGTGTGCAAGATGTCATATGTTATACATGTGACTGAATTAATTTACTGTCGCCCAAAACACTGCATGAATAAATCGCGTTAGGTGTGTAAAGGCTGTCAGGCTTCACATGTCCGAGAACAGAAAACTAGTAACTACCATTCTGTGCTGAATACTCAGAGGTCTTTTTAGAATAAATATTTGAAGCCAAACTAATTTTTTTGCAGTAATTTGTGTGCATTTTAAATGATCTGGTCGGTAAAATCTTGTGGGCTGCGGAAACTTTTGTGGTTAGTTGTGTGAGCTGCAAGTTAGAAAAGGTAGTAAACTAAACTTGCTTTAGTAGAACATATAGTGACAACTACTTGTTTTTGTATTATATGCTATAGTTCAGTGTTTCCCAATCCAGTCTCTGCAGCTTGGGCCATCCAATGGGCCCCAAGGACTGGGTTGAGGAACACTGTTCATTGTCATCTCACTTGGATGACTGAATCTGTAGAGAGCCACCAATGATGTCACTGGGTCACCATATTCAGCTAATATGGAAACCAGTTTGACAACTTCCCAAACATATCCCCAGGTTAGCAATGGAGAGAGCACATAATTGAAATAATTGCCTACCAAAAGGCATTTTATTGTGTTAACATAACACAATATGTGTCTTGAGCAATACTGGAAGCAATATGGGATTCACTCAGCAAGTTCTCCACCCATGCAGTGCTGCTCACACTTTGACTAGAGAACAGCCAAAAGAACTGCAGTATTGCAGAGAATGGCAGATATTGCAATACTCACCTGTTTTGAGTATTGCAATATCTGCCATTCTCTTCAATACTGCAGTACTTTTGGCTGTTCTCTAGTGGCATGGATTATAATTAGTTTCAGTCAATAACAGAATGTGTTTGAACCTGTCTTTTAAATGAATTGACGATTCCTGCTTAGCATTGCCCTTTTTGTTCCTTTTTAGTCAATTTCTGTTTACTGTAACTTTGGCTTGACCGCAGCTTGAAAAGAGAAACATTTCCCAGCTCATGAACTGACTTGATTTTTTTAGATAAGGTTTAATGGAAATAATGGAAATGATGTGTCTCCTTCGCTTCCCATGTCCCTCTTCCTCTAGAGATTCTAGGATTAGGTGTTTCCCCATTCAACCAAATAACTCTGTACCCAATGTTGTTGCTTGATATTATATGTTTTATGTAGGCTATGTTGTAGATGTAGATCAAGGGCTTCAGTTCAGACCAATAAAAGTAAAAACACGCCTGTACAGTAATGCTAATTTCTGTTAGTGCCTCTATGGGATTCTAATAGTACTTCAGCACTTGTGGGTCCAGATGTGATCTCACACTTATGTCATTAACATCTATTGGCTAATGACAAGCTTGTTGAACATTAGCCAGTGTTAAGGAGTGCACCATCGCCCCCCCTACTTTGTTCGTTCCCACCCTAATAGAGCTACATGTCCACCCACATTTAGCCCAAAATTCATCATGGTTGTTCACAGACATTCTCGTTACATGTCTGGACCTGTGAGACAAGTTAAGGCTCATTTATACTCTCTTTACCTACAAAAAAGAATACGCCCCTTTCAAACATTGTAACCACCACTGCCCACATACTTTTGCGTGTCCTTTACGTTGGCATGGATGTTAAGTAAAGCATCCACTAGAGGGCAGTCCAGAGTTAAAAGTTCCTGACAACAACAAATGTCAACGGTGGAGGAGGTGGTAATAATGTACCAACTATGAAAGAGTCAAAAGAGATACCATTGTAGACTGTGGTGGTCTTTGAGGCCTTTAGATACTTTGTGACATGTGGACAGAGAATTCCTGTCACTTATATTACCAGAAATTTATATTGCGTCTCACATGAACTATTGGCTACACTGTCTCCACGGTTTCTGGTGGTACTGCTCCTTTTCATCTGCATCCATAAGCTTTCAGAAAACGTGCCCATGCAAATGAAATGAACGCAGAGTGCGGACAGGCTTCGTCCGTATTTGTATTTAACGTTAAGCATAATTCAGCCTTTACAGCTAAGCTAAAGCTGATGCATGTGAATGTTCTACATTATATATTTAGTTTGTAGACACTTGCTTATCCAGTGTTTTTTCTGAAATCAACAGTATTAGAAGTGAGTTTGTCTACCCTTTGCTGCAGTAACAACCTCTACTCTTCTGGGAAGGCTTTACACCAGATCTCGGAGAGTTGCTGTGAGGATTTGATTGCATTCAGCCACACGAGCATTAGTGAGGTCAGGTACTGATGCTGAATGACAGACTAGCTCATGACAGGTATTGGATGGGGCGCCATCACTCAGATGGGGCAGATGGTTTCTTTGCTTCCAGCCCAGTGATGGGGAGCTTTAAAGCCTTCTAGCTGACATTTGAGTATTATGACCTTAGGCTCCCTTTCTATTGGTCAGTGCTTTTCTATGGAGATTATGCAAGCAGCGTGTGTGCAATTGATCAGCAATGAATACACCTTAAAGTAGCTGAATTAACTAATTAGAAGGCCTGCTTGGATACTTTTGGACATAGAGTGCATATCAGATGAACACTTTTCTGCTGAGTTTCAAGATTGTAACCCATTTTGTTTCAAACTAAAACTTAACAGCACAGTAAAAGTCTTCCTACAGTATTTTAAAGCGTCAGGAGTAAAAATAAGCAGCATGTCAATACTAATAAATGAACTTACAGACGTTTAGTTCCCTGAAACCATTAGGCCTTCTCTTAAGGCCTAGAAGGCCCTGAGGGTTCCCCACTGGGAGAGTCAAAGACACATTTCCACTATGGTGGGCAAAAAAGAAAACTTGATCTTATCATATTTCCTCCAAATGTCTCTTTACTTATCACCCTGTCTTTCTCTTAGGGTCGTCCGATCACTCCTGTGTACGCGATGGCTCCTAACGTCCAGCGGATCCCAGCGGCAGCTGCCAGTCTGTATGGTGCTGGCTACATGCCCATTGCCACCCATGCTAACACGGCCACCCTTGCAGCGCTGCAGAAGAATGCAGCCGTGGCAGCAGCTTACGGAGGCTATGCCGGGTACGTGCCCCAGGCCTTCCCTGCTGCCGCCACCTTCCAGATGCCTATTCATGACATATACCAGACCTACTGAGATTACCCACCATTGACCTTTGACGTGCGTCAGTCCCACTAAGCAAAACAACCCAAAACTGCTGAGCTACACCTTCTTATGATGTACATGAAGTCTACTGACCAACCGCCTGCTAAAAAAGGCCAAAGACCTATTTCAAATGACCCAAAAAAGTAATCCAAACCAACAACTACCCAAGATAGCTGTCCCCTATGACCACATATTGCACAGATGAAAAAGTGAGGCAACCAGACCTACTAGCCTACATTTTTAAGCCCAGAGGTTTTGGCTATGTTCTTGCACTCTGTCAGACCTACTGACCTATCTTCATCTACTGACACATTGCTTACTCCAGGCATCACTGCAAAAAGCACTGACCTAGACTTCCGTAACACTGGACTGGCTGGCCTAGAGCTACATCAAACATGAATTACTGTATCTTATTTGTAGTCCAACCTATGACTGACTATCCTCAGACCGAAACTAACTGACCCAGACTGGAAGCACAAGTGTGGCCTGCTGATATCAGTGTGAGTGCTACTAATGTTCGTCTCTCTGAAGGACACCCTCATTCCTTTTGTGATACCTCCTGAAGCATCTCATCTCCTACAATGTGACCAGTGTCCAGCCCCCCTTTCCCTCCTGCCATATCCATTACTCTACAAACAAAGAGCCAAAGTTTATCACTCCTTCTGTGGTTCCAAAATTACATCTCAGACAGAGTGAAGCAAATCTAACCAATATTTTTCCTGGAACAATTAATCCGGTCTGATTCTGCAAATCTTAGCAAGCTTAGCTAGCTTGTTCAGCCTGGTTGTCTTCTAGTGCTCAAGAAAAGCTTGGGCCTACGATAAGTGTAAGAATGTCAAAGAAAAGAGGCATGACTAGTCTTTCATGCAAATAGTTGGTGAGAAATATTGAGTGCTAAAACCAGCAGAATCAAACATACTGACACTCCAGCTACCACTAGACATTCTGAACCTTCTTGAATTTTGAGGGTCATAGTTGCCCCAACACTCCTCCAGGTGTCACTTGTCAGTCTCCAAGAAGAATACTGAAGGAACGTTCTTATATTTATGAACCTCACATACAAAAATACAGCTTTTTTAATTTCTCTATACGCCATTTTTTCTGAGGAAAAAAAAAATTGCTAAAAAACAATCAATTAAAATGAGCAAAATAAAGAAAAAAAATAAGTTACAACTTAACTGCTGAGCAGAAACCTAAACAACCACTGAAGAAAGACAATTCAAAGTATTGCACGAGTTTTTAATACACAAATGGGACTCGTTTTCTTGAAGTTGCCACCATCTGCTGTATAGGTTGTCTGACTATGAGTCTAAATGATAACACCTAAATAACCACTTCAGACCTTTTTATTCTTTTACGGTTTGTTGCGTATTTGTTATTGACTATTGCTTGTAACTTTGCTGTTTAGTTCACTGTTATTTGAAGGTTTTGAGACAAATGTTTTAATGTATGGACTATTTTGACATGTCAGACTTATTTTCTTGTAAAATTCGAAAAGAGAAAAAATGAAAACGCAACACGGGAACACAGACGATAAACAGCCATTACATTTATAACACATATACACTCAATAGCTAAATATGTAGAGCATGTTAACTCTCAGAAGCGGGATGCAATACCTCCATTGACGAAAGTATTTTCAAAGACGTGTTCTGTTTTCTAAGAGTTTTTTTTTGTGTTGGATTGCTGTCCAAGAATGGAGAACTTTTAGGACCAACACTGCGTTTTGTGTTGGTGGGGTAGCTCTTCCGTGATATTGCATTGTGAATGTACTGACTAGACTGAAGAAAGTAGAGTTTTTTTTTTTTTAAATAGGTGGCAGTTCAATAATAACTGCCATTATGTGCCATTGGGTTTGTGTCCAGACTACCAGCTGACTGTGGCCAAATTTGACCTTGTCTGAGCACTTTTTGTGTTTAGACTACTGTGACTATCCAGTCTTAATCTCCAAATTTAGACTATTTATCTTTTGTGAAACTGTAAAAAAGTGCCACTGAACTCCATTTTATTGGCTCATCTGCAAAACATACACTTGAAACACTGTCCATTTGATAGAAGAATGTTTATATTGTTTATTTTGCTTATTTACGTTAGCTTATTTTATGCGTATTTTCTGAATTGAACAAATATGACCAAGATTTTTTTCCCACCATTCTTGTCATAGTATGTTCTATGTATGACTGTCCGTCCATGTTTTTTTTTCCTTTTTCTTTGTGTGTTTTTCTCCACATAGTACCATGTGTAGTGGATTTTTTTGACATTGTAGTAAAGTGCACTTAAACATATATTAGAGTGGGAGAGCTGCATGGACCTTGTAAACACAATTAAAATGCAAGTGTCTTGTAAGTTCATGTAATGTGTATGTGCGTGTGTCCTGGACTGGCAAACAGGCACTTTTATTCTTTGTACTGTGTTATTTCATTTGATCTCTTCCCCCAGAGAATGAATGGGGCTAAACTGGAACCAGGGAGCTCAGAACCCTGCTAGAAAACCCAGCACAGACACCAACCAAACCAGCATATGTTGTGTTTTGGATGCTGGCATGCTGGTTAATCAACATGACTAAACCAGGACCAGGCCTTCACTAGACCAGCATAAACCAGCTTAAACGAGCATGGAATGCTGCTGTTTCTTTTAGCAGGGAAAAGTCTACAGCTATTATATTCCTAGGATGCATCGTTATACTGTCCCTAAGACTGCTGCATGTTCAGTGTAGCTGCATGTCCAGTGTTGAGATTTTGTCCAGCTACAGCTTTTAATAGTGACTAGCTGCTAGTGAGAAGTTGTTAGCTGCTAGAAACTAGCCAGCTGTTGAATACAAATAGCTAATATCTAGTAGCTAGTGAACTAGCAACTATGAGCTTGCTACTAGTAACTAGCAGCTGCCAACTAGAAATACTGTATTTGACTTAATTCCAAAGTGAGAAGCTCATAATTACATCATTTCTAATCTCTGGCATGTTTAAGCTACAAAGTGAGAAAAACAGGATTGTTAGTGACAATCTAGCCAGCTAACGTTAGTTATATAAGCAATAGCTTTAGCAGTCATGATGTGTTCTCCAAAGCTATAGATTTAACCAACTACGCTGGCTGGATGTTGACTGATCTAAAGCAAATCTCTTTTAAAATTAGAGAAGAGGTACTTTATTATTGTTGCATGAGCAGCCATTTTGATTTGCTGAACTCAAAGTCAGGTTCCTGAGTTGGAATTCCCATTTGAGAGACCATTTTCTTGATTTTTCCAAGTCACAGGTTAGAAATAGCAAATTATGAGCTCTAGTCGAATGCAGCATAACCACCAGTTAGCGATTAGCAACTAGTAGCCAGCAGCTGGCAAACTATTAACCAGCAGCTAGTGAGTCGTAACTGTAGGTGACCCCGAAGTCAGCGAGTGTCACTCATTTCTCAAGTGTTTCACTGATGACCACTGGTCAATGAATGTGCAAGTGTACACTAGGCATTAACCTGTACTTGTAGGGGATCCTTTTTTATTTTAACTCGGTAGTGCCTTTGCTCCCCAATGGAATTTCTAGATGGTTCTATCACATATCTGTGCCTGCATACTTTCTCAGTAGATTGTTGTAAAACCTCAGCTAGCAATGACCAGTTCATGTATTCCTAAGGACTGCGCTATGCCACTAATATATCTTCCCTGTGAATGCGAAGAGTAGCGAAGAGAGACGCTTCCGTCCTCTGTTCTTCTCTCCTTCCAGTTTCTCCACTGTTTCTATGCTTTCTATAGTCAAGGTGAAGGATTTTGTGTTTTTGTTATATCGTTTTCCTGTGAGTTATTTTGGGGGTTGGAGTGATAGAGTTTTGCTGCTTCTAGGGTGTTTTTTGTTTGTTTTCTTTTTTTGGCTTTAGCTTGTTATTGTTATGTAATATGGTGTTTTATTGAGCATAAACTGTGTGTTAAGACTGAGTGACATTTGCGTTGGGAAAGCTACTTAAGGTTCAGTCTACGGCCAGATAAACAACGCTTCTACTAGAGGAGGGTTAAAACACTCATGAATGCATGCACCCTTGTTTGCTTACTGAACTTGGTGGAACCTCATAGTTGCCCCCGAAGTGTGCATGCAAAATTTATGATCACACTCTTGAGAATGTGTCTGCTGGTCCTTAAGCTGAGCTTCCCCTTCTGTAGGGTTCTTTTTGTCTCTTTAAAGTCTTTTAATATGACCTAAACGTCAGGATATATTTAATATATATACATTGCATTGTATTGTGTATGAAGTAAGAAGAAATGCTATAATATATTTGAAGTTAAACATTTTTTTCTTCCTTTATATGCGCCTTATTTAGACAGTTTTGCCAAAGTGTTCAATACTTTGTGAACTGGTGCAAAAAAAAAGAAAAAAGAAAAAACGGAAAAATATGGTTTTATTTGTGTTTTGTTTTTTTTTTTGCAGATTTACTGGATACAGCTGGCCAGTTTTAACTGAATGCTGACCCAAAAAGGGCTCATGTATTCACTGAAAACTATTTGCTTCCTTTCGCGATCATTTCATTAACACTACATAACGTAGTTTTTATTAAAAGACTATTTTTTCTTGCTACTAAACGAACAAGATGTCGATGGTTGCAGATATTTTAGAGATAGCCAAAATATTTCTAACCGTCTCTTTGTAGGTCTTTTTTAGAACTGTTTTCTATCATGCAATATTTGTAAGAGGCTTTTTGGCATTGTTGTAGGCTATTTATAGTGGTTCTGTAGCTGAATAAAGCATTTTCAAAAAGAGGACGAATTAATTTGTTTTTCTTATTGTCTACCTTCTTCTGACATCTCAGGCCACAATTGATCTGACATTGACATTAATTTAGATTACACCCAGGTTTCATACTTCAAATTTGGCATATGAAGCTAAAGAACTGAACTTCTCACAAAGCAGCTTTAGTTCAGCTTTTTTTGTGATCTAGTTGTAGAAAATTTTGTGCCATCCACTGAGAAATACCTGACACACAGTTGGTAAGCCCACCCACAGATTATCTTGATTATCAGAAGGAATGGAAATATATAATCATTGTGTATAACTGTGTATCATCAACATAGTTATGAAAATGTTTATTATGTTTCCTAATGACATCACCTAGAGGTAGCATGTACAGTGCAAATCAAGAAAAAGAGAAAAGCAAAGGCCCTAAAACTGAACCCTGTGGGACTCTACAAGAAATGTTACAATTTTACCAGGTATTCAAGACAGTGGATTAGAATCTTGTGATCAACGGTATCAAAAGCTGCACCAATAAGACCAGAAGAAAAGGATTTTGTGCACCAGCGCACACAAACCAATGCTGTTTCAGTACTGTGGTTAGAAAGAAAACCTGATTAAAACTTCTCATATAACTTGTTTGATATTAGATAAAACAATTAAAACAATTTTTTCTAACTCTTTAAAAAGGAGGTTTGGTCTAAAATGATTTGCTATGGAATCATCTGTGCTATTCTTTTTTTAGTAGGGGCTTCACTAAGGCAGTTTTAAAAATGCCTGGAAAAACACCTGTTGACAGAGAACAGTTTACAATAGTTAAAACATTATTTTGAACATAATTTATAACTTTTCCCCGCTGAAAAATGATTGAGAAACTTTTAGGGTTAAAACCACAAATTAGAGTACTAGTAGAGACCACTAGTTTCCTATAGAACACCTCAGATCCCATTATGAAAATATTTGATGTATTCGATGAACTGCCATAAATGTTTTTAAACTTCTTAACTGTTTCTGAGTCAATGTAACACTTTTTAAAGTAACTTCCAGGCACTTTCTTCCTTTCTTCTAAATTGATCTGAAAGAAAATACGTTAATGATCTGATATGAAAACATCAGATATTTGGGACACGTTTGTGTTTGTGAACCTTTAGTGATCACCAGAACCAGGATGTGACCTAGCTTGTGGGTAGGGTTGGAATTCAGTGGTGAGATGAGGGTAAGCGCTAATCTCCACAGCACTTTGGTCCCCAGTTTGACTTGCCTGCTGTGGAGGGTGTGTTAACTTCACTTAGAAAATCACAAAACATCATTTCACCAAGGGAGCACAAACTTTTGCATACTTCTGCATACTCAAAGTTCCAGCGCTCAGCAGTCTGCTGGCGGTGCTGCATGGCCCAAGAAACCATTCATTTTCAACCAAACTTATTTTCTTATTTTGCCATCTTAGCAACGGCTTTCTTCCTGCAACTCATCCTGTCAACCCGGCCTGTTAGGGTGCTGACTCTCAGAGACTTGTCTTCTGGTTCGATTTGGGCCTTTTTGTCAGAGTTCCTTCCAGTTTCAAAGTGCCTTTTGATGGTGTAGGAACCTGAACTCACTGACAGCCTGGCTTTCTTTGCAATTTCTCTGAAGCAAAGACCTACAATTTAAAGGGTTATGATGGTCTGTCTGTTTCCTTTGTTGGTTGCTTTTTTATCATTATGACATCAATATACAACATCCTGCAGTGCGGTACTGTCTAAACACTGTCCTAAAGATGTATGAACTCAGTCTGTTCCAACTCTACTTTTATACTCACAGAATAATCAACAAAAGCTGGGACAGTGTAGAAATTGTTTGCATCAACTTTCAAAGCTTAATTTTGCTTGCATATCTGCAGAACAGCTGCAAGTTGCTAACCTTCACTTGTTCACTGAAAAAGGCCTTTTTTATAACTGAGATTTTTAGTTTATTGTTCAGTTATTTTTAATCTCTGGCAGGTGACTGCCTTTGTACCACTTCATAGTATTTAATGGATTTGAACTGCTTAATTGTCAATAAAATCTTTAAAAATGGAGTGTTCCAAAAACTTTTGACTCCTATAATAGTCCTACTCATTTATCCCAGCCTTGGTTAAAGTGAGGAGTAGCATATTGCTGCTGTCGTGCAAAAAAAACAAATGTATCTCCACATTTTTTTATTTATTTATTTTTTTTGCATAATTTGAAACTGCCAGTTGCTTTTTATATTGGGTTAAATTTTCATGACGAACTGACCAATAGAAACAGTCAAAAAATCCTGGTACACTAACTTGCATTATTAGCTGAGAATGTTTTTTCCTTCTCCCCTAAAGTTACTATTTTTGGGATGAGAGGTTTTCTGGGACCACTAGTTACTTCCGCAATACTTCTCTATACTTCTCTGTATATCCCTCTTACGATCTTCTTGTATGATCTACTCTTTTTTGGTATATTATATGGTCTGCTACCACTAGATGGCAATATACAAAAAAAAAACCCTGTCAACACACATGTCAAATAACAAGTTTTGTCTTGAGTGAAAATAAGTAAACATCCTCTACAGAGAACACACTTCTGCACATTATGATGTACAGTTACTTGTTATGTCCTGACTTTAACACATTGGAAAAAAAAAAGAAACATAAACAGCCTGTGCAAAAGTTATGGAACATTTGTCATATTTTTCCAATGTGTTGGAACTCAGCAAATAAACAGAAAATGTTCAGTAAAATTTGCAGAAAGAAATGCAATTTTAAATGTAGATGATCAACTAAACATGTAATTTAACAGCATAAGTAGGAGTAGTATATATATATACATATATATATATATATATAAGGCAACATATTGGGAAAACTCTTCTATAAGTGCCCAGAGATTTGGTAGTGTATATCCCACTCAAGTACACAAACGCAAAGTACAACAGCTTGCCAACACATCCCATAATCCCATTGTGCGAACTCAATTTGCTGCAACTGCGGCACTTATAGACCTCTGATGTCAGGGCGCATTCTGAAGTTGGCGTTGTGCCCATATTTTAAGAACTTTGGGTCTAAGCTGGATGTCTCTATATAAAAAATAAATAAGATTTTTAAACCTAAAATGTTTTCTCCTGCATACATTTTTTTCTCTGAATGTTACTGGATGCTCTGATTTTTAGTGTTGTCAAAGAATCTTTTTTTTTTGCCACATGAGCTAAAACTGCTGCACGCTGAACTAAAATCATAGTGGTGAATTCTCACCAAAATACCCCAAACAAACCAGCAAACTTTGGAAAATGTGGCAGTTGCTTTGGTAGAGTGGTAAAGTGGTGGAGTACAGTTTCAGTAGCTGCTATATAATAAGGTCATCATTACATCATTTCAGTGTGCAGAAGTGGTAGCTTGCTAGTAGGATGTAGAAAAAAGGGGGGGGGGCAACAGAGTGCAAATAACAAATAACAGTAAGTGTAAACCTAATCTTTTGTTTTCCAAATGATACAAAAACCATAAGCATGTCGACACTTGAGGAGCGCATGCTACTAAAGACAAAATAGAAGGCAGTCATCTTAGAACACAACACGAAATCCAATTTCGAGGAGCTTGAAGCAGCTGCGTTTGCGTGCAACCACTTGGGGGGGGGGTAAGTAGGGTAAGTTTCTGGCCTATGTCTACACAAATTTCCACATTTTCATTCTTTTTGATCAGAGGGACCATGGGAGTACCCCACTCTGGGTTCAGTCACTTTTGTGACGATATCCATTGACTGCATCCGCTTTTGAAATGGGACTAAAGGGCACTGGGGCATGCTAATGCAGTATGGCTGAGCACTTGGCCTCAGTTCAGCTAGAACTTGCCTACATTTGAGAAGACCAATGTCCCTGAAGACATTTTCACTGATTTCATCAGCCCTGGTAACTACATCCAGTTGGCACGCAAAACTGCGGCTCAGCAGAATACTAGCATATGGACTGTCCACCACAAAAATCAGCAACTTTTTTCAGTTTCCATTCCAACGGAGTAATACCACAAGCATTCCCACACATTGACTGTTCCAGCTGGGGTCTTCATCTCTATAGCAGCCAGAGGAGGGCACTCAGGCAATATCTCTATTTACCCTTGAGATAAATAGTTGTTGGTCTCCTATACACCTACTTCTACGTTTCAACTCTGTAGTAGATAATGAAGATAGCATGGTGGTGTGGGGGTAGCACTGTTGCCTCATAGGAAGGGCCTGCGTTTGATTTCCTGACCGGGTGACCAGGGTCCTGGGGTCCATGCATGTTGCATGTGGGTTTCTTCCCTCAGTCCACAGACATGCAACCGGATGAACTGGAGATACTACATTGGAGCCAGATGAATTGGAGATCCTCCAACCCACAGGATAATGTGTGTGAAAATAGATATATACTTTATATTTTTCTTAGACAAATACTTGGCTAAGACTGCTTTTAATATAACAGAGATGGCACTGACCACACAGAAAATGAAACTTAATCCTCTAATGATAACTTTTATTGGGGTATGGAGATAACAACAAGAGACAATGGACTATGAAGATTAGATCCAGCAGGTGGAGCCAGGAAACAAAGATAGCTCACAACAACTAAAACTCTGGAGCAGCAGTTCTCAAATTAGTCCTCTGGGCTTCCCACTTTTTGCTTCAACCTACCTCACCCTGCAAAGTGATAGATCCAAAATCTGGGCCGTCTGGGGGGCCCTGCCAACCATTGCCAAAGATCAAGCATATTCAGGTGAATAAGGGAAAATTTATAATGAAGGCACAGACAGATATGAAGACAAAGAAGTGCACCAAGGCACTTAATAAGTCCTTATAAGGCGCTTAATAGGCCGCATCTAGAAGCTTTTGCTACCGCTCCTGTTCTTTCCCTCCCTTCCTATTGCTCCTCTCCTATCCTGGAAGAGTGCAAACAGTTGAGGAGGGGAAAGGAGTCGGTGGAACGGAGAGAACAAGCAGAAACTGGGGAAATGGGACAGCTAATTCCTTTCAAAGTCAGTAACTTTGATGTTGACTACTGATGAACTGAGCTTATCAGACCGTTTACTTCAAAGCACACCCTTCATTCTCGTGTAGCCAATCTCAGCTGTTACACAAAGCCAGCCAGTCTGCAATTTGTGTGATTTTCTACTTTTATTTTACACCAAGTACAAAAAACACAACAGAGAATACATAAACACAAACCAAACACACAATTTAAAGTATAACTGCACTGCTCTGAGTGTGTCCATCCTCACTTTTAAACTATAAAAGACTTCCTGGGTAGCATGCACTCCTGTGTCCTCTGTTGGAAGCCGCTTTGGCAAGTGTTTGAAGCGGTTTCTCTCGTCTTGGATAGCTGGTAATATGGCACCACAAAATCGGTTTCCAGGTCATGAAGAAGAGGAGGATGAGTGGTACGAAAAAGCAGTAACTGTCAGGATTCTGGATGCAGCCATAGACTGGCTTTTTCACAAGAGGTCTTACGGAGGTCAAAGTCAGTTTTTCAGATGAATCATATGGCCGTAAAGAAATATGCTAAAATCGATGAATGGCCATTGACATACACTGTGCTTTCAAATGTTTCTCTAATGTTATTTTTAGAAGTTAAACCGAAAAAAGAACTGCTTGTGGGTACCCATCCAGCCATTTTTGGGTGATGCAGATGAAAAGAGAAGAGTGCCAAAGGCAACTCTCCAAACGCCAATGGGACAGCACTGCCGAATATTAAGACTACAAACAGTGCAAAACAGCTATTGCAGGATCAAAGACATGAATATTGCAAACTTGAATCATCATTTGTGTTTGCAAGGTATGAGTATAGTTGCTTTATCTATCTATTTTTAAAACATTTTCACAATTATAACACTCAGATATGCTTCTGAGACTTGAAACACAAATGAAGCACAGACTATGAACTGTGTGAGGGCATGTACCACTACTGTCACCGAAAAGGAGGAAGATGTTGGCCATGTCAGGAACAGACTGCATGATGCTGAAGCTTTGCACACCTGACTCATTAGAGATTGTGATTTGGCACAGCTTGCGAGACTCAAGGTGACAGTATCCGTAACTCCAGGTGCATTCCAAAAAAAGTAAGAAACAAAGCAAGATGTAAAAAATTACCCTACAAGCAAACAACTTTGCCAGTGCCAAAACATCTACCCAATTGAAGGAGTTCACAGAGGAGGTACATCTAAGCCAGCCCCCTTCAGTCAGCTAAGTTAATTTAGCTACCCTTAACTCTCCAGATTTCCTTGCTAAGGTAAAAAATGATCAATCTTGCACTCTTTATTTTAGTCAGATATCCTTTTGTATGTTGGGTTTTTCACTTTGTGTGGAATCAACTCTAATCGATTTCCATTACTTGGAATCGTAATCGGAGTCGACTCCTAGATTTCTGGAATTAAACAGCCCTAGCTGTAGAAAAGTCGATGTAGTCTAGGGCGAGCTCAGGTATAAAGTAGTTTTGGTAGGCTTCAGCCAAAATGTTTTAGCCTTTTATACTGCTAGAATTAACCCTTTAGTTTAGGTTGACTAACTAACAGAGGCTCATGAGAGTCAGCATCTAAACTTTGGGCCTCAGGTGTGGGAATTTGAAATGGTGGGCAAGCCTGTGAAGACAACGAAGGAGCTTAGCTGTTGGCAGGTACATTGAGGGTCTTGGTGCTTGTAGACTCTGAAGAGCACGAGACAAAACAGTCAAACATGGTAGTTGAAGCTGCTTAGATACATCACATGCAGTTGTGTCACACCCATCAGCAGGTACAGAGGAAAGGTAAGGTGATTACAATGGTCAATTTGGGATTTATCAGACTGGTTCAGCAAATAACGGATCCTGTAAGTCACTCTAGGAATATCATCCTCAGATTCAAGGCACTCAATCATTCAAGGTGTTTTTGTAGCATGAGGGCAGGTGTTACAGTCCAGAGCAATTTGGTTAAGACAATCAACTTGCCAGGCTGTTGCAGAAGTGGCATAGCCAGCTGCAGGGATAGGGGGGAGTAACTAAGTACAATTTTTTGTAGCTAGTAGCTGTTGCCGCTGCAGTTTTATAAAATGTAGCTAACAGCTGTAGCACCTACAAATTTTTGTGTAGCTATAGCGACAATTTCGCTACTGGCTTCAGACAATCCGCGCAATATCTGAACCACAGACCGCGTCCATTAACTGGGCTGGTGGCGGCTGTGCAACCCTGACTGAGCCGTGGACAGTTCGAGCAAACAGGCACGCAAAAAAATGCAGACTTACTTTGCTCTGCTTTAAGCTTTTGGTCAGCCGTCACTTCTCTCGCATCTCAGGAAACTTTTCCGTGAGTTTCTTGTAAATTATCTCTCAGTGTTTGACTTTGACGAGGCTGAAGTCGCTTCTCCGTCTCCAGCTTCTCGTTCGAATTGTCCCGTTCCACCTTAAATGGTGCCTGAGGCACCAGATTGTACTGCTGCGCCATTTAAGGTGGAACGGGAGAATTCGAACGAGAAGCTGGAGAATGAGAAGCGACTTCAGGTTCGTGAGTTGTTGCAGATTAAACGTATCAGGAAACCAGATGAGTGCTTATAAATGCAAATAAGGTTGTTAAAGGTTGGTGAATTAGCAGTTATGCGTTAACTCCAGCGTTTAAGACCATTTATTGTGAAAACTGTGGTAGAACTGTGTTACAATGATTTTACAGTAAAGGAAGATTATGTTATTTTACCTAAAAATCTAGTTCTGCTGGGGTGCTGCAACAGCTCTGCAGCAGTGGAGAGATTATTCAGGCCTGACTGAGGCTAAAGTGTTGCTGAAGTTTAAAAAGGACTCTGAATGTTATGTCTGTATCTTGCTGAAATGTTTAAATTGGAACAGTTTTATTTCAACAGTTAACAGTGCTTTGCACAAAATTGTTTGGTTTGTATTCAGTTATTTTTGTTGATTTTTGTTAGGAAAAACCTGGAATGATTGACTTTGCCTTTACTTAATCTAATTTTTTGTTGGATATCACGCCTTACTTTTTGGTAATCTTTTTGTATATTTGCAGCTTTTCAATTGTATGTTTCTTTCTGGCACATGATTTAATGCAGTGTCTTGTTCACACTTTCAGTTAGGCTTGTTTGGTGTGTCAGGTGGAGATTAGCTACAAATTTTGGGAAAGAAGCTACAAAGTAGCTAGCTACAATTTTTTCAGCAGCTATCCCAACCCTGGCCAGCTGGTCAATGAGAGTCCTATTGAAGAGCTTGACCAGGCCCTCACATTGAGGACGATATATGCTTGTTCAGGTTTTCTGAACTCCAAACAATTTACACAGATGACTGTCAGTGCGTAAGGTTTCTGGAATGTCATGTTACCAAATATAGTTTTCGAAAAGGTTACTGTCGTAGAACGATGATCTGGAATAGCAGACAGATTGGCGTACATAGAAAAATAGTCTTGAACAAGTACGTACCAAAGCTTGAGATGGGAAGTTCAAGTATGTCAGCAGCAACTTTTTGAAACTGTGAACTTTACTGGGAGAGTGGGCCACAACAGCATTACACTTACACAGTCGGTTGGCACAGAAGATGCAGCTGTGGCTCCTGAGACACAAGAGCTGTGATGATGGTATCACTCATAGCAGGAAGCTTAGCAGGCGCTAGACACATTACATCAGGCAGCTACTTTAGGAAACAATGGGGATGCATGTTCCCCAACAGCAGTGTTTTGTTGGTGATATCGAGCAGGACATGATGTCCTTCTAAAACGTGCCATCCAAATGTAACAGGGTAATGAGCTCCTCTGACAACTTGGGATTTCATGCTGCAACACCTCTTTTCCTAGCCTTATGCCCAGAGTCAAGATGCCCAGGGTGTCTAAGTACTGTCCACTCACCGAGCGTCTTTTCAATGCTGGATGGGATGTTTATAAATCTTCACCCACAATAGAAATAGCACAACCGCTATCAAGTAAAGCAGATAGTTCAGTGCCTTCCACAACAGCAAGAATGTTGTCATTCATTTGCGAGTCATGTCCATCAATGGGAGACTGTGAGGTGTGAAGTTGGGGTTCTGATGGGGTAGCTGATGTTTACGCCTCAACAGCAACCAATGAGTATTTTCCTCAACTGAGCTCCTCAACTGCCTTAACAAGCTTGTCCTCAAAAGACTTAGAGCGAACTATAGCTACCCAGGCTGGGGTCAGAGAAAGAGGCGGACAAGTGGAATTCAACTGTAGTGCAGTATGTGCTCTCTCACAGCGACTGACAGCTTCCTCCATGCTGTATGGACCCATCTCATGAATTTTTGACTGTAAGGCTGGGTCTAAACCAGCCCCAAAGCAGCCAAATTTCTCTCCTCCCTGAGCATTGTGATCTTAATTACAAAAGACTTCCAGCATAAGGTGAATGATAGCTGCACTCACTTTAGGAAACAAGGTGATGTCCATTCCTAAGCCCTAGAGATTTGCCTTGCCAATACCTGCCTATTCAATATTTCATAAATTATGTCATATTAAGTTCAGGTGTACTGTTGGTGGAATTGAACATAACCTTACAATAGCTATACTGGGTCAAGGAGAAGATGAACAAAACTGTGTTTTTCTAACCGGCTCACAACATATCAACACATTTACTAAAAACAAGAAACTCTCGTTGTTTTTATCGTATTAAAATTTATTTGCCTTTATTTTGTTGGCAGATATATACCTGCAAAAAACATACATTTAGCTCAGATAAAAAGTTTCCAACAGTTTTCTGGCCTAAAACTTTTGTACTGTGTGTCAGAGGAAATCTTTTCTGTCCTGATGAGCTAAAATTCATTATTTCCTTTCATAATGCACTATGTAGTCAAAGCAATTTGTACTGTTTAGCTTCCACTACCTAACTGATACTTTACAAATAGAAAAAAAAGTCTGTTTTGAGTTCTTTAGACAACATGAAACAGCTAATCTTGAACTTTATTGTAGCAGATAAAAGTATAAAAAGGTCATAAGATCGCACTGGACAGATTTAAACTGTCATGATAAGGTATTTGTCAATAGTGAAATTCTGATTGTCAGTCTCTTACAAAATATAAAACGTATTCAAGCATGGAGCCATATGGTGTACCAGAAAAACCTCTTGTGGCTCCGAACTCTGCTAAACACTGCACTCTTAAAAATACAGGTTCCTAATACGTTCTCAGCTTAGATCTAGGAAAAACTTTTTCAGTAGGTATAGGACTTTCACATTATATGGAGCTTTAAAAAGGCTCTTTACACTCCACACGTCTCATTTACAAAATCCTTAAAGAGCTTTAAAAAAAGTTCTTTAGGGAAACAAAAGGTTGGTTTTTCCATGGCATTGCTCCACAAATAGCTTTTTGGCACCTTTATTTTTAAGAGCTCGGGTGGAAATATAAAATACATTAACAGCATACAGTGCAATTCTTTCTCAGATTACAGACTTGGACTGTCCCACTAGCCGTTCCTCTTCTGAGTAGCGACGATAGTGATGTCCGAGCAGTGGTTCCAACCCATCAGGTGAGCTATACGCCCGCACAACACATGCGATGACTCCACCGACCACAATCACCACCAGCACCACCACAACAATGGCTATGGTAAGGATCTCGGACAGTGTAAAAGGCCGAGCTGGAAAGAAGAAGACAGAGGTGAGTATCCACACTGACATGCATGGTGAAGAGCACTAGTTTTTTTGTACTTAGCATTATAGTATTGTATAGTATTGTATATGGGTTTATTACAATAGTTATGCACCTTATAAATTACCTTGATTTCTCATGTGGTGTTTTGTTTTCACTGGTCAGTGTGACACTTGGTGCCCAGTCATTTACATTAGCAGGTCATTTAAAGAGGAATTCCACCAATTTCTTAAAGCATCTGCATAATTCAATGCTTAATATGTAAACAGTCATTCAGAGTGGTTTGATGTAAAATGCTCTGTTCTAGGGAACTGTCAGAATTGTTCACAGTGGTGGTGATGGGAACCTGAAATATCAAGAGTTTTACAGTCGTTCTGAGACATAATTATTGGTCTAAAACATATTATTTAAAAAAAAAACATTCCTAACAAAGAGGTACATGCAGGGTGTTGTAAGGCAAAATAGTCCCAGGAAGAAAACTATGTCACCATTATTAACGTATAAACATATTATTACATTAACATGCATATAAAAACTCAGACATGTAGGTTGAATATCTTTTTGGATAGTCAGTAAAATTGCTATATTTGCATTGTGCCCGCTGGTTCTTATCGCCGCCACAACGCACACATTAAACTACTGTGAATGAGTTAGTTTACATCTCAGTCACTGACTTTTGCAGACATTTAGAAAAATTAAGAAATTACCCTTTAACTACTTGTGATTACAAATGCCAGGACCAGAAACTGGATTAAAGGTCCAGATTTGAAGACCTGTGGGTTAAAGAGGTAGTTCTGGGGAAAAAAAAAAAAAAACTAGCACAATTTTCATTACGTTAACTCAAAAGTCGTTGATCAGCGCAGACATGTTTGGTGTCTGAGGTTTGCTTCTTTAAGGCTTGTGTAACTAGAAAGTAATAGAAGTTTATGTTTCACTAATTAGCATTATGCAAACTGCACATTTATTTCAAACAGTCCTGAGTTGTTAGGTAATCTAAAAAGAATTTGACTGGCATACAGCTATTTATAAAATTGTTTAAAAGTACAGACAAAACCCAGCTGCTACCACTGTTTTACTTTTGTCCATTTTTGTAGATAAATGCGTCAAACAGTGTTAGAAACTACATAAGCAAGTCACAGTTTGAGGCAAGTGTGATGATTTGTGGCAGTTTGCATGATGCTAACTGGCGACAGTATAAGCTTCTATCACATTTAAATTACATTAGCCTCGCAGCTCCCCTGCAAAACTCTCTCTCACTCACTCATCACCTAAGATGCTTATGCTCCTGGGTTGTGGGGGTGCTGGAGCTTATCCCAGTGCTCATTGGGCGAAGAGCAGAAAACACCTTGGACAGGTCACCAGTCCATTACAGGGCAGACACACAGACATACACATTCACACACACACACACACACACACCTAGGGGCAATCTGCAATTGCTCTGACTGCATATGTTCGGACTGTGGGAGGAAACCTGAGCACCCAGAGGAAACCTGTGCAGACACTGGGAAAACATGCAAACTCCACACAGAAAGGACCCCGGTCATCCACTGCTAAACTAAAAACAAACTTCGGACACTGAAGTTGTTTTGGTTGATCAACTGTATTTTGGGTAACGGGACAATTAGTACAGATGCACCAAAATACCTGCCACCCAAAGAGAAAAAGGTGCCAAACATTTTGGCCAAAATAAAAAACCCAAACTAGGACTACAGCAAGAAGTCAAAAGTCAAAGACTATAAATAATGTAGATGGGTATTAGACGCATTCAAACAATTTGAGCAGCAGCAGATCAACAGTGAAAACGATGGCTGCATGGAACTATTTCATAGTTATCTGTATCCCCATTGTCGATACCAATACTGCGTTTAAGTGCTGGTATCAGTGCAACCCTACTAAAAAATAATGGAATTCATTGCCCTGAATGACCAACTGTTCTCTGTTGTTGAGAATGTGGCCACATACAGTGGCTTACATACTGAAATAATGTTAGTAAGTTCGCTTTATGTCAACTATTTTTATTTATTGTCAGCTCAGTTTGGTCCTATTGAAAGCAGATTTTATCAATACTAAGAGTCTATTTTCTATTATTATGTTTATTCAAAAGCATAAATAAAACAGCAATCTAAAAGAAAAGATATTTTTAGTGTTCCGTATGTGTTTTATGTGTCTTTAATTTCAGTAACATTTTGTCTTAAGTTGTTATTAACAGAATAACAAAGACATTATCTGCCACATACTTGGCCATTCGACCTCATAGGTGTATCCCAGAGCCTCAGGAGCAGATACGAACATTTCTGCATTTGTGATTGGTGGCCAGAAAGGAACCATGTTGAAGTTCCGGTTGTGACCAATGGGAGCGTTCTCTTCAGGGTACACCGCTGTGCCTGCAACATAAGGTATGAGGTATGTAGATTAGGTCAGTGGGCCTCAATTTTATCCTTACAGACACCACGGGACTTTTATCTGTTATTTATTTTTCCGTTTTTAGTCCCCCATGCACAGAGCCTTTTTCAGGTGGACAAAACTTAATTTCTTTATATTCTCAAAGGAACTTCAATTAATTACAGGCAAAGAAGATAACAGTGGCTGCTTGATTGGTTGAGGAGGTGTCTTATTCTTTAGAAGGAACAAAAGCTTGGGCACTCATGGTGCTGCAGACTAATGAGAAATAGGTTGATCTGTCTTTAAAATGTTTTAGATATTGCTTACGCAGCAGTTACTTCATTGAAAAGTTTGTCCCATTTGTTCTTTTATATGAAATGGTGAGGTATCCAATGTAACGACCTGATCCAATGACCTGATAAAATGGACAAGAAGTGTAGATACACCTAAAAGCTTCCTAGTATTGTACAAATGGTTTCAAACCTGTATAGCTGTACAGGACTAACACATTAGGATCATTTTATACATGTATCTGCAACCAGATTATTTTTATGTTATTGAACTTTTTAATGGTTATGTATGTGGTATGTGTGTGTACCAGGACTGTGTCTCTGGAGCCACTCATCAAAGATGGCATCAGTGAAAGTGTGCAGCAGGACGAAGATAGGGTCGTTGGGGGAAAGATGGGTCTGACCGCCTGTCCCGTTTAGGAACAGGTGAGCCAGGTTGTGTAGACTCCGCACCACTGGGTCATACTCCCCCTGGGGGGCACTGTAACCTAACACATGAAACACAAATGGTATAAAAAAACAATGTTGTGTGTGTGTGCGTTTTACTGTAGCTCCAACTTAGAGATACACGAGTAGGATGTCAGTAGTAGTGCAGTGTAGTATGTGTCAGGGCTGTACAATATAGTTTGTTAATTGTTATTGTGATATTACTTTTAAAATACTTATATTACAGAAGAATGCAATATGCAAATGAGCCCTGTAGTAAATATCACATTGTTATTCTTCTGTGAGCATCTTCATAACACGGGTGCAAATTTGCTTTGGCAAATGGGGGGCCATTGTCAGGAGGTTAAAGCATATATGGATCAATTCTACTGAATTTGTTCAGTGTTATAGTTGAAAATACATTAAAAAACACATTTCAGACTTTTACTGGCTTAGACTAAAATGTTTTTGCTTTGAATGACCCTATACCTTAATTATGTTTGTTTAAACAAATGACTCAACATCAAAACAATGATAACACAACCGAAACTTTCCTAAATGTTTCAGTAGTGACTGCTTCAGGATTGCTTTAGCTAATTTTGCTAATTTTGCTGCTCATCATGTGGCCATGAGGGACAAGGATGCAGTCCTGCTGTAAAATACATGGGTATGGCTAAAATAAGGCTCCGTCTGTCGACTAAAACTATGTCTTAGTTATGACACGAAAACATGAAAAGTTTCTTTATTTAAAAATAAAACTTGTAATAAATTCACATTTTTCAACTTGACTTTAAAAGAAATTAGAAAAGTCTTAAAAAAAAATGTTATTTTTCCCAGGTTGAAATATATATTTAGCTTATTACTATCTCTTTCAATGCTTTGATATCTCTGAATACTTCATTGGTTTTTTTAGTTTTTTACTGTGGGACTGCAGTTTGAACTATTTTTTATATACAGTGATTCAAATGTAACACTGGAAACAAAGTACACCTTTTATTATATTGATATCTCATGCTATTCATCAAAATTAAAACACAAAAACAACTATTAGTAACATGAATAATATCATACATATTCTGTATAGAGATTCAGTTTTGTTGCTTATTATAGTGAAAATTTTTCTCTTTTCTTTGTGTCACTAAAATTATTAGTCTGATCTGCATGTTTGCTATAAAAATTCCGAAAGTACCCTGACGACGATAAATAAGTTGGTAATTAAGAAGAGAAAGTGAACTATTAATAACTGTTATAGCATAGATTAACAAATGTTCGCAAGACTGGAAAGGCTTGTTACTGGTAAGTGTTAATTAATCTCGGTGTTACTGAGCTCTGCTAAAGCCTGATGAGACTTACAAATCAATGTGATCAGTTATTTATCTCAGTGTTACTGAGCTCTGCTAAAGCCTGAGCAGACTGATAAATCAATATGTTAAGTCAGTTATTAATTTCAGTGTTACTGAGCTCTTTTGAGGGACGATGAAACTGAACAGTCTCCTCAGTAGTGGACAAGTTCACAACTGATAATCACGACCGTTCAATAATCAAGACAATTGGTGCTGTACTGCACTTGTGTATGTGTGTTCTATGGCCAGTTACATACATGTCATGAACTGACATTAACATGCTAACTCACTTTATTGTCAGGATTTCGTTATTGGTATATGTTGAATTGTTTGCATAGTTCATGACTATGAGAGCCAAAATAATGCTAACAATTTTATAACTTCATTTAAATAAGTGAATTTTTCACGAAACATACTAACAGAAAAACTGCATTATGAAAACTGTCAACTAGTAATAGCAAGAACTAGTATGAATAAAATAAAAAACTTTTTCATATATAGTAAAGGAATATGTTACTGAACACATAAGGACAGTTTTCAGGCATCTACTTTTCCAAAGTATTCTGCTCAATACTGTGTATCTTACCTTCAATAGTGTTTCTGAAGCTCCTGGAGGAGGTGGAGTAATATGGAGGTGTATCAAATGTGTTCAGGTCCAGGCAGTCAATGATATCTTGAGGTTCCGGTAGTTTCTGAACCATTGGCCTAGCCACGTTACCGGCAGGGTTCCGTCTGATTGGCCCACTCTCTGTACCTACACACACACAATGCATGCACCATAGCATGATAATACTCTAAGATGCTTTAAATAACACAGCTTATACTGCAAGGCAAGCATGTCAAACTGGGGACCTTTCAGGCCAAAGTGTTGTGGATATTAATGTTTACCCTCATCTAATTTTCAGAATTCAATTCATGAAGGCCTGGCTAATTAGCTGATGAGCTGAACCAGGTGTGTTTAACGAGGTAGTGTGCTGAAGTCTGCAGTGTTTTGGCCCACAAGGACTGGAGTCCAACACATGTGCTGAGAATTTTTAGCTGAAGTTAAACACAGCTCAAACTGCTGCATTACTGCACCCATTATTAGGACAAGATTTTGTTGTTTTTGTAAGACGCATGCCTTTTCAATGAATGTTTGCTTTCTTTCAGTATTTTTATGTTAGTCCTACATCGCTTCAGTTAATTATGTATACATCTTCTGCTGCTTGTCTTGAGTGACGCTTGCATATACATGTTACACTGCAATGGGTAGCAGTCAGTCAGTGAGTCAGTAAGAGACAGTGATTCTCATAAGCACAGTGAAAAGTAGTTTTTCCATGATATTGGCCCTTCAGATGTTATTTCCTATACAAATATATGATACCCATCACTTGGTGATTTACATTTTTCAAAGAAAATGTGAGATACAAACTAAGGTTTTCATGTATAAAGGATACTTTAAGGGATCATCTCAATCTGTATGGATTTTACACGTAATTGCTTTAATGCAAGTTTGAAAGGCACCTCATTTGTAGCTGAAGTGCTGTTGTAGCCTCTGTGCATTCTGTGGTGAAGTAATTGTTTTCTTACAGCAGGAGGTTAAGTGAGGTTAAGCTGAATAGTGCACGTGATGGTAATTTTGGGTTTTGGCCACATAAGGGTACATCTCTCTAACCAGCTCACATGCCTGCCAGGATTATTTCAAACTGTGCGAGTGAGTATGGTGAATGTGTTCCATGCATCATGTGATATGTGTGTGTGTGTGTGTGTGTGTGTGTGTGTGTCTGTCTGTTTCTATTTATGAATGTTTATTTCTTGTTCTGCTCCAAGGTTATTAAAGCTTTCTCAAACGCATAGGAAGCATTTATGACTTGTGTCTTTAAAGCTGCACTGTGTACATTTTGGAGATGTGGAGACCACTGTTATGGAAATGTGTAATGGCATGCAACATGTGGAAAAGGATTTTGTAACGTGGGTTGTGCTGTTCTCATGCTGTGCAGTGCTGATGTAGTGAAATATGCACCTGTTTAAAATCCTAAAACTCCATTTCTGCACACACATGTTGCATAGAACACACTGAACATATAATGATAATTTTGTCCAAACAAATTAAAGCTGCACTGTGTAAGATTTTGGGATTTGGAGACCTCTCTGGTGGAAACGTATAATTGCATGCATTATGTGGAAGAGGCGTCTGCCACGGGATCTGCCATGGGATAAGGCTCATGGGAGACGCATGACCCCTTAAGAGGGACTGTTTATTGTGTTGCTGATATTGTTTTCTGTTAGTTTTATATAGATTTATACGTGTTTGAATGTGTTATTTTGTGTTGGGGTGCAGGCATAGTTAGTGTGGGTTGGGGGGTCACCAACAGTGGGGTTTTTTCAGGTGACCTCCCTGCTATTTTCATGTTGATGCAAGTGATTTTTCTGCTTTCTGTTCAATAAAGAGCAATTTTCTAGCAAGAATTATAGCCTCACCTGATTCTTCTTCGCCAAGAGGCCACAATATCTTTATTAGTGTACTGTTGATTTTACATTTGAGGCCTAAACATCCAGCTGGCCCTTCTTTATGAGCGTGTGCATGTGACGTTAATATTCAAGGACACATGATGGTGTCTGGAAAAACTCAAAAAAACTGACCTGACACCTCTAAATTGTTTCAGGTTTTATAGTGAGGCTCGCAGCAGCGCATGCACACCATATTTTCTGGCTTGAATAGGTAAAGATGTGTAGAGACAACTTTTCATATCCTTTATGAATCTCCTAAACCTATTCGCCTGTTACCACAGTGTTCAGGTTTGTCTTAGATATGCTGTGACATGCACTCAGCTTCACTTTGAATCTCAAAACTAGAGCTTAACAAATGAATGAGACTGTTTCCTTTTGTGTAAGCATTTTTTATCGGTTTGACATGTACTAAATTATCTTCAGTGCAAAGTCATAGCTGTGGGAGTTCTTTTAGTGTAGCCTCTAGTTACATGAATGTGATTATTTTTTTAAAGTGTCATGTCATCTTTAGTCATTAGATAATGACGTTAGTTAAGGAGGACATTAGGTGGTGTTATAAATTAATGCAGATGTTCATTTATTTAGTTTCTTCTCAGATTAAAAAAATCATTTTCTGACGTTGGTTGCCATGCCTCTTATCCTTACCTACAATTTCCTACATTTCTTCTTAAGTGGTCACCAGGAGGGTTTCTCTGTTTAGGTACTTATGTGACTTCAGAATTCAAGCAGCTATATAGAGCCCCAACCTCCCACCAAGTAGAAAGAATATGGCAACACCTAGACTGATTGAGCTCTTGACCTGTTTCTTGGTTGGGGCATATAGCACTTCTTAAAATGAGTATTTTACCAAGGCCTAGGAGAGCTGTGTCAACCCTGTTACAGTTAAATACACTTAAGGTATGGAGGGCTATTGGTAGCTTTGAAAAGAGGTCTAAGTTGACCTCTGTTTTAATACAATTATTAATACACCTGATTTAATACAAGCTAGTTGTGATGCAGACAGGCTTTTGACTTTGCAGTAAAAGGCAACCAAAGGCATAAAAAGGTTAGCTGATCTTTTTAAAGATGGTGATTTCATGTGTTTTGAAAGGTTGACTCTGTAATATTATTTACCGAGACAAACTTTTTTTAGATTCTTACAAATTTTGAAATTATTTCATCAAGAACAGTTTGTTCACCAATAATTTTGAGAAATCCCCTAAAGAAAGACTCTTATTTTACCCATCTGGAAAAAGGTCTGTGAGTCAGTTAACATCACTCACTCTGTTCAACAAAAATATAATCTATGAACGTACATGGTATATTTGTTTATCGTCAACAGCATTCTGACTTGTTATTAGGCTGTTAAGTTTCTAGTCTGGTAGACCAACTGGGAAGTCTGTTTGCAGCATGTGTTTAAGTAGTACTTTGTCATGAATTAAATGAAACAAATAAATAGTATTTTTACGTTTGTATACAGTTTTCTATTTCATTTTCACTGATTTTCATGGCTTATTGTAGTGTATATTGCTGTGAAGTGCATGTAAAAATCGGCGACGGCTCTGTTCTCTAAATCTATTCTCTTCGCACTCGCAGCCTGTGTGAAAGCGCTTACCCATTAACGTGGGCGCCGAAATAAAAAGCATGACTTTCCGCATTGCTCACGCCACACAGATGCAGTGTGTGTGAATAAGGATTTAGAAAAGCTCAGCTAGGTTACTGGATAATAAGCCCTAGTATGTAATAAGCCTGGGATTTTAGGGGTTAAGTTCTGCACTCCATTCTACAAGGTATGGGGGCCTTAAATGAACTCCATAGGGCCAAACTTAGCAACCGTTGTATGACTGTTTTCCTTGATCTCTGAATCTGTAACAAGGCCCACCAGACAACCCCCCTTTCTATTTCTTTCTCTGTACTGAGCCTGTTGAAAAGGTTGAATTGAAATGCATTTTCTGTGTAATGTAAAGTCTTATTTAGTGCCCTTCAAAGGAAAAGCCAAATAGAAATATTCTAACATACTAACATACAATTATGTTCTAACATAATAACATACTGGCTAGCATTTTTGCTAGTGAGTTATGATTAAAATTAGCTAACATTGTCACTATGGAATAGTCTTTTTACAAAATATTTTGGTATTTTGGAATGGAACATTCAATAATTTATTTCAATAAAAAAAAACAAAAAAAAACATAAATGTGGTACAGGGTCACTCAAAGCGAAAGGAGTTTAATCCAAGTGAGTTAACAGGAACAAAATGGGTTTTCAACTCTGACTTCAAACCAATGCGGTAGACTGAATCTGTATGTGTGTGTGGGTCTCTTACTGTTGCAGATGGTCCCTAGTTTCTCATACTCCTCCACACTCTCACAAAGCACTCTCCACTGGGAGAACACAGAGTTGGAGCTGATGCCATTCATATCAAAACTGCTCCTGGCTCCTAGCAGGTCATCCGTACAGATATCACACTCGTTGCCTCCAGTGGCAAAGTTCCAGTATGGCAGAGCAAATGTTGGGTCCCCAAGCATGTCCTACACACAAACATATACAAGTGAGAACACTGCCTGTCAAAAGTTTGAAGACACTTAAATATTTTTGTTTTTGATAAATGATCATGTTTACTTTGTTGGTTTTCTAGCGTAACATTAAATAGCACTGTTGCCATACTGCACACATTGTGTCTCCTTTTTGTGATGTCAGCACTCAGCAGGACAAAAGAGTTTCAATATGTGCTTTTAACAGTAGTTGAAAGAAAACTGTCTAGTCAGCAAAGACTACTTTGATAATAATGAAGCTCGTAAAATATGCTTGAAGTATGAGGGACTGAAGGGGGTCTACAGAATAATGGAAGCACATGAAATACAGTCATGAACACCTACCACAGGTGCACTTTGTAGGTTTACAGTTACTGACTGTAGCTCATCTGTTGCAGCACAAATCATCAGCCCCGCTCTACCCTGTTCGTCAGTTGATGGAGACCACCAAAGAACTGCCACTAACCAGATGTGATTTTGATGGTGAGCCATTCTCAGCACAGCAATGACACCAACATGGCAGCAACATTACATTATGTGGCAGTTGGTTGGTACAGTGTAGGAGGTAACACCTCTGCCTTCTACACTCTTGACTGAGGTTCAGACCCCAGTCTAGGTAATCACCCTACACTATGCCAATAAGAGTCCTTGGGCAAGACTCCAAACACTACCCTCACCTACCTGTGTAAAACGATCAAATTGTAAGTCGCTCTGGATAAGAGCATCTGCTAAATGCTGTAACCGTAAGTGTGACCTACAAAGCACTCCTATGTGGTAGGTGTTTCTGATAAAATGGCCAGTGAGAATTTGGAATTTGGAGAATTTCTGTACTCAATAATTTTGAAAGAGATTCGAATGAGGGCTAACCAGCGCTAAAATATGTTAACTGTCATACATTAGTCAGCTATAATCATTTGTACATTTGTTTAATGATACAGGGGTTGTGCTAAGACAAGTGCTTCCTCTATTGTTTATAAGATTGTGGAAGTATCCTATTCCAAATAAGATGTTATTTTGAAAATAAGCCATTGTTTTGACATATCTCTAGAAAATAAGCCATTGAGCCAACATCAAGTTTCCAGTTTAAAATATTACATTACAGAGCTGGACTGTGTTGTTTTAGCTACATAAAACTGATCAGGTCGGAAACAACGATGAATTTGCCACAATGCTAATATAAGCATCTATTCCCAGGTGTGCAAAATAAATACTGTTTGAAATTTAAAAACAAGCTCTGGTTTTACTGATTTTGGCAAAAACTATGCCGTGTGCTACATTTATCATTGAGTTGAGTGAGATTTTTGTTACAGTAGAGCCTGTAGCAGCCTTGCAACAGTAGCTATGAAAGAGTGCATTTGTGGGTGAAGTATGAAAAGATCAATGTGAAGTTTGAGATTTTAAGATGCGTTTCATTGGCTGATTGCTGTGATGATTAGATTGTTTCATTTTTCAAATGTCCAAAAGCTGTAAAATTGCCTTTGCCATTTCATTCCCATGTCTACCTAACTTAAAGTTACACCTCTGATCTCACCTGCATGTCTCTCTCCAACTGCAGCAGGTGAAAACGGTGCCAAGTGAGGAATCCAGGGCCTTCATGAGAGAAGTCCACTCCTCCGAAGCTGTCCTGCCCACGCCCCATGTAAGTCTTCCCAACAGAGTAATAATGAGTCCAGACGAAGAAGTTATAGATGGTGATGTTCTCAAACTGAACGCTGTTTCCATCCGTGCTGAAGATCTCCTCATAGCGTCGTGTGCAGATGACGAGATCGGGGTGGATGGTCCGCTTAGCTCGGTCCAGAGCTCTAACAAATGCCCGCTTCTCCTCGGGAGACATCTGCATGATGTTACGACGCACTGGATTTGCGAGTACATGGACGTGAATGAGAAACATGCATAGACATATACTGTTGTGTATCTAGGTAGGTACAACAGGTAGATGGATATACAGACAGACAGACAGATGGACGTAGGTAGATAGGTGGGCAGACAGGTAGATAGGTCAACAGACAGATGGATAGACAGAGATAGATAAACAGGTAGACGGATAGACAAAGATAGGGAAATAGACAGGTAGACAGACAGGTGGACAGACAAATAGATAAATAGCTAGATGGATAGATAGATAGGTGGACAGAGATAGATAAACAGGTAGACGGGCAGACAATGAGAAGTACATAGACAGGTAGACAGACAGATAAATAGGTAGACAGACGGGTGGACAGACAAATAGATAAATAGCTAGATGGATAGATAGATAGGTGGACAGAGGTAGATAAACAGGTAGACGGGCAGACAGGTAGATAAACCCCGGACACACAGATAGACAGATAGATACATAGATAGACAGATAGATAGATAAATAGACAGATAGATCAAAGGTCACACAAGCTATGTTTCCATCGACTTTTTTGCACAAATTGCAAGCGATACATTGAAAATGCTCAAAAAGGTAGCAATTTAGCTTTCATTAAAGCTGACTTTTAAACAGATAGATAAATAGATAGATAGATAGACAGACAGATAGGTGGATATATAAACAGTCAGTCAGATATTCTGACAGACCTAAAGAATCAGACTTGTTTATCTGTGTACTGTAGTGGTTTTTTCTGTATAGATATACCTCAGAATACCAAATAAAACTCTAAATCAGTCCTGAACTGCTTGCACGCATGAACTAGTCTGGCAAGCAAGACTCCTAGCTACATCAGACAGTCTAGTGCATCTTATTGTGGCTAAGAACTGGCTGCTTTGACAGGAAGGGGCCTTGTGACTGACCTGCAAAGCAACCAGTCACATTTCTTACTATCAGAATGCAGCTGACAAAATCCTGATAGCTGTGTCCAACTTAGCGTTCAGTAGATGTCAATGGATGGAACGTCTGAGGCAGAGACATCAAGGTTTTATAACTAAAACCTACACAATACTATCTGTCAGTGCTTGAAAAATGAAGGCTGCACTATGTAAGTTTGAAGGACGTGGAAACAGCTAGTGTAAAATGTTACATTTACAGCATTTAGCAAACGCTCTTATCCAGAGTGTCTTACAAAAAGTGACAAAAGTGCTTTGGACCTCTCCCCTCTGATGATTGCGAGTGTGTTGAAAGAGAATTCAAAGAGAACATAGTCAAAACTTGACAAAGGATGGGTCTTTTTAAGGGAATTATCTACTGTCGTTATATCTTCATCAGTACAATGTAGCGCAGGCGATTAATCGAATTTTACTTTTATTTGCGATTTTGGCGATAATGAAAACCAACGATAATGAAAACAAGATAATCAAGAAAAAATTATTATTGTACCGCATTATGCAATGATGTGGCCTCCACCTGCTCATGGTTTGTGCACACTGGCATAAGCATATTTGCATTATATTTGCTTATGTAAGTGGTGTATCCTTACCTACGTTGATTCTCCGGTCACAGTTAGGGCCAGTCAGTCCATGTTTGCATCGTCCACAGTGGTATCCACTAAAATTGTCATTACACCGACAGGTTCTGTTAAAGAAGCGCTGCGGCCATCTTTCTCGGTCATCCCATCCACTGTGTGGGTATTGAGGCCCATGTGGACGGCCATCAACAGCCACCGGCATACATCTTCCCCGTCCAGTGCTAAATCCACACTCATCATTGGCTCGGTTGGTGGGTGATGGACAGCAGGTGCCACTGCGGAGTCCCTCAGGTGTCACACATTGGCGTGGGAACTGACCTTGAGTCACCACAACGTAAGTGCACACCAACAAGACACTCCACCACATCCTATGGGAACCATGAAAATAAACACTATCACAGGAAAACAATAGGTCCATCCCCACTGAATTACAGAATAAAATGCCTAAGGAGCTTTTCCACTGCATCAGACTGTGAATCAGCCAAAAATGGCTAGTGAGTGTGCATGTGCACAGATTTTACTTAGTAATCTAGTTAAGCTGTGCAGAACATTGCCAAAATTCTTTCAGCCTGACGGAAAACTGTAGCATGAAAAACTGAAAAAAAAAACCAAGTTTTTGTTAAAAAAAAATACATTTCGAATATGGTAACTCATTTAAAATTGGTTGCGTATTCATGTCAAAGGTCACACAAGCTATGTTTCCATCGACTTTTTTGCAGAAATTGCGAGTGATAAATTGAAAATGCACAAAAAGGTAGCAATTTAGCCTTCATTAAAGCTGACTTTTAGCAACAAACAATGCTTTTCATAAAGATGTCCTATACTGCTAGGGTTGGGTGGTTTCATATCCTCAAACAGATATTACCACATTATACTGTATTACCTCGTGTAAAGCTCATAAGTGATGTAAAAGCAGTTATGGTATTTTTGTGTGTCTTGTTTTGTGAAATTTCAAACTTATTGTAAAGTTCAGTTCATTTGGTCACTACATAAGTAACCGCAGTGCCTGATTTGCAAGCCTTCTTTTAGTAAATGTCAAACTATCTATCTAACAATCACTAAATATTAAACAGTGCTGCAGAGAGGAGCAGGATAGCATTAGCTTAGCTAGCATGATAACAGCTCTGCACACCATAGAACATGTTCAGTTCTGGCTAACTAAAGCACGGACACAAGTTTGGACGATAATGATGCTAATTCAAATCTAAAGGAGTGAAGTGTTGCAACTGCCATTGAAATGCGAAATTAAATCTGTTCCATGATGTTTGGATCTGCGACTTAACGTTAGCTTAGCGAGCAGATCATACAGTGCCACATTTCACAGTACATGTTTGATTCTATCTGAGTAGCGCTCTGCTAACACAAGAATAGATGATAAAAACTGTCTGTGGAAGAGGTTCAGGATGGCTCAAGTATATGTGATGGATGAGCCCACTGACACTTTACACACTTCAGAGACAGAGGATGTGTGGGTACTCCACCTGAGCATCTGTGGATGTTTAGTTCAGCTCAAGGTCACACACTCCGCACACACACATACACACACATCTCAGGGATGGGAAAAGAGATATGAGAGTTCAATTTATGGCCAATAGCTAAAGCCCCAGAACTGTATGAGCCAAATCAGCTCTCTCACCTTTATACACACCTATGTCCACATAACAACAGGGGCATCTTGAACTTATTACCTTATATGTAGTTCAAGCATAAACTTTCGATTTCAATATATGTAACTTTTGTGTATGTCATTTCGGGTATATAAATGTAAGGGCGAATTATATGGCTGGTTTGTATGTCTCATACCAGGTACTGCGCTGTTATATTGACAACTTCAAATTTCTTCATTACTGAAAAAAATCCTGCTTATTTTAGGTTTGAGAGCAACAAATTTTGGTGTTTGGGACTGTAGCGTTTTGGATAAGCTAACGATAGCTTAGTTAGCAGGCCAAATGTGCCACACACCACAGCACAGGCTTCAGGTTACAGCTAACTGATGCTAAAATGACACACATTTAGAAGATATTTGAAAGTGCAAAGTCGAGCAGCTGGAGTTATTTTAAAAGCGGTAATATGTTCTGGGTGTGTGTAGCACTTAGACATCGCTGAGCTTCTATCATATTTATTTCTTCCAAGGTTTTTCCTGGCTCTGATTTCTGTCAGTGCCACCTATCAGTGAGCCCCTTACACCACCAATCAGTGACCCCTCTTAAATATAAATGTTTATTTAGCCATTCAGACATACAGTAGAAATTTAATGTCAATTTTAATATACCTCATCAAAATGATCATTTGAATCATTTTGAAATACCGTTATTGCTTTTTAATACCACAGTATACTTTATTACTGCTTTTACCACCCAACCCTGTTTTAGTTTGTCAATTTTAAAAAGTTTGCACAAGTTGAGCCTGTAAGTGAAATATTCTCTTTCTTATCCACATTGAGTTATTTGAACAGTTTCCACGTAGGAATATTTACTATAATAATACTATAATAATTTCTGGACATTTCTCGTTTTCATTTTCCTCCGAACTGTTTCTCTCCACCATGCTGCTTGTATTTGCTTAGGTTTTTTAAGAGGTATATGAAAGAAAACTGTCACATGACATTGAATTTATGTGTAAATGCGTTATTTTCCATTTTTTTGCTGTCGACATACTTTTTAGCTAAATTTGAATGGAAAATTTTTTTGTCCGCATTCATAAAATGTAACTGGCAATTTCCCTTCCCATTTTCTACATCAACAAACTTTTAAAGCATTAAAATGCGTTTTGTAAACAAATCCTTTGAATGGAATCATGGCCAGTGTTAGGATAGATCAGTTAAAGTGTTTTACTACATAATTTAGATCTTTAAGAATAAACATCTGATTGATATGGTAAGCAGATCATTCACAAGCTTGTTTTAACATTGATGGTTAGCTAAGTAAACCACATCTATATGTGCCACCATTCTTTCATTATCAAACTCATATCATCAGAACCAAAACAAAGAACTCTTGTGCTTAGAAGTATTAATATGATTTCAGCAGTGTTTTTCACCCATTCCAGGGTTAGTATTACTGGTCAGCATTGTCTTCATTGAGGAATGTGTGTGTGTTTTATGTACTTAAAGGAAAAAAGTTTTAAATCAGTGTTTAAGAATAATATATAGCCAGTTTGGCTGTAGACATGTATATAAAATGATTCTAATATGCTAGTCCCATTCATAGGTTTCAAATTAGTAGTACACAAGGAAGATATAAAAAAATAAATAAGAAACTTTAGATGTCTAGACTGATGAACAGAGCTGTAGAAGATCCTAAAATGACAGAGAAAGCTGTATAATTTTGAGACTGAAGTAATAATAAAATTAAGAATTTGCTTAAGAATTTATCTTAATTCAGAATTCGTCATATTTCAAAAGTGGAGATCAAACCTCAGCGCAGATAACTTAACAGAAATGAATGAAAATGGTTAATGACAGTATATCAATCATCACTGAATATCATGTAATAACTCTTAACATACTGAATAAAATGTCTAAAAGTACAATTTGGCAAATAGTTTGCAATATTTAGAGCCTCACTGTATATGATTTTATTGTATTATTATATAAAGTTACAAAAAATTGTTAAAAAATGTCAAGTGATTCTGAACGCTTGAACAGTAGCGCACACTGGACGTCACTGTCAAGGAAACGGTAGGCCTTGTCCCAACTGAATTAGAGAAGAAGGCACTTCTTCTAGTGTTTTTCTAGTGCACACTACATAAATCAGCCAAATATAAGAAGGACACATTTGTAGTACCCATCTTCAGACTCATATCATCATATCAAAAACACAGAGTTCTATGAATACCTCCAGGAATTATTGATCTCAGCTGTATTGTTCACTTAGTCCAGGATTACTTTTAGTATATTAAGCAAACTTCTTCACACAAGAGTACTAGACAGAAAAGAATAACAATAATAATAATAATACAAAAAGGTATTTAAAAGAATAATAACTGCTGCATTTGTTATAGAAAGCTCTCATAGACATTTGCTTATGTATTTTTTTTTTTGTTTCGGATAATGTTATTTTCTCACAAAATAATAATTGAATTAATTGATTTCAGTACAGTAAAATGTTACAAACATACAGAACCTTATATAGCTCTCATATGTGTTGCTTGTTTCTTTACTTTTTTATTTGATCTCAGGTAATGCCATAGTTGTATGCAAAAGTTTGTGCGCCCCTGGTCAAATGAATTTGCAGAAAAAAATGCTATGTTTATGTTCCCTGTAGAGGATACATTAACTTACTTTCACTTGGAAAATCAAACTTTTGCATATGACTACAGGTACAGTATATTCAATTTTAAACCAATTTTATGGCTTATGTGAAAATGCATCTAAAATTATCTAAAATGAATTTTTAGGATTTATTTAAAATCTAAAGTATTGTTAGCATGTGATTTCAATATTTTATTATTTCTCCTAATTAGCTCTTACCACACAGCAAAATATCCAATATAATATTTTAAAATAAAATGAATGTACCTGATATCCGTTTTCTCTCTTTCTCTGTCTGACTCACTCCCCTACTTCCCCTTGTACTGCCCCTTGGACATTCTTATTTATACCCCTCCCCTCATGACTCTACACATCCTGCTGATCCCTTCATCTTGTGATCAGCAGCCTCTGGGGGGGGGGCGGGGCAGACAAGGTTTTTTACTGCTACTCATGCTAATAAAAATATGCAGTGAAATAGCTCTGAAAATTTGCTTAAAAGGGCAAATTTATGTAAGAGGACAGAAAAACACTTTTCTTCCACAAAAGGAAAGCCAGGAGCTCAAAGATAGAGAGAGTGTAAAAGACTGTGTCCTATACCAGTGTGCATGTGTGCTCTACATAAGTGGTTCTTAATCACAGGTGGGCCTCGAAAGCATCATTTATTGGGAGGGCCAGTGGTCCCGAGTTAGCCAATGATGGCCCAAAAAATCAATGAAAAACTAATTGACCTTACAATAAGCAAGAAATAGAAAATGGCTTTAAACAGTGGACAATATTAAAATAGGTTCTGCAACAACAACGCACAAATGCAGCTTCATTGGTTTCTTGCCCCTTGCCTCTAGAAACATAATACACACCCACACCACCACCACCCCCCACACATTTGAGTGACTCATGTTAAAATTTGTGTAGTAGAAACAGTCCACTCGCTGCATTCCCTTTTGATATTTTATGTTCAGTGATATGTCATATATTGTGGTGGTAGGCACATAGACATAGCTTTAGATGAACAAAACATAGATTAAAATTTTCCCCAAAAAAAAAAGATTTAAGCAAAAAACGTTAGTTTTGTTGTCTGATTTCTAGTGATGAAGAGGTGAGCCCATCACTCTTTAGCAGTACAAAGTTTACAGTTTTCTCTGCTCGTACACATATGGTTCAGGTAATGAATGCATTCACACCTCTGCCCCCTGCTCATCTCATCGTCAACGAGCAGGACGTTAACAGGCTTTTCAGCAACCTCGCTGCTGGGCTTTAATTACATTTAGGGCATCATATGCCTTCAAAGAGGGAGTATAAGACAATTATTCATTATCGCCCACCACTAATTCATTGGTGATACGAAGCTGAAGTGGCTATTCGCCAGCTTTTTGTTCGAATTTTCCCTCTCCACCTCAAATGGTGCAGCAGTTACATTCTGGCGCTTCAGGTGTCAATACGGCTAGACTATTTAAGGTGAAACGGGAAAGTTAGCTAGCTAGCTACTGAGACATTAGCATGCTATTAGCGATTTTTATGCTTGTTATGAAGAAAATGACCATAATACATTGAAACTACATTAAACTAAGATAGTACAATGGTTATCGTAAGTTTTTAACAGAGAAAATACTTACATTTTTGGGTTTCTTTGGTCGCTCACGCAGCCATCTTGCAGATTTTTCTTTTTTTCTCTTAAAACTCAGTCTGGAGTGTGCTTCTGAAAAACCTCCATTTGGAGGGCCATGTAGCCCTAACACTTCGCACTACCCCTCTATCCCAACAAAAGTTGGGACACCCTACCCCTAGACGTGAACGTGCAAAACAGAGGGCTAAGGGCTAAGTGGTAAGGGCAAGGGGTGAAATAGGATTGGGCCTTAGGCTCTCCATCCATCCCAAACCACGGCTATGACCAACCAGCACAGATTTTTATCAACATCTTCAACAAATCACTGGAACTTTGCTCTGTCCACATGTTTCAAATCATCTACCATCATTCCAGTACCCAAAAAACTAACTGTGGAGGAGGGGGCATGACTGGCTCAGTTTATTTGCTTAACATTAAAAGTTATGGTGCATTTAATATGTTTTATTTTTTTCCAATATGTTGAACTCTGCAAGTAAATATAAATCATGTACTGAAATGTTTCAAAACATCTACCATCATTCCAGTACCCAGAAATCTAACTGTGGAGGAGGGGGCATGACTGGCTCTCTGTCCTGCATGTGACGACCCTGACCTCTGTAGCCATGAAGGTCTATAAATGCCTGGTCTTAGCCCATCTGAGAGCCATTACAAACACTTTGCTGGATCCCCTGCAGTTCAAATACAGAGCTAACAGGTCTATTGATGATGCAGTCAGCTTGGCCCTGCACTTCATGCTACAGCATCTTGACAGTCCTGGAACCTACACTAGAGTTATATTTGTGCACTTAAGCTCAGCTTTCAGCACCATAGTGGCAGAGCTGCTGTGGGTCTTCAGGACATCTACAACAGCAGGATGACGAAGAGTGCCAGCAAAATTACAGATGACCCCTCCTCTGGTAGAAGATTCGGGGCCATCAAAATCAGCACAACCAGACATGCTAACAGCTTTTTCCCCTGAGCTATAGCACTCATTAACCACAGTGGACACCTCACACTTTAAACTTAAACCATCAAACCTCCTTACTGTATCACAGTATAACTTTTAATGCTTATGTGCCCAAATATTCAATATATTCAAACGTTTATATCTTTCACGTCAGCTTTTTATTATCCTTTATTCTATTTATTGTATTTTTATTTTTTTGTCCTTTATAAAGATATTTGTTTATAGTCTGTGTGCTTGTTTGGTCTGTTTAGTATGTTGCATGTCATAAATGTGTGACTCACCAAGACAAATTCCTTGTATGTGTAACATGCTTGGCGAATTAACATGACTCTGATTCTCATTCTGAAATAAAACTGCTTCTGGTCTATTCCTCTGATTCTGGTCTGTTCTTCACTCATGAATGGGTTCTTAGTTGTAGACCTCTGAAGTTGTGTGTGAGTGTGTAGTTGGCCTACATTTTTCTCTATGAGAAAAATGAATGTTTTTTTTTTTCTAAAAGCTCCTTCGCACCTGTGGTAAACAAAAAGATTCCAAAGCTGATTTTGTCCTGTGTACACTTTTCCCTGTGAGTCTTGTTAGATCCTTTGAGTTATGAGGTCATTTAGCAGACAAAATACAAATAATGCTACATTGCAAATCTGCTGTGCACTAAATTAACATCATAGAACAAGATACTGCACCAAAATTAGGGCTGTGTATTGGCTGGCGACACACTATATATCATGATACAGGGATTATGATTCAATATATTGCTATATATCGTGATACTGCAAGCAAAGCTTGATAAATTGTGATTTTTTTTAAATCTATTTTGAGGAAAACTGTAATATTATAAAAACACACCACCACATTTATATTAATCACAGTCCCTGTAACATCCAACAACATAGCACTATTTTTTGTGCAGTCTCCATGAACAAAATAATAAATATTTGCTTATATCAGTAAAAAAATTAAACTAAAAGCTTGTTTTTACCTCCTTGTAGTACTTGACCACAGTGATGTCAGTGATGTGTTGTCGGGAGGTGTAACGAGGCTCCATTGTATTACATAATGTCAAAGTCAAAATGTCCCAACGTAGGACATAAATATAGGCAGCTCCCTACATAAAACTGTAGGTAGGACATTGTGATCTTACAAAGCTGAAGTCAGCTTCCTATTCACCAGCTACTTGTTCGAATTTTCCTGTTCCACCTTAAATGGTGCAGCAGTTATTACAACGCCTTAGGTGCCACAATGCACTACTGCACCGTTTAAGGTGGAACAGGAAAATGCAAAAAAGACTGGCAAATAGGAAGCTGACTTCAGCCTTTTCTAAATCTCATCAGAAAATGTTCTAAAATTGCATTGTAGTGATATTAAGCTGAACAATACAATAGACTGTATAATAGACTTGAAGTAAGGCTAAATTAACATTTAAAAACAGTTACTATGCTTTGCTAATGATATGGGCATATTTGCTTGATAGATAGGACAAATTGTTCAAACACTGGTCTAAGTTTTGGGTTCAGTTATTGGTAGTAGTGTTACTAGTCAGCCAGGTTTGCTAATGCTAACATTGTGGTGCGCCCTTATGTGCCCTTATTGTTAAGTGGAAGAGTCTAATGGCTGAAGGTAGACGACAACACTGATTAAAAGTAAACTAACTAAAATCATTAATTAAAAATTGATACTGTGTTTTTGAGAATCGATACAGTATCACAAAACATGCTATACTCAAGTGTATCAATATTTTTATACAACCTTAACCAAAATTACCCCATGCAAGCCATCAAGCCTTCAAATGTGGTACATTTGCTTTGGCAGTAGTACAGTTGGAATAGCTGCTGTTGTTATATAACAGTGTTAAAGTTTAATAGTACAATTACTTTTATGCAACATTTTAATGCAGTGGTAACTTGTTTGGAGCATGTATGTAGCATTATTTATATTTTGACTTTGACCGGTTTCACATACACTCAACGTCAAAAAAATAGTTGCACCCTGAAGGAAGTGTCGGATTGCAATGCTATTGCTACACATACAGAAGTAGTGTCTCTCAGTATGGCGTCGGGCCGCCTTGTTAGCCAAGATGTCTTGGTTGAAGATCACCCACTGCCATTCTGAGTCGACACCATTGCAGTCTTTGGTGACGTTGACGTGGTGTTAAAGGCAGTCGTCGTAACATTCTGCGTGCATGTAGTCCTGCGTCGTGCAGCCGTCTGCCAATGGTGCTGGCACTAACAGGATGACTCATGGCGGGCATCACTGCTCGCTAAATGTCCACAATTGTGGCTGTTGGGTCACTCCACGCATGTTGGACAACCCATTGGTTCTTCCTCTCTGTGGTTCGTGTAGGTCTCCCAGATCCTTCATGTTGCTAGTGTGTGTCTTCTTCCATCCACTGCCACCAACAGCATGCTAAGGTAATATCTGCATGACCGGTATGGCACGCGATACTTCGATAAGACCATACCGCTTCCCGGAGCACTACAATGCGACCCCAACTGCTCTAATTGCTTTCAAACTCTTCTCCGAGGCATACTTCGCTTGCAAAGGATGCTATCAACACAACAGCTTGAGTCAGAATGGAAAGCATGTGCAACGGGACGACCTTAAATAGTCAGTCAGACACAGTGATATTGCCTATCATTGCTTACGAGTCATGAGAGGCCAGCTGATTGCATCTTTTTCAACCAGCATTAACACAATGACAGTGGACAGTGACCAGCTACTTCATTAGTTACAAATACACCTCCTTGTTTCTACACTCTTTGTCCATTTTATCAGCTCCACTTACCATATAGGAGCACTTTGTAGTTGTACATTTACAGACTGTAGTCCATCTGTTTCTCTGCATGCTTTGTTAGCCCCCCTTCACCCTGTTCTTCAATGGTCAGGACCCCCACAGAGCAGGTATTATTTGGGTGGTGGAACATTCTCAGTGCAACAGTGACACTGATGTGGTGGTGTGTTGGTGTGTGTTGCGCTGGTACAAGTTGATCAGACACAGCAGTGCTGTAGCAGTGGGCATGTTTGGCAAAGCTTGCTGGTTTGCATGCTTGGTGGGGTTGCCAGCATTACAGTGTCTATTACAGTGTCTTAGTCAGTGTAGGCTTGCATCTAGAGCTATAATACATGTTTCACTACCATATCAACTACATACTCCAAAGGATCTGCAGACGGTCTGAAGAAATATCTACAAATGGCAGAAGTATCAGCCTAGGAATATTTTAGTTTATCAAATTTTGGGCAGAGCATGGAACAACTAGCAGATTGAATAATTTATGTTTTAGCAGTACCAGTGGCTCGTTAGGACTGGAACCCTGCTCAAAATTAAGCACCACAGTCATGATACAATAAAGAGAGAATGGATTAAATTTATCAACCCTGCTTTAGTTTGACCATCATACTCTCACAAGTCTTTAATATACTGAAGGTTTAACAGTTACTCTGGTAGGTGTTGATTGCAAGTTGGGCTGTATCCACTTACAGATATATGGTAGTTATATTTGTACAGAATAGAACAGTTACATAGATTTGCATTACATGACAAATGCAAGAAAAAGTAATACCAAAGGATGCATCACCATTTTCTACAAATAAAACATTGTACAAATGAAAAACACTGAATGGATTCCACATCTTTAAGACCATAAACCACAGTCACATACAGTCATATGCAAAAGTTTGAACACATCTGACAAAATGATGTTTTGTAGATTTCTGCACATTTCACTGTTACTGTTTGCTGATTTAATCATATTTATACTGTGAATTTGATCCCAGTATATTAAGCTTAGAAAAGAAATTCACAGTGCGCACAAAAAAGCAGAAAAATGTCATATTTTAGTTTGTTCCCTGTTCAGGATGTGTTAAATTATTTGAACCTAGAAAATCAACAAAACATGATTTTATGAGGGATGTTCAGACTTTTGCATGCAACTGTAGATACAGACACACAAATATGCCTATACAGGTCAGTGGTGTTGAAGCAGTAGCTCAGGGGTCATTCGAAGATTCCACAATGGAATCTGTCAGGATAGTTGTCATAGCGATAGCCTCTTGCTGGACTTCCGAGTACTCAGGGAGGTCATCAAGAGTGGTTCTGTAAACAACACACAGGAACGAAGTATGAAAAATGTTTACAGTCTTCATCTTACATGCTCCGCCCACAAATGTTCAGCGTGTGACCTTCAGTAGTTAAGGCAGGGGTTCTTGTTAAGATATATACTTTTTAAAACACAGATAACATAATTGTGATAAGTGGCTGGCGAAAAAGGCCTGTCATTTGAATAGGGAAGACCTCAAGAAAGCGAAAAATTAAGTAGTTTCTGATAGCATAAAATAAGGTGAACTTCCACCCTGCGAATTCACAAACCTCAGGTACATCAGCCAATAGAAAACAAAAGGGCGAGCTGTAGAGTCTTCTTCCTCTGTTTTGGCCTCATCACTCACAAACACTCGAAAACTCACTTAAAACTAGCAAAGTTAACCATTTACTTAACTAACAAGATTGCCTATAGTCGCCTGACCTTTGCTCCACCCCCACAAAGAAACAGCAGGGTGGCAGTATTGACTGCGGCTTTACGTTGCTTATGAATTTCTACAAGATGAGCTTGTCACTGAGGGAGGGGTGCACTCTGAAAAAGGTTAAAACCTCTAAGTTAAGGTGATTAATGAATGTGTAACTGTATTTGTGTAGAAGATGTTTATTTGGCTGCTGGTTTGTGAGAGTGTGTGTGTGTGTGTGCGCTTACTGTTCTTCAGCTGGTATGAGTATTTCTGTGTTTGCCTTGTTGTTTTCTACACCTCCATTTCCCTCCTCACACCCTTTGACTGTGCTCGCCCTGCTGCCAGCAAACACACAATTACACATTCTGCTAAATGTGGTACAGTCGTAGGTGTGCTTATGTATATATTTATATATACATATAAAATGTGTATATATATATATATTTACATATACATATATTTTACAGTGAAGAAAAGACCTATAATTAAAAAAAACAGCACTTAGACATTTACAAAAATTATCTTATGATCTACAACTCCATCCATCCATCCATCATCCATCCATCCATCCATCATCTAAACCGCTTATCCTTCTGGGTCGTGGTGGGGTGCTGGAGCCTATCTCAGCTGTCATCGGGCGGAATGATCTACAACTCCATTTCCAAAAAAGTTGGGACGCTGGGCGGAATGTAAATAAAAATAAAATCCAATGATATACAAATCCTGTAAACCATTTTTTTTCCATAAGGAAAATGGTACAAAGACAATATGTAAAATGTTGAAACTGAGAAATTTTATTGTTTTTTTGAAAAATATATACACATTTTGAATTTTATGCCAACATAAAATCGTTCTAAAACAGTTAGGACGGGGGGCATGTTTACCACTGTGTTTCATCACCTCTTCTTTTAACAACACTCTGTAAGCATTTGGGGACTGAGGAGACTAATTGCTGTAGTTTTGAAAGTGAAATGCTTTCTCATTCTTGTTTGACATAGGGTTTCAGCTGCTCAACAGTTCGGGGGCTCATTTGTCATATTTTTCATTTTATAATATGCCAAATGTTGTCAGTGGGAGACTGGTTAGGACTGCAGGCAGGTCAGTTTAGCTCCCAGACTCTATATGGAGTAAAGCTGTTGTAATACATGCGGAATGTGGTTTGGCATTGTCTTACTGAAATAATCAAGGCCTTCCCTGAAGAAGACATTGTCTGGATGGCAGCATGTGTTGCCAAAACATGTATATATTGTTCAGCATTAATGGTGCCTTCACAGATGTGCATGTCACCCATGCCATGTGCACTAATGCACCCCTATACCATCATGAATACTGGCTTTTGAACTGTGCACTGATAACAAGCTGAGTGGTCTTTAGCCTGGAGGACGCAGTGTCCATGATTTCTATGATTTCGGGCCCAGAAAAGGTGGCAGCATTCCTGGATCCTGTTTATATACGTTTTTTTCTTTGCCCCTGCAGTGATTTCCACTATAGAATCATGTCTGTTTTTAATCCAAAGATCATGGCCAGCAAATACTGGTTTTTGGCCTTGTCCCTTGCATACAGAAATTTCTCCAGATTCTCTGAACCTTTTCGTGATATTATGTACTGTAGATGATGAAAAACAAAAGTTCTTTGTTATTCTAAGTTGAGAAACGTTATTATTGAATTTTTGCACTATTTGATCATCTTTACTTTTGAAAGACTCAGCCTCTCTGGGATGCTATTTTATACCCAATCATGTTACTGGCCTGTTGTCAATCAACCACCAGGTGTTTTTTTTAGCATTACACAACATTACCAGCCTTTGGTTGCCCCGTCCCAACTTTTTTGAAATGTGTTGTTGGCATCAATTAAAAATGGGCATATATTTTTCAAAAACAATACAATTTCTCAGCTTCAACATTTGTACTATTTTTGAAGAAATACAAGATTTAAATGATTTGCACATCATTGCATTTTGGTTTTATTGACAATTTGCACAGCATCCCAACTTTTTTGGAAATGGGGTTGTATTTAAACCTGAAGCATTAATAGGAATTGTACTAAGTTAAATATATATAATCATCATTTATAGCCCATAGTCAAACACAAGGCCCGCAAAAGTATTTTAATTTTTTACTAATATCAGTCCATTTCACAATGTGCTGCATCTGTGGAACAGGAGTTACACTTCAGTTCTACACAATTCCACATCAGTCATACCACCAAAATGCATTTCAGCAGCAGGTAAACCAATATAAACATTTAACGTTAGCTCAGCAACTGGGAAATTGAGCCCAAGCATTAATGAACTTGAAAGCAAAGACAGGATGCCAGGTGTCTAGTTCAAGCAGATAGACAGGTTTAAAAGACAGATCACCTAGGGATGTTTAAATTTTGAATATTTAGTTTCCATGTAATATTTCAAGGTCTACTAGAAGAGTTTGTATTTTACTGTTAAAGTTTTTGTATATTTTGAATAAACAATGGCCAGTTTGGGTTACAGCATAACATGAATTGAAATGTAAATACATTTTTTTTTCTCTGGCCTACAGATTTGATAATTTTTTTAATATGGCCCTTTCACTGGTTGAGTTTGATGGTCATGGCACATTTTAGAACACAACACTGCCTAGTAAAGACTGAACTTTAAAGGTGTGTAAAAATATATCTGCAGATTTCTATGAAAAACTGAAAGCAGGTCTCCTGAAATGAACAGAAGCTGTAATAAAGGGAAAGGACACACTACATAATATATTTGAGTCATTTAGGCGTCTTTATATTTTTTCTGTTGAAAATGTGTTTTCTTGATGCAGAAAAACAAATAACTTGTACTTAATGGCCTTTTTGAGTGGAAATTGAATACACGAAGGGTGGTCTTTTGCACAGTAAAGACCGGATGAATGTGCATTTAGGTCACAGTGCAAAGATAATAATAATAATAATAATAATAACAAAAATTCTCATGATGTGAGTAATAGGTGAATGATGTGAAGAGAATTGGGCTTTGCTTTTTCCCCTGCGTACCTGTTTGGCTTTCTCTTGCACTTCAGAATGTACACCACAGTGACGACAGTCTGCAGAATGAGAAAGAATGCTGCTGCTATTGCTCCAATCTTCCATACTTCCTGCCCTGGAGAGATGGGCTCTTGAGAAAGAGAGAGAAAGGAAAAGAAGAACAAAGAATAGGACAAAAAAGGAAGGAAATTTCATTGTATTTGCCACAATATGCACTAGGTAGTTTTCCATGAATCACATGAGCCTAATGTTAATTAAATTTCAAGGCCAGTATGCAGTTCAAAACTACGTAACTTAGAGATCAGAGTCATAGCAGTTTCATAACAAGTCTTTGGATTAAAAACTGAATCATAAGCCTACAGTTTACGTGATTAACAGTAATGTGAGTAAATAAATAAATAATAAAAAGAATTTTACTTGGAATGTACTATTTCAGAGATATGATGTCACAACAGTGCTCAGAATTATCCTTTTATTATTCCAAGTAATTTATTTTCTTATATAAACATTACTTGATGGCTAAAGTACAGCTGACTGTTTTGTGAATGACTTTTTAAATGTAATTTAAATGTACGTGTATTGTCTGCAGGTTTCTCCACCAATTCATCAATGTCTCCAAGCTCCTGAGCCTGAGTGGGGAAAGGGGGAAGGGCTACATTGCCTGGCGTTGGTGCTTCCTGATTGGTCTCCACAGGCCCCAGCAATGGGTCCCTGGAGGTGACGATGTCATTCATATCATTAGTTTCCTGTGTGACGTCTGCGGACATACAAAGAACAAAGCAGGTAGAGTGTGTAGCTAACAAGAAGAATAATTGGTGGTCTATATGTCAGTGTATTGTCATGAAACCAGCAGATTTTATAGAAAGTATACTAATATGAATGACTACTGAGTAGAGAAAAGTAGCCTGAGCTATTGTGTAATGTATATTGTAATAAATAGCACTACTGTGAATGGACTATTGAACAGGGAGCAATTCCGTATGAATTATTCAATAGCATCTGGTGGCTTTTATTCATATGAGTGAGTATTGATTGAATAAACTACCAAATACAGAAAAATGTTGTAAACAACCTTATATCAAATAATTAACACCGAACAGTTATGCAATAGACATTTGGGTATATATTTAAAAAAAAAAGTAATCAAGTAGAGTATAAACATAATACATATGTAATGCATAGTATTATTATGATTGTGTATTGATTGAATGGACAATTGAGAAATAATAAAATTCAATATTTAATGACACAAAGTTATCTGGTAGTGTCTAAATCTTTTGTATATAGAATATACAATAGTGATAGGACTAGCGTTAATCCCTGTTGACTGATAATTATTGACTTGAATCTAGGAAAATATTGTTTTTTATAATAAAACACAAAACAATTCTCAATTTGTGAAGTTGACGTAAATAGAATATATAACACTAATATGAATGATTGTTGACTGAATGGACTGTTGAATTAAGGTGAATTAGTGGTACTATTAAATTAAGAAAACATACCAAAGGCAAATTATATTTTACACAGTATAAACATTTACATATACATAACATATTACAATACATAATACTAATAATATAAATATTATTAATATGAATGACTACTGACTGAATGGACTATTGAATTGAAATAAATTAGTAGTATTTAATTATTTTAAATGAATATAGTTATATATAGAAATATTTTGAGTGTATACAGACCGAATGGACTACTGAAGTGAAATGAATCTTGTCAATAGTTACCGATAGCTTTGTATATAGAATACATATAGTCCACTGAATGGGCCTTTGAATTGACAAAAATACATACTTTTTTAAAACCCAATTAAGTGGAAGGTTTGACCAGTAACAGAATGGACTATTGAATTGAAATAACTTAAACCCAATTAAACCCAAACAGTTATCCAACAGATACTTAATATGAATTCCATTGATTGAATAGACTATTGAATTAAATTAGCAAAAAAAAATTAAATTAGCAAAAGCAACTTATGTAGTTAAAAAAAGTAGTTGAGTATAAACATTTATATATGTAATACACAGTACTAATACTAAAATAACACTAACACGAATGACTTCTGACTGATTTGAGATAAATTTGTAGTATTTAATTACTTTAAATTAGACTGCTATATATAGAACTGTTTTGAGTGTGTATTGACCAAATGGACTATTGAAGTGAGATGAATCTTGTCTATAGTGACTGATGGCTTTGTATATATAGTAGTAATATGAATGTCTATTGACTGAATGAACAATTGACTTAAGAAACATTTTTTTTAACACAAAAATTTGCCCCAGCAGTGCCCAATAGCTAAGGTTTTGTATATAGAATGCATAGGATTAATATAAATGGTAATTGATTGAATGGACTGCCTACAGTGCTTCTCAAAGCTGGTCCTGGTGCACCGGGCCTTCACATTTTAGCATTCTCCCTGCTATCACATGCACTCCAATTCAGAAAGGATGTGTTAATTACCTGATAGGATGAATAAGGAGTGTTAGAGCAGTGAAAGCCAAAAATATGCAGGGTAAGGTTGGATTCCAAGACCAGAGCTGTGAACCCCTGAGCTACCTCAAAACCAGTGCATGTAGGAATGACTAGGACAAAGACATGTTCTGTCAGAATCAATGATTTTCACTGAATATTCTCACCATCCATACTGTTAGACTCTGCTTTGACAGACTCCTGCGATTCCATTGGTTCGTTAACATCTTCGACAGCAGCTGCCCTCTCCGTGTCCAACACGACCTCTACTGTGACATGGGGGAGAAATTTAGGGCGGAGGTGAAAATTATAGCAGAGAGGTGAGACTAGAGCTGAAGGGCATGTGTGGAATTTGAAACCGCACCACTTAAATGCACGATATGTACACATGCATGTGTGATGCTGCCAGAAAACTACATTATTCCCATTACACAAAGATAAAATGCACATATTTACACATATGAAAGATGTAAATAAAGTGATTTGGAGTGGTTTGATCAGAAATGCCTTGTTCTAGAGAATCTTACCAAGTCAGAATCGAATCTTTAACCGGGTCTCTTAAAGCTACCACACTGAAATTAATACATGAATGGGGTGTTACTATGCTTGCTGATGGCTGAGACACTGCCTCGTGATGGTTTTGCAGTAGGATTTTTCCCAAAAAAAAGGTGTTTTTGAAAAAACATTCGTGATGGAGAGGTACAGGCAAGCCATTTACCGTCCTCAACATTACATAAAAACTCAGACACACGTAGATACACTGGTCATTTTGTATGGTTAGAAAGACTTTGTTTGCATCTCAATGATTAACTATGCAGATATTTTTTAAAAAATTGGCAAAAATTCCCTTGTATTACATATCATTTAATTCACCTTTAAAGGGGAATTTTATTGATTTTTCAAAATATCTACGTAATTCAGTACAAAATCATTCAGAGTGGTTTGATGTAAAATGGTTGTAGAGAAATTTAACAACTGATTTATTTACAGTGGTGGTGAACTAGGGGTCACCATGCCAACAAAGAAAATACAGCCATTTTATTTACTATCCAAAACAACCAGTGAACCTACACGTCTTTTGAGTTTTTATATGTAATGTTAATAATGACACAACAAAAAGGTTTTTTCTTTGGGGACTACTTTGCCTCACCACGCCCTTTCTGTACCTCTCCACCATGAACTGATTTTAAAAAATACATTTTTAGGCCATATTCTTAACTCAGAACTATCACAAAACAATGCGTTAGACATTAGACATAGTATTTATAGCATTTTGTCAATTCCAAAGTCTTGTCATTTTAAAGGGGTTCAGTTTTGCTACTTCTTAATATCATCAGGGTGTCAATCATCACAGGTGAGCCTTCACCTTTGATCTGCAGCTTTGCTGAATAAATTATAATGTGATTGGCTGCTGTTGACATTAAACTGATCAGACAGTTAACAGGTGCAGTAATCAGTTCTTTCTCTGTAATATCTGTTCTGTGGCCATCCTTTCAGTGGAGATTGACTGGTAATTAACTACATTTTTAGAGTAGCTTTTCAGACACTGTATTTCAAGGTTATATTCCACCGGGGCCAGTGTGCTTGAAGGTAGATTTATGTGGAAATCCCCGCTGTATGATTTGGTATTTGTGGTTCAGGAGTGTTTTAGTCTCTGTGGAGGCCGTGTGTTTCTCTATGTAGGTCAGAGGAACATCAGGAAGAGAACTGAACCATATAAGCCAGTAGTTCATCTCATAAATTAGACTGCAGTTGGCTGCTCTGGGTTCTGGACCTTGGCCAAACTCAAATTTTGGTATAAATAACCCATAGCATGTTATTTTGCAGCTATTTTATGCTAAGGATCTGTTTGTAATTAGCAGATTATCTAGCTTTGAGGTTTCATCATATAATCTCAGTTATTAATTGTTGTGGGTGGATTACTTCAGATTTGATATGTGCATTTGTGGTCGTGTTGAAATGCCTTGCTGGAAAACTGCAATAAAAAATGCAACCAACTTCTACGACTGAATTTTGTAGGTATGGAATAATATCCCTGTAAATATCCCTTCTTTAAAAAAATAAAGCATGTCTACTGAAAACAGTGGAAGCTATGAAGGCAAAAGGTGACATTAAATACTATATATATAACATTTAGAGGTTCAGGCTTTAATGTAATTTTCTGTTAAATACATGTCTTCTGTTTTTCTCCTAACACTGAAGAATAAATACCTTATACTTAATGGTCATTTTAACTGGAAACTAATAAATGAAGGGTGATTTCTGACTTTTGCACAGTACTGTATATGCATTTTGTGTTTCCCAGGTTGATCTGTTCTGCTTCAGTTCTTTCCATTCTATGCTACTTCATTTCTGCACAGAGCTGTGTAAAAATGGTGGAAGAATGACTCAGACGTAGCTCTGGGGCCAGACCTCATACAGTCATCATACTAGAAGATTGGACACTGCTATAAACTGAAGGGATTCCCTCAGGGGGGATTAAGACCAGTGCTAGATATTGCACATAAGTGCAAAGGGCACACAGTTAAGGAGAAATTGCATTAATGTCTAGAAAAATGGCTTCACAAGTTTTACATTACATTGGCTTTGTATAAGCATTACACTGGGCTAATCTCAATCCTGCAGAAGCATTTCAGTATCAAAATTAAAATGAAAATGTACTATGCAAAATGGCAATGTAGCCCTAAAGTTTGAATTTAAATTTTGTGCTCATACCTGTAAGACTGGGCTCAAAATGAAAAGTCAAATTCAATAATTCCATTTATGTCTGCCATTTGGTCAAATTTGCTTTATAAGTACCTTTATTTGAAATGTATTTCAAGAACTGCATATTCTTGGCTTACATGATTGTGCAATTTCAAAAAAAACATTATTAGAGAATGCAAATGCATGTAAGTTAAAATACATTTTAATTATCATTTTGACACCATTATTGCATAATCATGTAAGACATGAATATGCAGTTCTGGAAATACATTTAACTTCAAATAAAACTACACATAAAGCACGTAAATGTGTGTAAATGAAATGTCAGCACCAGTGCACCTAAATTTTATTACATTTTTATTACATTTTTTATTACATTTATTACAGTTTCATTTTAATTGTAACACTGAAATGCTTCCATACAATCCTGGGCATAGTGATTACTCAAAGACGTGATCTGTTACAGGTTTGCTAGGGAGCAAGAAGGTGATGGGTTCATATCAGCGCTGTAATGACAGCATTGCAAACATACTTAGCTACTCTAAAACATTGTCTTCTGACTAGTATTGTGTGATATTCGGCCTTTCAGATATTCCCTCTGATTAGCAATCAGGGCTTGAATTGGTAATTCCACCGTACTTCTACTGTATTCAGACAATGTTTTTAGTCATTTCCGAGGGATGTTACAGAAATGATTCTGGTGCTCTAAGAAGGCAAGGCTAATGCCAAGTTAGTAGAACAGTGAATCATAGTAATAATACATCACCTGGAAATTGAGGGTAGAGTTGACCTTTTCCAGAGAACATTATCCAGGGCTTACGATGACTGTTGTAAATTTTAAGACGTTTGAAATGGGAACATGCTGGGAAAGGTGATGCTTATCAAATGTCAAAGTTGTAAGAAAATTAGAGCACTTTAGATGTGTCGTTAGTGTACTGCTTGCTGTGACTCATTTACCTGGTTCATGAAAGGTCTTCTGTATCATTGTTGTTTTTGCTGCAAGGACCATCCGGTCCTCTTCCTCTGTTTCCCTTCCTGCCTTCCCTGTTTCTCCCTCTACATGTTCTTTGTCTATCTCAGCTTCAAGCACATCTTTTCCCACTACTACTGCTCCTGGCTGTTCACCTTCATCCTGATCATCCAGTGCTTGCGTGCCACCTTCAGTGGTCATGTCTTTTACTGCACCTTGCTCTTGGTCAGGTAGTGATTCTGCCATTTGTTCTATTTGTTTGGGCAACTTCCTTTTCTGGACTTTTGTTTCTGTCTCTGCCCCACCTATTATATCCTTAACCTCTTCATTCCTATCTTCTACTTGTGTTTCCCCCGCTCCATCAGACTCTAAAGTATCCTGCTTCTGAAGGAACTTGATCTCCTGTTCCTCTTTATCTCCTTCTACTTGCTCTCCTGTCTCCTTTGCTTGTCCCTCTCCCTCTGTCGCTGAATCAAGAGGCAAGTCCATCTGTTCTGAGGATTCATCTGGCTCAGTGTCCCGTTGGTCAGAAAGACTCTTGTCCTCGTATTCCTCTTCTAGATCAATTTTGGGACCCTGCTTGAATGACTCCTCTAGTTCTCCTGGATCTTGAACTGACTCCTCAGCAATTTTTGAAGGTTCTTGAATTGACACCTCTGCTTCTTTTTTTGAGTCCTCAACTGACTCTTTTGCTTCTTGAGGTGACTTTGAAACTGGGTCCTCCCCCTCCTGAATGTAAATTAACTCATTTGGTTGGTGAACTGATTCTACAGGGTTCTCAAATGGTTCCTGGACCAACCCCACCTTGTCTTTAACCGCTTCCCCATTTGGTTGCGCCGGCATTTGTTCAGATGAGTCTAATGTTACTTCAGCTTGCTCTTGCACTGCATGCGATGCAGTGAGGCCTGCTGCGCCCTCCTCTGTTGCATCTTCTGCTCCATCTGCTATTGCTGGAGACTGCATTGCTATGTCCTGTTGTGGCACAAGTTCCTCCACAACCTGTTCAAAGACCTCTCGCACAGCATTGTCCTCAGAGATTTTCACTGCCTGTTCAAATGCAGCTTTCACTGCATCAATGACATCGACCAAGCTTGGTGGGGCAGGTTCAGGGTTAGGGGGTGGGGGGACAGCATCTGAATGAACAAGAAAAATATGAGATCTTAGTATTAGTGTTGTAGCACTCAAGTCCGGTCATGAAATCGTAAACTAGTGATCTCGGTCTCGACCTCACTTGGACTCGATCTTGTCTTGTTCTCAGGGTAAGGTGGACCTGGAAATTGTTGTTGAGACCAGCTGAGTGTGATGCCCCTGTCTGAGGTAACTGGAAACTAAATTATTATTCAATATCAACAAAACCAGAGTAAACTGAATAAAACTCCATATCAGGGGTTCCCAAACTGTTGCAACTCACAGCCCACACAAACAACCACAAGAGGTTTTGCAGGTCAACCATCAGATCATCTTTTCCTAACTCATCTAATAAGGAGCTGATTTGGCAGCTACCAAGTGCTGGATGTCAGGCTGAAAAGAGGAAAACTGAAAATGGAGTTCTTGCTCAGTTCTTCAGGTTTAGATATCTATTCGCTATGTTTTGTCTCCAAGTGGGTTCCAAAGCTTCACTTGAAAAGACTCATGAGCAAACAGCACAGAGCTGTAATTACTCATCTTCATTTCTCATGCATGTGAAGCCCAGAGCTACTTATTCATTGCTAGATTTCCTTCATTTTGGTTTATGTTTGCACTGAAAAGTTTGCCAGAACAACCATTAATCAATATAAAGTTTTTTGCAAATAATCAACAATATTTGTCGTATTTAAAATGACATTTTCTTCAGTGCTTGCATTGTAACAAATTTTACTGCAGTTCCACCACAGCCTGCTAAGGGGCCACAGCCCACAGGTTGAAAACCACTATTAGTTTATAGTTTAAATAAAATCTGCTAGTTGAGGGTGTAACTGATTCTTTACGGAATGTTTGTTTGTTGATGTTGTCATTGGTTCCAAAAATTCTATCATCTCCTAAAATCTGATCAGAATGTTATATTGTTTTCATTTAATAATAAAAATGGGTGTTGTTTAGATTATGTTCATTTGACTTAAGGTAGTGATTCCAAACAGGTTTTAGAGGACAAAAGAACAGAAATTAACCTCACCGTTGCTTCCAGGTACAATGCAAAGTTTGACCAAATGTGACTATGATATAATAATGAGTAATACGCTTTTAGGCTATATAGTATTAATATCTTTTTTCATTTTCTAAAAACAATCTTAATCTGAGTCTTAGTCTCAATCTTAGTCTCGACCACTCTTGGTCTCAGTCTTGACTCAAACTCGACTAATTAATATGGTGATCATTTATCGACTACTGTATACCTACAAGTTTAACTGCTGGATAAGTACACTGGTATATAATAACTCCATTGTAATTCAAAAGTTTTGTTATGCTAACAGTTGAAACTTCACCAGAATCCTTTGCGGACTTTACTACCTTATAGTCAGTAGTATAACCAGGGGCTTATAGACTCTATTGCAAAAAAAAAAAGGATGGCCCTTCCATACAAAAGTACTAAAATAACAATGTAGATGTCCTGATAATTTACTGTTGTCTGTATGTCTCTATGTTAATGCTCTCAAGAATGCCACTCCACCTACTCCACCTAATGTTACCAAAAATTGAGTGATGTGGAAGGCAAATTTGATGTGAAAAAAATTGAGAGATGTGAAATTTCATTCTACCTATTTGGGCCATAATAATTCTATAACATATTTAGCCAACACACCACTGGCCAAGTTAGAAGGTTACATCGATACATAGAAGAAATCATATTTTTCTCAAGTCGTGAGTGTACAGTTGTGTCAGAATCCCCAGAGCCCGGGGAAGATTGCCCCCTTCTTACAATATTATTACCATTAATGTTAATGTTATTACATTAACAGGTATTATTAATGCAACATTTTTAGCTGGCTGTGACTTAATTTATGTTATTTATTTTTAATTTGTTGACATAGAACCTTTCATTTTACATAAAATACTAAATTTACAGTCTTAAAAATAAAAGAAAGACAATAATAAGCGTTCTTTGTGTGATGCCACAGATGAGCTACCATTGTTTTCCTAAAAACCTTTCAGTGGATGCTTCTTTGGAAAACGACTTTTGTAAGTGAGATGTGTGAATTTTTTTAAAGTTCAGAGAGCATCCACATAGCATAAAGGTTCTAGTAAGAACCCGGAAATTGGTGTAGAATCATGTGAAGGTTCTTTAAATGTTCTTCACACTCACAAATCTCATTGTCATACATGGTCCAAAAGTAGTTCACCTAAAGCAAAGAACTGTGTCGTGCAGAAATAAGATTAGTACAGCTTTTACTGACTATGTTAAGGGACTAAAACTTTTGTTTCTTATATAAAAATGAAAGGAGATTAGATATTCTAAACATTGCTTTGTAAAATCATTGGCATACTTTGCACCAAATCAAAGTAATAAAAAACATTCTGTTTTATAGTCTATGAAAACGTGCTACTGTGTGGTCTCTATGATTGCCAGTGCATGTAAGTTGATAATACCATTAGCTTTTCCATTAGGTTGTCCTAATGGAAAATCTTTGCTGAAGAACACTTGAGGAAAGCATACTCTTTCAAAACAGAGATAATTAATGCAATCATAAAATCAAAACAAAGTGGGATGCTGAGGAGGGCTAGCAGGCTGTGGACCTTCACAAAAGATCCAGTAGAATGATTGCATTGAAATCAATAAACAGCTTTGGTTGCTAGCACAACAGTGGCTCTCTTGAAGATATGAGGATGTTCTCTCTTTCATTCAATATGCAGAACAGAACACAAAGCATACTGTCATTCATAATGAAGGTACTGTACCTTGAGCCTGGCATAGCTGAAGGAGCATGACCACTAACAGTCCTTTATGAAGATACAATTCCATGGTGATGGACCACAGACATCTAGAGCGCTTCCTCCTGTATGCCATGTGAGACACTAAAGTAAAGGCGTTTTGTGGTTTTCACTGGGGATAAATGAGGGAGCCTCTTTGTGGTCATCGTGAGGCTTTGCTCTTGTCTGGAAAAGTCGCAGGTTTCTGTAGAATGCCTCACAGAAACCTGGCTGTGGCCGCGGTAGGCCGCAGCGGCATGTCACACCCTTGCTGTGAGACTTAATATAGCAATTATGACCCGGTTGCGAGGTTGTCAAAGCAGTGTGCTAGGTTCAAGCACTGACGAACGAGAAAATGGATAGAAAGTCAGAAGTGTCATCTCCCAGGTCACCCAGTAAATACTCAGACTCAGTTATATCATTGTATTGTGGCTTTCTGTATCAGAAAATGCTGGCTTTGATGTTGGAGGGAAAAAAGAAAGAATTCAATGCAATCCTGTAATAAATCTATCCTGAGTACACTCAGTAGATTCAGCTGTGTGATGTCATGTTGTTTTTTTATTTATTGATCTGTGCATCCATCTTTCGTATTTGTACAGTTGTATACACCACTGTACATGTCTCTGGTCAAGTGACACTAAATGTTGAAATTAAGTGAAAATAAGTGAACACATCCTCTACAGAGAACATATGTCTGCACCTTTTAATGCACAATCACTGTTTATTTGCTGAATTTAACATACTGCGAGGAAATAAAAAATAGGGCTGTGCGATATGACAGTACATATCGTTATCATGATATGATTATAAAGTATGTCACAATACAACACAGTATGCTTTTCTGAACATATTGTGGGCATCATCAGTACTTGTAAAACACTGACAAACTGCATGTTTTATTATACAGAGGGGAAAATTAGTCCGGTTTAACTCGGTTTACTGCAACATAGTTTGTGAAATATTGAATAAAAAATTTTGTATACAGTTCTTGATAGTATTTTTTAAAATGTAGTGCTTGTTGGTGTTTTTTCTCTGTTCTAACTGATCAAATGTGTGAAAAAGTAAATATCGAGACATATTGTGTATTGAGAAAATTCCTTAAAGTATCGCAATATTATTTTTCCTATATTGCCCACCTCTAATATAAAACATAAAATGTGTCTGTTACAAAAATAATGGAACAATTTATATGTTGTTTTTTGTTTTATTTCTAATATATTAACTAACTAACTAAATAAAAAGAAATTGTTCACTGAAATTTGCATAATTAAACCATAAACCCTTTTAAATCCCAGGCTTATTACACACCAAGACTTATTATTCAGTAACTGCAGCGGCTTCCGAGCAAACTGGCTGTGCTATTCTTGTGTATAATAGAAGTTTTACATAAAACTTTGGGCCACAGGTGTTTAAGAGGTCTAAGAGATCTAAATGATCACAGTGGTGATGGTAGGAACCAGACACGTAAAGAGTTCTTCTCTAAAAGCTCCCTCACAGAAAGTTAGTACATGAACTAGTTATGAATGCACTGCCTGATGCCTGACAATTTGTTTTACGATAGTTTTGATATGAAGTGTAAAGCAAAGCAGTACATTAAAGAAAACACTTACCACTTTTACCACTGACGTCTCAATTATCCAACAGTATGTCTTTGCAAAACCCAAAATTGTCTATATTTGCAATGTAGACACTGTAACCCCAGGTTCCTATCACCACTGCAGTAATACCAGTTGGTGAGTTTCTCCACCATGCATGTTTCACATCACACCATATAGAATGATTCATCTCATCTACTGTTCTGTATATAGACAATGTCCTTGGCAGCTTGGTAGGCTCACTGACAGCTCAGCATATATGTATTGACAGACTGTTAATAATAAGTACTACTTGCAGGAAAAACTTTGAATTCATCTTCTTCTTTAACACACAGGGATGTTTATAGGAATACCCTATGGCTAGTGTCATTTATGTCAATGTGGGGTCTTTTAGAGGCAGTGGTCCTTGAAGAGCTCTTCTGAGATGTCCTTATAGGTCTTTATAACTAAGTTCACTGTTCTCTATGGTGCTTTTCTATTTTGTCTAAAGGAGTTTTTCTACCCGCCATGTGTCCTATATATGACATATTAAAACAATCTCAGTGCTCTCAGTGGTGCAGTGGAAGAAGTTCTGCTCCAGCATCATATAGTTGTTCAGAAAAGGTAAGGACTTCGTTGAGCTTTCTTTAGGGCCATCCAGGTTCGTCTAAAGAGTTTGGAGTGACATGTCTGAGTTACTAAAAAAAAATACCCACTTCGGTTCTGTCTCAGTGCCAGCTCAACTCAGAGAGTGATGTTCTGGGAGTGACATATTTCTGTCTAGTTGCACTGGGAGCCACTGTGAATAATCGGGCCCATAAATAAATGGTTTTATGAAAAAGATCCTAACATATCCAACTATTAATGTAAAATTCTTTTCGTATTTATTTCTTCTTTGTTTAATATATATAATGTCTTCTTACTACCTTTGGGCTTTGTTGAATTAGGCCATTCTAACTGAAAATAATCAAAGTTGCAATGCTCTAGGAGGAGTGCTCAGGAGCAGCAGTGTACAGTTCAAGAAAAGCTGTTAGAAGACTGTCTGTATTTGAACTTTGACAATTTAATGTATGTACACATGAATGAATCAACACAGAGAATAAGATTCTTCCTTTGTTAGCAGATTTTCAGCTAGAGTTACAGAGCAGGGTATGATTGTTCTCTCACCATCCAGACAAGCTAACAGACAGAACTACCTGTCGTGCTTAATATCGTAGTTATGCATTATTTTAATATGTATCTCATGGCAACGCATGTACCGTTGTTAATTGTTGTAATGTAGCTCTATGAGTTCAGCCCTGCTGCCCAGTACACTCTAAGGAATAAATGAAATGCACTCATTCATCCAATAAGTAACTTAGATGCTTTAGCTTACAGTATTCAACGTATTGTATGTTCTGAGACCTCGCCCTGATTGCGATTGGTCCAATTCACCTCTTCTTGGACGTCCCCCCCGACTGTGAATGCTCCGATTCACCACATCATTTGTTATGAGACCTCCGTCTAACTGCGATTGGTCCAATTCACAGCATTGTTTGTTGTGAGATCTCCCCGTGACTGTGATTGGTCTGGTCCACTGCGTCATTTGTTCTGAGACCTCACTCTAATTGTGATTGGTCCAATTCACCACTTCTTAGACCTCCCCTGACTGTGAATGCTCTGATTCACCATGTCATTTTTTATGAGACCCCGCCCCCAACTGCGAATGATCCGATTCACAAATTTGTTTGTTCTGAAACCTACCACTGATTGAATGCCCACTTCAGGTAAGGGGAAAGGACTGGCCCCAGGTGAAGGAGTTTAAGTATCTCGGGGTCTTGTTCACGAGTGATGGGAAAAGGCCATTCAGTCTCTGTACTCCCAGAGTGAGAGCTGTGTTCATATACTCGGCATTAAGTCAAGCTCTTTCAGTGTTAGCGTTGTGCCTTGTCTCCACTCCTGTTCATGATATTCATGGACAGATTGTCAAGGTGTAGCCGAGGTCAGGAGGGCATTATGTGTGGAGGCCAGAGGGTGGTGTCTCTGCTATTTGCAGATGATGTTTTTTTGGCTGGATCGCATGAATGCCTCCAGCGCTCACTGGAGCGCTTTGCAGCTGAGTGCGAAGCGGTTGGTATGCGGATCAGCACCTCCAAGTCTGAGTCCATGGTCCTAGCCCAGAAAAGGATGGCATGCCCACTTCAGGTAAGGGGAAAGGACCTGCCCCAGGTGAAGGAATTTAAGTATCTCAGGGTCTTGTTCACGAGTGATGGGAAGAGGGGTCGTGAGATCAGCCGCAGGCTGGGACAGGCGCAGGAGTATTACGGTCACTGTACCAGACTGTAGTGGTGAAGAGCTGAGCTATAAGGCAAAGCTCATTTGTTTACTGGTCGGTCTACATCCTGACCCTCACCTATGGTCATGAGCTGTGGGTGATGACCGAACGAATAAGATCCCGAATACAAGCTGCGGAAATGAGGGTGGTTGGCTACACTCTACTTGATAGGGTGAGGAGCTCGGTCATCCAAGAGGAGCTTGGAGTAGAGCCGCTACTCCTCTACATTGAGAGGAGCCAGTTGAAGTGGTTCGGGCACCTGATCTGGATGCCCCCTAGACGCCTCCCGGTGGGGGAGTACCAGGCATGACCTACTGGGACGAGACCCCAGGGTCATCCTAGGACCCGCTGGAGGGATTATATCTCCAAGTTGGCCTGGGAGCAGCTGGGGATCCCCGGGAATGAGCTGGAGGAAGTTGCGGAGGACAGGGTCGTCTGGGATTCTATGCTCTCTTAACTGCTACCACGACCCTATGTGGATTAACAGTTGATGATGAATGCATGAATGAAAGGCACGGGCTTTTAGGCTGGCACTTGATTTCACGCAGTGAAGCCAATTGATCACGTTGTACGAAAGTTTAGCCTGTATGTCATTAAATGCGGTTACATTCGTGCTCTTTTTTGCACAACTTGGACAAAAAATGTATATGTATAAACGTGTGTAAGTGGATATATGCACATGAAGTATATTAAACAATAAAAACAAATGTTTGTTGTGAATACCTGCATCTCCTCACTTTATATCCAAGCCAAGAACCATTGAGTAACCTTTATTTTGAGGAGTGTAGGGCTGCACAATAAATAGTTTGTTGCTCATTATAGTCATTATCGTTATATTGGCTTTTGCATTACTGACTTCACCAAAGGCTGTGTTATGCAAATGAGCTCTTTAACCAATGTTTTTTTTCCAGTATACCTTGAACATCTTTATCACTCACGCTCTCCAGATGAGTTTCCGGGGGTATTCATGTAATCAGACATTATTTTCATATTAATGTAGGCCAGCTTTTAACTACATGATATTATAGGTTCACAACTGTGTTCCAACGTGCAGCAAATATATAGCAAGGCATATCGCAATCACACTACGCAGCAATATAATCTCAGTACCAGTATTTTGCCCATATTCTATCAGCCTGTTCCATTCTATCTTGAGCGAGTCCACTGGATGATGACTTGTTTCTCTCATATGATGTGCACAGTTTCTAAGAGGCAGGCTTATTGCTGGGAATCCTTTGTTTACTTCTGAGCAGCAACATCGCTTTGTTTCATCTCTCTGTTTGGGTGGCATGTGTTTTCCCTTCCTCTTTCACATGATTAAAAAGTAAAAAAAGAAGCAGCGTTTGGTGGGAGAGCTGAAAGCAGAATGATGTCATAGAAAAAGACTATAAAGTCCTTCATGCTAGCCAAATGCAGTGTTCTGCATTTAAATCAAAATCTCATACAACAATTCAAATTGATTCTTCTTTAGGAAACTATTAAATGAATCATGAAGTTTCAAATTTCATCATGATTCATTTACAGGGGTTATTGTGGTATGAATTATTGTTAAAAATACTCAATACACAGATATGACTGGATGAACTATTTATACAGTAGTGGGTGATATAGTATTTAGGAAGGTATAAGTTATGTCAGATAGTGTTTATTATCAATCATTTATATTGTCTGAATACCCTGTAGTCTATTATCAGTGTTATCTAACAGCATTTTTAAGTCTGCAGTGAAAGCTTGCCAGGCATTTAAACATAGGCTTACTTTTCCTGTTGCTTTCATCTTACTCTATCAATTGCTACTCGAAAGGGAATAATTTTTCAAATTATCCACATTCTAAAAAGGGCAAAGTCGTTTAGAGTGGTTTGGTGTGAAATGCTCCATTCTAGTGAAATGTACAGACTTTTTCACAGTGGTGGTGAAGGAGACCAGGTGTCTCAAGTGTTGAATGCCTCCAAAAGCTCCATCGAAAGCTATTACATGAAAAGGTTAAGACTTTTTGATGTCTGAGACACTGTTTTACAAAACTTGTGACACAGCTTGGGCTCTAAATGTACTTTTTAAGTGGTATGTGCAGGGCATTGTCAGGCAAAGCAGTCCCCAAAGAAAGAGTATTTTTTTTTTTAATTTACCACTATTCACTGTTATCAGCATTACATGAAAACTCAGCAGACACGTGTAGGTTCACTGGTCATTTTGAAGTAAAAAATCACAACTCTTGGTTCCTATAATCCAAAATGTAAAGAAATCTCTACTATGATCCAGTACATGTCAATCCACTTTGAAAGAGTGTTTTTTGAACACATTTCTGGAATGAAATGATGTAGAATTCCCATTTAAGACTGTTCTATCCTCTGTCACCATTTCCCAGCTAATGTTAAAGCCAAGGACGTAAATGGGGAGTGTTACTTTATCAAAGCATCCAAGGTTGTGGTTCTATAAATATAATTGACTCCATTACTATTACCATGCCTAAAAAACCTGAAATAACCGCATACTCATACTGAATATTATCATGATACAATATAACATCCCAAAATCAAGTGAGATGCATTTTTACAGTGCTTTCCTTGCTTTACTCCTGTTCAGTGTTTTTGCCTTTGGTTCGTGACTGGGGATAGGATTAGGCCTGAGTAGTCTCCCAGTGAGCTATGCTAATGCAGTCACATGCCACTCACATTGTGTGCACTAAGTCCCGTTTGGAGAGAGGCAGTGTTAGCTTGTGACTACTCAGGGAGTGTTGAACCGTACAGCTTAAGACATGAACAGAGCTGTGCACAGTGCGCAGGATCCACACTAACTGATACTCAGATCTGCAGGAAAATACGACAGATATGGAGAAAAACATACTCGTAGGATATTGTACACCCTCCTCCTCTTCCAGAGAAATGGCTTTTTATAGATAATTAATACTGCGACCAATTCTATGGTCTAATATAGTATACTGTATAATAGTATATACACTGACCAGCCTCTTCTAGGATGTTTATATACTTTATGTCTATTTTATCAGCTCCACTCAGCATATAGGTGCACTTTGTAGTTGTACAATTACAGACTGCAGTCCATCTGTTACTTTGCATACTTTATCGCCCATGTATCTTGTTCTTTAATGGCCAGGACCCCCACAGGACCACCACAGAGTGGGTATTATTTGGGCGGTGGATCATTCTCAGAACTGCAGTGACACTGACGTGGTGGTGTGTTAGTGTGTGTTGTGCTGGTACGAGTGGATCAGACACAGCAGTGCTGCTGGAGTTGTTAATCACCTCAGTGTCACTGCTGGACTGAGAACAGTCCACCAACCAAAGATATCCAGCCAACAGTGTCCTATGGGCAGCGTCCTGTGACCACGGATGAAGGACTAGAGGATGACTATCACAGACTGTGCAGCAGGTTAGCTACTGTCTCTGACTTTACATCTACAAGGTGAACTGACAAGGTAGGAGTGTCTAATAGAGTGGACAGTGCGTGGACACAGTACTTAAAAACTCCAGCAGCACTGCTCACACTCCAGAGACTCGAGAAGCAAATTGTACTTGAGAAGTGACTCAGATTCAAGTAAAAACTCAGACTTAAATCCCAGAGAATGTACAACCCCATTTCCAAAAAAGTTGGGACGCTGTGGAAAATGTGAATAAAAATAAAATGCAATGATGTGCAGATCATTTAAACCCTATATTTAATTGAAAATAGTACAAAGCCAAGATATAAAATGTTGAAACTGAGAAATTTTATTGTTTATTGAAAAATATTTACCCATTTTGAATTTAATGCCAACAACACATTTCAAAAAAGTTAGGCCGGGGGCAACAAAAGGCTGGTAAAGTTGTGTAATGCTAAAAAAACACCTGGTGGTTGATTTGAGAACAGGTCAGTAACATGATTATGTATAAAATGAGCATCCCAGAGAGGCTGAGTCTTTCATAAGTAAAGGTGAGGAGGGGTTCACCACTCTGTGAAAGACTGCACAAGTAAATAGTGCAACAGTTCGAGAATAATGTTTCTCAACATAAAATACTAAAGAACTTATGCTTTTCATCGACTACGGTACAAAATAACATTAAAAGATTCAGAGAATCTGGAGAAATCGCTGTATGCAAGGGACAAGGCCAGCAAACAGTATTTGCTGGCTGTGGTCTTTGGGCCCTCAGGCAGCACTGCATTAAAAACAGATATGATTCTGTGGATGAAATCACTGCATGGGCTCAGAAACACTTCTGAAAACCACTGTCTGTGAAAACACTTCATCAAAATGGGAATATATTATTCAAAAAACAATAAAATTTCTCAGTTTCAACATTTGATTTGTTGTCTTTGTACTATTTTCAAGGAAATATAGGGTTTAAATGATCTGCACATCATTGCATTTTATTTTTATTTACATTTTGTACAGGATCCCAACTTTTTTGGAAATGGGGTTGTAGATAGCGACTTGGACTTGAGAAACGGCTCAGGCTTGCACCCCAGAGACTTAAGAACTTAACAACTTAAGAAACGACTTAGAAATGACTTAACTCAAGAAACAACTTGACTCAAGAAATGACTCTGATTCATACACCAGAGACTCGAAAAATAACTCGGACTCACACCCAAGAGACTCAAGAAACAACTCAGAGTCGCACCCCAGAAACTCGAGAAGCAGCTCAGACTCGCACCCCAGACTCAAGAAATCACTTGGACTCACATCCCAAAGAGTGGAGACTCCTACGAACAGTTCTGCTATTTTTTATGGTAATATGTGGAAAAATGCAGCCAGTGTCTTAATAATAATAATAATAATGGCACATTGTTATTATTTTTCATTTTCAATGTTTGTATTGGTCTGTGATGGACTGGCGACCTGTCCAGGGTGTATCCTGCCTTCCGCCCAGTGACAGCTGGGATAGGCTCCAGCACCACCCCCCCACGAACCAGGAGGATAAGAGGTTTAGATGGTGTGTGTGTGTTTGTATTGGTCTTCTATGAGTAGCCTGTTTGCCTCACCTTTCAGATGTAGGTTTACTTCCTATCTTTCTATCAACAATTGGTTAAGGCTACTACAACAAACTAGACTAACTTAATAGCAACCAATTGTGGCCAATGATAAAGCTTCAGGTCTCAAGGACACTGTACGTAGAAGGCTGTGTTACTTTGTCATGACATATCTAATTTTTGGTTCCATTATGATCTTGATTTTTTAATAATGTGATTATATTAAAAAAGAATTATGCAATTTTTGGGCACAAAATATTTGTTTCTTTTTAGGAGAGCTCCAAATGTCCAGTAGGCTTTATTACAGTCGATCTGTCTGTTTCTCCCTGTAGTGTCTGTCTGAATTGATTTGAAAGTCCTTTTATTTGTTTTTAAAGCTATAAATGATTTGCCACTTTCATACATTTCAGAGTGTCTGACAGACTGCATTTAAAATCAGATCTTAATCATCACACAGTGACTTGCTGGAGTAAAGGAAAGTGTTGAAGCAGCCACTTTTTATGCTTGGAGTTCTTTGCCTGCACAAATCTATCAGGCACCCTCTGCTGACAGCTTTACCTCACAGCTCATTCACTCCCTTTAGCTTTGAATTAGCATTTCCTTTTTTGTCATACTATCATTTATGTTTTTATATGCTTTTATTTGCAACTATTTTATGTGAAGCACCTTCAGCTGCAAGTTTATGTATGAAAGGTGTTATTATTACTCATTACTATTAAAATAATGATCACTGTTTTATACAGAGGCAGTAATTGCTGTGCTGACCCTGATATCTATTTCTCTAGCAGGCCTGTTTTTTTTAATCAAGTGGTGCTGTTTAACGATGAGCTGAACTTTTTCTCTGTTCAGTTCCTCTTTTACATCCATGTCCTTCACAAAAACATCTAGTCATAGTGTAAGACATGATAAGATTTATCATCTATAGAGCTGTACAGTGCTGTGGTACTGTGCAAAAGTCAGAGACCACCCTTTATTTATTCCATTTTCAGTCAAACCAGTCATTAAGTACAAGTACGATTTTTTTTTTTTAGGAGTTATTTTCAAGAAGATTAGATACAAGATCGACTTGTGTAAGGAAGGAAAACAAAACGAAAAAACAGGACTTTCCAAAACTGGAGTACAAAAAGTTGTTAAAAGATTGGTCTGAAAGAATGTGTAGATGTCAAGAAGCCCCACTGAGAAAAGGAAGTAGACACACAAGAAGAAAATGTGTAAATCTGCTATAAGTGTTCCACACACTTAAGTTACCCTGTTTAATTTATTCAATTATTCACTTACCTATTTATTTATTTATATATATATATATATATATATATATATATATATAATGGCACTGTTTTTACATTAAATCTCATCTGAAACTACCGAGAGACAGACAGAGAGAGACAGAGAAAGAGACAAAGAAATAGTGAGACAGGGGAGAGAGATAAAGAGAGAGAGAACGACAGATACAGAGGGAGATAGAATCAGATTTACAGAGAGGGAGAGATAAAAAGAGAGACAGAGAGATAAAGAGAGAAAGAGAGAGACAGACGTTAAGAGAGATGAAGGTAACACATAATCTGAAGGCATCCTGGGCCTTAGTTGTTTCTTAAAAACTCTGCTGTGTAATGATTGTAGCTGTAAAGTTATCTGTGCCAAAGATCTTCAGAAACCCCAACCCTCATTAGCTCTACTAGCTTGTAGCAAATACTGTATGTTTATGCATATGGCATGTATATGCTTATGTAGTCTGGTATGATAGAGCTGTGCTAGTGCAATCGACTTAAAATCAGAGTTTCCCTCCGCAGCCTTATTTTCCTGAGCTGAATCAAGGCTCTGCTTTCAAACCTCAATTATTTCGAATAATCATTTGATAGAGATGAAGTCATGGTGTCTAAAAATAGTGGTTTGCTTGTTTCCTCGTGCGTGTGTGTGCGCAGGATGTTTGATGTAGATGTCGAGGTATCTAGGACATCTTTTTGGGTCACAAACTTCAAAAATTCCCCCTTTTTTTCACACACGTTGCCGTCCTCCCCGTATGTAAATCATCGGGAAACAACAGCAACAACATCAGAAACGATCCGCTCGTTATAAATATTCAAGCGGAAAAGTTCTAATTTATGCAGCCTTCGTTAAAGAGAACTTATCAAAGAGTGGAGACGGCAATGATAGCATGAGCATTAGCCTTCCTCTCTGATGTGTGATGCCTGTGTGTGGTGTCATTCTTTGTAACGTGGCTTCTGGAGAATATATTTCCTCAATATCTCTTTTTGTGCAACGGTTTAGTCAGTAATTAAGAGGATATGAAGCCACGGCAGCTCTGAAGAGACCGCCGCGCTTCATTACTCTCCCTCAGAATTCTACTATCTCGCTTTTTTCCTTCCACAAAAAAACTTCAGTGTCATTATTTTTGCATTAATTATTCGATTTCCAAGCACTCAGATGAATGTCGAACCTAGAGTCGTGTCTAGATGCTAAAATGCTAGCTGTTATCACTTCACTGCTCACGAGAAGTTTCAAACATACTTGGAAAAAAGGAAAACAAAGCGAGTAGCAAACCTCCAAAATATCACCTGTGGTGCTTTTCAAAAATGATTAAACCGCTCCGACTGGATGCTGCTCGCAGTCGTTGATGTTCTACCAGATGTTCTCTTCTCTTTCATCATTTAGGGCCTGTTTCTCAAGCCCAGATTAAGCCTAATCATGAACTAAAAAGAATTTTAAAGGAGCTACTTAGCAGAATATTTGACTGCTTTTAAAGATGTTCCAAAGCTAAAAGTAGAATTCAGATGAGAGTCATTATCCCTTGAAAAAGGCTTGTATGACTTTAAAGCACCAAAACCAGACATAATTCATTTTTACATGACCGTTTTCCAACCTCTCTTTATCCCCTAGACTTAAACTGGTAGTGCTTTTTACATTTGCATATATTTGTGGTTGGAAGAAAACCTCGTAACTTTACAGGAAAAGGAAAAAAACTACTTTACTTTTAATGTAAGTCAATGGAACCAGACACCCCAAGTCATTTTGAGTCATTTCTTTTGGTCCATTCTTCATGAAATTTAGACACAAAGTACAAGGCAACAGGCATTTTCAATTATGTCAAAAACTGAAAAGCGACAAAAATGGAGATATTTCTTCAGAGAGCAGTAATATGTATGTAAATGATCTCTCTTCTGATTGGCTGTCTTGTACTGTGCCTCATCAAAGTCCTGTTCAAAGCCTGTTCACCCAGCGGACATCTTTGCAGTGTCGCCACGCAGTTATTTCCAGCCATAGAAGACCAAACTCCTCTTACTTTGTGTATAAATACTTTATGTTTGGCTCAAAAACGTGATTTATTAGGTTGTTCTGCCAACAGCACTTGCTTAGATCTCCACAATGAGGGGGTTTTCCCTGCTAGCACCACAATATTGTCGACCCATCTCCGCTTGCGCTGTAACAAGCAAACTGTTTGGCACATTTTGTTGAAGGCTGGGACCTTCTCTGCATCTTCTCTGTTGAGCGTTACGAGCGTTCCCATTCATATTTCAACAAACAATGACTGGTCTCCTCCTTTATGACATCTCTGGTGTCATTCTGAAAGTAGTCTAAACTGAAACACTCTTCATAACTTCAACAAGAAGGGGCAGGGCCAAACGCTGTAGGCTGAAGAGGCAGCTATATGCTGGTTTTCGTGACATTACGAAAACAGTGAAATCAAAATAGCTGTTTTTGCAGCTTAGATTCCACAGGTAGACTGTATGGGCTGGGGGTAAAATATATGATTTGAAAATTAAACAGTGTTTACATCTAAGGGGCCTTCTAGGCCTTCAGAGAAGGCCTAACTAAAAAGTACATCTGTAAATTTACTTAATTTTTGGTCAACAGTATCATGCTTGTTTTCAGACTCTGGAAGTACTGTAGCAATACTCGTTTCATTGTTTTGGATGGAAACAAAAGGGTCGAATTCTTTAAATTTCACCAATCAGGAATTGTTTTTCTCCATGGTATCTAGGTAAATACAGTTAAGTGAGCTCTCCCATTGGTTAGGACTTCAGGAGCTTAACTGAAGGCCTTACACTTCAGATTAACGTTCAGCATAATTTGGAAGTGACAGAGGAATCAAAAAATCACGTTTTGTTTTGAACATCCACCTTGTTATGCAGAATAAACAGAGCACAACAGAGTTTTTGTTATAAAATATTTTGCAATGTTGACAATGAAGTCATATCATTTATTGCTAAAAAGCTAATGCTTACTGAAGATCTGTTTTTCCCACAAAAAAACATGATTTCTTGACATGGAAAAAAAAAAATAGACATTTGGCACTAATCTCATGGAGTAACTGTTAAATGATCAGTTCTGAGATGCAATTCTGTGTTTTCTGACACTGTATTGCATAGTGTTATCTATGAAAATGGAAATACAATCAGGCTTCTAAATGGCTGCTACTACTGTTTCTAGCTAGGCAACATATATTTGTCCAATTTGTTAGATACTAATATGTCATACAGTAATAGAAATCACATAATCATATCTATTTAAGATTACTCACCCGCTCAACATGGTCTGAGGCAGGTTTCTGATTCAGGCATACAGTTTTAGTGAGGCTAATTGTAGTATATGATTAAGCTTCTGTTAGCTACATTAGCCTTGTAGCTCCAGTGCCAAAACTAAGGAGGAAATTGTGTCAACTTGATTCTTTTTGCCAAACATTCACTTTCATGTGCATTAGGGCTGTAAAACCGGCCAGTAGAAAAGAGAGGAGAGCAGCATGGGAATAATCAGTGGAATTGACAGATATGGTTCCCCCACATTAGCGTGACTGGAAGACAATATGGTGCATGTGCTTTCTAAATAGAGCGCTTACATAAGCATTGTGCATTATGTAAGTGGGGGGCCTTTATCAATATTTCAGTGGGCCTGTGTTTGATGTTGCTTCAGTGCTATGTGTGTGCTGTGGTGGTCCACAAGCATGTTGTGGTTTTCGTAGCTCTGTTTGTGTTTGTGTGTGTGTGTGTGTGTGTGTGTGTGTGTGTGTGCGTGTGTGTGTGTGTGTGTGCATGAGAGAGATGGAGAAGGAGAGAGGGGAATAGAAAAAAAATAGTAATGGAGGCTCAGGTAGGAAAGGATTCATGCCCCTCTGAGTACTCTGACCTTGTAGAAGTAGAGAGAGAGAGAGAGAGAGAGAGAGAGTCTATAAGAGGTGACAGAGCTGGAGAGACAATACAGTAGAGAGAGTGGTAGAGAGAAATAGAGAGAGACTTGGGGGTTGGAGGAGGAGAGAGAGAAAGGTAGAGAGAGTAAGGAAGAGAGAAAGAGGTGGAAATGAAAGGGAGAGAGACTGGGGGTTGGAGGAGGAGAGAGAGAAAGGTAGAGAGAGTAAGGAAGAGAGCAAAAGGTGGAGAATGAAAAGGAGAGAGACTGGGGGTTGGAGGAGGAGAGAAAGGTAGAGAGAGTAAGGAAGAGAGAAAGAGGTGGAAAATGAGAGGGAGAGAGACTACGGATTAGAGTAAGTTAGACAGAGGTAGAGAGAGAATAAGGAAGAGAAGTATAGAGATGCAGAAAGACAATACAGGAGAGAGACTGGGGTTAGAGTAAAGGAGAGAGAGGTAGAGAGAGACAGAGGTAGAGAGAGAAAAAGGGAGAAAGATAGAAAGAGGTACAAGCAAAATAAAGGAGAGAGAGAGACTGGAGAAAGAGAGAGAAAGGTAGAAAGAATAAGAGAGAGAGACTGGGGTTTGGAGTAAGCGAGAGAGGTAGACAGAGACAAAAAGAAAGAGACAGAGAGAGGTAGAAAAAGAATAAGGGAGAGAGAGAGAGACTGGTTAGACCAAGAGAGAGAGAGGTAGAGAGAGAGAATAAGAAAGAGATAGAGAGAGGTAGAAAGAGAATAGGGGGAGATAGACTGGGGGTTGGAGTAAGGGAAAGAGAGAGGTAGAGAGAGAGAATAAGGAAGAGATAGAGAGAGGTAGAAAGACAATAAGAGAGAGAGAGAGACTGTGGGTTGCACTAAGAGAGATGTAGAGAGAGAGAATAAGAAAGATAGGTAGAGAGAGACAGAGGTAGAGAGAGAGAAAAAGGGAGAAAGATAGAGAGAGATACAAATAGAATAAAGGAGAGAGAGAGACTGGAGGTTGGAGAGAGAGAGAGGTAGAGAGAATAAGAAAGAGATAGGTAGAAAGAGAATAAAAGAGAGAGAGACAGAGGGTTGGACTAAGAGAGAGGTAGAGAGAGAGAGAACAAGAAAGAGATAGAGAGAGGTAGAAAGAGAATAATGGGAGGGAGAGAGATTGGGGGTTGGAGGAAGGGAAAGAGAGGTAGCGAGAGAATAAGGAAGAAAGGTGGAGAGAGACACAAGAAGAGAGAGAATAAGGGAGAGAGAAAGTTTAGGGGTTGGAGAAAGGGAGAGAGAGAGAGAGTGAGAGACTGATGGTAGGTGTGTGGTATGTGACAGTATGTGTGTGTAATTTCTCTGGTTCTTCAGCAGAGGGTGGTGATGAGTCTTCAGCAGTACAAACTCTAAACCAGGGGTTCTCAACCTTTACCACATCAAGGCACATCACCTGTTTATCACTAGAAAGCATTAAGGCCTACAGGAAAACTAAAGTTTTTGCACAAAAAACTTGACATACACCATCACACACACGTCTTAGTGTGCTTCAGTGTGATATGATCTAACACCAAATAAAATGAAAACAGGTGTGTGTTTCAGAGAAGAGGAAAGGCAGATAGTAGGTGCGTTTTCAAGAGAGAAAAGGGAAAAAGTAAGAAAGAGGAGAAAGAGAAATGGGAAGAGAGGAAGTCAAAGAATGCACACTATATGGACAAAAGTATTGCGGCACATATACACCTACAGGAGCTTTTATGACACTCCATTCTAAATCTATAGGCATTAATATGGAGTTGGTCCCACCTTGCAGCTATAACAGCTTCCACTCCTCTGGGAAGCTTTCTTCAAGATTTTGGAGTGTATGTGGAGGAATTTTTGTCCATTCATCCAGAAGAGCATTTGTGAGGTCAGACACTGATGTTGGATGAGAGGGCCTGGCTTACAATCTCTGTTCTAGTTCATCCCAAAGGGGTTCAATTGGGTTGAGGTCAGGGCTCTGTGTGGGCCAGTCAAGTTCTTCCACACCATACTCACACATCCATGTCTTTATGGACCTTGTTTTGTGCACTGGGGCTCAGTCATACTGGAACAGAAGAGGGTCTTCCTCAAACTGTTCCCACAAAGGTGGAACCATACAATTGTCCAAAATGTCTTGATCTGCTGAAGCATTAAGATTTCCCTTCACTGGAACTAAGGGGCCTGAGAAACAGCCCCATTGCATTATCCCTCCTCCACCAAACTTTACAGTTGGCACAAGTTGGCCGTCAGGCAAGTAATGTTCTCCTGGCATTCACCAAACCCAGACTCATCGACTGCCAGATAGAGAAGCGTGATTCATTACTCCACAGAATGTATTTCCACTGCTCCAGACTCCAGTGGCGGCATGCTTTACACCACTTCATCTGACACTTGGCATTGCGCATTTTGATCTTAGGCTTGTGTGCAGCTGCTCGGCTGTGGAAACCCATTCTGTGAAGCTCCTGATGCACAGTTCTTTAGCTGATGTTGCTTCCAAAGGCAATTTGAAACTCTTCAGAGAAAGAACATAAAAAATAAAGCTTAAAGAGAGAGAGAGAATTTGTTTATATGAAAGACAGGCAGAGTATTTATGTTTACATATACACAGTGTGTGAAATACCCCCTGGTGCTCAGCGGGTCCCATGTTGGTGGGCTACTCCTATGTTGGGTGGCTGCTAACTCAACAATTCACTCTTTCTACCAATTTCTGGAAAATTGGGAAGTTTTCAGATGAACAAATATGCTACAGCATACTGTAAAGTTTTTCAGAGTTGTCCCGGCCATAGTTACAGTTGCTAGGCTATGGACCAACTGGGTGAACCAACACTAGTCAGTGAAGAATACACAGAAGCTCCATTATGGGTGAAGCAGCTAAACAATGACCTTTTCCTGAATTTGTATTTGATTGTCTATTTTTCTCCCTAACAAACAGCATAACATCATAATATGTGTATTTTTGAGACATTCAGAGGGTCTAAGAGATTAATAATAGGGTCCTGGCCCCCCCAGGACCTTCTGTATTTTATACCTTGCATTTATGACATTTAGCAGACGCTCTTATCCAGAGTGACTTACATAAGTGCTCTGAGAATGTATGCTAGCTAGTACAAAGAGGTTAGTGTCTAAACTAAACTTAAGCTACAATGCTGCCAAAAACAAAAGCCAGTGCTGTTACCTAGAAAGAAAGTGTTCATTTAAGGCAGGGGTGCCCAGCACCAGTCCTTGAGGGCAGGACCAGACAGCACAGTTTAGTGATTTACCTGCTCAAACACACCTGCTAATTACCAGATTTAGCGGGTGTTTGAGTAGGGAAATCATCAGGCTGTGTGAGACACCGGCCCTTTAGGGCCAGAGTTGTGCACCCCGATTTAAGAGCTTCACAGAAAGATGGGTCTTGAGAAGGCAAAGGCAGAGAGGGACTCTCTGTTTGCTGTTTGGACAGCAAATGGACATTTGTTCCACCACCTGGGTACCAGGTTGGAGACGAGTCTTGATGCATCTCTTCTTGAAGAATGATGGGTCAAGCTAAACTTTACTTGAATCTTGTAGGACTTGAGTTATGAATCGAGGTTTCACCATTGCCATCAGGTAGTCAATTTTAAGCTTGGTAGGCAAGTGTCAGTGTTTTAAATTGGATGCGGGAAGCTACAGGAAGCCAGTGAAGGGAATGCAGCAGTGGCTTGAAAACAATCCTTGCTGTTGCATTCTGGATCAGTTGCAGGGGCCTGACGTCCATCATAGGAGGACCAGCCAGGAGCGAGTTGCAGTATTCAAGCCTTGAGATGACAATAGACTGAACAAGCACCTGAGTGGCCTGCCTTGAGAGAAGGGGTTGAGCTGAGGATGATACATGGTCATCCAGAATCACACCGAGCCTTCTTGCATCTTCAGACAGAATGACCAAAAAGTTCTCAAATGAGATGGCAAGATCCTGGAAGGCCTGTAGTCCAGAGAAGAATAGCAGCTCAGTCTTGCTAGGGTTCAGCTTCAGGTGGTGAGCTGGCATCCGTGATGGGGTTGGCCAGACATACCAAGACACAACTGGAAATGTGGGAATGAAAAGGATTAGTTGGGTGTCACCAGCACAGCAGTAGAATGAAAAGCAGTGAGAGGATATTATATCACAAAGAGAGCAAGTGTAAAGCGAAAAGAAAAGAGGACCCAGTACAGAGCCTTGTGGGACACCCATGGTGGATCTTCTTCATGTTACCTGATAAGAGCATCCTTTCAGATGCCAGGGATTCCAAAGTATATGAGGATCATCTGGTTAAGAAGATCAGAGGCTACAGAGAGGTAAGAAAGAATCAGAACCAAAGAGAGTTTGGCTACTTAGTCACTGCTATATAAGAGACAAAACAAGAGAGACATACAGGATGTGTTTACATGAGAGAGTTTATATGAAATAAATAAAATATATAAAGGTATATTTATATATATGTGACATGACTTTGAAATGGCAACTCATACATCATTTCTGTATACAGTGTATCTGTCTGTCTGTGTAGTTTACTTCTTTATTTCTTCATTTTTATTATCTTAATAATTAGCCCTTTGTTCATCCCTTTGGCAACAGTTGTTAATTGCAATACATGCCAAAAAGCTATTTGAAATGTGATAATCTTAAACTAAATGGAAGAGAGGGAGAGTGTGTTGATATGAAAGAGACTGAGTGTGTGTTTACATGAGAGAGGGAGAGAGAGAGTATGTGTTAGAGAGAGAGAGAGCATAAGTGTATATGGGAGAGGGAGAGAGAAAGAAAAAAGGGAGAGGGAAAATGTGTTTATATGAGAGAGAGAAAGAGTGAGCATATGTTTATATGGGAGAGGGAGAGACAGACAAAATATGTTTGTATGAGAGAGAGAGTATATGTTTATAGGAGAGAGAGAAAGAGACAGATATTTCTTAAAGTATCTTCTCTGAGGCAGAATTGGGTCAGACTGCCTCCAGGGCTTAATAGCATCTACCTACCAGTCAAACACATGAGAGAGAGAGAGAGATAGAGAGAGAGAGAGAGTGTGTTCCTCATATTAATGATTCAGGTAGAGTGAATATTGTGTTGTGATTGTGTTGTTGTGTGTGATGGTGTTGAGACTCATCAGTGTTAGTGTGAGTGTCTGAAGGTTATGGTGAGTGAGAGAGTCCTCAATCTGACATCAGCACCCACACATACACACACACACCTCCACAGAACTGTGTGTAGAGCATTATCACACTGTTCTCCAGATGAAGGAAAAATTTATCAAAGGAGTTTACCAATCCCCTCTCTCTCACTCACATACACTTACTCTCTAAAATATACTCTCTCTCTCAAACAGGGTCGGATTTAGAGATTCCGGGGCCCTATGCCAAGACAGGAATGGGGAATCCTGAATTTACATATTTAAATGATTAATGCAACTGTCCATGCTGCAAAAAATGTATATCTTGGCAAGTGAAATCATCTTAAATCTAGTTGTCATATCTGATACTCTTCATTTTGAGATTGTTGTAAGACTATTATAACATTTAATTTATTTCTGATTTTTTTGTACTTAAGTAATTTTATTAGGTGAGATTATCTCAGTATATTGGTTCATCATTTTGCTTGATTAAAGAAATTATCTGGAATTGTAGTGGGATAATTTGGTACAGGGTAAGGTGGACGTAAGGTAATGAACACTGAGATGACTTTTTCCAGGAAGTAATGGCCTAAGTGACATAATCTCACATAAACATGTTTTCACATAAATATACTCTCTTTTTCTTTAACATCCTTCCTCTCAAACATTCTCTCTGAAACATACTCTCACACATAAACATATTCCCATATAAACATGCTCTCACATAATCATACTCTCTCAAACATATTCACACATAACAATCTCTCTCAAATACTCTCTCACATTATTATTATTATTATTATTATTATTAATCAACAGACTATTATTAATTATTAATGATGTATTTGTCTTTTTTAACATAAATATGTTGTGTAATGTTAGGGGTCAGCAGGGTGGGGATATGGGGGATGTTACCTACAGCGACCACACGGCCAGGCAGCTTTTCTGTGGCCAGGCTGTGGTCACTGTGCCTGTACTTGGTCTGGCTCTGTCTCTGCCCAATAGCATTCTAGTTTTCCCAGTGTTCCAACTAATCACTCTGACCGTGTTTGATGATGTGATTAATGTTTACATGAGGCTTTAAAGCCGTGCTGGAGCAAAGCTACTTTTTGTCAGGAGCTGTTAGAGGGTAAATAAGCCTCAGTAGCAGCTGACTGAGGGAACTCTTTTCAAGGTCCAGTTCTCGGCTCTGTAGTGCCTTAAAATGCAGCATCTCTCTGGGACTCATCTAAAAGTGCATCCAGAAATTTAGAGATCTTTTTAAATAGTTTTTAACAAATAAAGTCAGCCTTATTCTGCCCTGTATGCATTGGTTGGTGTTTATTTGGATTTTAGGATCACCCCCCCCTCCCTTCCTCCTCTCAATCTTTCTCCCTCTCTCAAACATACTCTCTCTTCAATGTAAAGTAAACCATAAGGTAAACATGAAAAACTAAGGAGTACATACGAATATCAGAAATACTGATTAGACAACTGAAGATAATACATTTTATAAATTGTCCTGCTGAGTCCACTGTTTCTACATTTTCCCCTATTAATCTTCATTTTGTTCAGTATTGGTCAGTGTGGGGAAGTTGGGGGTTTTGTTAATAAATCTCAGCAGAAAGGAGTCTGATTGTTTTGTATTTTGAACAAGAACAAAGTGGCTGTCTCTCTGAAGGGCAGTGGGGGCAGATCCTGTCCTCTCTGTCCATCCTGCTTTTTTCTGTACCTTCCCATTTCGTATGGCCAGTTCATGGTCACTCATTCTGCACTTTGTTAAGGTTTATCATTGTTTGTTATCTTTCATTTTGATCGGATAATTGGCTATTGTGTATTTCCAGTCAAAGAATGTATAACATTTGTGTTTATTTGAGTTATTTTGAGGACTCAAATGACTTGGTGCATATTTGCCATTCTGTTAGTGTTCATGGCTACAGACTAAACTGATAAACCTGAACACAAAACACCATCATGGTGAAAACAATAAAAATATGTACAGTGAATCCAAACTTCACATTTAACTTGAGACTTGTATTACAACACAAAAATTAATGTTTTGCAAATAAAGTTATATTTACAAAGTAGAAAACAACAAGGTAACCCTCTGGGGTCTAAGGGCATTTTCTCAATTTTTGCATATCTTCTTAAATTCCTCTTTAAAGGCACTTGCATATAACATAATACCCATAAGTTTCTTATCAAAATGCTCTGTTATCTTCATTGCTACTTTCCAAAGCTACTGCAAAACATAGTAGATGTTACCAGATTTGTGTTAGTAATTTTGACAAATTAGTAAAGTAAACCCAAAAGAATTAAGTTAGTGCAATAGTTATGTTTTAAAGTCCATGTATTAAACACAAGGCCCGCAGGCCAAGTCAGGCCCATGGCGCAAACCTATCTGGCCTGTGAAATCATTTTAATTTTTCATTAATATAATCCCATTTCATAAGGAGCTGCACTATAACCCCAGCATGCACTGCAAGGTGATGTGTGTTCAGTTTTGTTTCTGAGCCCATCCAAGTCCTCCAAGTAGTAGTTTTGAATCATAACAATGAATCAGTCTATCCAAGTCTACTGTAATAGTTTTGAATCGTAATGATGAATCAGCCCATCCAAGTCTATGGTAATAGTTTTGAATCATAACAATGAATCAGTCCATCCAGGTCTACTGTAATAGTTTTGAATCGTAACAGTGAATCAGCCTATTCAGGTCTATTACAATAATTTTGAATCGTAATGATGAATCAGTCCATCCAGGTGTATTATAATTGTTTTGAATCGTAATGATGAATCAGCCCATCCAAGTCTATGGTAATAGTTTTGAATCATAACGATGAATCAGTCCATCCAGGTCCACTGTAATAGTTTTGAATCGTAACAATGAATCAGCCCATCCAGGTCTATTATAAAAGTTTTGAATGGTAATGATGAATCACTCCATCCAGGTCTATTATAATAGTTTTGAATCATAACAATGAATCAGTCTATCCAAGTCTACTGTAATAGTTTTGAATCATAACAATGAATCAGTCTATCCAAGTCTACTGTAATAGTTTTGAATCGTAATGATGAATCAGCCTGTCCAAGTCTATGGTAATAGTTTTGAATCATAACAATGAATCAGTCCATCCAGGTCTACTGTAATAGTTTTGAATCATAACAATGAATCAGTCCATCCAGGTCTACTGTAATAGTTTTGAATCGTAACAGTGAATCAGCCTATTCAGGTCTATTACAATAATTTTGAATCGTAATGATGAATCAGCCCATCCAAGTCTATGGTAATAGTTTTGAATCATAACGATGAATCAGTCCATCCAGGTCCACTGTAATAGTTTTGAATCGTAACAATGAATCAGCCCATCCAGGTCTATTATAAAAGTTTTGAATGGTAATGATGAATCACTCCATCCAGGTCTATTATAATAGTTTTGAATCATAACAATGAATCAGTCCGTCCAGGTCTACTGTAATAGTTTTGAATTGTAACAATGAATCAGCCCATTTAGGACTATTATAATAGATTTGAATCGTAATGATGAATCAGCCCATCCAAGTCTATGATAATTGTTTTGAATCGTAATGATGAATCAGTCCATCCAGGTCTATTATAATAGTTTTGAATCGTAATGATGAATCACTCCATCCAGGTCTATTATAATAGTTTTGAATCATAACAATGAATCAGTCCATCCAGGTCTATTATAATAGTTTTGAATGGTAATGATGAATCAGTCCATCCAAGTCTATTATAATAGTTTTGAATCGTAACAATGAATCAGCCCATCCAGGTCTATTATAATAGTTTTGAATCGTAATGATGAATCAGTCCATCCAGGTCTACTGTAATAGTTTTGAATCCCAACGATGAATCAGTCCATCCAAGTCTATTATGATAGCTCTGCATAGCGATGAATCAGCTGTTTTTGCAGACATACGGGAACGAATCAGGATCATCAAAGACACTGCCCATATGACCTATGATGATGATGTCATCAAGTGTTCTTTTATTTAGTCATTAGTATTAGGTTTTGATACGCCTTTAGGTACAAATTGTAGAGATAATGATAGTATTATGAATGAGTATTATAAATGATTATTATGAATGAGTGTTTTTCATACATTTCTAAATTTTTAATCTTAAGTTATGCTGTGGTAAATCACCTAACTAAAACAAAAACATAGCTGTTCTCTGGGATTTTTTAATATCGCCCTTTTAGTGGTTGAGTGTGACACTCCTGTTTTACAGTTTGGAGGGCTGAGGTGTTGGTTTACCCTCTAGGTTGTTCTTTGTGGCTAGCTGGGTTAGGGGGTGGTTTGGGTTTATTTTGGCTTTGTAGTTAGGGGAGTCTGGATCTGACTGATTGAGGTGGTACCTGAATTTACAACACCTTTCCTCGATGTCCAGAATGAGTGGAAACCTGCCCAGCTCTACTCTGCTAGCCAGATCTCTCTCTCACCTTCTCACCCTCTCTCTCTCTCTCTCTCTCTCTCTCTCTCTCTCTCACTCTCTCTGATATATTCCCATGTGGTCTAATTACAAAGAGCAGTAGAAGGAAGTTATTTCTGTGATTGCGCGCCTCTATTGTATCACCATTGATTTCCCAAAGAATGAGGAACGGAGGAAAAGTAAGAGATTTCGAGCTGGAGAACGCAGCATGAGGGCTTTAAAGAGGGTGCGCATGCGTCTGTGATCCAGGGTTTGCATATACGTTAATACCGCACCGGTACGTGGGTGGGCTTTCTGCTTTAACGTAAAGGATGGTGAAATTTCACTTAACGAGCCGCTGTCTTATGTTGAATAGAGGCTGATTTGTGCTCTTTGCATGTGTTTATGTGTGTGTGTGTGTGTGTGTGTGTGTGTGTGTGTGTCTGTGTGTGTCCTTGTGAATAGAGGCCTCTGTGTGTTTTTCTGGCAGCAAGAGGGGGGCCAACACCTGCAGCCTCAGCTGTATGATGATCAGACACGCACACACCACTCAGTCTTTTCCTCCTAGTAACACTGATTAAAAAAAGAGAAGGAGTGAATTTGGGGGGTGGTTACTGTGAGAATTCTTCCAAACTTTCGCTATAATTAGATTAGTGTCTACGGTGTCAGGGTGCATACCACCCTGTGTAACACACACATAAGCCTGTGCCCGGTGACAGTCAACTGAGTTACTACAGAAACAGCATCCAGTGATGGTAAAAACTAATTTACACCAATTCTAAAAAATGTTAATTTATTGATTATTGCAAGCAAACTATAACAAGATACTGTTATTCCCAGAACTGTACAAGGATCTGTATAATTTCCCAGATAGCCCCAATTAAAGCATCATAGCCCAGACGTCCATCATGTCAGTGTTCGGATTAAATCAAATGTGTCTGGAGCTGCAAAAAACAAATATTTTGATATTCGATTATTAATGTAAATTAACCATCGATGAATAATCTTAAAAGTGGCCTGTAAATGCGAAGAGCTGTAACTATAAAATGTTTGGCAAAGTCCTGTAAAGCTGAGGTACTGTTCACCAAGAGCGAAATTACCACCACAGAAAAAGTATTGCTTTTTAAAAGCATGCCCATTTGAGAGCTACAGTAAGTAATAAGCAATAGCTAAATTAAGTGATAATGATAAATATGCAGAGTAATGTTATAGCTCTTCGTGCTGCAGGATCATTTAACCAGTTTAACATTTTATTGTGACCAATACTGTAATAAGACCAAGACAAGACTGAGTCCAAATCATGTCAAAGCAGAGATGAGGCAAATGATATTTAGAATGAGACAAGACCGAGTCCAAATGATGTTGAGATGGAAACAAGGCTGAGTCCAAATGCAGTCAAGACCAAAACAATACTGATTCCAAATGATGTTGAAATGGAAACAAGGCCAAGTCCAAATGCTGTCAAGACCGAAACAATACTAATTCCAGATGATGTCAAAACCGAGACAAGACTAAGTCCAAATGATGTCGAGACAAAGACGAGACTGAGTCCAAATGATGCCAAGACCGAGACGAGACAGAATCCAAATGATGTTGAGACCGAGTTCAAATGATGTTGAAATGCAAATGAGACTAAATCCGAATGATGTCAAGACCCAGACAAGACGGAATCTACATGATATCACAACAGAAAAGAGAAGAGACTTAGTCCACTGATGTCAACAACCAGACAAGACAGAGTCCAAAAGATATTGAGACCCAGTCAAGACAGAGTCTAAATGATATTGAGACCCGGACAAGACTGAGTCTAAATAATGTAGAGACCCAGTCAAGACAGAGTCCAAATGATGTTGAGACCCAGACAAGAATGAGGCCAAATGATGTTGAGACCCAGTCAAGACAGAGTCCAAAAGATGTTGAGACCCAGACAAGACTGAGTCCAAATGATGTTGAGACCCAGTCAAGACAGAGTCCAAATGATATCGAGACCCAGGCAAGACAGAGTCCAAATGATATTGAGACCCAGTCAAGACAGAGTCTAAATGATGTTGAGACCCAGTCAAGACAGAGTCCAAATGATGTCAAGACCCAGTCAAGAGAGAGTCCAAATGATGTTGAGACCCAGACAAGACTGAGTCCAAATGATGTCGAGACCCAGTCAAGACAGAGTCCAAAAGATGTTGAGACCCAGACAAGAATGAGTCCAAATGATATCGAGACCCAGTCAAGACAGAGTCCAAATGATATCGAGACCCAGGCAAGACAGAGTCCAAATGATATTGAGACCCAGACAAGACTGAGTCTATATGATGTTAAGACCCAGTCAAGACAGAGTCCAAATGATGTCGAGACCCAGTCAAGACAGAGTCTAAATGATGTTAAGACCCAGTCAAGACAGAGTCCAAAAGATGTTGAGACCCAAACAAGACAGAGTCTAAAAGATGTTGAGACCCAGTCAAGACAGAGTCCAAATGATGTTGAGACCCAGACAGGACTGAGTCTAATTGATGTCGAATCCTAGACAAGACAGAGTCCAATGATGTTAAGACCCAGTCAAGACAGAGTCCAAATGATGTCAAGATCCAGTCAAGACAGAGTCCAATTTAGGTTGAGACCCAGACAAGAATGAGTCCAAATGATGTCTAGACCCAGTCAAGACAGAGTCCAATTGATGTTGAGATGCAGTCAAGATTGAATCTAAATGATGTTGAGACCTGGACATGACTGAATCCACATCTAGACACATCATCAGAGATGTTCTTGGAAGCATCAGCATGTACTTACAGAGATTAAAAATAATAAAAACAATTTTAAAGCGAACTTATTATGCTTTTCCAGTTTTTCCCTTTCCTTTAGTGTGTTATGTAGGTTTTTGTGCATGTAGATGGTCTGCAAATTGACAAAGCCCAAAGTACACATCAGAGTAAGTAAGTCTCTGCCACAGAAACCACATTTCTCAGCTGCCTGAAATGCCTCATTGGAATTCCAGCCCTTTTCCTTTGTTACAAGATGATGCAATGACATAACACAATCCTAACTGTCTGTCTACCACAAGCTTGGCACACCTTCACACAAGAAAGCTACAGAGTAAAAACTTACTACTCTGAAATGTCCTGCTCTACTCTAGCTTGCAAAGGTGGATTGGGTCTAGCAATTTGTTCCACCTGCCTTTCAGGATTGGCTCAAACTAACTGGCGTGATTGTAAGAATAGCCACAGCGGCATAGGGGCAGAACTTGTAGCACAATGCCGCTCTGGCAGTTGACCAGTCAGAGCACACTGGGCTCATCGGGAGGCAGGGCTTAAAGACACAGGAGCTCTAACAGAGCATTTTAGACAGAGGATAAATAAACATGTACAACATGAGAAAATGTGTGTGGTTTGGAACACTGAAGCATGTAAATCTATTCTAGTAGACCCCAAAAATAAAATTATGACTATTGTAAATAAGGATAATAGGTCTCCTGTAATAGCAACACTTTTCCATCCAGTAATTCTAAGGCAGTTCCTAACTCAAGCAAAGAAAGTGATAGTGTGTAAGCTGAAGCTTGTAAAATAAAAGGTAAAGCAAAGGAAAACCTTAGCCCCGCCCCCCTTCCACATGGTTACCCAATAAGGGGATTCCATTACCTGCCCAGGCACACCACAGTGTGAACCCACACTCCCAGTGGAATAGTTAATACAGAGAGAAAGATTTAGAGGGTAATGGATGTTGTGCTGTGATATACTTTGACCTTTCACCTCTGATAGGAAACAGGAGATGCTGAGTAGTGGTTTTGTCTGTGTGCGTGTGTGTGTTCGTGTATGACCATTTATTTAGGTCTTTGTGGGTACCAAATGCCAAAAGTCCCCAGACTGATAACAAAACATGAAAGTGTGTGACATTGTGGGGACATGGGGTTGGTCCTCACAAGGGCATAATAAGACTAAAAGAAGCTTTTATTTGTAGCATTTCCTTTTAGGTCATCAGGTTATTAGCAGGGACCCCTTCTTGCTATATGTAATATAACCAGTTGCTTACAGAGGTATTTCACCATTTCTCCTGCATAATTTAGTTGCTGAAATATAAACAAAGTAATTCAGAGTGGTTTAGTGTGAATGGTTACCTATAGAAAAACTTTGATTTCTTTACAGTTGTTACAGGTACAGTTGGAACCAGGGGTAAAGTCTACAACACAAAGCCATTTTATTTACTATCCAAAACCACCAGTGAACCTACACATCTTCTGAGTTTTTATATGTAATGTTAATGGTAAAATAGTGTAAAAAATAAGTTTGGGGGACTTTTGGGGACTATTTCTCCCTTTACAACACCCTGCATGTATCACCCCACCATGAATGGGTTTTAAAAATGATGTTTTAAGCCAAAACTGTTATCTAAAAACTATGAGTAAACAATTTCTCATACATCAGGCGTCATATTTGTAACTGTCTCTGTAATAACATTCTGTGATGTAGCTTTTAGAGGCATTAAATTCGTTGAAAGTCTGTCTTTTTAAATCAAAATTATTGAATTGTTAATTATTTTTGTTCTTGCATACAAAATAATATGATTGGATTGGCTGGAGGCCCTCAAGTAGGATGTTGCTTAGGACCCTTATATGTTCAGAACTGGCCATGTTCATTATAGGATTAGATGTATTTAGACCTGTCATAATTACTACATATTTTCCCAGTGGTAATAATTGTTTAGGATGAATGCAGTTATTTTCCACAGTTTTCATCTTTCACAATCACATTTTCACATCACAACAAATAGAATGTAAATTGGGTGTGTTTTTATCAGTTGGGTCAAGGCACATACATGTAACTAAAAGAAAGCAGATAGAGACACGTCATCGGGATCATAAACAAAACAAATGTTCTAACTCATTGATGCTATGACACCATTAGAGGGCAGCGGTGAGTAATGTTTGTTTATTTGAGCTCGAGCCGTGTCTGTCAGCAGTTGGTAGCATAGAAGGATAGCCAATCGGTCATATTGACCACTTTGAGCTTGATTAATAGTTGCATACAATGAACAAATACAGTTAAATTGTTAATTGCAATGAATCATCAGCTTAACTTTCATGATTGTAACTGGCCTAGATTTAGGTTCAGCATTTAGCTAAAGTAATAAAGATCACCCCAGATTGACAGGAACACAGCCCTGTGTGTTTGTTTTATAGGTTGATCTTTGTCTATTTGTGGAAAGCAGTTGCCCTCAGATCAAATGTGTGTCATTGTGGGGACATTTAACAGGTCCCCATGAGAGAGTTTTTTTTTATTTTCTGAAAGTACAGCAAAGAGTCAAAAAATGTCTTTTTGGTTTCTGATAAAGTAGGCTTAGGTTTAGGTGTAGCTACAGCAAAGCGTTCAGCAACATTCAATGAAATGTCCTCAAAAGGACATGAATACAAATCTCTAACGTGCGTATATGAGACCTTAATGAAACTCAATACTGCACCTCTGGGGCAAAGGGCAAATGAGTTACACATACAAGCTGGTATGTTTCTGTTTTTGGATCAATATTCGTCTTTTCTCTCCCTTATTCCCTCTCTCCCTCCCTCTCTCCCTTACTCCCCTTTCTCTCTCCTCATCAGTATTTTTTCATTCATTTGATAGTCATGTAGATGTAAAAGTGTGATGTTGATTCCTCTGAGTAATTTGTGTTAACTGTGTGTGTATATGTGTGTGTGTACATGTGTATGTATGTTATGTGTGCACATGTGTGTGTGTCTATGCTGTTTGTGTGTGTGTAGGTGTGCATTAGTGTGTGTGTGTGTCTGTGCGTGTGTATGTGTGTGTACATGTGTGAGAGTGTGTTTCTCTCATTTGGCCCCCCCATAAAGTAGTGGAACCCCTGGGTGGGCTCAATGACCTAGTTTTAACTTTTCCTTTCTCTCACTCTCTCTCCCTCACACACACATAAACACTCTTTTTCTCATGCACACACACACACGCACACACAGACACACACAAACAAAATTTCATGAATATGTCTACATGAATATGTATGTTGTAAAAGCATTGTGTTGTGGAGCGACTCTTAGTAATGAGATCACACTCATCACATATAATATCGCCTTGGGTTCAACTTCTGTGTGTGTGCATGTGTGTGTGTAAGTGTTGGCACACACTGTCCTTTGATGAGTGATGATGGGGTTTCTGTTGCTTTGGGCTGCGCTCCCCTTGGGTTTTATTAGCATTAACTTGTTTTAGATCTGCTCTTTGCATATTTCACACAATCACACTCATTCACGCTTACAGTTTCCTCTTCAGGATGAATACAGTTGTAATGAGGAAACGATAGAAATAGATTTCGCTCTCTGACCTTTTCAGTGTGTCTGCTCATATGTGTGTGTGTACCATATAGGAGCACTTTGTAGTTGTACAATTACAGATTGTAATCCGTCTGTTTCTCTGCACTCTGTTTCACTCTGTTCTTCAATGGTCAGGACCACCACAGGGCAGGTACTCACTGGGTGGTGGGTCTTTCTGAGAACACCAGCAGCTTCTTTGTCTGAGTTGTCTTCTTACAGTGGAAGGATGGACAGAAACAAATGTGGATTTTTTCAAATCTGAAGCGAAAGTGGAGCTTTCTTTTTTTTTAATTTAGTACTGTTTGTCTGATCGTGACAGTCTTAGTGCTCTACCAGCTCTTGCACAGTTTCCCCATTTCCTCTGTATATTTTAATCATTTTTTGAACTTTGGTTTTAAAAACTTCTTTTTCCACTTATTTTCCTTTGACTTTCCCTTCCTTATCCAAGTGCACCTTATATCCACTCTTCTAAAAAATGGATCCTCCCGAGTGGCGCAACCGTCTAAGCGTTGGCCCTATCATCAGGAGATCGCGAGTTCGATCCCTGGTGATGCTACAGCCATCCGTAGCCGGGAGTCCGAGAGAGCACACTTGGCCTCGCTCTCTCTGGGTGGGTGGGATGGCCCCTCCTTCTCCCCCCATCACTCAGCGGGATGCTAGTCAGCGCAGGCGTCTGTTAGCTGACGTAACAGATCTGGCGGTTGGCGCTTTCCTCCGAGGGCGTTCGGCTGTCCAGTGACGTTGCGTGAGCGGCAGCTCGAAAAGAAGCGGTGGTTGGCTTCACAGGTCTCGGAGGAAGCCTGTGTTAGCCTTCACCCACCTAGCGTTGATAGCATCGTGTGATTGGGGGAGTCCTGACTAGCGGGTGGAATTGGAGACGACTAAATTGGGGAGAAAATCGGGTAAAAATTTAAAAAAAAAATTTTAAAAAATGGATAATTTGTACTTAATGGCCAGCTTGACTGGGCCTATGCCTTAATTATGTTTATTTTATTAAAATAAATGATTGAACGTTCCATTTTATTATTTGCAAAACAGTCAAATCACTACCAAAGGTATACTGAATGTTACAGTAGTGACAATCGTGTCTCATTTTGAGCAGAACTCAAAAATCACATCTTTGAATAGTTTTATATGCATAAAATCATGATATTTTTCATTAAAACACAAAAAAGTTTACTTAATCAGAGACAAGGCTGTGTTTCAGTAGTGACAATTCTTAATGTTACACACTGATTTTCAGACTTTGGGACATATTTATTTCAAAACAATGGGATCTAACTGGTCACCATGCAGCCATGAGGGACAGGGATGCAGTCTCTCTTCCAGTTTGCATTGAAGTCCCTGTAGTTGCATTGAAGTCCCTGAGTAATAAGCCTTAGTATGTAATACGCCTTAGATTTTAAGGAGTTAATTATGTTTATTTTATTCACTTTAATGATTAAACTTTTTATTACCACCAAAGCAATCATAACTCCACTGAAACTAATGTTTCAGTACTGACTGTTTTGGTACTGACAATTTTAGCTAATTTTGAGCAGAACTCAAAAACACTAGCCAGTACATGACTAGCTAACTTTGAAGCTTTAAACAGTTGTAAACACATAAAATCATAATGTTTTTTATAACGTAATTGCCGAAAATCTGTTTCGGTAGTGACAATTTTTAATGTTCCACATTTATTTTTTCAGACACATTTACTTCAAAACAGTGAGATCTAACTGCTCACCATGTGGCTGTGAGGGACAGGGCTGCAGACTCACTTCCTGCTCTAAAATGCAGGGGTGTGGCTAAAATAAGACTCCGCCTATGGACTAAAACTCATTGTGTTTCAGTAGAGACGTGAAAACTTGGCACAGCATGTTTTGAATATTTTTTTCGTTTAAAAATTAAACTCCAAATCTTTTAACTTAAAATCAAAAATCTTATAAAAAAATTTTAAAAATACAAAAACTAAGTAAGTATTATTTTCACAAGTGTAAATTTAGGCCTTGTAAATGTCTAAGCTCTGAAGTAATTCAGCAGGATAGTCCGTATACGTACACACATATAAGTGTGTGTGAGCGCGTGTCCCCCTCCTCATCCTCAATCTGGTAAGAACTTCTCACTCTGTGTGTGTTTGTGTGTATGTGTGTGTGTGTGAGTGTGTGTGTGTGTGTGTGTGTGTGTGTGTGTGCACGCTCCTCCTCGTGCTGCACATCACCCCCCCCCTCTCTCTCTGAGGTAACAGTGTGCTCTCTGTACGGAGCCACATTCAGTCTCTGGCTTTACAGCCCTGAAAGAGGGTCTAAAGCTCTTTAGCGCTCTGAGTTCCTGGATCTCAGCGTGTCTGTGCATGGTGAAGAGAGTGCAGACTCCGCCGCCTTCTCCTCCTCACCCCACTGCTAACGGGACCATCCGGTAAGTCCAGCACTCAGCTCAGCTTCACTCACGACACGTGCTGTCATCCCCACCTCTGCTCTAATTACCAGTGTTTAGATAGTTTCATCACGAGACACACACCAGCTTTAACTGCTACTACTGTCTTCACACACTTTGATTATGTGGCACTTTATTACAGGCTGTTGGGGCTGTTTTGGCTTAAGCTATTAATATCCATATCTAAAATAGGTCTGAGTGTGTCTGAGCACAAAATCCATCAAACCGTATGTTTCTATCATTTTTGGTCACGTGGGACCAAATTTGACTGTGAATTGTCTGACTATACCAAATCCCATCACTTTAGACAATTCAGAGCTAAATGTAGTTGATGAATGGGTTAATTACTGTTGCTTGTGTAGTTTGATTTGATAGTCCCTTATAATAATAAGTCTTGTTAATGCCTTTATTGCTTTTCTTTATATAGTTCAATCACTTGACATGCTAACTCCCATTATTACTTTGTTTCCCACTATATTTATCATTGCTATTTTTTGCTTTGATTACATAGCATATTAATTGTTGTTTGTATAGTTTGATTAGCACATGCTGCTATCATTACGTAATGTCTCTCATTTATGCAGTTCTTTTAATTAGCACCTACCACTGTTGCTTCTTGTAGTTGGATTTACTGCTAGCTGCTCTTGTTTAATAGCTGTCCTTGCTTTATTATTGTTTATATAGCTTGATTAAATGCCACATATCATTTGTTGCTATAATTGCTATTGTTTATGTAGTTTGATTAGATAGCAAGTGCTATTATGGATCTAAACGGCATTGCTTTTATAGTATGTTTATATAGAACGTCCCAAAATTGCCTTTATCTTTGTAGATTAATCATGCAGAACACTATTAACAGCCATTATTCATTTAATTGCCCTTGTTTAAATAGCATTATTGGTATTTTTGCTCATTGCTATTGTGTGTGTTTTGATTATATAGCACGCTGCTTTTGTTGTATATGTTGCTTGATTAGCATATGATTTGTAGGACTGTACACATGGTTATATAAGGTTATATAGCATTTAATGTTTGTTGTTTAGGTAGTTTAATTAATTAGCATATAATCACCTTTCTTTATTTACTTTGGTTATATAGTATAGTGTATTTCTATCGTTATATAGTTTACATATCGCATACTATCATTGCTAGAAGTGTTTATATACACATGCTAGTTTTACTATTATTGTTTCAGCTGCTGTTATTTATATACAGTTTGATTACACAATGCACTTCCTCTGTATCCCTCATACAGATTGATTATATAGCCCTTGCCATTATTGCTATTTTTGTATATTATACCTTAGAGCGCTTGAACAGTCTAGACAATATAATCCTTCACTTCTAGTCTGCAGTAGAAGCACTGACCTAAAACAGTGCCGATGATTAAAGACATTCACCTGCATATGTGCTCTTCTGGGGGAGTGCGGGAGGAGGCTCAAAGAACAATAGGAGAGACCTCATTGCAGGCAAAAAATTTAGAGTTTCATAGCCTAGGCTGTGGTGAACAGGGTGTATTACATCATATGGTCTATGGTTTGATGCAGCATGCATCATTTTTACCTGCAGCCCACCTGTAGGCCACAGGTGCAGTCAAAGCTAATGTCTGTAGCGGCGTACGGTGCCGCGCAGTGTTTTGACACGTAGAGGGGATGCCCCAGTGTCACCGTGGCATGCACGTTGACCGCGTGAGCATATGTGTACAAGTGAATGCTCCCGAGAATCAGAGGTCAGCCCAATCTGCAGCTTTCTCTGACAGCCAAGAAACGCGCATAAGCAGTTTTTATACGTGTTTGGCCCAGTCATATTTTGACATACAACAAGACTTTAAAGAAGTGCTGACCAGCGCCTGCTTGACTTCAAGGCACTACAGGCTATAAAACATTATGATTGAAATGCACAGATGTAACTCTCCTTGGTTCAAATGTGATTAATCAACAATAAGTACATGATAAGTAAGCGATCTATATGACGATAGTACATATTTTAAATTCTTCTACTAGAACATAGCCTGATAGACAGATCCATTTGTTTGCATTTAGTACATATGTGGATCATTCTACCAGTTAAAAACACAACTTGCCTAAAATCTTTTCTTAAATGGCCCACTGACAGGCCCAAAGTTTTATTGCATATTTCTACGACATAAGAATAGCTCTACCAGTTTGCATTGAAGTCCCTGTAGTTACTGAGTAATAAGATTTACTGTGTAACAAGCCTGGGATTTATGCTTAATTTATTAAAATAAATGATAAAATGTTTAATCATTTATTAAAATAAATGATTAAACATTTTATCACCACCAAAGAAATTATAACTCCACCTAAACTTTACCAAATGTTTTAGTAGTGACTGTTTCGACAATTCTAGCTAATTTTGAGCAGATCTAAAAGACTCACCAGTACATGACTTGCAAACAGAGCTTTGATCAGTTGTACACACATAAAATCATATTTTTCATAAGTTAATTGCAGAAAATCTGTGTTTTGGTAGTGACAATTTTAATGTTCCACACTGCTTTTCAGTCTTTGGGATACATTTACAGTTAGATCCTTTAAAACAATAGGATCTAACTGCTCACCATGTGGCCATGAGGGACAGGTATGCAGTCTCACTTCCTGCTCTAAAATGCAGGGATGTGGTTAAAATAAGGCTCCGCCTATGGACTAAAACTCGTGTTTCAGTAGTGACATAAAAACATGGGACACTAATTTTCAAATATTTTTTTTTATTTCAACATTAAACTCAAAATTAAATCCGATATCTTTCTATTTCACTTTAAAAGAAATCAAAAAGGTTTTGACTAATCATGAACATAATCACCTGAATTACTTTTATAAGATTACTGTAATGAGAATTTGTATTTGCAAGGATTTATTTAATGTGTTGTTATCTGTCTCACTGCTTTATAATGGTATAACCTCATTTAATTAGGATCACCAATAAATTGTCAGTAGGTGCAACCACACGTTAATAAAATGTCATAATTTCAAGTTATTTACGACAGCTGAAAATTTGTATAAACCAGCCTTTGCCCTTGAACACCCATACAATCCTTTGCCATTGAACACAAGGTTGTATTTTTTAATGAATAAACATTATTACTTTATTAATAATAATACATTTGTTGTGGGGTCGCACCACATGACTCGCTAACTGAACCCAAAAAAGGTCTAAAATGACCTTTTTCAATATTTATGAAGGGACTAGTGGGGACGTTTTTGTGAGGCAATACCCTGCCCACTCGATCTTAAAAGCATGTCAGAATAAAAGTCCTTTGTTTCTGGCTGTGCCACATAACATTTGCAGAAATCAAAACTTACAAATGTTTTGCAGTTAGTTTAATACTCTAAAATACTTTGTACTAAAATGTTATTATTTCAAATAGGAATCATGTTAAATTATTTTATTTACAATTTAAATTACTAAATTGCAATATAATTTAAAATAACATACTACCAATAGAGAAAACCTCAAAGTCTTTAAAAAAAAGAAGTGCATGTATGTCATACACTGATGCTTAGCAACTGTTTCTGATGCATTTGAAGGGACGCATCCCTTGTATTCACTTAAAAAGAAAAGGAAAACCACAATGAAATGACTGGCGTTGCAACAAGACAATGCAAGATGCCACACTGCTTGTCAAGACATGATTTGAGGAGGAATTCAAGTGAGGATACAGCCAGGAAAAAATATTTAAATCTCAGAACTTGAGGGATGATGCTAGGAAATGTGTAGAGGAGACAAATCCAACCACTATGGATTGCCTGTAGACAGCAGCCTAAGCTTACATGGAGAGCACAGCCTTCAGATCATTTAACTCTTTAACATTCACGCACTTGCAATACTCACTCCCACTGTTTATTAAGAGCTCATCATTTTGCATTGTTATCTGTGTAGGTACTGAATAATGACTGGTATATCAGTGGGCTGGTGAGTTAGTTAGGTTTCAAGGATTTACTGTCATTGGCGAAAATTCTAGAGATAAAGCATCAGTTTTGCTTTGAAGTCGCTACTTTTATATTATAACGAATGCTTACCTCAAATAGAGAGTTTGAATGGTTTAATATTCTTTAATATTCTTTTATTGCTCTTTGATGGTTGAGAACTAATAGTCAAAGCTGACAATTCACCTGATAACTGGCAGTCACACTAGTTTGACCACATAAAATGACATTGGCCGATATTGTCAGTTATCATAATTGATTCTATTTCAAATTGGTATTTCTATCCATGATAAAATGTATATATTTTGACTCCCCAATATGTGGTGCATCTGTGTACCACTGCATTAACATTCAACACACCGCAACATATCCTATCCATTTTTGGTGGGAAGTATCGGTTCCATCTGACACGGCCGCTCGGTGCATGATGTGTCTGACATGTCAAGTTTCGGTGCATTCAGTGCATCTTAAAGTTGAGCCGAGCTGAACTTTATTTGAATGAATCCAGCCAATGTAATGCACTTACCCAGTCAGGTGCAGCTCACAACTCTATGCTACATGGAATATCAGTGTCAAAAGCTCAGAAATAAACACAAGTGTTTCCCTCCAAAATTTAAAACCTTTGCAGTGTAACAATCGGTTGGATGTTAATAAAATGAAATGTTGACTGCAAGTGGTCAACGACTTAATCAACGACCTAAATCCTAATCTGTCCAAGTTTAACTTTATTAACATTTTGGAATGTGTTAGTTATGTTAATGATTTCAAATCGTAAATAATGAACAGAATTTATTGAAATACCACTGCTGCGATAATTCTGCAATCATTTCCGCTAGTACCCCTATGGAATTCCAATGATATCTTAGGACGGGGCTAACTGTAGTGTACAATTGCTCTACTGTTCTGGTTATATTGCTGTTTATTAAAACTAGGATAAAACTGAGACTCTGGTTCCTGAGCGTAATCTGAATTCTGTGTGCTATTTTGTTCTGGGCAAACCTTGTTGTGTGGAGACACTGATAAATGAAGGACAACAAAGGACAAAAAACACATGTCATTAAATGTGGGCTCACTCGCATCAATGATTATTGTAAATGATTTTAAATCCTGTTGTGTGGCCAGGCATAAGTTTGCAGTCAATTTGGTATGTATCAGTGATCTTTCCAGAAGACAACATTTGAGCAATTCTTTTTGGCTGCTAGTTTATAAATCACACGATTTGATCCACAGTAATCTTGATTTCAAATGCCATCTCTCCCTCGTATCTGTGCTTTGAGAGCAGGGCGAGAGAGGGGGGAGGGGGACGAGCAAGTGGTGTAACACCCTGCTCGCACCGTGAGGATGACTTAGTCTCTCTCACCTTCACATTGACACCTCATCTGTTATCATTAGGCACAGAGTCAAACAACTTTCTCGAGACGCGGGGTGTGAGAGAGAGAGTGTGCGCGAGAGAGAAGGTGGGAACGAGAGCGAAAAACAAGGTATCAGAATTTTTAAGTGTATGTGTGAGTGTGTGAGTGTTTTTATTACTTTTTTAGGACTTGAATGTACTCACTTTGTAGGAAAACAAGAGAAAAATATGCAGTGTTGGAACCTAGAAAATGGTCCTTAATTTCTTTGTTTTTTTTGTTTGTTTTTTTGTTTTTGTTTTTTTTGTTTTTTTTTTTACAAAAGTTACATTCAAGTTTCATTATTAAAATTTTGGTTACGTTGGTTAAAGTTAGGGTTAGAGTTAGGCTTAGAAAATTACATATAAATACTTACATACATGTATATACGTTAGTGTATGTCTGTTTGTCCATACACATTATATGTGCATTATGCATTAAATAGTAAAGGGTAACAGGAATTTTCAAAGTATCAAAGTATGTGAAAAACTGGAAAACAAAAAAATGAAAATACAAGGTGTTTTCCAACAACAGTGATATAGATAGATATAGAGAGAGAGAGAGATAGATAGATAGATAGATAGGTAGATAGATAGATAGATAGATAGATAGATAGATAGATAGACGGATACACACACATATTATGTGTGTGTGTCCATATGCATGTAAGTGTGCATGTGCGTACGTGTTGGTGCGTATATGGTATGATCTCTTAGAGACTTGTCTCTCTGCCCATGATGGACACAGCTGGGTCAGATTTATGACCTGCTTTGGTGGCATATATATAAACACACACACACACATAGGAGAATTTAGGGGTCAGCGTATTGACTTGACATGACCTTTGAACTGTCGAGTAAATCTGCTGAGTATCAAACACACGCTTGCTACACACTTGCCAAATCATGCATATGGATAATGAGTTTTTACATTCAGCGGTATAACAAATATCGCCCCCCTGTTACACTTCAGCATTGCTAATATACTAAGTACAAGTGTACTGTAGCCACTGTAGTGTACTCAGACTTAGGCAGCCAAGAACGTGTTTAAAACTGTTTATCTCAATGCCTGTAAAAACCCTGTGTAACAATACAAAAAATATAAATAAACATAAATAAAGTAAAACATAATGTCTTGCTTATAAAAACATTAGCAATATGTTAGAAGGATGAATGCAGGTTTATTCTCTGACTATCAGAAATATTAGCTTTTTCCTGATGTATAGTATTATATGTCCTATTCACTATAAAACAGAAGGAGACCATCAAGGCCTTCAGAGAAAAATGTAAAAAATAAATGTGTGTAATTTTGTAGTTAATTTTTATAATCATTTTATAATTAGTTGGTTAATTTTGCAATCATTATTCTTGTTGTATTTAAAGTCTGAGGTTATACGTCTACTTTGGTTAAGTTTTGGTTGGAGACAAATGGGTTAAATTCTTAAAATGCCTAATGGAAATTTATCCAATCAGCTTCTTTTTCATCCAGGGTGTCTAGGTAGATATAGCTAAGTGAGCTCTCCCATTGATTAGGCCTTCAGGAACTGAATTGAAGGCCTAATCTGTCAGATGAACCACCAATTTAATTAGCAAGTGAGAAAGCAACTAATTGTTTTTTGCTTTATAATGAGTGGAAGCAGTTTTATGTGAAAAACGTCACTCGTAGTACGTTCTTAGTCCTACAATGCACTCCAATGGGTAGTGTATATACTGTTGGGACAGAGAACACCCGTAATGCAGTGCGTCATATGTGATGGGAAGTCGCTACTGTCACAGAGTGATGGGCAAACGGACCATTTTAGCATATTAAGCATTTTATATATATATATATATATATATATATATATATATATATATATATATATATATATATTTAGCAAAATCATTTACTTGATCACAAATTCTGATCACTATAAAGGCTCTTTATGGATCATTCTATAGAATTGGTTCACAGTCAGAGTGGAAAACATTTTTTGGCCTTTTTTAACTGATTTGGACTTTACACTAATTTTTTTTGCTATGAATGACCCTATACCTTAATTATGTTTCTTTTATTAGAATAAATGATTGAACATTCCATTTTGTCACCACCTAAACAATCATAACACTCAAACTTTACCAATAGTTTCAGTAGTGACTATAACGCTAGCCGGTACTTGACTATCAAACACAGCTTTGAACTGCTGTACACATCATATTTTTCATTAAAACACAAAAAAGTTCACTTAATTGCAGTAAATGTGTGTTTCAGTAGTGAAAATTCTTAATGTTACACACTGATTTTCAGACTTTAGGACACATTTACTTCAAATAGGATCTAACTGCTCACCATGTGGCCATGAGGGACAGGGATGCAGTCTCACTTCCTACTCTAAAATGCAGGGGTGTGGCTACAATATGGCTCCGCCTACCAACTAAAACTCTGTGTTTCGGTAGTGGCATGAAAACCTAAGACAGCATTTTTGAATTAAATGTTTTAAACTGAACTGAAATTAAAATTAAAATTGATTTTGTATATATTTAGCTTATTATTACCTCTCTTAATGTATTGAGTTTAAATAGATCATAACATCCTTGCCAATATCTAAGCTCTGAAAACCTCAATGCTTTTTAAATAGTGTTTTTTACTATGGGAACTAATTTGGTAGAATGATCCATATAATGCTTCTAGTTTTCCAATGTAGGGACCTTTTTGGACACAGCCCAGAGATTTCTGTCAAGATCTCGGACAGTTAAATGTTTGGGCCATGGCAGATAATGAAAAGATCACAGAGCCTGAATCTGTGGCTCAGCCATTCCAAAATGTATTTGTAGTTCTGGTGTTTGACGCAGACGGCGGTATTTTAAACTACATAACAGCTAGATTGTGAAGCACAGGTGTGAATTATCTCAGGAGGCTTTGCACATATTTCCTTCTCTTTTCCTTCTCAGTTTGTCATGAATGCATTTTCAGTTTAAAATATCCATGAAATCACTGTTTCACTGTCATAACAACTTCATATCTCTGAAATGTTAACTTTATAGAAGATGTTTATTACTACTACTACTAGTACTGTTCAAAAGTCAGAGCCTTGGTTTATTTAATTTCCAGTCAAAACTGCCTTTAAGTTATTCATTTTTCAGGAGGAATTTCTGGAGATTAAATATAAAATAACCATTTGCATAAGGAAGAGGAAAGTCAAAGGAAAATAAGTGTGAATTATTCAATCATAAAGGAAACCAGGACTCCTAGCAACCACACAAGACCTGGTAGACCACCAAAACTGTCCCCATCAGATAAACAGCACTTAAAGCTTTCATCTTTGAGAGAGAGGAGAAAATCAAACTCCAAACTTTTCCAAATCTAAAAAAATACACAGGTGCTTCTGTCCATCCTTCCACTGTGAGAAGAGAATTCAACACTATGGGTCTGAAAGGATGTGTAGCTGTCAAAAAAAGCTGAAATAATTTGCACTACATACTGAAAAAAGAAGGTTCTTTAATAACGAAAAAAATCTTTTTTTATATAGCACTTTTCTTGCTTTACAGAGAGGTGATAAAGCTTAACAGTAATAGAAGAAAAAGTTATGAGTATGAATTTAAAATCATATAAGAAAATGACTCAGATCAAATTAAAAAGATGAATACCAAGAGACATAGAGTCTTAATTAAACGCTAAGTTAAATGTTTCTTAAAAGCATGATAATAAAAGGTGGAATAGAGCGCCACAGTTTAGAAGCATAATACCTGATCGAGGCTGCCCCATGTTTCCTGTATTTTACAGAAAGTATATGCAGAAGGTCAGTATCTGCAAATCTAAGATAAGGTGCTAGAACCTAAACAGACAGACACTCTGTGAAGTAAGCAGGTTCTAGGTAATTTAGAACCTTAAAAACTACTAGCAGAACTTTTAAATCTATCCTGAAAGATACAGGGCAGTCAGTGCAGAATCCATGCTGCTGCACTTTGTACGAGTTGTAAGGGATGTATAGTTTTCTTAGGAAGCCCAGTTAGAAGAGCATGACAGTAATCAACTCTGCTTGTAGCAGAGTTTAATAAGACAGTGGTTCTATTTAGAACCATGAGTTCTACATAGCACCAGTTCATCCTTAATTGGTTCTTCAGACTAATGGAGAATGTGTTGTATGTTGTTCTATATAGTACCTTTTTGAAAATGCTTCTATGTAGCACCAAAAAGTGTTCTGCTGTTGTTACAAGCTTGACACTGTAGCTACAATCTCCATCAATCTGAAGAGCTAATTTACCATGCAAATAACTTTTTAAGCATGAAGTGATCCTATATAGAGCTCATGGTTCTACTAAAGAACCCTTGAAGGAAAATTTTATTTTTTTACCCAATTTTCTTCCCAATTTAGTCGTATCCAATTCCACCTGCTAGTTAGGACTCCCCCAGTCACACGATACTACCAGCGCTAGGAGGCTAACACAGGCTTCCTCCGAGACCTGTGAAGCACCACCGCATCTTTTCGAACTGTCGCTCACGCAACGTCATTGGACAGTTGAACACGCTCGGAGGAAAGCGCCAACCTCTGATAGGGATAATGCTTAGACGGTTGCACCACTCAGAACCACAGGGGGACTGTTTTTAAAGTCCCACTCCTGTCTGCTCCGGCAAGATTTCATCCCTGCTCCTGCAGAAAATCAGAATTATTTATCCCTCTCCCGCCCGGAATCGAAATGTTTTGTCCCACTCCTACCTGCGCAGGTGCATCAAGGTGAACTGACATCCAATATCTGACATAGTCTATTCATAAATACATTGTCCTCTCCTGAAGTAACATGTTAGTCATGGTCATCAGGCTCACTGTGAAGTAACTTCACCAAACACCATTTATTCCCAGTAAACAGAAAGCAGGAATTAAACAACAGAGCAGTTATTTTTGGTGTTTTGCTGGGCAGCTGTGGCCGTTGGACTGAAGGCTCTGCTGTCTCTGTAAGCTATGAGAATTTGTGTGTTGTTCACGTGATCGGTTGCTTCGCAGCTCTTTAGAATGCCTTCATTCATTTTAATCGTTTTCCTGTTATCATTTTATATTGTTTATAAATATGATTTAGTGATCATTCTACTTTATTTAGGCTATTTTTTCATTTGCAGGATTTCTCTTCATTTCTCAAAAAGAATGGTAGCTGTATAATAGCAAAGGGTGAACATATTAAAAAAATAGATATTACGTCTAATTTAAGCCTTCGGTGTAATTTTCTTCTGCTTTTTCATGATGCTGAAAATGAAACTTGTACTTAATGGTCATTTTGACTGGAAATTAAACCAATAAAGGACGGTTTCCGACGTTGGCCAAAGTCCCTATAGGAAAGTCTGTTCACTCAACAACCATTTTGGCAACGCCCCCAGTCAGTTCTTATAAGTCATACAAGACCAGACTCTTCTCTCTTTTGAAAGAGAAAGAGCTATGAATCCCAAAGCCTAATAAAAATATATTTGAAATCACAGGTAAAATCTGACCAAAACATCATAAATAGTTTGTACAAAGACACTTTTTTACAGACCTTGTGGCTTAACGCGCAAGCCAATTGGCTCTTTTTATTGAGGGACGAGACTTTCTCCGATGCCATGTTGCGCATTACAAGCTTTCCTATTCCTTCACCAGTGAGCTGTCTCCTCCTTTATAATGTCTCTGCTTTTGCACAGTACTTCACCTAATTTTGGACCATTTGTATGAGTCCATTCTTTGTGAGATGTTCATATAAATGGCAGTAAATGTTTTCAAACAAAACTGAATTATGATGTTTTGATGCAAAACTTTGCAATAATTCTGCAGTGAATTCTCAGACTTCATGCTTACTTCTTTTGACACTAACCTCCTCTTTTCTTTTTCTTCTCTTTCTCTTTTCAGACTGACTCTGCAGAAGAACGTAGAGGTGAGTGAGAATAATAGTGGGTTTTTTGTTTTTGGTTTTTTGACTGTGTGAGGGAGAACGCTGACAAGGAGCGGGAACTTTCTGGAGTGTGAAAACGGAAGGTGATAAGCAAAGCTCGACGCGCGCAGAGGTGATAAATCAATCTGTTTGTTTCATCTCTGCAACCGCCGAACAGACGAGTCAGATCTGCGGATGTTGCTTTTGAACGTACCTGAAAGATTAGATTTCTTTCTCATATGAAGAAATTGATAGTATGATGTTTTCTTTATCTCTCTCAGTTTGTCTCGGCCTGTCTAATGGGGTGGTGTAGTGGTCTCACTCTCTTTAGATGTTTTAATATATCTCTCAGACTTGAACCAAGGCTGGAGGGGGCTGATGTCCACTGAGATCAATAAAACCCTTCATTCAATGAAATCTTAGTCAGACACACACACATATACACACAGATGCCTGTCTGTTTTCTGCTCCCTAGTATCCCAAATGCTGGCACACACATCATTTGCATAAAGAAAATTTAAAGAAGCAGCTAGGATCTCCTATTAAAAATTAATGGCTTATTAAAAAATGAATATCACATGATGGCTGCGTGGAATAGGACAAGGACGTGGCAGTCTGCTAGCAACAGCAGCTTACAGAGCAAAAAAAAAATGTCCCACCAAGCAAGTAGGAATTAGCTTTTTATTAGATTTACAGGAATTCACCAGTATTTTTCAACTTAACCTCCTAATTCAATCTAATTCAAATCTGCTGCCTCCGTACATGGTCAGTTAGCACTGTGAAAAATTCTGACGTTTCCTTCTGCATGTACTCAACTACCCCAGTATTAAAATACTGAAATCACTAATCATGTATTTTTTGTGTTTTCACAGTAAGATGAGAAAATATAGTGAGAGAACAGTAAGACAAGAAAATATACAGACCAACAATTCAGTTAAATGGCTGTTTTATGCTTTACTATAACTGTAATATGTGAAAGTGCCTTATCGTGGGCATGTTGCTAAGTATGAATTGTTAAGGACGTGGCTAAAAAGGTAAAGATAGTGCAGTTTCTTCGCTAAACAGGCTCATTTTGTAACTGATTCTAAATTGGTAATTGGAATTATTTGGTTTGTGAGAAGCAGAAGATGCAGCCAACTTCTAACACTGAACTTTGGTGGACAAGGAATTGATGCTGCAATCAAGGCCAAAGCTGGACACACTAAACACTAAAAAAAAAAATGATATCATATATGTCTGTTAGCAACAGCAGGCTACAGAGCAAGAAAAGTCCCACGAAGCATTAGTAGGAATTACTGTTTTATTGGATTTCAACCTCATCTACTAACTCAACCTAATTAGCACGGGGCAAAAATTCTGATGCATTTCCTTTTGGGATGTAGACGAGTACTCAAGTACTCACTTAACTGTTTGAGGTGCCAGTATTTAAATGTTGAAATCACTTTTGGGCTTTTTCACAAGGAGAAACATACAGACCAACAATTCAATGAAACGCCTGTTTTATGTTTTCCAATATTATATTTAAAAATATGGCTCTTCAAAGGTTCTTTAGTAAATAAAATGGTTTAAAAACTCTCAAGAGAACCCTTTGCATAATTAAAAGATTCTTGACCTGTCTTACATGAAAGCACTGTGTCATTAGGATTATCATTAGCTTGGGAATTTACAGCTTACAGTCACTATCACTGCAAAAAAATCTTCAACTTTTTTCTGCCATTTTATATGTTTTGATGTTCTGAGTACACTTGAGGTAGAACATATTGAGCCGCAGAGAAGACAAGTAAACTCAGCATTGAAGGCCACTAAACAGAATAGACAGCATTTTTACTGACATGTTGATTCACACAGGATTAATAATAACCTGGGTTTATTGCTATGGCTCATTTTATTGTAGGTACTGGTGCTTTACTCTCATCTGCACATGAAAAATGGATGTGAGCTAATCAATAAACACATTACATTGGAGGACTAAAAAATATCACCTGTCAATAGCTTACATGCTGTGGGCCCAGCTACACCAATGAAACAATGAAATGAACCATCCTGCTACCTCCTGGTCACGCTTAAATGTTTAAATTTAAATAAGATTAAAATAAAATACGATTAATTAGGTCAGTCTTAGATGAGCAGGTGTCGACAAACTTTTGAACATACAGTGTAGGTTGTGTTTTATTATAATTTGTAAAAATGTTTTCATTCAAACTTTGCCAGGCGATTAATATAACACTCAATTTCAGTAGTACCTGGCTCACTGCTGCAGGACTCAGCAGTATGCAATGTAAAAATATGTTATCTGACTGTTGAGCTACAGATGCCTATGCTACTAGCTCCAAAAATCCATAAGCTAGTATAATACTAGAAATCCCATAAGGGTGCTAGTAGAAGTTATCGTTATTGCAGTGATGGAGATTGGATAAGTATAGTTTACTTTCATACATGCGGTATTTTACAATGTCTTTGACCGTGTCTAAGCCAATCAGCTTTTAGAACCGGACCTATCTTCCCCAACTAGCACTGACAGATTTGACATGGAATCAGATGCTGAGTGAATCTACAGCTTGGGCTGGATATAAATCAGCCCCGTCTTAGTTAATACATAGTTTTCTTACAACCTCTTGGTGGTGCTAGTGTAATACTTGATTCTTGGCTTGGAGTGTAGGTAGCATTGGCGTGGATGAACTAAACTCAAGCACACAAACGAGTTCTTTCTTAATAGTTTTATATTGTCTGGATGCAATCACAACAACAGCCCTAACTCTTCTCTCCCTTTTTTTTCAGTCACTCTCTAACAGGGCAGAGTAATCAAACATCATCCTCTCTAACACATGAATATGAGGTTTTGTACTGAATTAAGTTTCTACTTATAAAACAACACATGACTATCAGTTCCATTCTTACACTAGTGTTCTTGGTCCACAGAAGTCCAAAACAATCAGCTTCTAGTCATTTGTTAACAGCAAGGAAAGCGACATAGATGCCAAAAATTCAGCCTTATTTTGAAGCCTTTTTGCAAAGTACTAAAAATGCACTTATAACAGATGACAATAAGCAAGAGCTATTATCATAGTTTCATACTGTACCTCATACTAGACTTACATATATGTGAGCTGAAGCATCTGTCAGCTGGCATCTATTATAAGTATATTTTGTTGTATTTTTTTTTCTCTTGTAAGTAGGGGATACAGGGAATACAAGACCATCAGTTGACATTGTTGTCAGTGGTAATCGACCGTACACTGTAGATGCTGCAAGTTGAAAAAACTGGAGTTTCCCTCTAAAACATATGCAGTCAAACCGAGCCCCGGCCATCTGTAACTTTATGTGAGTTGGCTTGTGTGAGTTTTGCTGGATTCGCAGTCGTGAGATGTTGTGACGGTGAGTCAATAGCACCTAGAAAGTGCAACATGGGAAAAGCTGCTTATCGCTCCCTGTAGTCAGTCAGAATTAATGAATCTGTAGAGACATAGTGAGTCATTCAATTGGATTTGTGTCGTTTTCCTACACAGTGAGGGGAAACAAGTGTTCAGACACTTTGTGTTACTTGATATCCTGCCAGTGCACGTATTCACCTCACATTTACACAAATACACTTTTTAGTCATTAAAGTATGCATTCAAAAACCATGATATTTTGGGTTTGGTCCATGCAAATTGCACCTGGTGTCATTTTAAAAGACGATTGTTTGGGAAGATTTTTTTGAAGGTGGCTTCCTAAAGTTCTCAGGGACAACATTATTAAATAATGCTTGAATGGGAATGATACAGCTCTTAAAAGTCCCTGCCAGTATAATTGAATTGATAGTAGGCAAGTGGAAGATAATAGAACCACAGCTAATCATCCCTGGACAGATTTCTACCAGATTAATGTTATGAAGTTAAGGGAGAAGCTGGCAGTCATTGCCGGACAATTGAAAGCAGAAGGACCAACAGAAAACAATAAGCAATGAACTGCACAGCAAACACCTCACGCAAAACTGCACAACTCCTGTCCTGGAGGGCTGGTGTCCAACACAGTTTGGTGATTAACCTACGCAAAAACACATCTGATTACATTTACCTGTTAATTGCCAGGTTAAGTGGGAGTGTTTTTGAGTATGGAAAAGTGTACTCTTTTCAGATGCAACAAAAATAGAACTCATTAGCAATAATTCAGCCTGTCTTGTTTGGAGAAAGAAGCGTTGATCCTAAGAACACCACACAGTGAAGTATGGTGGTGAGAGAAATTACTCGTCATGGAAGTAACGGTAGAGTGATGTACTGGGAGATGTATGAGGAGAAAATTATGACTCCCGAACATACAGCCAGAATAAAACTAGTTTCTAAAAAAAAAGGTGAGGATGTTGGCCTAGTCAGTCTCCTGAATCTCACTGAAACTTCATGGCAGATTTGAAATAGCGAGTCCATCAGGGGGACCCTCATAACCTTGGGGAACTCCTGGAGATCTGCTCTCCTGCAGAGTTTAGTTCCAACCTGCATGCCCCTCCCCCTTTACCCAACACTACTGATTCTGATCCAGCCAATCAACAATTTCACAACTTCTGAAGATGTTAATTAGCTGGAGCAGTGTGTGGCTGATGGTGGTTGAAAGAAGAATCACAGGACGGTAGAACTCAAAGACCAGGGTTGGTGACCACTGGCCTAGAGCAGTGGGCCAAAATTGAACTACAGTGCTATGAAAAGCTAATTACTTCTTACCAAACACATCTCAATCAGAGCTCAAATTGCCAACAACAGCTTTGCAACAAAGAACTGATGTTATTAATTTGTGGTGTCTGAATACATTTTTCCCATCAATTTGTGTGTTTTTTTTTTTTTAAATATATCAGTACAGTATTAGTATTAGTATTTATATTAATTCTTATAAATACAAACCTTTTTTTGTTCATGCAAATCACGAAGTCAAAACAAATTTTGACTTTATATGTAAATGTAAAGTGGATATATGCACTGGAAATACACTCACTTTATTCAGAACACCTCCTTGTATCTATACTCAGTATCCATTTTATCAGCTCCACTTACCACATAGGTGGACCTTGTAGTCGTACAATTACAGACTGTACTCCATCTGTTTCTCTGCATAGTTTGTTAGCCCCCTTTTACCCTGTTCTTCAGTGGTCAGGACCCCCACAGGACCACCACAGAGCAGGTACTATTTGGTTGGTGGATCATTCTCTGACGTGGTGGTGGTGTGTTAGTGTGTGTTGTGTTGGTATGAGTGGATCAGACACAGCAGTGCTGCTGGAGTTTTTAAACACTGAGTCCACTCACTGTCCACTCTATTAGACACTCCTACTAATAGAGTTAACAACTGGGGCTAACAATTTATGCAGAGAAACAGATGGACTACAGTCTGTAATTGTAGAACTACAAGGTCCACCTATATGGTAAGCGGGACTGATATAATGGACAATGTGTGTAGAAACAAGGAGGTGTTCCTAATAAAGTGTTCTGTGAGAGTATATTATATAACAAAATCAAGTGTTTGAATACTTGTTTCCCCTCACTGTACAAAGCCAACCGTCATGCATATAACTAAACAGCACACACTAGTGGCTGTCTAAGGTAATTACATCTTCCCAGCTCTACATAAACCCAACATCCGCTCCAATTGTAAATCCTCCTCATTCCACTAAATTGCTCTTGTTCTGCTCAGGCACACACACACACACACACACACACCACACACACACACACACACACACAATTTTCATCTTCCTAGAATTAGGAATACCCAGAAGTGACCAGTTTCAATCACTGCCCCAAAACCCATAGCTTGTCCTTTTCGCCCGTTTCCATCCAGACCTCCCAAGATTGAACAAAAAAGCTGATGTACAGCCAGGATAACAGTGATGATACAATCCAGGCTTAGATATTACAAAAACAAACACGCAAATCCAGACACTGTGCTGTGGATTAGGAACAGAGTCAGTCATACTTACAGTATGTCAGGATATGAACATTGAGCTGTATGAGCCCTTCTTGCTTAGGGTAGATTCCCTCTGTCACATCTAGAATAATATCTCTATTTCCAGCTTTATTGTTCACATTTCAATTCACCCATTTGAATTACAGTGAAATTGGCTCAGGCAACTGACACTCTATTCATAACTGAGATGAACTGCTATGTTTTAAGAAGAGTTTACAAATAATTCATGAATTGAATTTATTGAATTGATGGATATGACCTCAGGCCTGCTGTCCAAGGATTTGGAATGATTTGTCATTTCAATACTTGTTATTTTAGTTAGCAATAATGGATCAAAATCTAATAATCAGTATGCATCACTTTTTTCAGTATTGCAAACTTTTTGAGAGCATCAGAAAGTTCTGATACATAAGATAGTGTCATTATTTATTGTAAGTCATCTTTTTTAACACTTTAAATAAAAGGTATTCTGGTTAGTTTAATTATGCATTTCTCTTCAGTGTTGTACAGCATTCTTTAGAGCTGCCTACAGCTTTTTCCATTCTACTTCCTACTTAATGAGTTAAAACTTGTGAAGCTGTGGAACAGTAGCTACAATTCATAGTACAAATATGTTAAAACATATATCTTCATGAAAAAAAAATGTTTTTTTATTGAACTCCTTCAGTTTCTGAAGCTTTTAAACTGAAAGTAATGTTAAGCAGTGCAATGCAAGATAGTCTGTTTAGTGGCTGAGTTAGTTTCAGCTATGCTATTTAAGGAATTATTTAGTAACTTATATTACTTAGCAGGAAAGTACACAGTTGCTTGAGTAATCTGAAAAATCAGGGAAAAAAATATAGACTAACAGTTCTGTAAAACACTGTAACAGCGCTGTACAGTGCCACAGTTTTGCTCATATTTACGATCTTCTCTATCCAAAGAATCTCTAAAATAGTAATTTTACAGGACAAGGCAAAGCTCTTCTCAACTTTCAATGTAAGTTAAGGTAAAGAGATTTTATTCCAAATGACTCCGAAGCATTCTATTGGTCAATTGATCACGATATTTTCACACAATGAAAAGGCCAGCTGCTTTGTTCAAGTGATGTATCAAAATAAAAATTCAACAAAAATGGAGAAACATGTTTTTCTTTGGATAGCGATAATATGATACCATACTTTGCTACCGCAAAATGGGAGTAACATAACATTAGCAAGTTACTAAAGTGAATGAGAATTCAGAGACAGTGCAGCTCTCACTAGGCTACTACCATGGACATGGGAAGTGGAGGTGCTGAGGGTATGGTAGCAGCCCCAGATTTCAGGATTGTTTCCAAAGTTGGGAAGCTGCGCAAAATGTAGATAAAAACAGAATGTAATGATGTGCAAATCATTTAAACCCTATATTTAATTTGAAATACAAATTGAAGTACAAAGACAATGTTGAAACACAAATTGAAGTACAAAGACAATGTTGTTTATACAATTATCAAATGTTGAAACTGAGAAATGTTATGTTTTTTATTATTTTTTTTACTTAATGCCCATTTTGAATTTGATGCCAGCAACACGTTTCAAAAAAGTTGGGAGGGGGGCAACAAAAGAAAGCAAAGTTGTGTAATGCTAAAACAACACCTAGTGGAACATCTCACAACTAAGTAGAGGTCAGAGGTATAGATGATGAGGGGTTCATCACTCTGTGAAAGATTGTGTGGGCAAATCATGCAACAATTCAAGAATAATGTTTTTCAATGTAAAATAGCAAAGAACTTGGGAAATTCATCATCTATAGTACAGAATATCATTAAAAGATTCAAAGAATCCGGAGAAATCTCTGCATGCAAGAGACAAGGCTGAAAACTAATATTGGCTGGCTGTGATCTTTGGGCCCTCAGACAGCACTGGATTAAAAACAGTGAAATCACTGCATGGGCTCACAAACACTTTTAAAAAACATTGTCTGTGAACACAGTTTGTCGCTGCATCCATAAATGCGAGTTAACTCTATCATGCAAAGAAGAAACTATATATAAACAAGATCCAGAAACTCTGTCCCTTTCTCTGGCCCTGCGCTCATTTAAAATGGACTAAGGGAAAGTAGAAAAGTGTCCTGTGGTCTGAAAAGCCAGCGTTCGTGATGGTATGGTGGTGCATTGGTGCTCATGGCATGGGTGACTTGCACATCTGTGAAGGCACCATTAATGCTAAACAATATATACAAGAACAACATATGCTGTCGTCCAGATGACACATGGCCTTGCTCATTCCAGCAAGACAATGCCAAACAGCATTCTGCATGTATTACAACAGCATGGCTCCATACTAAGAGTCCAGATGCTAAACTGGCCTGCCGGCAGTCCAGACCAGTCACCCACTGAAAAAATTGCCGCATTATGTCATGAAAAATATGACAAAGGACACCCTGAAATGTTGAGCAGCTGGAATCCTATATATCCTATATATAATCCTATATATATCCTATATCAAGCAAGAATGGGAAAACATTTCACTTTCAAAACTACAGCAGTTAGACTCCTCAGTTCCCAAACGCTTACAGAATGTAAGTGTTGCTGGCGTCAAGTTCAAAATGGGAATATATTTTTCAAAGAATTGTCTGTATATTGTCATCTCTCACCACATTATAGCACATTATGGCATGTTCTGTTTGATAGAAATTACCAAAAAATGAAAACATCATATCATTTTGCATGACATATCATTCACATCACGTATATGCTGCTTAAAATTTCAGCACCACCAACTTAAAACACCTTCCTGCGTCCCTGACTTCTACAACCGTAGCTGTCATTACCTAAAACTAAAAACAACAAAAATATATATTTATTAAACTCACATGATGGCACATCAGTCACTGAGGAGACAAAATCTTTGACGAGACATCATCTGCCACTGCAACAGTTAGCTTTAGTGTTATTTAGCTCATTGACTAATATGAAGGGGCAAATACTTACGATTTCCCTCAGCTATTTTCAAATAAAACAATGTTTCTTTAGCTTACTAGCAGTAGTGCACCAGTTTACCACAAGTGTGTATTGTGATTTGTTAATATCGAGCAAATAGCTGTTTTTTCTATTGCTGCAGTTAACCAAATGTTCATTCCTTATCTGTTCCTTACCAGTTTCTCAATTAAACTTTAAAAAGAAAAAATCATGATGGAGCAACCGTTTTCTGAATGTTTTTCTATGGTCTCAGTAACATCAAAGCAAAAACAAAAGAAGAATTGCAATTTGTTTCAGTCATTTTCTCCTATTTTTTGCAAAATAAATTCTGAAATATTTTTTCTAGGCAGCGACAGACAACAAAAGTCAAAGTCTTCACATTTAAATGTGGCAATATCAGCAAAACATGTATGTAAACCCAATTCACATCTAATCGTTAATATAAATGTGTTACAGTGAAGATTTTTTCACTTGTCAGTTCTGTGTATTTGGTATGATGCTTTAAGATCTTTGCAGAATGGTTTTGTAAGTCGTACATTACCCAAAACAAAATTCCTCAAGTGACCAAAGAAATGAAGTGTATACCTGAAGGAACATTACTGTACATGGATAGTGTTAACTTTCAGTTCATATTATCCAGTTAAATGAGAAATCCTGCTTTGTGAAATAGCCTCAGAACACTTAAGTACACTTGTCTGCTAAAATGCCAGCCTGAATCTCGTGAGGCTTCACTCCGTTTTCCTCCACAGATTCAGTCTGGCATTAGTCTAATAGCAGGCCATTTCTGTGGACTACTTTTTATTTAGCTGGACAAGTCAGCTCGTCGTGATGAGCTACAAATATGGTAGTTGGTTGAAGTTTGAGATAAATTTAATGGAAATGGGTGAAGAAACTGTAACACTGACAAAATCACAAGAATTGATGCTGTAATTAAAGGAATCTACTCCATATGAATAATTACCATGGACATGTTTCCCTGTACTGCTATAACAGAAGCCAACGGGCAGTTTCTCAGTTCCGTCACTGAATGTCTTTTTGTACCACACTGTCAAGAATTCTTCAGTCAAAAGTGTGATCAATTAAAGCTGCATTATGTAATTTTTGTTTTAAATTAAAAGAAGTTGCCCTGTAAAGCCTGAAATAATCATTTAAAAGTCAGAGGTGTTGGGTCTGATTAGGTGGGAGTTTTCCAGACCAGATAATATGTCTTTACGCATTAATGGTTAATTATTTAACACAGGCTCAGAAAGAAGGTCTGGCTAGATGTTCAAGATGCTGGTAATAGTAGATAACTCACTTACATCCTCAGAAGGCACATCCTTTACCAAGTTTTGACTGAGTTCTCTTCGAACACTCTTTCACCGCACTCGCAATCATAAGATTCATCTGCTCGGGGAAAGGGTCCAAAGTATTGCATGTTACAAAATGTTCTTCTGCACGTTGTGTGTACTTACACATCTCCACCAGAGAGGTCTCCAAATCCCCAAATCTTACACAGTGTAGCTTTATCTGTAAAATCTGTATTTGTTCATTTGGAAATGGAACTACTTTTCCAGAGGGAATGATTTATCAGCATAGTAGTGTGGGTGGAGTTTAGACAGGTAACTGCGTGTATAGCATAAAACGAAAAGAAAAGCAAACATAACTACATTATTTTTACTGTGCAGCTTTAGTATTTGAAATTGTAAACCTTCAAAAAATGTTTTAAATTTGTGTTATATGTTATATGTAAGTATTTTAGACATATTTTGATCATATTTTACAGCTAACAAGACTTCGGTTCTTTTCTAAATACAGAGAAACACAAAAATTATTATTCAAGGTGATCAACATTACAATACTGATGCAGATAGGCTCAAAAATGTTGGGGTAATTAAACAGTTGCTGAGACAAGGAGATTTGTACTTGAACACGGCATCTTGACAGCTGAGGTGTAAAGTAGGCTTTAAAGCTTTAAAGCTTCTGAATAAAGGTACTAACCTGAAAAGATATTAAACTGTCACTGAGGTGACAGTTTCAACTTCAGTACTTTTAATTAGGGAACATAAAACAACCATATTCCATTGAAATTATACTTTTTAAGTTGTATTGACTCCACACACCCTGTCTTGACCCCAGCCTTTTTATTTTTTGATCTGTTTTAAAATATTAAGGTGATAAAGTACAAATATGTTCCTTTCCCTTGAGAAGAAAAAACTTATTTAAGGTCCCTAAGACCTTAAAATCATGGTTGTGCATTTAATGTTACATTTACATTGTTTATACCTTACTAGAAAAAATACAAGTACAAGCTATCCTTTTTTTCTGGCAGTGTTGACAATGAAAGAGTGGTTTCTGAATTGTGTAGTACTGTACAAAGCATTTCTAATGAAGTGGCCAGTGAGCGGTAGTACAAAATGTTTCTAATGAAGTGGCCAGTGAATGTTGATCTGAGGATTTATGTTCACTGATGTTGGTGCTTCATAAGAGGGAATGATTAAGTGTGTGTTTAAAACTTTATTCATCTTTCAGGAGAATTCTGCGGAGTCTGTCTTTCATTCACCGAGCATGAGGCAGCACCTGTTTAGTCACACTTTGAGACAGGTAAGCACCCACACACTTGCACCACCACACACATGACCACATTGACACATTTAGATATTTCCTTTTCACATACTTACACAAAATGGCATACATTTTAGAGGTCTGCACAGGCATGAAGTTAAAATTTGAACCTGACTTGACATGTAACTTTACCAGGCCGACTGGTAACTCTAAATCTGAAACCTGAACCTGACCCAAACCCCTGACTTTGAGACCCAGCCCAGCTCGACTGATCCTGCTAAATTTCAAACCCAAACCCAAACTGATTTCATGACTTTGATCTAACAACAATTGTTATATGGTAAACGGCAGTGCTAACTAAGTGAGGAGCTGGTTAGCATTAGCTTAGCTAACATGCGACCAGCTCTGCTCACCACAAAACAGGTTCAATTACTGACAAACAAAAGCTACACTGACGCAAGTTTAGATGATAATGACTCAAATCTTAGGAAGCAAAGTCGAGCGATGGCCAGGAAGCTGAAATGAAAACTGTTCTGTGGTCATTAAATCTGTAGCCTCCTAACGTTAGCTAAGCTAATGCTAGCTGGCTCCTCTCTCCTAGCTAGCTTAACTAGTCTCCTACAGATTCTGTGCTATAGTGGATGGCACCAGCCTGCTAACTACACTTGTGTTAGCTTAGCACAGCAGGCTACAGCTCAGTGCACCACAGTATATGTTTAATTTTGACTAATTGTTATGAGTACAGAGGATAAAATGACAGAAAGTCCAAATCAAACCTGTTTTGTCATGTTTTTAGCTGTAGCCTGCAAACGCGAGCATAGTTAGCAAGCTGGTGCCACCCAGTATAGTACAGGGTCGGCTTCAGACGCTTATAAACACCAGTTTAGAGGATAAAGAACCTGAAAACACAGTCAAATGACTACTGGAATTGAACAAATGTGTTCAGGCTGTTAGCAGTTAGCCACTCTTTTGTGAAGTTTCTGATTTAGCAGCACAGCAGATGGAAAAAGAAACTGTAATCAGTCTCACGAGTCCACATCAGTGCGAACGCCCCGGGAAACGTTTGGCTCCAAAGCTCTGCTATTAGAGCTATAATTGTCTATACATTGAGGGTAATGTGCACTAATCAAAGCCAACTATTCATATGCAAATGGTTTGACTAGCTGCTTAAACATAAGAAATACTAACATATGAAAATGCTTAAATTCCTGGACATCTGGTTGACCAAAATCCTAGACTATCATGAAAGTCCAGGGAAATCATAAACAGGTGGCAACTGTAAAAAAATTGACCCAAACTCCATATTTTGTCAGGCTGCGGTGGGGTGACGGACCTCTAACACACGTCTATGTCCGCAATAACCTCTCTCAAACTTTTTGTCACGCACTTTCAGACTTGCACACAGAGGACAGAAATATTTCTCTATGCTGAGCTTTACAGAGCCCATACACATGAATACTGTATATGGACACTAAATCTCTCAGGGTACGCATGCCTGTGTATATGCGTGTGTGCCCATGAATATGTCTGTGTGTGTTCGAGAGCGAGAGAGAGAGAAGGAGAGAGAGAGTTTTATAGAGCATACGCTGATGCATTATTGAAAACTACTCAGAGACGCATCCTGCTCTTTCTGGCACTCTCTAGACGTAATCCGCTAAAAATATACGTTTACCTCATCTGTTTCTCTCTCTGTTCTCTGTGTCAGTTTGTCTGTCCACCTCTCTTTTTCCATTGGTCTCCTCCTTCTGTACCCTTCTCTTTGTATCTCTCCATGCCCCTTTCTTTAAAAGCCTAAGTGCTCCTAAGCATTTGTGAGTTTATACAAGAAAGCGACATAGATGGAGCTTCTCTTCCATCATGTTTTGTTTGTCTAACACCGGAAGACTGTTGTAGTCTCTCAGGGGAGCCATTCTGCTCAGAAGATGGTTAGCAAAACCCAGCGCAGCATTGCAGTCACCGTGATCATGGTGACCTTAGTGCCTAATTGCAAACAGGTCCTGTTTCATACACATATACCATACCAATATATAGATTTAGTTCAGTTTACTGAGAGTGCTGCTGCCCTCTACTGATCATAAATATTTTAGCACCAAGCCAAACTGAGCTCCTCTGATCAGGCTGTTTCTTCAAATCCAGTCATCTGGAAGCTGGGGTCACCAGTCATGCTGGTTTTCATTCCAACCAGGCAGCTGCCCAATTGGAATGAAAACCTGAAGCCATGCCGGCCTTTTCCGGATAAGATTAGTGACCTAGTGAAAGAAAAATGCATTTAAGTGTACTTTTCAAAAGTGTATTTAACATGAAAAGTGCATATCTTTCATGTTTGTGCTTTAATCATACTTTAATATGTAATAAAAGTGTATTTAAATTGTCATTAAGCTATAAATACCACTCATATTCTTCCAGTATATTTAAATAATGTAGAAATACGTATTGTATGCCTACAAGTGCTGTTCTGTTCTGAACTGCAACAACTTGTGTTGCAATGAGTTTAAATAAAAAGTCTTATGTTTTATTTTTTCCCAATATATTAAACTCAAAATAAATAGAACTTGTGCACTACAATTTGCAGAAAATCTGTACCTTACTGTACTGTATCTTACCCCATGTAGGGGGTTATCTTGTCCGATAATGTTCCTTTTAAAGATGTTCTTTTTTGTGCTCTAAAAAAAATCTGGCTGCTGTTCCAGCTTATTTCCTCTAACTGTATGTAGGTGTACACATTATCATCATGTATATGATGAAGTACATATGTGCAAATATGGTTCCGCTTTACAGTAAATCAGCATTGTTCCTATAAGTCTTTTTTTAGGAGGTTTCTGTTAGCTAGCACTAATATCTCCAGCTCTTACTGATACCCATCTGTTCTCGTGTCCTTGTGCTTTTATTCTTACAAGTTTATTTGGAAAGATATTCATACAAGCTAATTTGGCATGTGTTCATTGCAAGGAAATTTGGCAAGAAGTTTCTTTTCAGTAAGTGCAAGATAGCTCACGTTCTTGGGACTGAGGAACACCCACTGTTCTAACTCAGTGGTCACCAGCGTTGCTCCTGCACCCTCCTTTAAGATGCCTGATAAAGCTAACTGGGGTCTTTGCACACTAGATCAAGTGTGTTAAGCCAGGTTGATGCTCAAACAAGGAGACTACACAATGCAGTTTTAGAACCTTGTAGACTACAGTTTAACCCCTTAAATGGTCAGGGCCCACCACCAGGCCCATAGAATTAGTAAGAATAGCTCTACCAGTTTGCACTGAAGTCCCTGTATTAACTAAATAATCTTAGTATGTAATAATCCTGAGATTTTAAGAGGTTAAAAAAGTGCGCTGAAATGATGGTTGCAGAATTTTTCTCTCCACTATAGTCATGGCGAGTCTCCACCCACTATAGGTCTATCACTCTGTGCTACCAAGCTGGGAGGGTGAAGGGCAGTAGGGCAGCACTCATGTGTCGCATACTGACTTTTTACCACCAGGCTGTTTCAGTACACTCTGTATACTCATGGAGCACAATGTGATTACTCGATCCCATGATTAATAAACAATTTTGATGTATTTCTATGGACACCTGTAGGATACTGCAATTCAAGTCTCTTGCAGTCATTCACAGACATGCCAAAATGTTTTGAGGTACAAAAATAGTCAGGTTGTGATTGAAAACTCATGTAAATATTGGCTTGACATGCTTAACTAACCTTGGACAAGGTTTGCTAACGTCAGCTCTGTGTAACCAGCAGCTAAGTAGACTACTATTTTGTTAAAGACAGACTGTGGCTTCAAAATAAGCCTGAAACATTCTGAAACGTTAATAACAAGAGGGCTGTTAGTGACCACTGATATCAGTCTTTTTGAAAAGGGTTTTTTTATGTTGTGTGGATGGAAGACAGAGGGAAGGACGGAAAAGGTGTTTATTTGAGCTCACTGATCTCTGACACACTGTCACGGCAGTGCAAACCCAGTGGTGTACAGTGAACTGTATATATAACAAATGAATACAATTACTGTATTTCAATTTCAATGGCTGAACACATTAAAATTAAAATATCTCTTTCTCTCTGAGAATACTGACTGCCCAATTCTGTGTCAGCTAACAGGTGTCCACGTTGGCTAGTATCTTTCTGAATGTTGGGGAGGCCAATTATGCTGTCTTGTACTCCTCGCCACGGACGGCTGTGGCATCACCGGGGACTGAGCTTGCGATCTTCCAGTCATATGGCCAGTGCTTAGACCTGTGTTGTCCAAAGCGTGACCCATGGGTGAAAGTTGGCCCATGAGGATGCTTGGCTTGGGCAGCCAGAAAATACCCAAATACCTTAAGCCCACTACCTCACCCAGTGAGAGAGATAAACATATTTTTACAGTATATTTATTCTTTCTTACTGTCTGTTTCAAATTGTATTTTCATAAGTGTTTTATTGAGAAACATTAGCATAATATCACTTTTATACATCTTTATTTGTAGACTGTTTTGTCTTTTTGGCCATCAGTCCACCACAAACACCACACAAAAAGTTTGCCCCCCCCCCGGCTTAGATGATCAACGTGATGTTTCAACTTTAAAATCACTCCTTTATTTCAGTTTGGTTTTATTCCTTTCAATCAATGCCACTCAGTAAGTGTTTACCCCTCACAAATACTGTAAGCTTGATGCATGTTCATTGGTAGATCTAAGATATTGTGTAAAACTGTTGCCTTAAACTGAACCTATTCAACTTTTAAAACTCCAAACTCCAGCATTGATTTTCCTAATAGTGGTAGTTTGTATAGTGTAGTGTGAAACACTGCCACCCTGCATGCGGCGGGCTGGGGTTCAGTTCCCCACCTAGGACTCAATGCTACACCAATAAGAGTCCTTATGGCAAGATTTGCCAGCCACTGTAATGTGATTAAATTGTAAGTTGATCTGGACAAAAATACCCCCGCTTTTAAAAGTATTCTAAAACTGTCTTATCAGAGGAGAGCGTGCTGGACTCTGGATGGGATTGGGATTGATCTCTGTAGGAAGGTCAGTCTCCAGGAGCGAGGCTGATGACTGCTGAGCTGTTGCTAATGATACTTTTTGTCCCCCCCTCAGCTTCTGTAACTCAGAGACACAGCATGTGCCCCATCGAAAGGTAAGAACCAGAGATGACCACACACTCTGACCAATGCAACCTGACACACACATTGCTTTCAAACATATTAAGTGCTGTAGTTCTTAATTCTGCCTTATCAGTAGTGTTTTCTCAGCGGTCTGCTAGGCTTCTACATCTTTCTTAGACATAATAGTCATTATATATACATATATCATTTCACTCTGAGGTAGGTAGTAACTACATCTGCTGGACACCCTGGTTAACTTTATTGTCATGTTAACCATTTGATCATGCAGGAATTAAAAAAATTCAATCATTTTAAAAGTCAGGAAAGTTAATATATATCTTATACATGCAACTTACACATCTCTGCCACACGTAAAAATATAAACTTGTTTCCAGTGCCTGTTGTTCTAACTAACCCCATAGGCTGGGGTTAATTGTAACAGTTGCTAAAAAGTCTGGTAAATCAATACAATATACAATTATTTCAATGCAATACTGTGTTGTTTGCTGAGCTCTCCAGCCCAAAGAGAAACAAATATATTATTCAAAACGATTATAATTAGTAAAGAGTGGCAGTGTTGAATACGGCAAACTTGTCTTTGATCACAGTAGAACAGCAAATATCAGCACAATGAAACTGAAATACATTTTATTTATATGACATCTATAGAATGTTTTGATGCACCATACTTTATATGGGAGAATGTGGTCTACTCTGTACTTTAGCCTGACTAGCTCTCACTGTCAGCTGTTTATAAGCTTCAACATGGTGTTATATTACAGCCACCACAAGTGTGATTAAAATAATATAGGTGTGAATTCTGTGACGTCTACACACCGCCTAACACTTCTGATGAAAAAAGTTACTTTTAGGGTACAAATACTAATCTTGAGAAAAATCTGACAAAAATTGCCGATGACATTGCTATGAAAATGCAAGAACAGGACTAAAAGCGTGTTCTACCTAAACCCCCTTTAAGTACATAAAATATCCTGTTACACTTCATTTTACACTCATTTAAGCTCTAGGAGATACAGACTCCAGTACTAGATTTGGGTTGCATGATGGTTAGTTCTGAGACAGTCTAACTAAATTGTGCTGAAATGCAAAGCAGGTTCTAGCATTTAGGTAAGTGTAAATTCCTAACAAGAGTTTGTTATAAGACCTCCCTCTTGTTTTATTTTCTTAAAGATATTCTTGTGTTTCATAGTTGGCTGCTTTGCTGGCTTGTTTTGATGCTCTGTAAAGTGACCTTGAGCTTGGCAAAGGTGCTTTATAAATAAAACATTATTTATTATTATTATTATTATTATTAAGAATAAACCAAAAACACATTGTGCAAAATCATTAGTGGCCCTAAGGAATGTTTTGAATAAACCCAAAGAAATCTCCATCTCTGAGGTAATCTCTCTATTTGTCCTAGTCTCCCAACACTGTTGTCTATGACCATTTCTTGTTTTTTTTCCTGGGGTATGAACATGAGGTTACACACATGTAAAATCCATTTGTCATCCATCAAGATGGGTAAAACCACAGAGCTGTCAACTTAATTGAGACACAAGGTTAGGAAATGATTACAAACAAATGAACAACATGAAACCATTGAAGATTTGCAAGGAAGAGGACACATGATCGCACTGCCACCACATACAGCAAGGAGCATGGTAAGAGAGACAAAAGAGGAATCCAAAGATAACAATTTTTGAGCTGCACCGTTCAGTTGAATCTTAGGGTTTTCAAATTTCACCTCCATGACCAGGAGCTGTCTGGAAGTGTTCCATGAAAGAAGCCTTTACTAAGAACAAACTGCACAATGTGCCTTTGAAACGTCATCGAACAGATAGAATCATGTGAAGTGGTCAGATAAGACAAAAAATTAACTTTTTGGTCATGCACACCAGCATCACGTTTGGTGAAAAAAAGGGACTGCATAAAATGAAAAGAACTTGGTACCCAGTGTCAAGTACAGTGGTGAATTATTGATGCTTTGGAGCTGTTTTGCTACTAGTGGGCAATCAGTGACATGATGAATTCTACTAAATACCAGGAGAAGAAACTCAGCCGTGTTTGGAACTTTCAGCAAGATAATGACACCAAACATACATCAAAATCCACACAGAAATGGCTGCACAATGGGAGCACAATGTTTTGCAATGGTTCTCCAAGTCATCTCCAGATTTTAATCCAATTGAAAACGTGTGATGTACATTGAAGAGGGCAGTCTACAAGTGAAGACCCAAGAATTTAAAAAACTGTGAATTTTCTGCATAGAGAAGTGGTCCAAAATCCCTCAACAAGTGTTCTCACACCTTGTTAAGCATTACAGAATGCTGTTGTGCTCACCATGGGAGTCTGCATTTGTGAAGGCTATATTTAAAAAAAAAAAGAAAGCCTGAAATATCACTCATTGTCTATGTGGTTTATTTATATTGATAGCTTATTTTAGAAATGGTGCCAATAATTCTGGAGTTGTCTGTATGTACTCAGTATGTTTTAACTAAAACAGCTGCACAGTACTGTGGAGCAGGGCCAGACTGGGACAGTTGTTCAGGCCGGGAATCATGGCAGGACTCAGGACACACATATACTCACAGCTACTGTATCTGCATGAATAGTATGGGTGTTTATATGTATGTTTAAGGCAATACAAAATACCCTCTATAACTGCCCACTCCTTAATTACCAGCTTAATTACATTTTACTTAATTACATCCCACAGCCAAGGCACATTTTAGCCATTCATATTTAGTTACTCGTTCCATTATTCGTGTTTAATTTCAGTATGTTTTGATGGTAGCAATATTTGTGCTTCTTTGTGATTGGTTACATCTCTGACTTTGGAGCTTTGTATTTCAGACCAAATAAATTCCAAAAAGAGAAGAGCAGAGCTGCACAATCTTCTGTTCCTGTGCTGATAAATGCTGGATGTAGTAAGAAGTTCCACTGCAGAACTCAGCACTTAAGTAGATTTTCAACCCACTTCTTTTCTACCCAAGTTGTTTTAAGGAACGTACTTTTACTTGTGTAGTGATTTTATGCAAGTATAAATACTTTTACTTAAGTATAGATTTAGGCTCCTCTACCCACCTGTGAGTCTGATCATGAACAGTGTCAATGTTAGTTTTGATGCTGCTCCTGTAGCTGCAGCCTTAGATAGCAGTATTTGTTAGCTAACATGTCTGAAGAACATCAGGCTCTTTTTAATACCCAGTTCATTTTCTAAAGACTGCAGCACAATTTGTTTTTGTGATTTTATATCTCTTTCATTTGGACTGCAAGGGCTAAAGTGGACTAAATTACACAGGTCGGTGTTCGTTTATTGATCAGAAGTTTTGCAGAGATGTAAGCGCTCTGTTACTCACATTCGCCACCATGATAGCAGAAAAACAGAACATGAGAGAGACGCTCATCATCTTTGTGAATACCAATTTAAATTTAACCAATCTAGCCTGAATTGGAGTTCTGTGTTCTCATGTCAGAACCGACAGGTCTGCTCTATCCAAGGCAGGTCTGAAAGCTCCTCTTAGCTGAAATGGAGATTCTGATTGGCTCTGCCACTCAGTTTTACTCTGTCTGTTCGTGCTGGTCAGAGGTTTTTACGTTCGCATCCCGAAGTCAAAAAGTAGCAGGGTGTCACCACAGTACTTTGAAAAATGGTGGGTCAAATGCCTGCTCGCCGCCGTGGCTCCGATAGCCCTGAACCAAAACAAACCTAAACTAACAAAATAATTTTAACATGGCTGACCTGCCGCCTCTTTTTCGAGCGCTTTTCTTTTTCCCTCTCCAGATCACCTTTCCTCTTCCTCTCCATTTCTTGGTGAGACATGACAAGTACAAACTCGTTAGCTTTATTGCATTGCGCGCGCATGCGTGGGTAATGAGTATTTTTTACATGCTATGTCACAGCAGAAAGATCTGATTCGCGAAACAGGACTGCAGAGACAGTGGGTTAAAAGCTGTACTGTGTTGTTTAGTCCATCATACCGCCATAACATCGTCTAGACAAGCCGTCCAGGCCAGCTGACAGGCCAGGCCATTGGGAACGCTCCTGTTTCTCCCAACAGGTATTTCAGTGTAATTTAGTTAGACTACCTTGGAACTTTACATCATGTTACCCAAATTAATTGTCTAGCACTTTAGAGTTTGTACCACACACTTACCTGGTTAGTACCTAGAACTTAAGGTACTGTAAAAGAAAGCTTTGCCAAATGGCTATGTTATATTTTACCCCACTTTACTTTAGTATGCTCTTAAGCAGAGTAATCTTTTTACTCAGGTCCTCTACAATGAGTTCCTGAGTCCTATTTCTGTTTAACTTTATTCCCTGCACTGCTTTGCTGTTGCTCACAAACATTTTCAACTTCTTTTTTTTAGACCAAAAAGTGCCAAAAACTGATGAATACAGTGTAACAAACTTGAATTCCTGTGCTGATAGATGCTGGTTGTATTAAGATGTTCCACTGTAGCACTACTATTATTTCAGTACCAGTTCTATTCTAGGAGTCTTAGTTGCTCTACCCATCTCCATTTTATTCTGCTCTCTTTAAAAGAAAGATTCCTAAATGGTTATTGTCTTCGATGTATGGTTTTATGCGTTTAACTGATAGGAAACCTTTAAATTGTGGAAGTTTCTTTAAAGTTTTTTCAATTGGAAGGCTCTTAGGAAACCAAAAGTATGTGATGAATTACTGAATTCAGGTGTTTCAGCCGCACTCACTGCTAAAAGGTTAAAGTTTGGTGGAGGAGGGATAATAGTCTGGGGCTGTTTTTCAGGGTTTGGGCCCCTTAGTTTGAGTGAAGGGTAATGTTAATACTACAGCATACAAACACATTTTAGTCTATTGTATGCTTCCAACTTCGTGGCAACAGTTTGGGGAGGGTTTTTTCCTGGTGCAGCATGACCAAGCAAGATCCATAAAGATGAGTTTAGTATGGAGGAACTCCAGTGGCTCTGAATTGGAACAGATATTGCAAGCCAGGCCTTCTCATCCTACATCAATGCCTGACCTCACAAATGCTCTTTTGACTGGAAGGACACAAATTCCCACAGACAAATTCCAAAATCTTGTGGAAAGCATTCCCAGAGGAGTCTAAGCTGTTATAGCTGCAAAGGGACAGGGGACAACTCCATATTAATGCACATGGAATGTCCAACAAGCCCATATACGTGTGATGGTCAGGTGTCCACATAATTTTGGCCATATACTGTACTTTCCAGCAGAGTTATCTTTTACCTCTAACACTAATACAGTATATATGATCCAGCAAATCAAGAACATCTAAAGATGTTAATTATCTGGAGCAAGCATGAAAGACTGTGGGTCAAACTGCAGCGTACAGGAAAGTAGATGCCCAGGACCAGAGTTGGTGACCTTATGCTTATATTATGTACTTATTATTCTTCTTGTTGCATCTTGTTGGAAGAAATGAGCTAGCGGCCACTTAACTTTCTTTTTCTCTTTTTCTTTGCCCCAAATCTAAAACTTGCTCAGCAGTGAAGTCCTTGGTGAATTTTTTTATCTTAAAAGTCTTGCAGTGTCTTAAATGCTGTGATTAATATTTAAAGAATTAAAATGTCTTGACAAAAGTTGAAGCAATTTCCGCGTCGTGTGGTTTAATGATGAAAAAATAGCAACGTCACACAAAAGAAATAGGTCAGAGTTATTGCAGAGTGTATTGATGCATTAAACAAGAAAAGTATGATGGCAAAGAAGTATTATTGAGTAAAAGGGTTCTTTGTGTGATGCTGTAGAAGAACCACTTTTGGTTCCCTAGAACCTATTAATGGATAGTTCATTTTTGTAATTAAGATGTGAGTCTGAAGAACCTTTTTAAAGTTTAAAGAACCTCCATATGATGTAATGGTTCAAGAAAGAACTCTTAAACAGGTATTATATGAACGTTAGTTAAACATTTAAAAGGTTCTTCATACTCACAAATCTCTTTTTCAAACATAGTTCTTTAGACCAAAAAAGAAGAACCAGAAGTGACTCTTCCTATAGCATGATTCAAAGAACCCTTTGTGGAACCTATATATTATAAATTAACTTATATATATATATATATATATATATATATATATATATATATATATATATATATATATATAAATAACCCTTTGCATGATTAAGGGGTTCTTTGCCTCATAAAAAGTTTCTTCAGATTGATGGGAAATGTACATGAATGTGCTATGGATGGTTCTGTATAGAACCTTTTTGAAAAGGTTTGTGAGAAGAGCTGTTTTCTGTTTCAGTCAGTGATTGGCTCACAGATGTTTTTCTCACAGAATTGGTCCCACCTATTGTAAATCAAAGCGTGATTGATTCCTCTGTTAGTTCATAATTATGCTGATGGTTAGTCCTTCTTTTCAGCTGTTGAAGTCCTAACCAATAGGTTATCTCGCTTGGCTGCATCTGCCTACATACCATGGATAAAAACAATTCCTGATTGGCCAATTTTAAGCTCTGGGTTTCAAAAATGTATCCCTGTTGAAACTGAAGGATTGTGCTGTTTGTTTGCGAACACTCGTGTAGTGTACATTCCGCTTGTGTAGTGTGAAAAACAACAGGTCACAGGTGATAAATGAGATTTTGAAACTAGACATTAGAGACTGGTGAAAGTCATTACATTTCAATTAGGCATTGCAGCAAAACAAGAATTTTAGCGGTACCCCTTAGTGTCTGGGCTCTTCTAATGCTCCCTGTCAACTAGTTCCATTAAAAGCCGCATAGTAGCTAAACACTGCTTCTCCATGTTTAGTCTTTACCTTTGGCAGGACTTACTGACTAGTTACCAATGATCTGAGAGTTCTGCTTGGCTCATATCACTGTGGCATAGGAGATAAATATGCTGGTCCTACTCCATTAAGAGATTTATAGACCAATAATAGCACCTTAAAGTCTCTTGTGTAACATACTGGTAGCCAGTGTAAGGATTTAAGAATGGGGGTGATGTGTTCCCTTCTTTTACTCCTAGTGAGAACAGCCACATTTTGAATCAACTGAATCTGTTTAATTTGGGAGTCCAGTTAGGAGACCATTACAGTGATCAATCCTACTAGGAATAAGGGCATGGATGAGTTTCTCCAAGTCTGCTTTAGTCAGAACATTTCTGATCTTGTTGATGCTTTTAAGGTGATAAAAAGCTGATTTAGTAACTGCTTTGACATGATTGGCAGTTAGTCTGTGCCTCTCATTGCTACATCCAAATAAAAATAATCTGTTTCATCTTTATTCAACTGTTGAAAGTTTTGTCCAATCCAATTAGTGATGTGCTCAAGGCACTTACGATGAGTGAATCAAGGGGACCATAGCTATAGGGAAGTAGATCTGAGTATCTGAGTAAGCACAACCCATGTCATAAAATGTTCTTCTGCACATTGCATGCAATTACACATTTCCACCAGAGAGGTCTCCAAATCCCCAAAATATACATAGTGCAGCTTTAATATGACTATGGGCATGAACTAATAAGGTAAAAAGGGGTTGAGAGATTGAGAAAACTCAAGAAAAAACAAACTACAAGGTCATTCAAGTCTAAGGAATCAAAAAAGTTGATGTTTTTCTGTTAATTACGTTGATACTTGTGCTGGCTCTGGAAATGTTTCACTCTGGTCACTATGATTATCTGAACAAGTAATCAGGGAGAAAATGGGCAGGGTGAAGAGTCTTGAGTCTTGAGCACGTGTGCCTACGTAATTAAAACAACAGATTATGATTAGAGTAGCTGAACATCAGCATGAGCTCGGGCCAGTGCCTGGAGGCTTACAACAGCAGTTCTGCTTTAAAAACCTTTTAAACAACACATAGTACACACACACACATACTCTCTCTGTTGTGACTAAAACACTTGTTTTTGTGTGTGTTTTTTTATGTGTGTGTGACTGTGCTGAAAGGGTTTTTCAGTAGAGCTGTTTTAGATGCTACAGGCATTCTCATCAACTAGTCATGAACTTGACAACAGCACATCTGTATGTGTGTGTGTGGGAGGGGGAAGTAGTTAAGGGTGAGCTAACGACTTTAGCTTCTCTTTCTGTGTCACTTGCTCCTCACAAGACGTAAGCAATTGATTTATATATATATATATATATATATATATATATATATATATATATATATATATAAAAGGAGATTTTTCAGTTTTTTGTTGGCATGCTCAACAGAAGGCCTTTTATTCGGGCCACAACCGTCTTCAACTCAAAAAGAAGGCTGTCCAGGCCTGGCAAAGAAGGACCTTGGTCAAGGTAAAATGAAAAAAAGGCAGGTAATCAGAATAATCCCACAACAACAAGAGAGAGAGAGCAGCACTGGAGGGGCGTTGGAGCAGATGGCTGGCTTTTCAGGGGCTCATGGTAACTGGTGCTTTTTTCCCCAGGTTTTTCTGGTCAGCAGTGGCTTAGTTCTCTGTGAGACACACAGGGATAAAGAAAAGAGGTGGTGAGAAAAGAGGTCAGTAGCCAAGTGAGACTCACCACACTCAAGGTTTTAGCTGCTGCTCCTGTGCAGCCCAGCCAGGTAGTTGGCTGTCCATAACAGGTGCTGTAGTGCCTTCTTCGCCTCAGACTCCTGGTCTGGTGTATATATGGGAAAATGAGCTGTAAAAACATTCCTAATAGTTCATCACATTGATTTATCAGTCTACTCAGGCTTTAGCAGAGCTCAGTAAAACTGAGATTAATAACTGATCATCACATTGATTCATCAGTCTACTCAGGCTTTAGCAGAGCTCAGTAACACTGAGATTAATAACTGAACATCACATTGATTTATCTGTCTACTCAGGCTTTAGCAGAGCTCAGTAACACTGAGATTAATAACTGAACATCACATTGATTTATCTGTCTACTCAGGCTTTAGCAGAGCTCAGTAACACTGAGATTAATAACTGATCATCACATTGATTTATCAGTCTACTCAGGCTTTAACAGGAACTTCAGTGTTTGTAAAGAAGCTGTTTTTCTTCTTTACACGCTATGTGCTGATTTTAAAATAGTTAATAAACAAGCATCAATGTTGTTTCTTTTACATTAAAGGTAACTGTATTCTGAATACTGCCTCTGCAAAATGTAACTTGAACTGAATACAGATACTTAATTTCTGTGTTCTGAACACACGTCCCCAGTACTTTTCTGAAAATTACTTGAAATAAAATCTTGTTACATTAATGTACATTCACGTTGGGAACCTTTATTTATCCTTTCCTTGCTTTTTTTCTCCTGTTAAGTTGGCTGGAATTTGGTTACGACAGTGATGACTAGGTATAACTCTGGCCCACATTACACGCACTGAAATCCCCACTTTAATTCATACAGTATAAGCACTTATCATAAGCATTTACATACAAGAAACAATCGTTAACCAGTGGTAACACAGATGGTATAAATACGTGTTCTTATATTGTCTGCTCTCTCTCTCTTGCTCTCTTTCTCTCTCTCTTTCTCCAAAGGCCAGATTTAGTTAGATTAATTAAATGTCACCTCTTTGATGTTGTCGGGGTCGGTGCGTGTGTGTGTATGTGTGCTTGCCTTCCGGTTGTGTGTTAATTTGGTGTGAAATGTCGAGTGTCTGAACCACTTACACTGACATTCTGTTTAAGAGCATCTCGCACTTCCATCTCTCCCTTACGCAGTCTGATTGAAGTGTGTGTGTGTGTTTTGGACAGAGTTGCAGGGTTGGCTGTGCGAGGGCTAAACTCAATCAAAACACTGGATAATCTTACATTCTTATGCTCAATTAAAATTCATCCTGGAAATAGCTCTCTTATGTGTGCGTGTGTGTATGTGCCGGCTGCTGCCTCTGTTGTTACTTGAGTGACTTTCTGCAAGTGAAGCAGCTTAATGCGGCCTCATTAACATATCGCTCTGGGAACTAGGCTACTGAAGTGTGTGTGTGTGTGTGTGCGTGTGTGTATTTAGCTCTTTTGGGGATCAGATGTCCCCAGATTGATGGGAAAACATGAAAATGAGTGACATTGTAGGGACACTTTTTAGCTTTTATTTGGAAACATATAACAGCCAAAACATTTCCATTTGGTCACTAATGTTAAGGATAGAGTCGGAATTAGCAGCTTTTACCTATTGTAGCCTAATACAGGAGGCAGTGGAAGTCTAAGACAAGAATACATACCACTCCGTGTGTTTGTGCTGTTTTTGAGGACCAGACGTCCCCAGATTGATCTAAACATGGAAATATGTGATGCTATGTGAGCATATGGCAAGAACACATACCTCTCTGTATGTTTGTGCTGTTGGTAGAGACCAAACGTCCTCAGATTGATCTAGCCATGGAAATATGAGATGCTATAATGGGCATATGGCAGGAATACCTCTCTGTGTGTTCCAGGTCTTTCATGATGTGCAAAGAACTCTCAAACTAGAGAATAGTCTTGTGGAGCCAGACGTCATCTTGTAATGAGAACATCTGGGGGCAACCATGAGAAATTTTGGAGTAAGACTCCTAACACTACCTTCACATGCCTGTGTAAAAGTGGTCAAATTGTAAGTCGCTCTGGATAAGAGTGTCTGCCAAATGGCAAAAAGTAAAAGAATCCCAGCACTGAAAATTTAACGTTGTCCCCAGACATGTATTCTCATTACACGATCATGTCTGGCTCTGCAAAACTAGCCAGTGAATGGCCAACTGACCCACACACTCAGAACCAACATGTGATTGGGTCATATCACGGCCTATTGAGAACACGCTGGCTGCATTTCCCACAGCTCTGCCCTTTTTAATTCACCAGTCTGGTAAGAGTGTGTGAGCGGTGCAGAGTGGCATGATTCAAGCAGCTTTGCTCTGATACCAACTCAATCTAATGAGCACAATGCATGCAAATTCCTCAACTGCAGCTACTGTTGCACTCAAGTTCTTTCTGTTGGGTTTAACTTGGTCTCCCTGTCATCTGCAGCCAACAGTTTTGGTAAATCAAAAAAAAATCTGATTACTGCTCTCCAACTGTAAGGAGATTAATTTGCTTATATGCACACCACTGAGTAACCAGAGTGAAACCCTTAAGGCTTTCTAGGAAGAAGGCCATCTAGGAGGAAGCCTTCAGAGAAAGCTTAATTATTTTTAGAAACAAAAAATATACATGTGATCATTCAAAGCAAAAAGCATTTTAGTCTAAAGTCCAAGTCAGTTAAAAATCCAAAAATGGGTTTTGATTTCTGGTTTTGAACTAATTTGTTTATTACTTTACTTCTAATTTACTCTCTAAACCCTGTTCATATCTGTATATCCAATTGTGCAGGGGATAATTAACTACAGTATTTTATCTAGAATAAGATTTTTATTTTTATAAAAAATCATTTATCATTTAAAAAACATGCCACTTATCCCTGCCGTTCCTCTGAACAACATACAGCCAGTTATGCTTATTAAAAAGAGGAATGGCTGATGCTGGTTCAAAGCTTAGAGCCCAGCTAGTAGAAACAGTCCAAAAAACAGCTGCCTCAAAATATTTTTTGCTCCAAGCCAGGTTGCAACAAATATGTACTGGGTATTCAGTGTTTTTAATGGCGTGGTTCAGGTGTGAAACCTGTCTGCTGATTTATCTTCCCACAACATACAGCACATCCCTTAAATGCAGCCAATACAGAGGGATGCAGACCCTCTGTATTGCTCACGTTAATAGCTGAGCCTTTTATACCAAGTGTGCACAGAAAGGAGTGTTGAAGTGCATACAAAGTGCTGTTTCTTGTACATTCTTTACTGCTGCCTGGCAGTAGGTCCTGATTGGTTGGTGAGGCGTAATCCCACTAAATGAGTCCCTGACGCCAGGCCCGCTTGCATTAAAGTTTAAAATGTTTTTTTTCCTTTTCTTCCTTTTTTTTTCTTATAAAGTTAGCATTTCGTAGATACAGTTCTTGTTATGACTGAGAGGTGACACTGGCCCACAGTATAACCACTTTCATTCCTACTTCAATTCTCACAGTATAAGCACTAAAATAAGCATTTAAATCCAATTAACCTGTGATAAACAACACAGATGATATAAAAATGACTTTGTTTAGTGTTTGAAGCTGGGTTAGAACAAAAATGTGGACCAGCTGGGGTCTTTAAGGACTGGCTTGAGAAACACATGACTACATGCTAATGACTATGAGCTGCTGTGTAAATTTTAAGCAGTCTTACAATGGATATGCTATGAAGGCCCATTTCCACTGGGTAGAGAAGAAAAAAATTGCCAATGATTTTGGCTTAGCATCTCTTAGCAAAATAACAACTTTTTTCCTTAAAATATATACTTTCCAATATGAAATTTTCTCAAAATATTGACTTACTATGTCAAAATAACTTATTATTATCTCAACATTTTGATGTACTGTGTTGAAATGCCTTGTTTTCTCAAAATATCAACTTAGTATATCAGAATAATGACATTTTCTCAAAAAATTGGCTTAGTATGTCAAAGAAATGGTTTATATTCTCAAAATATTCACTTGGTATCTCAAAACTTATCCGACAGTACTTACTTTATTGAAATTTAATAACTGATTATTATTATTTTAAGGAACTAAGTCTTTCAATAAAATGAGTCTTTATTTCAGGATACAAAGTCAATATTTCATGAAATTAAGTCATTATTTCGAGATGCTAAGCCTATATTTTGAGGTAGACAAGGAGAAAAAACAGGCAACGTTAGTGGGTTTTCCATCCTTTTGCGCTTTTTTAAAAATGTAGTTATGTTATAACTGCAGTTTGAGGGGAGGAGCATGGCTGAAACCCCTCTTTCTTTCAATCTAAAGTCCTATAAATTCACATCCTCACCTTCTGTTCCTGTGACATGTTCGCAATCCCCACCCTCACCCCATCTCCTCCCCATTCCTCAGTCCTGCATCAGGCCTACTACAGCTATGAGGGGGGATCTGGCCTTCTAGCTAGATGCAGAAGCTGCCCAGAACTCCAGCCAGAACTCCAAGTTCTTAGAGTTCTCCCCCCTCCCTCAATCATTTCTTCCTCATACTACCACCACATGTTGAAGGCATGGTCTGAACTCACAAAATGAAAACAAATAACCTGAATGGAAAAAGTCGGAAATAAAAAAAACACCCAGGTATCGCATAAAAGAGTTTTACGCAAAGACAAAGAGTTAAATCTCTCCATCTTGCTTGTTTTGATGCAGCCCCTATCTAGCAAACAAACAACATTGTCACAACGTTGTCTACTTTCTTACAACGTTGTCAAAAGGAGGCGCTGTTTATGTTGTCTGAACAACGTTGTCACAACCTCAATATACAGTGACATTGTATTATGACTACCTGTCGGCAACTTCCATGCACAGCATGACGGAACTTATGAGGATTCTAGAAGGTTGTGACAAGGTACTGACAAAGTTACCACTACGCTGTCACAACGTTGTCAAATAACACTGTCACAACTTCGAAGAATTACATTTTAAAGTTGTGGGCACCAAAACAACAGGTTGTCACAACGTAACTGTGTTTGCTGGGTAATCATGGTAGCCTACGTCATCTAAAGTTGCCTGTAGTGGATGGAAACACGACTTAATTTGCTTTCTTCTGCCAAAATTTCCATATCATTTATGAAATGTTTGAATGGAATCTCGGCCATTTTCTCCTCTGACGGAAAAGGCTACCATTTGTGTATGCAAAATTGAAAATCTCACTCCTCTCACCTCACCAAAGTTGGCAACCGTGCGGAAATCACTACGAAGACCCCGCAAATGCAGGAATACACGCATGTCTGTGTGGAGCCGGCAAGAAACAGGCTTTAGTTCTGCATCTATGCTGTGTATTTGTGTATTGTTCTACATGCTTGACTGCAGCTGATGGGAACTTCATTTACATATAAATACACATGAACGCTTAGCACCCCAAATAACTCCGTCCTGATTTGGCCGTAACCTAGGTAAAGAAAACAATGCTAAAGGAGACTAGTCGGGTGACTCCGTGCGGCTCCAAATAATTCATCTCCATGAACAGCAGACGCGTTTTCGCGCTTTCCTGACGTCACCACGCCTCGCGCCTCCCGCCTTTTAGCTGGCGAGTGCGCGCGTGCGCGTTAATGTGTGTGAGGGTGCCCGTGTCCGCTCGCCGCTGAGAGCGAGGGAGAGAGAGAGAGCGAGAGAGAGAGAGTCGGAGAGTGCCGTGTGGACGCTTTATTCTCTTATTCCTTTTTCCCCCCAATATCAGCGAGTCTCTCCCATCTCTGGCGCGTGCGCATACTGCCTTCGCTTTTAACGGCCGCCCGGAGGAGCCGTTAGTCACTGGAGGAGGAGAAGAAGAAGAGCCGTTTTTGGAGGGTGTCGGTAATGCCGACCTAGTCGAGTTTGGCGGCTGTAACCGACGGTACCGTTAGCCGTTCTCTGACCGAGCGACGAGACCGGACCGAGAGGCTCAATCGAGAGAGAGATGTTCACTCAGGTAGGCGAAAAATGGCAGCTAAACCGTCGCGTTCAGCCCGGATAACAGAGAAAATAATCGTACTAGACGAGCACCTGAGGGGCTTCGTTTACAATTACGGATATGGGCTCTTCTTTTAAAAGCATCTTTTGCTTTTTGAGGGTTTTTTTTTATGTAAGTTAATATTTAGCAGTGAAGCGTTTTGTGGCAGTGGTTCCACTTAGCAACATTTCGTTTAACGTGAGCCTCTTTTATCCCCAGTCCCACCATGTAAAACGCTGTAGCTCATCTCAGGGAAAACGTGCTGAAGGCGCATTTTTCGGTCTCCGTAGATTTTATACTTCATTGGAGGTCATTTTAAAGACATGTATAAATAATAAAAAAAAGATACAGCCGTATCGTAGTGTATATAGTAATGATGAGATGTTGGTGGCTCAGCAGTAAGTAACGCTTGGGGACAGTATGGGCGTATCTCATAAGAAAAGTGTGACCAGACCTGCTCGACTCGAAGTCACGTTATTTCTTTGAGTATCTATAGTTAAAGTGTCGCTGACCTGTTGTAATTAAGCTTCAAGTGGGCAGGATTGCTCTTAGGAGAACATAAATGAAGAAAAATGATTTTTGACAAACCTTTATGATGTCTGGATATGCTGTCTGTTGTACTTCTTTGTGTTCAGTGTCCCCGCATGGACAGTAAAGTGACATTAGACACCCCTTTTTCCCCAAAAACAAGAGTCAGGGTTAAGGTTGGGTTTGTCTCAGGCTTAGACTGAGTTTATACCCAAATGTGGGAAAGCAGAACAGTCTGTGTGTGGCAGATTGAGAGGGGCAGAGGTGGTTTCGTTCCTTAGGTCTGCGGCAAGTGTTTGACCTATTTCACCCAAGCCCTCTTGGTTTTGGCGGTGGGTGGGGTGGGGGGCGATGAGGGAGAATTAGAGAGAAAAAAATTAAAGTTTTAAATAATTAACCTCTTCTGCATACCTGCTGTAGACATTTGTGAACCAGGTGGCCTCAGATTCTGTGGCATATGGTTTGGTATTAATAATGTAGACATCACTGTGGCGGCTTTGTGCTACTGTGCATTTGTGCATGTTCCTGCCATTTATAGGAACAGGTAATGAGTGCTGTTCAGGCCTAACGTAATAGTACAGATTTGTTTTATTTAGTTATTTTGAATCAAGTTAGTTGGAACCTATCTGCCCCTTGGTCTCTTTGCTTTGTTCTTTGTAACTAATATTCATTTTTTAAATTCACCTATGTTATTACCTCAGAGGCCGAATTAGGAGTTTTTGCCACAGTTTTGCCATCAAAAAGTGTGGTGAATGTACTGTTTGTCTGTTTTATTGAGGAGTTGAGCTGGTGCTGTTGCAGTGCACAAAACCAGCCTGCCAGGTGCAGCAATTCCCAATTGGCCTTAGGAGTGTTTTCATGGTGGCAGGCAATGGGTTTGGCATATGAGGTTCAATCTGTCAGCCCTGAATGTAGGTTGTCTACTGGCCAGCAATTCTGGCACGCTCTGTGTTGGCTTTCTTTGTACCCTAATCTTGATTTGTCCTCCACTAGCTATCTTTCTCTTCCCACTGAGAGCATATCCAGTTGCTATTTTGTGGACTTCTAGTTGTGGCGTTGCTGGGAACTTGGTTGATAGAGTGGCATTATTTAGTGGCTTGATTTGTATTGTAAATAAAACTCTGATGTGAGAAAAAGTGTCCACTCAAACTTCATACTCATATGCCAGTCTTCATAAGCTGACAGCCACCATATGCTCATGCTGACTTCTAATGCAGCAATAAAGGCATAACTGGTAAACTTGAAAACAGAACACCATCATAACAACAGTTATAGTAACAACATACATCAAGTTGTAACTGTATTCGTATAACTCTTATTGGCCTTGTTTTTAGATGGGGGGTTTGGAATTTTTATTGATTTTTTTCCACCTGTTCAGTTCCACCAGCTAGCTAGATCCCCCCATTCACACAGTACTTCCAACATTGGAGCACATGCCCCTTCTGAGTCTTTTGAAGCCATCCACATCATCTTCCACTAACACATCATTGCACAGCTTAACATGCTTGGAGGAGAATGCTGTCTGCCAATTCTGTTACATTAGCTAACAGACTGACTAATTGTTGGCTGGCATCACACTGAGTAATGAGAGGAGAGGGGGAGTCATCCCTTCCATTCAGAGAAAGCGAGGAAGGTTATCTCTCTTGAACTCCCCACCATGGAAGGCATCAATGGGGATCGAATTTGCAATCTCCCAGTGATAGGGCCAGTGCTTCAATTCACATTTGACAGCTGACAATCAGACAGTAAACCACTGTTTAACTAAAATTAGTCTAGTTAATTGCTGATCATATTCAATCATACTAGCTGAAATGATCAATTATCAGAATTTTAAGCTTCCTTTAATCACAATTTGTGTCGGTGTCAAAATTTTTACACCACTTGAGCCCTGTTTCAAAGATGTGCTCTTCACATGCCACAGTTCTGTATTATCACATAGCAGTGATTGCCAGTCTTAGCAGTGGGGTGCCCCTGCACAGTTTGATATCTTTCCCTGTTGAAACACCTGATTTAACACATCATCAAGCAATTATTAAGCCCATCATAAGTTGAACCAAGTGTGCTAGAGCAGGGAAAACACGACGCTGTGCAATGCAGAGGTCCCTCGGGACTGGAATTAAGAATGCATGCTCTGCTAGGAGATTAACATCTGTGAAATATTTTGGAATGGCCTGAAAGTGCTGCACGATTTTCACATTTAAATTTCTTTATGTAATTTGCTTCCTTAACCAGCATCTCCCACCATTGCTGATCTGATTTTCAGTCAGTTTTCACCAGCTTCTTTCATGCCAAATTCATCAAAGCACACAGGCCAAATAGGAAAAAAGTTCACATAAAATAGAGCTGCAAGGTCATGCAATTATGATTACGAATATTTTCCGCAATTTCATGATTGTTGGTCACAATTATTAAGCCATTTAGGAACAAAACAGTTTTATTGCACTGTATCATTTTGAATGAACAGAAATAGCCTTTTCTTATGTATACAGTTAGACACAAACTGCAGTTATGGAACAGCTGGAGTTGAGAGGAGGAACATGCCTGTAACCCCTCTTCCTTCCAGTCTAATGCCCTATAAATTCATATCGTCACCTTCCAATTCCCCTGACAAAGTTTTCGCACCACCACCCATCTTCTCCCTGTTCCTCAGTCCCATGACTTTCCTACTACAGTTACAAGAGGGGTCCGGCCTTCTAGCGACAGGGAGAAGCCGCTCAGAACTCCAGTCCTTGAGTTCTGTCCCCTCCCTCAAGTTTAACATTTAGTTTTTTATTTTTTAAAATGTGGCACCACTGTTTTTTTTTGTTAACAAAACCTCAGAAAAACGTCAACCCCATTTCCAAAAATGATTGGGATGCTGTGCAAAATGTAAATAAAGACAAAATGCAATGATGTGCAGATCATTTAAACCCTATATTTGATTGAAAATAGTACAAAGACAACCTATCAGATGTTGAAACTGGGAAATTGAATTGTTTGTTGAAAAATATATGCCCATTTTGAATTTGATGCCAACAACACATTTGAGTCTTTCAGAAGTAAAGATGGGGAAGGGTTCACCACTCTGTGAAAGACTGCATCATCAAATAGTGCAACAATTCAAAAATAACATTTCTCAATGTAAAACAGCAAACAGCTTTTGCTTTTCACCATCTACGGTACATAATAACATTAAAAGATACAGAGAATCTTGAGAAATTGCTGTATGCAGTGGACAAGGCCAAAAAACAGTATTTGCTGGCTGTGATCTTTGGGCTCTCAGGCAGCACTGCGTTAAAAACAGATATGATTCTGTATTGGAAATCACTGCATGGGCTCAGAAACACTTCTGAAAACCACTGTCTGTGAAAACAGTTCATCACTGCATCCACAAATGCAAGTTAAAGCTCTAAAATGCAAAGAAGAAAGTGTACATAAACAGGATCCAGAAACGCTGCCACTTTCTCTGGGCCTGAGCTCATTTAAAATGGACAGAGATGAAGTGGAAAAGTGTCCTGTGGTCTGACAAATCAACATTTGAAATTCTTTTTGGAAATCATGGACACTGCGTCCTCCGGGCTAAAGAGCTTGTTGTCAGTGCACAGTTAAAAAGCCAGTATTCATGATGGTACAGGGGTGCATTAGTGCACATGGCATGGGTGATGTGCACATCTGTGAAGGCACCAACAGCATTGCTCCATATTAAAAGAGTCTGGGTGCTAAACTGATCTGCCTGCAGTCCAGACATGTCACCCACTGAAAATATTTTGAGGGTTATGAGGGTTAGTTTCAAAACTACAGCAGTTGGTCTCCTCAGTTTCCAAACACTTAAAGAGTGTTGTTAAAAGAAGAGGTGATGAAACACAGTGGTACACATGTCTCCGTCCCAACTTTTTTGGCATGTGTTGTTGGCATCAAATTCAAAATGGCCATATATTTTTCAAAAAACAACAAAATTTCTCAGTTTCAACATTTGATATGTTGTCTTTGTAGTATTTTCCTTTAAAAATATGGTTTACATGATTTGCATATCATTGCATCCTATTTTTATTTGCCTTCTGCACAGCGTCCCAACTTTTTTGCAAATGGGGTTGTAAATATCATGATGCATATGAAGTATCATGAAAATGTTTTTACATATTGTGATATTAGGTTTTTACCATTTCGTCAACCCCTGCCAAAAACAAAAATAAAAAATGCCAACCTTATAAATACGTGAAGGTCTCCTTTAGATGCTTTTGTTTATTTAATGATGTGCTTTTTATCCTCATTTAGGTTCTTATCTTCACACTTAACAGCTCGACTTTCATAAAAGAATGGTCTCATTATCAAAGCAGTACAGCCAGTGCAGTGAAAATGCTGCCTTAGTGTTTAGTATTATCATGGGTGTTAATCGCTGTTGCTGATCTGAGAAGCTTTTTTGGTGGTTTGTCTTGTAATGCTTAAGGTCAGGATTTAGGAGGGGCGAAGCTGGCCTTAGATCAGCACGAAAGGGCTTGTTTTACCCGGAGCATTATCATGGTGATTTATCACTGACTCCCTGTTAAGCTGTAATTAGGAAAACTTGCTGCAATTGTGCTGATGAATGTTGACTGTGTGATTATGGATAATCCATTACTGTGCAATCTTTCATTCTGGAAAGCTGTTTCCAAGATTATGGCATGCCTTAACTGGATATGGTCCTCCTTCTCCCTTCAATTACCACTTTTCCATAGTTGTAACTGTTAAAGAGAGTCAGCGTTTGTATTTGGGCACAGTAAATTATTTTAGCTGATAACCTCAGTGACTGAATCATGGTGTGGTTCCATCATACAGGTTTTTTGAGGACACTGATTGTGAATGTTGGCATTGAGCTTAGATAAGTCTTCATTTAAGCAGCCATGGCTTCAGCAATTGCCTGGCAACAGCTTAATCCTACTGAGCGGTTTGGATCGCGCCTAAGCAGTTACATTATCTGCTGGAATGAAACGACAGGCTTGTGCTTAAAAGGTGTGTGACATTCTTCTACCTAAACGTCACTCAACAGTCTATAGCCAGTGGAAGAAGAATTCCACCACTTGTTTACATTCCAGAAAACATTGTACTGACACATTGTCTTTCCTGCAGAACAACTGAACAAAGTCACCACGCATGGCGCATCACATCCACTTACCAAGACTGATCTTGTGCGGCTGTCTAGCTGAATATGCTGACAGTGGCAGGCAAGGCATACCAGTTATGGCAGGATCAAGCAAGCATGCTGCCATTCATCATTGTCAGTGGATCCTGTTGCTATAAAAGAAAAAGTGTGGAAAAGTATACACTTTTGAAGAAGTGTATACATTTGCATGACTAATTAATTAAGACGGCAGAAGACCTACTTCTGAATTGAATCATCTGTCGGAAACAATGATGTTGAGAATGTCAGTTGAGATTGCATGGACAGGACAGCAGAAATATTTTGAGATTTTGAAATTATTATTAATAGTATTGTTGTAATTTCCTCCAGTTTGACCCTATGCAGTTTATGCCTTTATATTTGAAGTGTGAACACAGGCAGCGACCGAAAGGGTGTGAAAATGGCCAAAAAGGTGTGAAACTCCATAGGTGCAGAAGGGCACACATTTACCTCAGATTCAGGTCAGAATAGTTACACCATGTAAGGATGCATAGTGACATCAGCTTATTCAACAGGCACCATAGTTCACACATTTTTACAACAACTCAAAGTGTGAACCAAAGGAGGTGCTATTGTGAACAGAAAAAGCTACATGGCTAAATCAATGCTAGCTGTTATGTTGAGTTTTAGGTACAAACTTGATAGGAAGATGTAATAAAAATCACGGGAATAAAAGATTAACCCTTCCAAACCGTTGCAGAAAATGGACTATTTATGTCATTTAGTCCACTTTGGAGACATTGATAATAATTTCTCAGCGATATTGCTGTATTTATTTGTTATGTGTAAAGAATGTGATCTAACAAAGCCAAACTATTTATTGATAATATAATACAGGGTGATTCAAAAAGATTCATCCGATTTCAAAGCGCCATATTTTTAAAACCATGAGGTGCCTAAGAACCAATCACATACCAATTGAATGAGGGGGTCATAGAGTCTCTGACTGTCAGTATGGCAGTGAATCTCCAACAGCTTATCGTTGGTACCAACAGTTCCAAGAAAGAGGCCACCAGCATTGCCAGATTTTACGCCGTTTATGTGCCACAACACTGGACGATCTCAGAAATTGCATTGAAAGAGCTGTGAGTACGTTGACACCCAACATGCTCAGTCGAGTATGGGATGAATTTGACTATCGCATTGATGTTGTCTGTACAGCTGGAGGAGGTTCATATTGAGCACTTGTAGAATTATACAACAAACTTTATGCTCACGTAAACCATTTACAGTTTACTGCATTGTTCTGTAATGATTTACAAGTGAAAGAAATCATTTTGAAATCGGATGAATATTTTTGAATCACCCTGTATATTGGATGTTCACAAAAGGTGTGGACATTAGAAGCACTGAGGCAAGCAAAGATCTTTATATTCTTTCACTATGAACGTTTGACATTTGCACTGCAGAGCATAACATGGCAGTACTCTTAGCCTCCAATACAGGATGTGTAATAATTGCAATATATTTTGTGAAAAAAGTATTTTAAAGAGTTAAGCTCTACAGTATTTTTAATCAGTGTTCTCTGGAGGATTCTGCAGTAGTTTGAAAGGCTTCATAATGTTCTAGCTCCCTGTTCAGGGGGTATTATCATATGTCATTTCTGATGAAAGGACTGATGACTACTTTGGATATTTAGTGATGACTCATTGTTATTCCTGCTAATTTTGTGCTGAAGTCCTGTGTGAAGGTTGTTTAGAGTTCAGCAAGGAAACTCAGATCCACATCAACATGGCAGCCTCTCTGCTACTTTTGTCAGGCCTAATAGTTGGCATTTATTCACAGAAGGTTCATGGAAATTTGTGGGGAGGTTTAGTTTGTATTTGAAGCTGGACTTTGGATTCATATTTTTATTGGATTTAAAGACTGGTACAGAGAGAGTACAGAGGTTTCAAATGTGAGTGTAGAGTGGATTGTTGTACATATCTAGAGAATTTGACCAGATTTAGAGAGGGATTAGTAGAGGCATTGTGGGTTGTAAATACCTCTCGATGGCATGTATAGAGCAAAGTTCCTGTTATACAGCTTCCTTCTTGCTTTGTAGCATCCCTCTTGTTTTCTGTTAAATGTATGCTCTATAATATGGACTAAATTTGCTTATTTAAAGGACTATGTCATGAAAGACTTCATTTTCCTAAATTTTTGTTTGATGTAGTTTGTAAATGTTGTTAAAGCTTCAAAACATACACTTCCATATGGTCGGTATATGGAAACAAAGTTACATTGCATTTATATAGGCTTATTCAATCTACAGGAGTTTAGCCCCGCCCACTGACGCTGAAGTTATATGGAGTGTTTCAGCTCGGAATGTTTTTGAATGAGCCACAATACAGGACAGCCAATCAGAACAGAGCTCATTTATATATGGATCATGCTACTAAATTGGTCCAAAATTGAAACACATTTATTTGACTGGCACTTTAGACTCCTATTGCTTTCAGTGACCCTATAACAATTATATTTATTTTATTGAAATAATATTTTTTGTCAAAACAATAATGATACTACCAAAACACAAAAAATGTGTTTCGTTAATGACGGTTCTAAAAATTTGAGATCATCTTTGTCAGTCTTAAAGAAACGAAAAGTAATGAAAGCAGCCTTTTTCATTCTAAAGCAGTGTGTCAGGAAACTGATCCTGCACAATGATTTCTCTGCTTATCATACACACTCAAACTCAGTAAGGGCTTGTTAATGAGCTGATTAGTTTGATCAGGTGTGTTGGGAGCAGGGAAAACACTGTTCAGGGCAGTGGGCCTAAGGGATAAAGAGGGTTTGGGAAATAAAAGTCATGTAGTACATAAAAGAAAACAGAATTACTGCTTTCGTACATAAAAGTATATAAATCAAGTTGACATCAAAACGTAGGTTATGTGCCCTTTAAACCATGTTCTGATCTGATTGTTTTTGTTTGTATGTTGTGGTGGTAGTAGTTTTTGTTGTTCTTGCATGTGTAAAAGGGATACAGGGATAAGATGATGTTTATTTCCCCAGTTCTTAGCGTCATGCTCTGCTGGGTTAGCGTCCACCCTCATAATACTGAAAATCCCCTTATATAACTACTTGGTTAGTGAGCACACAGCCTTTACTGATTCACGCTCATACCAATATACATAACCAAAGACAGTGATATAAACCATACAGTCACATATACAAACATAAACATAGTCAGTTATACGCTCAGAGCACATTTGTGGTCTTACAGTACTACACAATCATATACCTTTTTATTCTCTCACTGTTATATTATCACACGACTAAACACTCAGTGATGTGTTTGTGGGTACATGCAGTGATAATGTGTTTGTAAATCTAAAGTTTTTTTCTGTAGGTTTCAATTTCATGCTCCCCTAAAAATATTGTAAAACTACAAGGTTAAAATGTGTATTTTTCAACATATTTTTTGATTTGTGAATTGTTGTGCAGGAATGTGTTTACTAAATATGTATCAGTTTATGTATATGTATATTATATTTTTTTGGCATTATTTTTAAAGCAATTGAAAACACCAGCTGCACTTTATATTGTGTGAACATAAAGTATTTAAGTTTTTCATTTTTCAGTAGATATCTCTGAGGAGATTAGATATAAGATAATCTACTTGCATAAGGAAAGGGAAAGTCAAATGAAAAATGAATGAATACGAGAGAAACAGAAGAAAATCTTGATGTGAATAAAGTAGTTATAACTGAAGTTTGTTGTGGAGGAACATGCCTGAAACCCCTCCCTCTTCCAGTACACCCTATAAATTCACATTCTCACCGTCCGTTCCCAGGACGAAATGTTCACAGTCCCCACCACCACCCTATCTGTCACTCAGTTCTACATCAGTTATATATACATATATACATATATATATATAAAATATATATATATATATATATATATATATATATATATATTTAGTCAATCTCCCACACACTCTGTACAGCTATAAAGCCATGTACTCTTACACACACAAATGCACAGAGTAATATTGTTTCACAGGTTCATACACAAGCACATTGTATTGTTTCTATATTGTTTATCGGTTCCATTTGTAATACTATGTATTAGTATTATGTAAATGTGTGGCTCAAACAGCCCCAGTGGATTGATTGTAAGAAACAGCATATGCTGTCTCCAGATTGTGCCCGCATTTTCTCACTTAACTCAGATACTTGTATCTGTACCATGGATTGATTATGGGCTCATTTTGGGGAGCAATTTATAATCTCTTTTTTTGACACAGGAGTATTCCTTCCGAGCAGTGCATATGACAAGTTGAACCAGTTGTGTTATTTGACAAATAGTCTGGCCTCTGTCTATCAGTCTTCTTGCTTAACATGGTGATGATCCACCTGATTTGACAGGAAAAGGGCTGGTCATTTCCAAAACTACAGAAAAACCACACTTATGGAAGTGTGCTAAGTGCGCTAACAAACATGCAAGGATGCCTTGCATATTAGCTTCTAAATGCTTAAAAGAAAACTGTGGAATAACTTTTGATGTCATGAACTCCACATATTGTTTTTCAATCCAGTGACTGTATCTTGCCCCTGAAGACTGATCATGGTGTGCAAAGTGGGTGACTGTTTCCCGTCATAGTTTTGATCAGCTTAACTTGTACAGGTATCAGACGGTCTGTAACTCTGTTGCTGGGGCGTCTGAGGCTTAGACAACTTGATATTTGATACTGTAAGATTATTCAAGCTTATTGAACTCTCAGTGCAAACAGCTCCAGATCCAGGAAGAGGTGTGAAGAAGCCCTAAAGCTGCAGCATGAGGAAAGCTTTTTAGTATAAGATTGTAGCTGAAAAATATAAACCACAAAATGGGGAGGCATCTAAACATGTTATTTCTAGGGTAGTGTAAATTCTGAGCTGTACACACAAAAACGAAGTTCTATAAAAGCTAAAAAAAATGAATAGCACTTTTGTCTAGGAAGCAATAATGCAACTACATTGGAACTTCTGTTCTGCACCCTCTCTCATTTTGACTGTGTCACTATGGCATTTAGAACAAAAATGTTTGCCAAACGTACATTAGATAGGGGTGCAAACCTTAGTAGGGATTACCAAACTTACCTGCTATAGGTTATCTGCTGGAACCAAGTGAAAGCACACCTTGTATAATTAATCGGTGACTGAGACCAACTGAATAAACAAGTGGAAGCAGGTGTGCTTCTGCTTGATTAGAATGAAAACCTTTAGCCACGCTAGCCCCTTGTGGAGAAGATTGGTGACCCTTGTCTTATGAGAATAAAGCAATAGCGACTAATTTAGAAACAACATGAGCCACAGTGGCATGTTTTGGATGAAAGGTCTTGTATAATATTTGAATTCAGTTTGCAAAAATCTGATAATGATCATTGAATTGGATTTATTTGCACCCTAGACCCTAAATCATTTCTCCTTTAAGTCTGTCCTTGACTCACTGTCTTTTTTACAGTTCTGAATTCTTTTTTTTATGCTAAGCTGTTGTTCACCTTGTTGAATGCACTTGTTAGACCCCTCACTGTAGCTCAGTAGCGTGTAATGAAAGGCTAATTGTGTTAGTGCACGATAATAAGATAATGAGATTGGTGTAACAGTAATTAGTATTGATTATTTCACTCAGTATTCTCTCCTATCTGTTTGGAATTACAGCTGAGCTGCGGCTATGCTGAATCAGTAGACGAAGACATGTATTCTGTCACACACACACATACACACAACTCACATCTTACATGTTGACTTTTGTTAAAATGTGGAGGGACAGGAAATAGCAGATTATGGTAGTGGCTTTTGTTCTGCTCAGATTAGGTATTTTAACGTATGGTGTCGTCTAGGTTTTTTCGTTACAGTATTTTGCAGGTCGCCTTTATTGATAGCCTACATTTAGCCTACATAAAAAAATATAGAAAATCCAAACCCCCAATTAAAAACCGAATATCCACCCAATGAATGATTAATGAATAGTTGAGTATTCGGGTCCAGCCCTAATTCAAACTGACATGCAAGTCATGATATCAAGCAAGTTTTATTTTTATTACTCTGATTGTGGTACATATAGACATTAGATGTCTTTATTTTCTTTCAGCGTAATGGCTATGATAATGCATTTTATCAAGAATAGGTTTAGATCTAGAGGTCTAGATTTTATGCTGTGAGATCCTAGTAAAAGTTTAAAAACAGATCATTCCATGAAGGCAAATGTGAAACTAACAGAGTGCTTGCATCCAGGTCAAATTTCTGACCAATAGGGTTGCAACGATTATTTGACTTAGTCGACTAAAATCGACGACCAAATTAGTTGGCAGCTAGTTTAGTAGTTGGTTAGTTGGTGACGTCATTCGGCGTCTTTCTCCCGCTTTCTAGGAACGTTTTGACATTACAGCTCACTGGAGAGTTAACAACAGAAAATAAGTTGTGCTATTTGTAAAGCCGACCTTAGCTGGCATGAGAGCACATCCTCCATGTTGGAGCATCTGAAAAGGAAACTCGTCGGCTCACTGGATGAAGAAGATACAGCTTGGTAAGATACGCCTCGTCCCAAACCACATACTAGCACACTAAATAGTGTGTAAAAATCGCGCATATAACCTACCATTAGAAGTGCACTCATTAGAGCAGTGTGTGAAGTGCAGAAGTGTGTGGTTTGGGACGCGACAATAGCTGTGCTAGTGAGCTAGTGAGCTAATGTTAATGTTAAATTTCGTCCTACTTCATGTTATGAGCTGAGCTGGTATATTTTCTATTTTGAAATGCATTTTCTCTGGAATCATTAATGGAGTTGGACCAGAGAAGCAAGTAACTATCATTCACAGCGACCCTGTTCACTTTCCAAATAACTATTACACTTTTAAACACTGCATCGTTGTCAAGGCCACCGGTATGTTCAAATTCAGCGAATACAGGAGAGCAGGAGGTAGTTCTTCATGAACACAGGGCAGCTGGGTTAGCATTGAAAAGAAGTGTTTATACAGAAGTGTTCAAATTTAAATGTTTAGAGAACAAGTTTGCCACAAACGTTGCCACAAATGTATCTGCATAAAACACCCTCAATCTAGATTTAAAAGCTAATAGCTACGTAAAAGTTATTTGGTAATGTAGTGATTCATAATCCGAATAATGGATTATTCGTTTCAGTAATCAATGGATTATTCGACTGTCAAATTAGTTGTTTGTTGCTGCCCTACTGACCAATCGAAGAACACTTACTCGAGACATTGCATTGTGAAACCAACCGAACCAAAGGAGAAAGATACAATGGTGAGTATTCACAAAGCTTTTTAAAGTAAGAGTCCTGATTTAGGATCAAATTCCTCTTTTATTTACTTTCACTTTACTGACTGGAATGGAACCTAAATCAGCACTTCTAATCTCCTAATCTGTCAAGCTTCGTGAGTATAAGCCAATGTCACAAAACTGTGGTGTGGCCTTTAGCAAGCGCACTAGATGTGAAAACAGGCCAAAAAACGTGTATATCTACAGTCTGCATTATGATATAAAAATTGAAGATGCATCCAGTATGGTTTTTAATTGGCACCCTGAATCCAAATCGAATTGTGAGCTGCCTAGAGAATCCCAACTGTAGTGTTTGTCATTGTGTGAGTGGGCGAGCGTTGGGGATTGTGTTAAGCTGATATGGTGCGTTCTCCAAATGAAGCAGATTGTATGTGTGTGTGTGTGTGTGTGTGTGTGTGTGTGTGTGTGTGTGTGTGTGCGCGTGTGGGCATATGTGTTTTGAAGGTCTCCTGTATGACATGAGTCAGGGATCAGATTGACCCAGATCCACCAGGCACATTCTCGCACACACGATGACAGCTACATCTTCTGTGCACGCACATGTGTGTGTGTGTATCACTGCCCCCCCTTCACTCCCAAGCTCCTCCTGTGTGAATCCCTACAGGAAGTGACACATGTAGTCTTTCCTCTCTCAGCACGGTAAAAGCGAGGGAAACCTCAGAGTACAGCGGAGGAATAAAAAATAGATAAAAGGAGGGGGAGGTTGCACGCATGAGGGAGTCGCAAGCCACTCTGTGTGTTCTGCTGATGTGATGGGACGTGACAAGCATGGTGCCCATGGGGGCAGAGTTACCATGGCGATTCCCAACACACCCCGTCCATGGCAATCTCCCATGCACACAATCCATATTTAATGCAACTTCACTTAGTGCTATTCAGCTGCCAACCACTCCACTCTCTCTCTCTCACACACACACACACACTCTCACTCGTTCCCTCACTCTCACATTTCTGAAAGAATTCTGATTATACATTTATGTGCCGGATAGCTTAATTATTGAGTTTGCTGTAGGAGTGTGTCGCTGTGAGGCTTTTAGCAGCTGTGGGTGAATATATTTTCCTTACATTACCTATGCTTCTTTGAGCTAGAAACTACTTGCCCTGCACGTATGTGAAGGAGAGTTTGGCCTACAATGCGTTTTCACCTTAAAATTTGGCAAAGTAGTGCCAGCTTTGCTAGCGTCCTCCAGAACGCATTGAGTTGAGGAGGTACTTTTATTATCCATCATTAAACAGCGGAAGAAGCCAGTTGGCTGCTTTCTCCTCTAGCTGGTTGGGGGGCAAAAAGAAAAAGGCTTCACTTCAAATCAGATGATCCTTGTGCAGCCATCACTAGGTTAGCGGTGCTGATGTAGCAGATTTGTCACAAACTAAACTGGTTTCAGCACAGAGCATACTTACACTTCAAAAGGATTAGTTAGGTCAGTTCGGTCACCTCAGAAATAAACTTTTTTCAAGCAAAAATCGTTCCAGGATATCTTAAAGAATGCCCCTTCCCCTTTAAACTCAAGAAAGACAAACACATTCTAAAAATCTTAGCAAAGGGGCAATTTAAAACTGGAAAATTGTTAAATGTTTAGAAAACATTTTAAAAGAGGTGATGTGGTCATGCTTGGGTGTGAAAGGAGTATCCAGGAAAGACCAAGACAATTTCACACTCTAAAGTGCATAATATCATAAGAATCGTAATATCATCGGATTCAGGGAATCTGGAAAAATCTCTGTGCAGTTTAAAAGCAAGACCAAAAACCACAACTGAAACTTTAATTCTGCTCACAGCACTGCATTAAATGCTAGTATATCTCTGTGATAGATATCATATCATGGGTTTGGGGATACTTTGACAAACTGTTGTCAATAAACACTTTTCATAGCTGTATCATTAATGCTGAAGGATCCACAAACATTTTGGAGCAACATATGTTGCTTTTGTTGACACCGTCTATTTCAGGGACGCCCATGTTTATTGGCCTGCCTGTTTTACATAGACAAAGGTGTGGCGCATTGTCAAGTGCAAAATACTACAACAAAGGCCCCATACTGTTGCACAGCTCAAAACATGTGTAACTGAAGAATGGCAAATAATAATTCATGAACTGGAACAATCGGTGTCTTCAGTTCAGATCTTTTTAAACATGTTGTGGGCATTATATTCTAAGTGAGCATATATTTACAAAAAACACTGAAATTCATAAGGCAATACATCAGATATTGTTTTTGTACTGATTCCAGTATAATATAGGTCAAAAATAATATCTGCTGTCTGTTTTTATCATAAATAAAGGACTAGGAATGTATAGACATTATAGGGTACACTGTAACACTGCTAATAGCTGATCACATTCTTTCTCATATATTGACTACAGTTTGTTAGTAGTTATACTGCTCTTTGATTTGACAGTGCTTTTGGAAAAACTAATACAGTCTGGAAGCTTCCATATGTCAGGAACAAGGAGTTTTACAAAGCAACTTGGTCCTTTGAGCTCAGCAGTGTTTGTAAAGCTCGTATGAAGCTGTCAGATCGGACATCCACACAGCTTCCTTCCATTTGAGATCATAGCTCCTGTATATTAAGTGCAGTTGAGACTCCTATCAATTAGGGGCTTTTGAATCAATACCAGCTGAACCAAGACTGCAGCCATTCTCCTGAAAGTCTATCCTACTGAAGTCAGCTTCACTTCTGATCTGACTTATGTGCAAAGACTTTTGAGCATCTCAATGTTAGGACCATTTGTGTCAAGGTCAGCTCATGTATAGGGTAGATAAATGTACCTCAAGGGTAAACTTTACCATCTGCACATTGTGGTAGAGATCTGCTCATTTTCCCATAGGAAATGAGTGTGATTAGCCACATCACTCCATCATGAGAGTCATATTTAGTCACAGCTCTGTAAGACAGATTTTCAAATGGCACCGACCACTAATGAGCACTGTCGCAGTATGATGTTTTGATGGTTCGGTTATAGTCCTAGGAAACGTGGTTTCACTGTTTTTGCAATTTTGTTGCAACATCTCTAGTAAGGAAAGATCAAAACTGCAGATTTTACTGCATTACCTTAAATGTGTGTTGCATAGACCCTCTCAAAAAAGCTATTGTGGTGAACAATGAAAAAAGGGTTTCTTGAATATAATTATTTTGAAAAATCATCGATTTTCCAGCAATGCTGTTTTGCCTTCTCATCCCGTGGTCTGACAAATAAAAATTTGAATTCTCTTTGGAAGCCATGGACTCTGCGTCTTCTGTGCTGAAGACCAGTCTGCTTGTTAATCACACAGTTCAAAGGCCAGCAGTAGTAGGGGTGTATTAGTGCACATGGACTTGCACATCTGTGAAGGCACCATTAATGCTGACTGATGTGTACATGCTTTGGCAGCATATGCTGCAATTCAGAGGTTAGGAGGCCTTACTTATTTCAGCAAGACACTGTCAAACCACATTCTGCATGTGTTACAGCAGGATTGCTTCAAATTAAAGAGTCCAGGTGCTAAACTGGCCTGCCTGCCGTCCAGACCTGTCACCACTGAAAACATTTGGCGGATTATGAAAAATACAACAAAGGAGACTCCAAACTGTTGAGCAGCTGAAATCCTATGTTAAGCAAGAATGGGAAAACATTTTACTTTCAGAACTACAGCAGTTGGTCTTCTTAAAAAGAAGAGGTGATGAAACACAGTGGTAAACATGCCTCTGTCCCAACTTTTTTTTGTTGTTGGCATCAAATTCAAAATTGGCATATATTTTTCTAATAACAGTAACATTTCTCAGTTTCAACATTTGATTTGTTGTCTTTGTAGTATTTTCAAGTAACCATAGGGTTTAAATGATTTGCACATCATTGCGTCCTATTTTCATTTACATTTTGCACAGTGTCCAACGTTTTTGGAAACTGGGCTGTATTTTAATCATTTTTTGAATTCTAGTTTTGGAAACTTGTGTTTTTCCACTCATTCTTCTTTTGACTTTGCCCTTTCTTGTGGATGTGGATTGTGTTGTATCTCATCTTCTCAGAAATATTTCCTGAAAAAATAAAGTGGCTAATCATTTTACAATAAAGAATGAAAATATTTATAATGATATGTAATGATAACTGATCCCTGCTGGCTTTCATTCATTGTTGGCATCATGTTAGCCTTTTTGGGTGAAAACATTCTTTAACACAGTCCTCAGATGGCAGACTTTTAGCACTTGATTTAAATGTTTGCTGACTCTCATGCTCAGTATGTGATCTCACCCCCGCTAGTGAGACCAGTCTCCTGCCCTACATGATGCATCATTCACACACACATACCCACACACACAGTTTTCTGTGCATACAGTGCTCTGGATCGACTTGTCTGATGGTTTAAGTCTGTGGAACAATGCTTATTTTTCATAAATAAATGATGAAAAATGTAATGCGCCACACCGCCTGAGGTCTAATACTAAGAGAAGCTTGACTTTGTGAATTGTTCATGATTATAACAAGCATTGCGCCATCTGTTCAATAACAATCCAGTGGGATGTTTGCTTTAAAATGCAAGCGTAGCTTATTTTACTGATGCTCGTTGTACACTACATGATTTTGCTGTGACGTTGTTTTCAAAGAAATCCTCAGGCCTTTAGCTTTTAACCTTTAGCTTAAAATTCACTAATGTGCACACTTTCAAGATGGAAAGACAGGAGATTTATTGAAAGTTGTTAAATTGCAGGGCACTTTAGCCTTTTAAAATTCTTGTACCGTATGGATGGCTTAATATGTGAACGTGTTTCATCTTTATTAGGTTATGAGCGCCCGTGGAGCTTGGTGATTCGTAGTCACGGACAAGCCAATGAGAGGATGGCCAGAAGTCACATGATCTACAAAGCCCACATCCAGCTGGTTCTGCTGATTCTACTGAGTGCACTGCAGCTCTCACACACTCAGAGTGAGTCTCTCTCTTTCTCTCTGTCTCTCACACATGTACACACACCCACAACTATACCCACACACACTTTGAGTATAATGTTCCTTTCAGTTTCAGAAGAATAATTGTAGGCTGTTCAGATATTACTAATAATCTAGGTCTAAGCACAGCTTTTAGAGAACACCTACTCACAAAGCACTGCAGGCTCAAGATAAGGAAGCATTGAACAGTTCAGACTGTTTCATTAACATTGACTTATTACATGTTTTTTTTTTTTTGCGCAGTAAGTATTTCCTGTCTTTTGTAGTCTATCACTGAAAAAAGCTTATGTTGCAAACATATATTGCTATTGTATCTACCAGAATCAACCCATATTCTGCCCCTACAGGGGTTTCTTCCAGCCAAGCACACACACATGCAAACTAACATACTTGTGTATGAACATCCAGAGAACAACATTATTTTTAAAAATGCAGTGAAGTTTATATTGTTTTACATTTATTTGTAAGAAGTGCACTTGTGATTGATTTGGGGTTCATTTATTTTCAGTTAATTTATATCAAAAGAATTCATGAGCAGCTGAATGCTTAACATTTTATACTTGGCCAAAGAATAATTTGCTCTATTAATGTTCTATAGAAATAAATAAGAATAGTGTTAATAGTTCCTTAAACTGAAAACAATAAAAAACACATCTGCTATTGGTTACTAGGACGTGAAGAAGTTTGTATGAATTTGAATGCTTATTCCTGCAAACATCCTGAAGGTGAAGCTCTTGCTGGTTATTAAAACACCATGCTTGAGTTTCACATCTTTTATTGCCAGTTATTGACCAGCATACTGCAGTTAAAAAAACAAGCCCATACTAATATTACAGTTTGAAGGAAAACTTTTTTTTAAAGGACGAAAAAGTTCTGTAATTAAAACCTACTGTGACTAGAGCTAGAAGACTAGAGCTAGATGCTGCTCCTCTGGCACAAGTCAGCTCTCCTAAGCACTGTTCCACACACTACAGTATCATACCTCAGTATTGCACTAGGCCTGAGAGATATCTAAAAATAATAAGCATTTTCTAGTTAAAATTTGTGAGTATTTATTGTTTTGTGATTATTGATTATTTTATTGAGTTTATTCACAAATGAAAATAGTTGTACAGTAACATTATATATTGGAAGCAACTGGCATGGTGGACAATCCGGTACTGTGAGAAAAAGAAGTCATCCTTTAGTCATTTTATCAAGTTCTGAAGTAATCAGAGGGCCTCCAAGATTTTCAAACATGTTTGAGATGGTCAGCACTGTAGCTGAACAAGTGATTCACGCAATAGCCAATAAGAGTGCGAGCAGGGAGGAGAAAAACGCAAAGAGAGACATGCATGCACTTTGCCATGTGAGCAGCAGGCCAAAGGCAGAAGAGGTGCTTATTGAGTTCACCTTTAATAATGTCTATCTATAGAATTTCAAGTCAGCAACCAGTTCATAATAAAATATTTCTCCATCTCTGTGATAGAGACTGTGATATCTGCATTTCAGTCCTAGATTCATCTCCACTTTGTGTTTTCTCTATGCTTCTTTTGTGCTTCTTTCTCTTGCTTCTGCATAAAATCAAAAGCAGATCCAGTCCAGTTTTGCTTTGTTTGTATCACGTGATGACAGGGGAGATCTGGGATTTGGTATTTTTCAGCTATTTTGTAGCTGAAATTCATCATATATGTTGCACCCTCTTTTTACGTTATTGTCTAGTCCAGGGGTTGGCAACACGTGACTCTTTTACTGCCCTGTTGCGGCACCACAGCAGAATTAGATCCTCCTTTGCAGTAAAATAAAGCTCTGCACAGTTTTAACAGTAAACAGTCTTAAATGCTGGAATTAATGTAGCCCATAACTGCTAATTCACCCTTTAACCCTGATGGTTGGCGTGCAGGCTGCTGGCCACCTCAATGCAGACAACAGTCTTGCTTAGCTAGTAGCTAACGATAAGGCAAAGAGAAAGACGAACATGGATAATTTGGAGACAAATGGACTTGCATTTAGAAGCACTCAACTGGTTTCCCGATATGTTTAATCTGCAAAAAGAAACTGTCAAACACTAAAAAGTCGCAAAGCTGAAGTCAGCTTCTTGTTCGAATTCTACCTTAAATGTTGCAGCAGTTACATTCTGGCACCTCAGGCTCTATTAAAGGTGGAACGGAAAAATTGGAACAAGAAGCTGGTGAATGAGAAGCGACTTCAACCTCGTGAAGTGTCAAACTTCGAGAGACATTTTCCAAGAAATTATTTCACTTTTGAGGAAATATTTCCTGTCAGAGATGCAAAAAAAAGAGGCTATAGCTGAGGTAAAGCTTAAAGTATAGCAAAGAAAGTCAGCATTTTTGTTTATATTTTTAGCCTGTACTAGTACATTAGCACATAGACATTTAGACATACTTACAGCCAAGATGGTAAAATGGACATAAAATGTTGTGGCTCCCAAGGAGGTTTGATTTTTTTTCTTCTTAATATTGGAGTTGCTCACCCCTGGTCTTGTCTGGATCCTCACAACAACATAACAGGACATTGTATTAAAGCTCTGTGTTGCGCTCTGACGCTCTCTGTTTTTGAAATCTTCTAGGATTTTAAAGATTGTTTAGTGTAGGCCCAGATTTAGTTGTTGTGGTTGTGGGATGAATATACAGTGACGGCACTAGATGAATACAGTTATTGGGGATTTTTTCCCCTTTGAACCGTACTGCACATCTTTAATCATAATATTCATACTGCTCACACACAATTTTCCGTGTATGCATGCGTATGCTGGTCTGCGTGGGCGTTTTTCAGGATTAAGATTGGTATGCAAAATTAAAGCATGTAAAGAGGATATCGCCCTTTCATCTTAAGTCGTATGAGGTGACCACACACATGCGAAATACTGTCCTACGAGCACAAACTAAAACCCATTGCTTCGACACACCATTGACTTTTGCTCTTGGTCAGTGGAACAGAAAGCAGATTAGTGTAAGTGTCCACTGCGTCATGGCCTGATCCACTGACTGGATTAATGCGCTGGTTAGATAGTGAGGGAATCCGCTTGAGAACCACTTACTGGATAAAGTGGACTTCATATATTTTCTGCATGAGTACTTATCCGAAACATTAATGTTGCATTGATGTTAACCCTTAGAAGGCCGGCAGTTACAAAAGTATAATAATTCCTAATAAAAAAATTTGCTCAGCATAAATTACAACAGGGTCATAACAAATGAACATTCTTGCAGACATACTGGCAGTTGAAAGAATTATGTCATACCCGGCATTATTGAATAGTTCACTGATGCTTAGTCTGAATTTGGGATCAGAAGAACTCTGAGTTTATGCCCACTGCTCAGCTCCTCAGGTCTACCAGAAGTGTAATCATACCATGTGCTCTGGTCATGGATATGACAAACAAACAAACTATAACAAATTAATGCTGTACTAATTCGTACTACTCTTAGGCCTGTCCGCCTGATTGCAATTATTTTGTGCTTTTATAATCATTTCTTGATAATTATTGTAATTTGAAAATACCAGCCACCATTCATGTTTAAATGATGAACAAAACAATAAAAATAGAAATTACCGTTTTGTTTTTTTGTTTATTCGAGCTTAAGCTGTGTCTGTCGTCAGTTGAAAGCTACTAAGTATCGACAGATACGTAGCAAGACTGCTAATCAGGTAGTTTGGCCACTTAAGGCTTGTGCTCAAAAAAAGACATCTCAAAAAAGACATCTCAATGAATAATATGGCATATCATCATCCTACATCATAAAATTTCATAATTGTGACAGGCCAACCCCTCTCTCTCTCTCTCTGTCTTTGTCTCTCTCTCTCTCTCTGTCTCAGCTCCTCCTCGTTTCACTCGGACACCCACTGATCAAACGGGTGTGCAGGGAGGTGTGGCCTCCTTTGTGTGCCAGGCAACAGGAGACCCTCAGCCCAGAATCTCATGGAGTAGGAAAGGAAAAAAAGTCACCAACCAGAGATTTGAGGTAAACACACACACTGCAGCTGCAATATATTGTTTGGAACTCATTATTGTTATATTGGTCTTTGCAATATTGATATTACAGAAAACTGCATTACGCAAATGCCTTGAAACCAGCCACAGTGTAGCCGCCTATCCAGTCACAATGCTGTTTACTGTGTGCTGCGCACATCTTGACCAGTCACAGTTGTGGATGATCATTTTGGTCAAAAAAACACAGGCCATGCATGATTGAAGAACTGTGAGAATTGTGTTATTAATTTATGTCTCATACAACATTTGCTAGACAGTTAGAAGCCTGAATTTGCACTCCCTTATAGACATATGGATTGGCTGTGTTAGATTTGCTATAAAGCGCCTCTCTCTCCCACACATATAAACAGTATCTCTGTCCTGCTATTACTTCTGTCTTGCTCTCTCTCTCTTTATCCATTCCTTTCTGTTTCTCTGTATCTTCCTCTCTTTCTCTCTCCCCCTCTTTCTTTCTATCTCTGTCTCTCACCTCCCTTTCACTCTCTGTCTCTCCCTGCTTATCTCCCTCATTCACTTTGGCTAGCTCTTTCTCCTTGTTCCTCGTTTTCCTTTTTTCTTAGCATACAGCATCTCTTCTTTGTCTCTCTCTCTTTTTCTCTCTCGTTCGGCAGGTGATTGAGTTTGAGGACGGCTCTGGCTCAGTGTTACGGGTCCAGCCCCTGCGGACTCCTCGTGATGAGGCAGTCTACGAGTGCGTGGCGTCTAATGAGGCTGGAGAGATCAGTGCTTCTACCCGCCTCACTGTCCTCCGTGGTGAGCAGCACACACTGCTTAATTTATCTCTTATTTATACTGTCATCTTACCATGCAATTTTCAGCTCAGACTTTTCCACTGAAGTGGAGAAGTTCATAAATCTTTTTAGCAGGGTGTAACCCATAAGAATCATGGCCTTAAGACGAAATTCAATTAGAACTGTCACAATCCATTATATAACCTGTATGTTGAGAAATTTGCAAGTAATTGAGTAATCAGACTTAACAGTAACAAACCATGCAGAGCCTTTAGCAGACTATGAAGGCTTTGAAAGGAATTAAAAAAAATATATAAAAAACCTATGTAGCATATAAAGCGATGTGCTAACCAGGCTCTGTTTCTTACTATAAGAGAGAGCAGTAGGAGAATTCAAAATATGCTTTGTCATCATGCAGATTGATCAAACTAATGATTGTTAATTACTTGAGAAGGTAAAGTTTAATCTATAATTGTTAAATAAAATGTTAAATATTTAATAATCAGTGCTGATTTATTTGTTTAGTGCTTTATATGATAGACAGTTGCCACAAAGCAGGCATACAGATCATCTTTATTCGCTGTTAGAGAAAGTACTCAGATAGTAATCTGTCATTTTATGATGATCATAGTGTTGCAGTGCTTTTGGGAAATCTCACTCCAGTGTATTTTATGTTTGTGTGTCCCCACATCACAAGAGCGGACCTGTCAGAACTGATCAACTTTATTTGAGCTAACCAGTGATCTGAGTCCTTAATGTGACTGAAGCCATGTGTGATGAAGATGTTATGGGCAGGCTGAATAAGACAGACTAGTAAGGCAGAAATGTGCAGGGAAACGTTCTCAGATTAATCCTCCTCATAGTCAACTGTGCATAAAAACATTCCAGCGTATGATTCCCTGTTAAGCCTTTCTCTCTCCCCACTAAACACCCTGTTTAACCCTTGTAAGTTGCATTACCCAAGCATGTTGTATTTTGACATTTATTATTTTTCACTTGTAGCTCATTTAAAGAAGTGGAGAAATTCTGTTTGAAGTGAAAATTTTAAGCTTTTATTAATGTATATAATATATATAATATATAATATAAGTTCCTGAAGAAGAGATATTTGTTTATGGAAAATCAGGGGATAAATCTATACATTCAAGGATGTCTGTCATTACACACTCCAAGAATAACTATAAACACATAAATATAAAACCTAAGCGGCGCCCCAGGCCTAACAACTCCCAAGATTTAACCCCACCCCCTCATGACCTTTCAGCACACACTCCTGATTCCTCAAGCAGGGATCTCTCACATCACAGAAAATATGAACAAGAGCTTTGACAGTGTCTTCTGCTGTGGCATAAACAATTTGGCTAAAGAGGCCATCCTTATTTTTTTCACTGGGAGCTATGAATATATACTGATTGCTTCAAAAAATAAAATTTTATGTGTAGAAAGAACAGACATTACTTTAGAACGAATGACAGTAACTGTGTTCTGTTTCCGTGTACATGAGCTGTATCTTCTTTAGATGAAAGGTGTAGGTTAACTGAGACCCATTCACATAGGCTAATGTGTTACAATGTTTATGCTTTTATTGTACTAGAATTAACTGCCACATTTGAACTTTTGGATAATGCTTGGTGGCACCATTTCACTTCTATACCATGCCATAGCTAAAGGCTATTAAACTCCAACCCTTCCAGTCAATGAATTGACCGTTAATTTATTTAGATATAATGCTGAGGTGGGGAAGGAGAGCAGTAGTTTGCTTTAGAGCTTTAGCTGGACATATCTTGTTATTTTAAACTGTACAGTACAATATACAGTACAATAAGTGTCCTGTATCATTTATTTCAGCACAAACTCAGATATTCAGTCATACCATCATGTTATATGAAGATGAAAATAGAATGCAAAGGCGAAAAAATACAAAACCGGAAACATTTTTTTTCACTTTTTTCTGAAAACAACAACAAAAACATACAGATGAAACAATTTGAATGGATATTTCTAACAGTGAACATGTTTGTGAAGTTTAAAGGCCACTTGATGACTGTACTGTCTATATGTACAGATCTGTGGCAGCATTATCGGAGGCGTTTTCAGTTTAAGCTCTTACTGGTGAGATGTACTGCTATAACTTTACAACGCCACGTCACACTCTTCACAATTCTCAGGGGCCTTCAGCCTCCTCACTCCTGCTCTTGGTAGATTTTCAGCAGCAATTTTAAGAAAATCTTGTCTTTTAAAAGTCTAAAGTAAAACGTTTTGAAGACGTTCAGAAGTTCCTGTGGCTGTCTCAAGCACTGCTGGTACAGCTGTCCCCTTTGTCTTGTTCGGCTCTGCATCTTTGCTCACCAATTGTCAGCTACAGCGAACTGTGCGAGAAAATCATTGTGCAAAGAAAATCATTAGCTGTTGGCTCTCCACCCTCAAAGATCTTTACTTATCCAAGAAAATCAGGGCTGACCAGTCACACTCCTCTTCCTTTGGTTTCCGTCTCAGAGTGAGATCTCAGAGTGACTAAAGACTGGGAACAACCGCCACCTCCACAGCTTCTTCTCCAGGCCATAATCCTCCTACATAAGGACCCTTCTCACATCCCTCTGCTGTATATATCATGCCATAATCCCTCTGAATAAGAATCTTTCCCACTTTCCTTTACTGTAGTCTTTGCACATATGCACCTTAACCTATTGCAAATATACATGTTGTATAAATATATTTACATTTATATTTGCTGCTTGCTATTTTAGCTTTACATATTGTATATATGTACTTTTTTACTCAGTTGTAACTGTGCTTAACTCCCATTACACATCATTATTATTGGCAGATTGTGTACTGTTTGTTATATTTTTGTGTATAATATGTCTCCATTTTATGCTGACACCTGCACCATGACATCATGACAAAACAAAAACGTGTAGAAAAAAATGTCTGACCAGTATACTAACAAGCAGTGTAGGTGACTCTGCAGATTTTTTTTATATATCCAGAGATTTCAGTGGGAAATACTCCATTTCCCTAGTTCAAGGTGGAATCTGACGTTTAATCAATAGACCACGAGAGGGAGTGTGTTATCGTGAAACAACATCACGGCTGTGATTTGGTCGCAGGCACGAGCCGAAGACGAGTAACGTAGATCATCACAGCCGTGATGTTATTGGTGATAACACACGACCTTGAGTGTTCTATTGCTTTTATACAACAGTTAAATAAAGTAAGAAATAAATAAACTGGGCCGTGAACGTGGCATTTAATATGTTTTAATGTTAGCAATTCCTTCTGCCAAATTATAGTTCCTTAGTAAGCAGTTTGTTGCTACATCAGAGTAACAAGCTCCGCTCACTCACTGCAGAGACGGCAGTTCATTCCCCAGCTCCTTACACTAAATTCTGAAACTGTCATTACCACTGAGCAAGCTCTTCAGTAGGCAGCTGTGACAGAAGAACACCTAAACAACCTGGAATTAGCCAGAGGTTAACCAAATACCATTCGCCAAACGTGTAGTCTCACAGTGCTAGATCAGTATTAATGTTGTTTGTTCCAGCCAGACTGTAAAGCATTTTACAGCCCATTTTGTTTGGCAAATGGTATTCGGTTCATTTCTGGCTGATTCCAGGTTGTTAAGGTGTTCTTCTGTCACAGCTGCCGACTGAAAAGCTTGCTCAGTGATGATGACGGTTTGGGAATTTAGTGTAGTCTCATCTTCAGAGTCTGATCAAATCAGCTGTAGGTCAAATGTGATCTTATCCAGTATCCATTTTCTGTTTGTGCAGAAAGTAAGAAGACGTTCAAATGGCTTGAGCGTCTCCTACAGCTGTCAAAGTCGTTGCTTAGCAACAGCGCCTCAGCGGAGTCATACAGTGTTTGTGAAAAAAACAATGTTATGGTGAAATAACAGCACAGTTAGAACGCTTCTCAACCAGTCAGCTTGCGTGGCCGGAACTAACTGTTGTATAATTGTTGGTATCTCAAACAACTGTGAAGTTATTGAAGTTTAAGCACAGTGTGTCCTGAACATGCTACCTGGGCTACCTCTTCCTAAAATGGTTAAACATAAATGCAAAACATGTGTAACATGTATAAAGTGTGGGTGTTTGTGTGCATTGCAGAAGACCAGCTTCCTACTGGCTTCCCCTCCATAGATATGGGCCCTCAGCTGAAGGTAGTGGAGCGCTCTCGCACGGCTACCATGCTGTGTGCGGCCAGTGGCACCCCAGACCCAGAGATCACATGGTTTAAAGACTTTCTTCCGATCGACACGCATGCTCATGGGCGTATCAAACAGCTGCGCTCAGGTGGGTCCTTGTGCGTGTTCACATATGTGTTCAGAAATACTGAATGAATATCCTTTGCTGTTTGTTGTTTTGTTTTAACCTTACAGTGCCAACAAACGCACACATAAACAGTCTCATACAGGTGAAAGAATGATAAGTGATCCATGTGCTGTCTCTTTTTCTATGTTTTGATCTACAGAGTCCTTTGGTAAGTCTGTTACACTGAGGCACAGCACACTCTTACACATGCAAGCTGCCACACACACACCCATATCACAACCACAAGCACAATAAAATTTCAGTCTTAGTGAACTGCATGGAACACAGTATGTCACCTAACGAAAAACTGCCTCACACTACACTGTCATACAAAAAAATCCACACGCTGTATAATATGCACCCCACTCATGTAGAGGTAGTCATCTTCACCAAGTGCTGCCCCTTTAACATGTGAAAATTAACCTGTGTCACTTTCACTCAGTCTCTCTCGCTCCCCTCTCACTTCCTCACTCAGTAGCTCACTCTCCCACTGTCTCGATCACTCAGTGCCCCTTGCCATCGGAGTATCTACATTTCTGCTCTTTCTGTCTCTCTCTAGCTCTCTTATACTCTCTCCCTCTTATATTTTGATTCTTATACTGTCTATCTCTTGCTCTCTCTTACTCTCTCTTTCTCTTTTGCTGGGTCTCTCTTAGTCTTATGGCCAATTCACACCGGACACGTTTCTTATAGTATTTTCTTATAGTATATTATAAAGCAGAGAGACGTTAGTGGTTTTCATGCTGGATGAAACAGAGGCTGCCTTTTCAGATCTGAGCTAAAAATAATTGTAATTGGTGTTTCAGTCCACGCTGGCTGCGCTAGACTTGTGTCCTATGTCCATCAAAACACAAGCCTGTCCAAACTGACACGGTTTTACACACATGATGCTATGTTTTTTTCCATTTGTGAGTGATGCAAAAACTCCATAGAGATCCAGTCATATCACACACTTCCATTTTTTATTACTTTCTGAAATTTATTTAAATAATGATTTACTAAAATGTGATATTCTTGTTGGCCTAGTAATTGCCAAGCAGCTCCTATGTCGGAATGTTGCTGAACAGATCTGCTGTTTGTACTGTAAGGTTTTAATATTTCTATAAGACTGCTTTAATTAGAAAAAGAAATGGAGGATAAAGAGCTGATATTCCCACCTGAAGTGTTAACAGGACATGGGTGAGTTAGAGGCGAAGTGAAATAGATACTCAGTCGCTCATGCTTCATATAATCTATGCTTACGGGAAGCTGATGTGTGGTGTCTAGTGTGAATTCAGTGTTATCCTCACTCTCTCACTGTCTCTTTCTCTCTTGTTCTTGTACTCTCTCTCTCTGTTTTTTTTTCTTTTTATACTCTTTCTCTTGCTCTTTATATGCAGTCTGATGAGTTTTTTAACTATTCTTCTAATGCCTAATGTTCCAGTGGATTCTCTCCCAAAACCTTTGGCTTCCTTGTTTCCCCTCCCTCTCTATGGATGTGAATCTGCCTGTCTTGAGTGTTAATACTGCCGCAATTCTCAAGAGAATGTTCTTATGGTTTCTTTTCCTTTGGTTCTGTTAAACAACCTCATATGGAACTGGAAGAGTAATGCTAACTAAAACAGACCCATTTAGCACTTAAGACATAGAGAGTTACATGCCCTTTCTCTTTCTTTCTCTATCTTTGCCTTTCTCTATGTTTATCAGTCTCTCTCTCTCTCTCTCTCTCTCTCTCTCTCTCTCTCTCTCTCTCTCTCACTGCACTAACTCTTTTCTTTAATCTCTCATCTGCTTTCATTCTCACCCATCCAGGGGGTACGCCAATCAGAGGTAAGAGTCTAAAGCTAACCATGCCATTCAACCCACCCATCACTATTTGTGCACTCTCTCTTTCTTTTTTTCCTTCTCTTTTCCTTGCCTTTTTCTCTCCTCATCATCTGCTCATCACATGTATTTTCCAATGATTAACCCTGTTATTTCTAAGGATTATATTTATTTATTTAAATCTACTTTCTTCTTGTAGTTGAAGATTTGTTAACATGATGTGTTTGTTTGCAAAGGTGTTTTTTTTTAATAATTATTTAATTTGGGGTTTTTTTTTGACTAATGGAAAGCTCAATTTACTATTTTAGTTTGTTGTAGTAGCTGAAAGAAAACCATGAAGTCATAAAAGAAATAATGATTTTGAAAGTTAACTAGTAAGTATCTAGTTCACTAAATTCAGTTCCTTTAGTCTGTTTTAACAGTTTAGTTTGGTCTGCTTGCTCATGTTATTAAATGACTATGTTTAATAGATTAATAAATGAATTAAGCTTTCACAGTTAGCTCACAAGACTGCTTTCTTCTTCTTTTTATCTGTTTTTGCCACTCTCCTGATCTCTCTGTGGATCTGTCCCATCTCTTTTGTTCTCTAATGAAACCACATTTCATCTTTCAGCAAGTTCCGTCTTGGACATTGTCTAATGAAGCATCTTTTTGAGTCTTTAACTTAGGACGGTGTACATATGTCTGACGCCTGCGATCCTTCATGACAGTTTTTTCTCTCAGTTTGTGCCTTTTTTCTGACCAAGATTATCTTTTTTTTTCAATAACTTTTTCTTATTCTCTGGCCTCTGTGAGTCAACCAGTGGAAAGAGCTGACTCTGTTTTAAACGATTTCTTTTTAATACCCTTTTTTAAATGCCAGTACTTTTCATTGGCATTTTCCTTTTCTTATTTTGAAAGCAAGGCTTTTGTTGGGTCGGTCTTGCTGAGTTGTCAATTGTGAAGGTGCACTAAAGATGAATTCCCTTAGAGAGCTCTAATGGAGCTGCAAAACACATTTTCCCATTCTGTTGCATTGATGTTCTATTGATTCGTCTGGCCAGTCTCACCTGTGTTCATGCCAGTATGAGGCAGAAAGATGTGTAAGGAGCAGGGCGAACACACACACACACACACACACACACACACACATGCACACACACATGCACACACACAGCTACACCCAATAGTCCAGGCTGAAATATTGTTGATCATGCCATTTAATGTATTTTGAAAGAAAGTTTTCTCCTATGTGTTTGTGTATGTTTGTGTGTTCAGGTGCACTACAGATTGATCGCAGTGAGGAAACTGATCAAGGGAAATATGAATGCGTTGCCACAAACAGCCATGGAACGCGCTACTCAACACCTGCCAATCTCTACGTCAGAGGTGCGTCCAAGAGCAACCTGTATGCAGAGCAATAGCACATAACAACAGTAGCAACAGTAGCGTCTCTATAGTTATCCTGTTTTTTTGTTTTTCTTCTCACCTGTAGATGTAGTGCCTTCTAATCTGTCTTGTTTTTCTCTTCCCCTTGATGTTATCTTTTTTCTCTTATTCCACTTTTTTTCCTTCTCTTCAGAGCTGAGGGATGGTAAGTGCTCTATCCACTCTGCCAAACTCAATCACAGACATTTAATAATATATATATATATATATATTTTGTTTAAACACACAGCCCATAAACCCTCCCTCAATTTCTAATCAGTCGCTGTTTCCCTTTGATCATGTCTGATGTGACCAAATGGGATTTAATTTAATGTTAGTACAATAACCAGCACTTCTGTTGGTGGAGATAATGATTAATCTTCTGTTGCTTTGGCAGTGCGGCGGGTCCCTCCCCGCTTCTCAGTTCCACCTATGGATTATGAAATCATGCCAGGGGGAGGGGTGAACATCACGTGCCAGGCAGTAGGTGTACCCATGCCTTATGTGAAGTGGATGCTAGGAACTGAAGACTTGACCCCAGAGGATGACATGCCCATTGGAAAGAATGTCCTGGAGCTCACAGATGTCCGTCAGTCAGCCAACTACACCTGCGTGGCCATGTCCACGCTTGGGGTTATTGAAACTGTTGCACAGATCACCGTCAAAGGTAATTCAGATTGATGTGTGTGATATGAGCAATGTGTACTTATATACTGATACGTCTTTTTGTACTTAGCGTTCAAGGGGTTAAAATTAAGAATTAAAACACTAAACAGTTAGTTTAAAATGTAAAAAGTTAACATAGTAAATGGAGTAATCCCAAGGAAATTGCAGAGTTACAGAAGCAACAACACAACAGTGGAAATGTCGTACAGTGCTCTGCAAAAGACAGAGATCAAACCCAAGGAATTTTTCAAGAGATATTTCTGAGGATAATCTAATTGCATAAGAAAGGGGAAAATAAATCGGGTCAAAACTAAGTCAAAAAAATGTTTTTTTGATATTAAAAAATCTAAAGAATATGGAACTCCTTGCAACCATGCAAAACCATCAGACAAACAGTACTCAAAGCTTTCATCTTTGAGAGAGAGGAGAAAATCTAGCTCCACTCTTGCTTCAGATCTGTGAGATGATCACTCTCTGTCTGAAAGCATGTGTATAATAATAATAATATAATAAACTACTGCTGATAAAAGAAAATTGCAATTTCAAAGAAGCTGCTGGTGTTCTCAGAACTTTCCCAGACCTAAGCATCACTGAATGTGTTTGAGATTACTTGGATCATGACAAGACTGAACTTCAGAGTTGTTTACAGGAAAAACAAGTCTTTGGAAAGGAATGGAATCTGTAATGAAGGCAAATGATGGGACATGCTAAATATGGAAAATGTGATATATTGAGTTGTTAAGGCTTCTGTGTAAATTTCTTTTACATATATAGTTTCTGTCTTTTTCCTGACACTGAAAAATGAATACCTTTTACTTAAATGCTGTCTTGACTGAAAATTAAAGGGTGGTCTCTGACCTTTGGAGGGTACTTTACATATATTATAAAATTTTCTATAAAATATACAGAATTTACTTACCATATTTACAAGAGACTTAAAAAACACTGTGTTTAAACATATCATATAGCAACATATATCATCTCTCTTTCTGTCTCTCTACCTCTGGACCTCTCTCCTCCTTCCAGCTCTCCCAAACCCCCCGGGAGCTCCAGTTGTAATGGAGCGCTCAGCCACCAGTATAACTCTGATGTGGGACAGTGGAAACCCACTTCCTGTTTCTTATTACATCATCCAGCACCGCCCCACCTCCTCCCGCGACCCATTCAAAGAGATCGACGCCGTGGCAACAACTCGATACAGTGTTGGAGGGCTCAGCCCCTACTCACATTATCAATTCCGGGTGATGGCGGTGAATTCGATTGGGCGCGGACCCCCCAGCCCGACGGTGGAGGCTCGGACGGCTGAGCAAGCCCCAAGCTCGCCACCACGCAGGGTCAGGGGTCGCATGGTTAGCGCCTCAACAGCGATGGTACAGTGGGAGGAACCAGAGGAGCCAAATGGACAGGTGGTTGGCTACAGGGTGTATTACACGTCAGATTCATCACTGCCTGTTAGCCAGTGGGAGAAGGAGATGGTGCGGGGAGCAAATTACTTAAGCATACAGGATCTGACGCCAAACAAGACCTATTACATCAGAGTGCTGGCTTTTACTGCTGTGGGAGATGGGCCTCTCTCCAGTGATCTGCATATCATTGCCAAAACAGGAGGTGGGTCTGGGTGTGTGTGTGAAGATAATCCTCTGCCTGATTTTTCTCCATTCTTGCTTTGGCATTTCAGTTCTCATAATGTCTTGACCTTTGTTGCAAAAAAACCTACTTGTACGGCAGTTCCAGGATGTAAGTCAATGTGTAAATAACAGGACAGTGACACAATTTTTCTGTTTTTACTGTGTCCTTCCAGAGAAATGGAATATAGTGGCCAGTATATTGCAAAATGTAAATAGAAGGCTTTGGAATATATTTCATAGATTTGTTAAATGCTATCACTTAACTTATTAAAGCACTGATTACTCAAACCCAATTTTGGATGATAACCTACAAATAATACTGGGCTGCCAAGAGGAGATGTTTGGAAAGAGTTAAACTAACACATTTTATGAACATAAAATCAGTAATAGTATTGTTTAAAAATAATAGTATTTTTCTGAGCAAATACAACCTCAGTTCCAAAAAAGTTGGGATGCTGCAGAATGCAATGATTTGCAAATCTCATAGACACACATTTTATTCACAATAGAACATAGAACACATATCAGATGTTGAAGGTGAGACATTTTACTTGATGGCAGCAACGCATCTCAAAAAAGTTGGGACAGGGCCATGTGTACCTTTGTGGAGCATTCTCTCTTCTTTTAACAACAGTCTATAAAAGTCTGGGAAGTGAGGAGACCAATTGCTGGAGTTTTGGGAGGAATGTTGTCCCATTCTTGTCTGATGTATGATTCTAGCTGTTCAACAGTCCTGGGTCTTCTTTGCCGGATTTTTTGTTTCATGATGCACCAAATGTTTCTATTGGTGAAAGGTCTGAACTGCAGGCAGGCCAGTTCAGCACCCAGACTCTTCTTCAGTTTTCCATTTTGCCTCAGTCTATTTCAAATGAGCTTTGGCCCAGAGAAGACGGTGGCGTTTCTGAATCATGTTGACATATGGCTTCTCCTTTTCTTGATGCTGCTTTAACTTGCATTTGTGGATTGCACAGTGAACTGTGTTCACAGACAGTGATTTCTGGAAGTGTTCCTGAGCCCATGCAGTGATTTCCAGCACAGAATCATTCCTGTTTTCAATGCAGTGCCACCTGAGGACCAGAAGATCACAAGCATCCAATATTGACAGCCTTGTCCTTTGCGTACAGGGATTTCTCCAGATTCTCTGAATCTTTTAATGATATTATGTACTGTAGATGGTGGGATATCCAAAGTCTTCACAGTTTTACGTTGAGGAACATTTTTCTGAAATTGTTCCACAATTTTTGGATGATGTTTTTTTGCAGATTGGTGAACTTCTGCCCATCTTTGCTTCTGAGAGACACTCTAAAATGCTTTTTTTTTTGTTTTTTCTTAAGCAGTTTAGATTCTTTTTAATTTTATACATTCTTTTATGTAAGAACTAGCACTGTTTAAGCTGTTCAGTGTTAGAACAATCTAACACAATGCAGAGACCACTGCAGCCATCTAAGCTACCACACACCAGATAAGAAGCTCTGCGTTTCACAGCAGGCAAAACACAGCTGTAACATAGAGGAAACATTGCAGAAAAACGCAGATAAACACTGTGCTTGTACAGATTTAATGGAATAACTCAAGATAATTTACTTAATTTATCCCAGTTTGGATCCAGGCTCTTTATAAACTTGGGTGGGCAGTGGCCAGTAGCCGTCCTATGAGGACTTTTTTTGTGTGTTTTGTTTTGTTGTTTCTTTTTGCGTGTGTGTGTTTTTTTTGATGGGGGGTTGAGTTTGGTTTTCGAGCAATGCTTGGTTTGTTTTTCAGTTTTGCATGTGGGTTTGCAGCATCTTTATTGCATCCGTTGCTCTTGACCCTCAACATGAGGACCAAAGAAGTGTCAATGCCAGTGCAAGTAGGGTACAACAATCATGTGGCTGACAAAAACAGAATAAATCAGTAAGAGACATTGCCAAAGGTGAATCAAGCATCACTTTAAGCTGTCATTGCAAAGAATTTACAACCAAGTACAGAACCAGGCAAATTTATGTTAATTTAAGATTGTTACATTTCACTTAAAATTGTGTTAAAATGAATGTGTTCATTTGGTAAATTGCTTATGGTCTGCTGACATATGTATTAAAAAAGGTTCCCTAAGAGGAATGTATGGGTTTGTATACATGTATGGACAAAGCTGTTACAAGCTTTATCTGGAGACATTAAATGCATTATGCAGTTTCTATTATTGACAATACCTTTCCTGCAGCATGTAGAATCTTATCTCTGCCCTTCTGCACTTCACAGTACCTTCCCAACCCACTGAGCTGAAGGCGGAGGTCAAGTCAGAGACGAGCGTTCTGCTCTCCTGGCTTCCCCCAGCTCACAGCGGCAGTGATGCTATCACTGGATATGAACTCATATACAGACATGGAGACCAACCAGAACAGGTACCCTGTACAACTACTGCGCATGACAGCACATGTAGTCTCACATAAGCACACGTGTACAAACAAATAGCCTCACTATATTGATGAGTCCAGGGGGCAGATCTACTAATGTTTTGCACTGTTACAAACCCGTTTTTGGTCTTAAAAAGTGACTGCCGCAATTTACTGAATAAGCATAATAAGCCTTTGCCCCTGTTGTTTTGTTCTTTTGCCTCACTAGGTATGCATTTATAGGAGTTTGTCTCTGAATATAATAGGGAAAGTTTTGTAATGAATGTCATACAGTTTACCAGGACTGCTGTACATACTGCCATGTTTTTTATAAAGGAGGTAAAAAAGCAAATCACCAAACTTTTATTTCCTAATGTATATAGTAATATATAGTAGTTACATTTTAAAGCGTCTTTAAAGTAGATCTTGTCTATTTGATCTTCTTTTCCAAACTAGTGTTGAAGCACATATTGAAACTCCTTCAGTCGTTCAATCTAAAGCTACTCATTACTTTGTGAGCACTGTGGCATCTGTTTCAGAAATAACACAGTCATGCAGTTGCACTACACAATGCAGTTTCTAAACGACAAGGGTACGCTGAGTGAAATTAAACAGGATTTTTAATTTCACTCAGCGTACCCTTGTCGTTTAGAAACTGCATTGTGTAGTGCAACTGCATGACTCTGCATGACAATGTTGCATAGTTTCAGTAGGAATGTAGCACAACTTTATTACTAATTAGGCTAACTACCTTAGTTCATGTTTGCTAGATCCAGGATTCTGTTTTCAGATATACTTGCTTGCTGTAATTTTTGTGCTACTGATTTTTTTAGCCTCTTTACGTCAGAGCTGTGACCTAAAAGAGTGAGCCTCCAGCCCTACGCTAATTTCAGCCAATGTACTTTTTTGTTGTTGCTGACCATTTTTATGCAAAAAGTATATGAGGCAAAAGGGCTTTTTGCCCTTTTTCAGGGCACTGTTCATATGTTAATTATGAAGTTGAGCCTCTGTTGATTTTCATTAAAGTTTTCGGTAGAATTTAGTAGAACCTAAATTGCCCACTCATGTCGGTAGACTAATGGTAATTAGTGCCTCTTGATCTCTTTCTCCTGCAGAAAATCTCCTTTGATCCAACCTCCAGTTACCTGTTGAAGAATCTGAAGCCATTCTCCACCTACACCTTCCAGTTAGCAGCACGTAGTAAACATGGCGTGGGGGCTTTCACTGGCGAGATCACTATACAGACTCCACAAACACGTATGTACAGGTGTCTCTCACACATGCCTCATACAGAGGTACAGGCATGAACTGACCATGTGCTTATAGTCTCAACACTATTGATTCAGCAAGGCAGCGTTTCAACTACAGAATAAGCTGGCCAACAGGCAGGCATATCCAGTGGGGACATAAAATAGTAATAGTGGTGGGAATTTTTTTTTTTACTTTTTTGAACAAATTTTGTCATGTGAATATTTGAACCTAATTTTCAGTCTGTCAATGTAAGCTAATCAAAAAAAAAAACGACTGAAAATGGACTTGTGTACTAAAAATGTACGCATAGCAGTTATCTGTAGGGTGACAAAGTAAGTACTGGGGTTGTCACTGTAATGTCTCTTGTAATGAAGGTTAATGTAAGTATCACATATAACTGTTAGTGTCTTACATAGAGCACACTGTTGATGAGGTCTTGTTTTACAACTAGGTGATCTCCAACTGTTGTTTAGGCCTGTCACAATTATTACAGAATTGTCTGATCACAATTATTAGTGCTGAACGCAGTTATTTATGAAGACCACGGCTGTTACCTTTTACAATCATATGTTGTTGTTGCAACAAACAATGTGAATGTTTTTCATTAGTTGAGGCAAATGCATGTAAAGGAAAGAAAGCAGAAAGGGCATTTATTGATGAACAGCCTAGGTGTTCTGACTGGTGCTGTAACACCTTTTGAAGGCAGCGGTGAGTAATGTTTGTTTATTTGTGCCCAAGCTATTTCTGTCATTAGCTAAAAAAGAAAGATGTCTACTCAGCTAGTTTGGCCACTTTAGACCTGTACTGATGTAACTGCAGTACGTTATTTGCAATTATTTACATGGCAATTAATCATCAGCTAAAAGTTCATGAATGTGACAGGACTGCTGTTGTTGCATATTTATGTTTTTTTTTTTTCTTTTTTGAGATCCACACTCTTCCTTTCTGACCTGTCTTTCTGACAGTTGACTCATCCACACTGACATTGATTGCAGACAGCTGTGTATAAACCCCTCGATGTTAACCTGAGGTTCTTGAATAGTTCTTTGAGCGTCTGTCAGGCAGTGCATAAGTCAAATTTGGGGGGACATCCTAGTCTTGGTAAATGGATCTTTGAGGACAGATCATTGGAATTTTATTATTAACTACTCCCAGAGACAGTCTGCTTGGGACTTTGAGGAACCCTGCTGATTTTGCCATCTATTTAAATTATAATCAAACCAGAGCACGTTGCTCATCTTTATCAGAGATGTCAGCAGAGCAGGAGGTAGTTCAGTGGTTCAGGTGTGAATTGGATGCTCCATAATGCTCAACAAGGTGGCTATACTATGATATGATGCTCTTCCCTTCAAAAAAAGGAACCAATCACTTTGGCCTAACTGGGAAAAAGGATTAAATATGCATAGATAATAGGGTACTGCTATCTTTATTGTCCTAACTGAGGTTGGACTACTATGTTATTAAAATCTTTATAGAAGCTGTGTAACAAGGCAGTGTCAGGGGAGAAACCATAGAAACAGTAAAGAAAAGTGGTGTGATCAAACGTTTGCTACCCTTGTTGTGGAGATGTAGAAATACATTTTTGTGTTATTTGAATCAAATTTGTCATGCAGATTATACAAATCATTTAACAGAAAATCAGCAGCAGAGTATTATATCAGATTTTTCTGTATTTGTCAATATTCCATATATTTTATGTATGTCCAAGCATTTGATACACTGAATCATTTGTTTGGCTTTTTGCTTCAGGTTTATTGGTCTTTCCTCATTACTCATAAGGCCGTTGTCTTTATGTATAGCCACTAATACCTCAAAACACATGATTAATAGTGGGCCTTTTTTTTAGTATAGCTTTTTAGAAATTCTGAATGTAGGTGGTGGTGCTTCTGATGGACATTTCTAAAAAGTTCAATGAAAAAAATTGGGTTATTAGTTTGTAGTTTGTGACATCATCTCATTGAAATGTGGATGCATAGGTTCATATATGCACATAGCTCTTATGTTAAAAAAGACAAGACTTTTTCACTACACTGTAGGCTCTACTGGCAAACTGAATAATTGAAGTCAAGACATATTTACTGACAGACAGTTTTAATAACATCTCAGAGTTATAACACCTGATACGAACACATTCAGGCCTATTGGAAGTTATATCTTTATCCATGTTTTCTGTAAAAGACACACTTTTAGTGGTTCAATAAATGCTAGTGAGTCACAACAGTCATATGCGAAGGCTCAGAAGAGAGCAGAATATTGATATGAGAAAGGTATTTGCAGGTTGTGGTAGGTATCCAGGCAATGTTTTGGATCTTGTGTGTGGCTTCTGGGGCTTCTGTCTTATTAATGCCCATTCCTGTCCGACGTGCTAAGTTTGAGAGAAACATAGAAGTGATCCAGGCAAACGGCACACAATAACAGAACAGCTGATTGTGGTGAGTCAGCTAGAGTATAAAATAAAAAGAATACATAGAGAAAAGATAAATTGGAAAAGCTGGAGTGAGAAAAAGAGAGAGAGAGGGAGATTAAGGTGGGTTTAATGTTAAATGTATGTGTTTTTGTCTCTTTATGTTCACTATGCACAGACATGAATCCATTGATAGTCTTGACAAACTATCAGTGTTCTCTGTTAAATTTCTTTTTTTTTTGAAATACAGGTTGACATGTCTGTGCAAGCATCATGTCATTATTATACCTACATGTGGTCCGTTTTTTCATTGTTTGTTTTGTGTTTCTTGTCTTTTTTATCTGATTTCATGTCCTTACATCATCTTGCTCTCACTCTTAAAAAAAACTAACCCCAAACGCCTCAAAACACACAATTAAACCCTGCCCACCCTGCTATCCGTCCAATCAGAACCCATTCCCCCTCCCCAGGAAGTGACATGCACAAGCCCTTCCCCCAACAGCCTGTTGGTAACCTGGTTTCCGCCCCCTGCGGATGGGGAAAATGGGATCGTAACAGGTTATTCCATCCGCTACGCTGCCACGGAACATGACAAACACCAGGTGCAGCACATAACGAACATCCCAGCTGACTGTTTCCGCTATCGGATTGAAGGCTTAAGGAAGTGGACTCTATATTCTGTGACAGTTGCCGCCGACACCGAGACAGGGCAAGGACCAGAGAGCCTGCCACTATTGATCCGCACTCAGGAGGACGGTACGTCTCCAAAGAATCCCCAGCCTTCTTGTGTGACAAAGCAAACTTTCACTTTTGACCAAACACCTGAATACAAAATTTTCCCTCTGTCACATTTCTTAAACATTTTTCACATGCAGTGTGGCATTTTACTATAATGGAAGCTATTTTTTCCATGCTCTGTGGATTCTTCTTTTTTATCTTGTTGATTTTATTATGTCTTCACCATAGATGTCATAGAGACAGACAATCATGCACTTGTCTTTCCCCCTTCCCTTCCTCCTCCTTCTGGGAAAAAAGAAGGAACGTTGTTTTGAACCTGAACCTGTTTCAACCTCAGCCTTTCCTCAACCTCCCTCCCCCTTGGTCACCAGGAAGGTGTGATATGACCTCATGTCCTGTGTCCCCACACTGCCTCTGCAGTGCCTGGTGCTCCACCTCGGGGCGTCGATGTGGTGGTCCTAAACTCTACCTCTGCTAGAGTGTCATGGAAACCTCCCGTTGCTGAGAGACAGCATGGAAAGATCCGTGGTTACCAGGTGACATACATGAGACGCGCATCCGGGGAGAGAATGGGTTCTCCAAGAATCAAAGAGCTCCTGCTGAGAGATTCTCAGGTACGGGAACACACACACACACACACAAACTCACACACAACAGACACATTTTCACACATCAGACTACACAAAGTCCCCCTGAGGATGTAGAAACCACTTTGACCCCATCTTTGTACTATACAATCAAACTACGTTATTACAAATGTATTTATAATGTATCAGTGTTGTTCAGTCATTTACACATTTATGTAAAAACTCAATTTTATATATAAATATGTATATATATATATATATATATATATACATATATATATACATATATATGTATATATATATATATATATATATGTATTAAACATTGTTATTTAATAATATGTAATTGTAAGCATTTTTAAGAAACAGTTTTTGCCCTCACAACTGGAATTCAGGGGAATTTAATGCCCATTTTATATATATTTTGTATGCATTTTGTATATGTACAAAATGGTATTTTAACTTATGCAGAATGCTAACTAGTTACAACAATTTACAAAACAAGCAGTGTACAGATTCAATTTTATGTCTGTTTTTAAGGTGAGACAGTATATATCAATGCCAATTTATTACATTTATAACCTAAATGTTTAGAAGTTTTTTTGCCCTTCGTCTTATGACGCTATAATGTAATTACAATATATGTCAATGTGCAGTACATATTATCATTGCTGTTAAACAAAAACCTCATATCTCCAAAATTAAGAAAGGGAAGATGTTACACTTTTAATATATGAATTAATTAAGTTAATGAAGATTTTGGTCTATTTATATTGGTCCATTCCTTATGAATTTTTCACACTGGAGTTTTCAGATTATGTCAAAAAAATTAAAAACAACCATGATATGAATGTTGCAATGTAAAATATCTTTTAAGGCAACTAAATGGTGGCACTAAATTTACTGACGCTCTCAAACGCAGCACTTTCCTTTCGCTTTCCTAAAATCACAGGTAGCTCTAAACACAAGAAACAGCAGTCAAACTTAAAGAAAATCAAAAAATAATTAAAACATTTAATAACAACAACAAACTTCAAAATCTTATATTTATGGCTAAATGGAGTCAGATTCTCAATTTGTTTGGCTCCCATTACACTGAAAAAAAGAGTTCTTTGCACGATGCCTTAGAAGAACCATTTATAGCTCCCAAAAGAACCTTTTAATGGGTGGTTCATACCATGTTTGTAAATGCGATGTGTGAGTATGAAGAACAGTTTCTAGGAAGAGCCCTTAAATTAGTAAATGAAAAAAAGACTAAAGTACTAACTGACTAACTGTTATTTTAATAAAATATGTTTAATATTACAAGTGCTTGCAGCTGAGTGAAGGTCTTAACCCAGCTAATGGCAGTTAAATGCACTTTGAACTTCCAAATGAGATCAGCATTAAACTATTAGGCTCTTCTTGCTTCATTAGCCTCCTGATGTGATAGAAATAATGATAACTACGGTGGAAAAACTGCAGGTCTCACACACCGGTCCTGCCATTGTGTAATTACAACAAACATAACGTGCTTTAGTAGTAAACAATAGTCTTTTTGGTAAAATTGTCATACTGTTTCTGTATGATGAATGAAATATGAAATGAAAGCTGCTCTCATTTTAATCTCTCATCTTTTTCCTGATTTAACTTCATATCTAGCTGCAAAATGATTCGGCTGAATATGTGAGTACATTTACTGAAATTTCTTCCATACTGGCACATAAAAAAATACTTCATGTTTTTGCTAATCTTATTTTTATTAAGATTAAATGTATCGTCATTGTCATGGCAGTCTTAAATGTCCAACCGTGCAGCTTTTTCAAAACATTAGAACACTTATATTTAGTAAGGTTTTAGGCTGTCACTATTGGTTATATAGGTAGTTGAGTTCTCTAGTGATTATTTTGACAATTGAGTTACCTTTTTTTAAGCCCAAACTATAAAAATAGGATTAGCAATTAGCAGTGGTGTTCAACTCCCACACACAGCTGTATAAAATCTATTGACACCCTGTTTATCACTGACATTGCAAACTAATTTCTAAGCCAGTTCATTAAAGATGTACATTTAGATTTTTTGCATAAACTGTTCTATTTGAGTAATTGTGACAGCCCTGTAGGGTTTCCAGCTAATCAGCACAAACACAAAGTTGTATGATTTATGGTTATGGGTATGGTTACAGTTATTAGTACTAGCTTACAGAGTTATAAAATGCACAGACAGCACAAAGGGTAGTGCCTGACCTCAGATTTTCTCATGACAATGGTTTTATGAATTACAGCATGCAAGGGAACAATACAGCATGCAAGGGAAACAATCATGGGCATCTGTGTTTGTTTGTGTGTGCGCATTCAGGAGCTCATTCTGTCAGATCTGTGGCCAAACACCGAGTACTCTTTGGCAGTGGCTGCGTTTACCTCCAAAGGAGATGGAGCTCGTAGCAAAGCCATCATCATCAGAACTAAACCAGCGCGTATGTACACTACAGTTAATTAGACTGCAGGATTACTTTACCAAGATAAATTAACCGAAGTGTCTCCTCTTCTGCCACACAAATGTGCCATCATTCGAAATCACAGACAAATCCTCATGTGGAACTTCCTCGAGTTGTATCGATATAAAAATTAATTAGGAAAAAATAAAGAAATAACTCCTAGTAAATTACAACATGCTTATTTTTTTGACGGCAGTAGCCATGATGTTCAAGGGGTTAACCCAATTGAATTTTCAGGATCTGTCAGCAGGTCCAGGCATCTATTCTTCCTAAAACCCCAGTGTTACTAAGGCCATTTACATTGTTTTCCATGTAATTACTAAATAATGTGCCTTAAGATGCAATAATATCTTAACACATACTATTCAGCAACTTCTATAAAGTATTTTGTAACTACAGTGATGCTAATACACACAGTTATGAGAGTGAGGAATTAAATTGTGGACCCATATAATTTAAAATAGTGGGCCCTTTTAAGGGCTTTAATAAATTAATAATGACTATGCTTAGACTGAAGTAGTACTTTTTTACAGGTACTCTGCAACACTCCAACTTCACTTTCTAAATATTTCTCATGTGTTTCCCCCACAGTGCCAGATGCCCCAGCACTGACGGTCAGTGTCACATCTGTCAGCACTGCGCTGTTATGTTGGCCAACACCCACTGCTGGCCTGTCACCAGTCCTGGGGTACAGCCTTTCTTACGGGAGGGCTGAGAACATTTCCGACTCATTCACTACAGTGGAGCTTGGGGCGGATGAGCAGAACTACACCATCTCAACTCTAAGTGCCGGTGCCCTCTACCTCTTCCGCCTGGCTGCTCGTGGAGCCTGGGGTTACGGCCCATCTTCAGAGATTACTTTGGCTACCCCAGAGGTCACGCCCACCAGTACAGTGATGTCAGATAGGACCTCAGAAACAGCACGTACCTTCAGCTTTTTGCTTAATTTAACGGCCGGCAGCATAGGCTCAACGTCCCTCAGCTTGCGCTGGGAGGAGCCCAGAAATGTTGGCCCAATTCAGAGTTATCGTGTGTGGTACGCACTCACCTATAGTAATGGGACAGACATTGCCATGGAAACAGAGGTGGCGGAACCAGCTGTGGTTCTTACAGGGCTGAAAGCAGATACTGAGTATGTGGTCAGAGTATGTGTGGTAAACGAAGACGGCCCAGGGCCCTATAGTCCCCCTTTATATACTAGAACACAGCCAATCGAAGAAGGTAGGACATGCAAACTGACATTCACCGCACACACCCTTTCCCCTGTTCATGCACATGCCTGTGGAGTTCTGTCTATATGTCTGTCACCCTGTTTGTCGGTTTGTCTTTCTGTCTCTTATCCTTTTATTGTCTCTGTCTGTGATTTTTTTTATATTTATTCATTTACTGGTGAAGTTCACCAACTTCACGTTCTAAGTTGAGGCCTCTGAGCGTAGGAGTATTTTGATGAATGATGTCTGCTGAATAAATGACAAATGTGAAATGGAGTTTATGGTTTTATTGGGTTATTTTACAGTCTCTTCTAACATACGTGTGGTGGCAAAGATGATGCCTATACAAACAGCCAGCTATGTCATGGTTTATGTCCTCAGACCACAGCATCAGGATTCAGACATCAGAAACCATCAGAATCTCATATGAGAGAAAACATGTCTCAGCTCTCATACGTCAGCGAAACAGGCAATTTTAAGCGGCTTCAGGCAAAATGGCTTTGTTGAAGAAGGCATCAGGCTAAGCTAATTGGCTACAGACTCTACAACAGGAAAAATTTGTGTGACATTCACATTCTGTTCTTTCTTGCTAGAACAATTATAGCTTTGTGGCCAAATTAAAGATGACCGACCTTTTACTAAACTGTGCTGTTATGTTGTGTTATTTGGCACAGATTAAGCATCAGATCGTACAGTGTTTGATCCCGTGTTCTTTTCAGAGTAAAGTACCATCACAAAAAGGTAAAGCAAGGCAAAAACATAGCTCCCCAAACAGATTTAATAGTTTTTCACAAGTTAACTGTGTATAAAAGGACTTACAGACACAGGCGAATGCACAGAAAATGTTTTAATAATTGTTTTAGGACTCCCTTATATTGCTTCTCTTGGAAGTACCAGTTAGAGGTTGTAAGCAGACCTAAAAATCCAGCATATTAAATGAGCTGTGACAGTGTTCATTTCAACTGTGTATGTCTCCAGTGTAGCTGGTAGGTGTTATTTTACAGTGTGAATATTACAAACATTAGAATCAGGTGTTTCAGGTATTAGCTGGTTTCTGCCACTTTCTTGGCATTGCTAATGAATGTTCTCCTGATAGGTCATGTGTGATTGAATAGTGCAGATATGTATGGTGGTTTTGTTTTGTTTTTTGTTACAGTGTTTGCAGTAAACTTCCGTGTGAAAGCCGCTTTGAAGAGTTCAGCGCTGCTAGCCTGGGAGCCACGAACATCACAAAATAAACCCCACACTTTCATTGTAAGTGTTACTCAGTGGCTTGGTGTTGGTTTTTCGACATGCATGGATCCAGATGTGTGGAGGTTATACTGGGAGTATTTGTGGTATGTGCAAAGCAGGGGTATTCAACTCCGGCACAGTTTGCCCTACTCAAACACACCCACTAAACATTGCAAACAACTAATGAAGTGAAATAGGTGTTTGACTGGAATTGGTGTGAAGGTTTGGCTTGAACATATATTACACATAGTTCATTGCATAAACACTGTGTCAGTGTTTGGACAGTGAAGTTATTAGTATAGTGTATGTGAGCATGCTTATATTACATGCTAGCTGTCTGTCTTCCTTCAGATTACATATGGGGAAGGCCAGACCACAGAGGTGGATGGTAGACTCGGTCAGAAGCTGCTCACTAAACTGAAGCCCCAGTCTCTGTACACCTTCCTCTTAACCAACAAAGCCGATGGCACCGGAGGCCTCCAGCTTAGTGCAGAGGCCATGACTGCTCCAAACCTGCTGCCCAGCAAACCTCAGCTCCTTGAAAAGACTAGTGCCCAGAGTACAGCCACGCTGCAGCTGCCCACTGTACAAGGACAAGCTAACGTCAGGTTAGTGTTAGTCTGAAACACATGCACATAGAAGAAAAGGACATGTACCAGAGTTGTGTTTTAGTTGCATATTGACTGACTTGCAGCTTGACGCCGACTAATCTTTGACGGGTTCACATCTGAGCTCAAAATCTTAACTAAAGACTCATGAAATTTCAGTCTGAGAAAAACCTAACAGAAAATGAACCCTTTCATTTCTCACCTAATTTATCAATGTTGCAACTTTCTTGTGCAGTCATTTACTGCAGTCATGCAACTCACAGAGGTGTCCAGTTCAGTATGGCTTCAAATAACAAGCCTTTTATTTCTGGTCTTTGGTTAGAAAACACCACTAAGGTTGACATAACTGAAGTGCTACATGCAATAATTGTGGTATTTAAAGGAATGTGCAAAAAGCTCACAAAATACTTGTTAGACCATAGTTTAGATAGTATGCTAGTTAGCCCTGTGTCTGGTCTAGCTTAATCTAAGTTGTGTTTTTAGGAAATAAACATTTAACCCTTTGTTTACACCAGCACCAACTTTTCACCTTATGTGGTCCAAGTCACTGGTTGCTGAACACCTGTAGGTGTTTCTACACTCGAGCTGACCTTTGGTTCCAGTTGCTTTCATGGACACCAAGCAAATGACAGTATGCCACACTTTACTGGCGAGGAACTACAGAGCGTATACAAAATTAATTTGACCATAAATCAGATACCTTTCCTCCCAGTTAACACCACAAATCAGATGTGTTCCCACTAAAAATAAAAATCCTGGAGAGGAATTACTTGTCTATAAATGTAATTCCTGCATGGTGCATCACTGTCTTTGCTGTCAGTATGAGAAGAAAACGGTGTTTGGTACAGCCAAACTACCTTGATATAAATAAAATATTAGGCCTGTAGTTCAATTCATAGGCCTTTCATAATTTTTACTTTTTTTGCTGACAATTTCATTATAAATACTTAAGGCGATTATAAAGTAATTATGACAGGCTTGGTAATTCAAGGTATAGATATCGATTTTAGTTTAAGTTACTGTTAGTGCTGCTAATGATGGTGTTTTTTTTCCAGAGGTTTTTATATTGTTGTTGTCCCACTGAAGAGGCAAAGAGGAGGAAACTTCCAGAATCTGTGGAATGATCCAGATGAAATGAACCTAGATGAGGTAGTGTGTTTTGCTTTAGCCACATACAAATGGTTGACTTGTCAGTTCCAGTGAGTTATGTATGATGACTTTGAAGAGTATACATTTTATATTGAAGTGGTAAGACTTAACTATGCACAATTCATGTGCAGGTGATTTCATTTATTTTACAAACAGATTTTATCGTTAGTTATTCCTTGTTTTTTTTACAGTTTTCTTGAATGTTCATAGAAGTGTTTTTTAGAAGAATTTTCTACTTATTATTTCATTCTTTTATTTAGCTGTTGAAGGAGATCAATGGCACAGGCCGATCAGTACGTCTGCGGAGGCAGGCTGAGCTGAAACCGTACATCAGTGCTCACTTCCAGAACCTTCCATCGGAGTTTAAGCTAGGAGATGGACGTGTTTACGGAGCATTCCTGAATCGACAGCTACTTAATGGACAGGAGTATGTCTGCTTTGTGCTGGCTATCTTGGAACTGGGACAGAATGTGAGTATCTCTCTTTGTTTCTCTCTCTCTCTCTCTCTCTCTCTTCCAATCCCTCTCTTTTTAGATTCAAAGCATATGTGTGTATATATATATATATATATATATACCCTGTGTCTGCGTGGGTTTCCTCCGGGTTCTCCGGTTTCTTCCCACAGTCCAAAGACATGCAGTCAGGCTAAATGGACATGCTAAATTGCCCCTAGTTGTGAATGTCTGTATGACTGTGTATGTCTGTCTGTCTGTCTGTCTGCCCTGTGATGGACTGGCGACCTGTCCAGGGTGTATCCTGCCTTCCACCCAATGACAGCTGGGATAGGCTCCAGCAGCCCACCACGACCCGGAAGGATTTAGATGATGTCTGTGTGTGTGTGTGTGTGTGTGTGTATATATATTAGGCTGTCAGTAGTTAGTAATTATTTTTTATTTGTGAAAGAGAATGATTTTTTTACATAAGAAGCTGTACAGATTTCTGAAACAACACTATGGTCTCATGATCCTTTCTGTATATTAAGTACTAACTGGTAACTCCTTTTTTTTACACCATTTAAAAGCCCTAGTTCTTTATGAACATTGAATTAGGAATGGATCAGTAAAAATGACCCAACATTTCTTGGAATAAAAGTTTCATTAACTTACCTGAAAGTTAAGAACCTTTTTTCCTTCAATTGTAAAGTTAACATTTTAGAGATAAGAGTCAGAGATGGAACTGTTATGAAAGTGAAATGATTTCTCACTGCAGTTCAACTGTGGTTAGACAGGATCACCTTACATACTTTTAATTTAAAAAATGCCTCCAAATTCTGCACTGTTCCCTTTCACACCAAGTCTACTCTGCTCTGAACGTCTCATTATGTTTCAGGTTTTTTATTTGTCTTTTGTTGGTTATTGTTTGACAGACCGTGTGCTCAACCAGCCCATTCTCTGACCCTGTGGTTTTCTCGGACGTCGAGCCACAGCCAATCGTAGATGAAGAGGAGGGTCTTCTCTGGGTAGTGGGGCCAGTGCTGGCAGTCATTTTCATCATCAGCATCGTCATCCTCATCCTCCTCTTTAAGAGGTAACAGGGAGAAGGGAAATTAGTATAGACTGATAAGAAAGGCAGTGGTGGGTAGGGTAGCCTAAACTCATACTTGCTTAAAAATAATGTATAATGTAAACAATGTGTTGCCTGTATAACTGCAGTGGAACTTGTTAATACATTTAGCTTTTGGTATAAAATAAAATGCTGAAGCTTAAAAATGGGAAGTGTGAACAAGAACATTGCTGTACAAATGCTGTCACCCACAGATCATAATGAAATTAAACCAAAAAATGGAATAAGGAACTCTTGAAGTGAAATTGCGAGTAAGAAGTCATTACTTTCCACACAAATGTTGTTAAGTAGAAGTAAAAGTGTTATAAATACACTTGAGTAAAAGTGAATGTGTTATCATATGAAAAACAATCCATCAACAATAAACTAAGCACATATAACTGAATAAATGGAACTGGAATGGAAGAGAAAAGAAGACATAAAGGGGTGATAGGGAAGAAAAAGTAAAGGATATGAATATTGTGAATGCCTGAGTGAATGTACTGTGTTTCTCTAATATCTTTTTTCCCTGCTTTTTTCTCTCTTTCTCCTGGATACAAACCAGCAAACCAGACAGGTGGGTTACATTTTGAAACATTATAGGAAGAATGTTGGAAAATTACTGAAATGTCATTAAAACATTGTCATGAATCAGACAAAACACTGAAATATTTGTAGGGTGGAAAAAAATGTTGTATGTTCTCTGTGATGTCACAGGAAGCGGGCAGAGTTAGAGGGCAGGAAATGCAGCTTCCCCAGCAGTGGTAAAGCCATGAGCTCTCAGCATCCCTCTGATCCCGTGGAGCTCCGCAGAATCAACTTCCCAACACCTGGTAATGCACACTTGCTTCCCAACAAATGGTAGCAAACACATTAGACATTCACTGCTACACAGTTGATGCTGAGCGGTCTGGCTCACATACACTCAGCATCTGACTCATTTTGATGTATCCTTTGGAAAGCGAACACACAGACCCACACATGCACCCACTTACAAACAACATCAAAATTATGCTCTCTCCTTTCTAGGTTTGCGTTCCTCTGGTTATCGTCGTTTACCAAGTTAGTTTTGGTTGTTCCTCTTTATATGAACTTTCTAACTTTAATGGACTTTCTAACTTTCAGCTGCACATACCCTCAGCTAATCCATCCTGATTAATTAAGTCCTAAAAATACATTAACACAAACACATAAATAACTGTCATTTAAAGCCCTTTTCACACTTAGAACCTGGTACATTACTGACATTTAATAGTATGAGACATCCTGGTTATGAAGAGCCAACTTTTATTTTTCAACTTTTTATTTCTGTATTGACAAAATTGAAAACTCAACTGTCAAATGTGTGGCACTTTTGTGCGGTATTAGCCACTCATGCATGAAGGTTTTGACACATCTCTCAAAAGGTATGCCACTGTTTTCCCTCATGAAAACTGCAAAACAATAGAAGCCAATACGTTACTCTCCCAGTAATGTATCAGCTTCTGTTCACACATAAACCCTCTCAGTAGTTTGAGGGAATTGTGCAGGTAGATTGCCACATTAGTCTTACCAGGATTTTAAGTCTGACACTTGACGCCTTCCCGTTTAATTACTATTAAATTCTCATAGAATAGGTATGTGTGAAATGGGCTTAATTCATTCCATCCAACGTAGAATAGTGTTGAAACTCCAGTACAAAAAGGACATTGATAACATAAGCACAGCAACAGCAGCAATAAATGGGTAAAATTAACAGGCCATGACAGCCTGCAAGACAGCTGTCAGCATGCTCTCTCTGATATAATCACTCCACTTTCTCTGTTCCTGTGTAAAAAGTCGAAAAAACACTCAAAGTGCCTAGTTTTTTTTCATTTATACCTTAGAAAGCCTCACTGAATTATGTCGCCTGTAACCGCATGGCCTCTGCATGGCTGTTTTAGCCTCTTCTTGGCTGACATTGTGCTTCCTGATTGGCAGGTATGGCCAGTCATCCACCAGTCGCTATCTCAGAACTGCCTAATTGCATAGAGAGGATGAAAGCCAATGAGAATCTGAGGTTCTCTCAAGAGTACGAGGTAAAGTCAAGCACGTTTATGTGACTTGTTCATGATGTGTACTGTATGTGTTGACATGCACACAAAGTTGCCTGTTTACCTTGCACAGTGTACCGAAACCAGAAACAAGAAACAATTTGTGTCTGATACAAATGTTAAATGGAGAAAAAATCCAATAAACATTAATATCACTCAATATAATTTAATATTTAGATTTTTTTATTATTTTATGCTACTATATTTTCAGTTAAAGAGAGCTTTACTGACTGATGTGATTGTCATTTCTTGCCAGTATTTTCACCAATAGTAATAAGACCATGACTCATTATCCTTCGATGTCACCAGCCAGCATGTATACATCATTTGAGCTGTAGTCCCCACCTCACTGCTGTACTTCAAGCACTGGGGGACTCTACACCTAACTAGCTGACACTTGGCACTTAGGCTCATGTGTGGCTTTTCTGTGGAGATTATTCACGCTGCATAAGTAGCTATGTTTCCTTACTGTCAGACACAAACATTGTATCTCCAAACAGTAATTTTTTTTAAAGTCTCAACTTTCAGTAGAAGTTAATGTAAAAATGTTTTTTGTTCCAAGTCATTGTGGAACATTCTGTTCCATTCATAAAATTTTCACACTATGTAAAGGACAGCTGTTATTTTCAAATTATATCAAAAAATGACAATTTTAGCCCCTCTCTATGCCCCCCATTAATGGAAAGGGACTACCATAGGACCACCAATGACCAGAGACTATTTGTGCCTGACGCACTCGTACCAGTACGACACACGTTCATTCCACTACCATTTTAGTGTCACTGCTGAGAATGATCTACAATCTAAATAATATCTGGTCATTGGTGTTCCTGTGGTGGTCTTTTTCCACAGATGGACAGGGCGGAGGGGGGCTGATACATTGTGCAGTAACAGATGATTTACAGTCAGTAATTGCAAACCTGTGTGAAATGCACCTATGTGGTACGTGTACCTGATAAAGAGTGTAGGTACAAAGTAGGTGGGAACAAGGTAGGTGTTCCTAATAAACTAGAAACTAGAAACTAGAAAAAAGGCTGTGTGTGAGAGTGTAATTACAGAGTAAGTGGATAAGTTGGATAATGATTGTAAAACCTGACATTTCTCTGACATTTCTCCATATAGTCTGTTGACCCTGGGCAGCAGTTCTCATGGGAGCACTCAAACCTGGAAATTAACAAACCAAAGAACCGTTATGCTAATGTCATCGCCTACGACCACACCAGAGTAGTCCTCTCCAACAATGATGGTGAGGGAAAGTGTGTAGATGTGGGTGTGCAAACATTAAGCAGTGGCCTTTTTAATCTATATGTCTGATACAGAGAGACATAGAGGCTTTGTTTTTAAAGGAGTAGTTCAGTACAAAATCTACTTTGTAAAATACAGTGTTATAGCTTTACTTATAAAGTGTACTTTTTTAGTTTTGCACTAGGACTGCAAGGCTAATGAATCTAATGGAAACTTATACTCCACCAGCGAGCATCATGCAAATTGCATGTCTACATCAACATACTTGCTTCAAACTGTACTGAGCTGTTATGCAATCTGAAACAGACTTTCAGGTTTCTGACACTGTATGACATCTATAAATCTGTAAAAATGGACAAAGGTATGTAGCTAAAAACAGAAATAGCGGTCATTTAGAAGCCTGATGTTTTATGTATTTTATATTTTGTATAGCTTTCATTCCTTGTTAGCTATGTTAGCTGAACTATTTGTTGAACTATTTCTTTAACTTTAAAGGCTGTTTTGCTGAACATAGCTTTGTCTAAATAATATTTTCAGGTAATTAGATTTGATCTGTTTCCTCTGCAGTTCAAATTTTGATTTTATGAGAATTAGTTTATTTGTTTATTTTACATGTGTGTATGCATGTGTGTGCTTTTTGTAATGTGTGAATATGGTACCCTTCAGAAGACTCTGTAGCTAAGCAGCTTTTGTAATCTTTTGTTTTCACTACATGTCTATTCTGGGCTTTTAGGCCAGCCGGGCAGCGACTACATCAATGCCAACTTCATTGATGGTTACCGTCGGCAGGGTGCGTATATCGCTACCCAGGGCCCGATGCCCGAGACGATCAGTGACTTCTGGAGGATGGTCTGGGAACAACACACAGCTAACATCATTATGATTACCAAGCTAGAGGAAAAATCAAGGGTGAGCAAACAACTCATAGAAGCACACACACAGCAAGTATCATTATAATGAACCTGCAGGTGAATTTGCAACAGCAGTTCTCAGTCCTAGTCCATGGAATACACTGCAAATCTTGCTGTGTCCCCTGCTTTGACACTGCTGATTCAACTGATGGGTAATTTACTAAGTGTAAATATCTACCCATATTTGGCTGGTGGTGGCTGCTAGTTTCCCACACTGGTGGTATTTTAATGATGGAAGGAAATGGTCCAAATGGTGACAAACTGGAACTTGCTATTAACTCAGTATTTCTAGTCTCATGGAAAAAAACTGCATCTCTCTCACTCAAAGAACTGAGAAGCAGTGATGCTCTTAATTATTTGTACAGTGTAGAGCTTGTGTCTGATAAGGTTAAGCCTTCATTAGGTGGAGCAGTTAAAACTAAGACTGTGTGAAACTGGTCCGAAGGCCGATCCAGGCATATAATATTTATTATTTATTATTTATCAGCTATATTAAGCCCAATCTAGTTAAGATACAGATGCAGATACTTTGTTTTATGTTTTCATGCATTTTACTTATGCCCCTCAGTGTGGAAGTAATTTATAGTGAAAAATGAATAGTAGTGAAAAGCACTATTTGCAAGGCCACTTAATTTGCGTAAAATATGAACATGTGGCCTTTGCAGTTCCACTTACAGTTCCACTTCTACACTGTTCTTTAAGTCGAAACTGATTACAAAACAAACACTATGGTCATGCTTCTACTGCAGAGGATCAGTAGTAACTGGTAGCCAAATCATCAGGTAGGTCAGTCAAATGTGATAAAAAACAATTTTAAACACACCTATAAAGTGGCAAATGCAGTAATTTTACTTTCATATTAATTAGCAACTTGACACATCTTTCATAAATTATGTGGCTATATTATTTGTGAAAAGATCAGAATCGGTATAGTTAATGATGAATCAATACTCAGTGATGAAATACTTGGATCAGATCGGAGGCAAAAAATGTGTATTGGGACATTCCAAGCAAAAATGCCTGTGATTCCTGGAACAGGGACTGAGAACCAGAGTTAAAGGTTAGCATACTTTAAACCACATTTAACTGGACATACTGTAAAGCAAGAATGATCACCAGACCTGACCTAAATCTGTCTTTTTAAAAGCACATGCTGTTAAAATACTGAAATACTGATAGAAGTCAACAATACTAATAAAATATCCTCAAATTATTCTTAAATACTCCAGTATAGACATTTTCTTTCTCATTTACTAATATATTCTCACTAAAGCAGAACAGAAGCTCATTAATAATGTGCCCTCTATCAGTCAGAATGTTGTCTCATGTCACTCAGTAGATCAAAGCTTGATGTGTTTGTCTGTTGTTCTCCAGATGCCTTCCTATTTCTTCTCCAAGGCAAGATGTCTCCTTCAGATTCCTTTGTTGCTCTCTCACTGTCTCACTCTTTCTTTGTCACTAGCTGTCCTACACATATGCCTTTCACTTCTTCACTCTCCTTTTCTGATGTTCTCTTCTGTCTCTCTTTCTGCATCTCCATACAGCCAGGATTGATATTTAGCCACTCTGATCTGCTAGTCACACTATCACTGCATGTTACTAGTATCAGAGTATCAAAGCAATAGTTTATGGGTCAGATGAACACACCTTTTGGTGGGTGGTGGGTGGGGGGTTTTACTGCAGAGAAATACAAATCTAAATGTAACTCTTATACAGTAATTTAATAATGTGGTATTTGCCATTAAACTGCTGTATATAGGAGCCCTGAGATTAAAAGATTACTATCAGAATTGATTTGAATTTTCAATGCATTTTAATGGATCAACATCAGCTTAAGCTCAATCCAATTATGATCCTTTGGTAAGGCTAGTTTAGCCAGATTTACCCAGTTTCTGTGTATACCACTCATAGTGGACCAATGTCAAGGTTTCACTTGTGCTGGAGCTACACTCTAGAAGTTAATAGTCACCAATGTTTTACGTAGATACATCCCCAAAGCTTTTCTCAGACCGCGTCCAGGAGGTCGCACAGACTTGTTGATGTGGTTGAGAACACAGTAAGACTTGCTGTGAATGGAAAAAAATGAACAGAACTTCACTGTGTAGCTAAATTCAGTGGAAAGCCATTTTAGCACAACACAACCTTTACTTGCACACATTAAGCAAGTCTTCAGCAGTTTGTTCCCCTTTGCTGCAGTCACTGCTGTGAGGAATTGGATGATTTGTTCTGGATCATAAATGCCTCTCTAGCTCAAGGATATTGGATGGAGCCCCATCACTCCAGAGAATGCAGTTTCACTGCACCACAGCCCAGTGCTGGGAGGCTTTATACCCCTCTAGCTGACATTGGGCATTGGGCATGGTGACTGTAGGCTCATGTGTGGCTGCACCAGAGCATACTGTTGATTCATGATACTGGCCAAAATCATGGGATTGGATATCAGAAGAAAAAAAAGGTGTAATCAGATATGATCCATTAGTCCAAACTATCACATAAACTTTGAGCAAGATATGTCACAATTAGGGCTGTTAGTGAATATCGTAAATTCGATTATATAATCGAATTGTAAAAAATAGACATTCGATTGTAAAAATTAATATTAGATAGTGGAAAAAAGTAGCATTACTGTGGCTGTTTGCTAAGTGAGTTCTCAAATGGGCCTGAGTGCACTGAATGCACTGTATGATGGACAGTAGTCATACAACGTCACTTTCATGATTTAAAATGAAATGTAGGTCCATCTGAAACAAGCAAACAATTTAGTAATTCAACAATCATGTGCTAATGATGGCAAAGAGTTCACAACCTAGCTTGGCTGCAGAGAGAGCGAGTTGCACTCCAAGCGATCTAAAAAGCCCCTTTTGGAAATACTGAGTGGCAGTACTTAAAGGTCAGTAGACAGCAAAATTGTGAAATCTCGAGATAAAGTTGTATGCAAGCTGTGTAAGCTACAGTTAGCCTACCATTCCAGCACTAGCAACCTGAGGGCACATCTCGAAAATATAAAAATAAATTCACGCAGCACTGAAATAATGGAAAGTGCAGTCGGTGGCAAAGCAATTATTTACACCTTTCTTGCACTTTTTTACTTTCCGTCGTTGCAGTGTTATTTGTTGCAGATTTCTTTTCAGTGAATGTGCGCTTCTGGGGACTTGGTTCGTGAATTTCAGAGGGAACTGAATCATTGCTAGATGTACTCTTCAGTACTATGGTACTGGTTTGCCTTCTTATGCATATAACACGCAAAAATAGATATTTGAATGGTTTAAACCTGTGTGTTCATTTTTGGCCAATTTTGACAGCCCTAGTCACAAGACAGATGAGCAGCATGTTTCACGTGAACAGTAGCTTTCGAGCTTTTGAGTAACTCATAAGTTAGTGAGTGACTTCATGTCAGATCTAATAGCCTAGAGTTTCAGTTGTGAGTGCCTTATGGCTCCATGTCTATCCTACTGTGTTCCACTGTACATTTTATACTGCAAATGCTATTATTTTTATGTTATGATCTACATTGCAACTTGTTTTTTTGCTGTCATTGAGGTATACATTACTTTGAGTGTTAGAACTAGACGAATGTATTATCAAAAGCTTAGTTGTTTAAAAGAGGGAAAAAGACAGCATTGGATTAGTTGCAGTATCATTATCGGTATCAGACATGAAACTATGCACTATAAGTGCAGACAAACACCTGTGTCAGCTATGCGTGCACCTTAAAGTAGTTGAATTTGCTAATAAGATGGGGCTCTGGATACTTTCTGGCATATGTTTAAAAATAGAAACAACATAAATCTCAGATCTAGCATCTGCATGCCTACATGAGGTGTGTGCATGCAACAAGGAGTCGGATTCTGCACCCCTGTTGTATAAAATAACCTGCAATGTTGAGCTACACTTTCGTTCACAGTAAATTATACTGTTGTCTTAAATCACATTGACAAGTCTCTGCGAATTTAACGAAGTCCTGGATGTAGTTTGAGTGAGAGATGTTTTGGGGATATATTTATGGGAAAGATTTTGATGACAAATCTAGACTTCTAGTGTTTGATTGCAATGTTAGCCTCATAGCTCCAGCAAAATATAGACATTAAATATGCCTTGGCTTATTAACTACTACTGGGGTAAGTGGACAGTTGTGAAAATTTTTTGATTTTTTGGCAAAATCAATACTGTCTTAATGTATTGTCTTAAAATATGAGTGTGTGGCTATTCATGGCATGTTCAAAGCCATGACAAAAAAAACATCACTTCACCCTGTGCACACTCTACAAATTAAGTGATTTTACTGTAGCATTTAAAATTATTGCTAGCCTAGCATATCCAACCTAAACTGAATTAGTATTGCTAAGTGTACAGTGTGCTGTATTATGTACAAAAACATAAATATTGGTTCAGACTCGGTATCATCTGTATTAAAGGATCTGGGGGCAAAATAACCTGATTGAGACACCCCTAATATGAAGTGGTGCCATGTTTGATATATAGTTGCTGTATGTAGTCGTGAGTTTTCTGTAGATCTGCCTTATGAATCAGTGATTCAGTATTGTCTGTGCTGTGGCAGTTTAGTTACTGTGTGCTGCTCTGTGTGCAGAACAAGTGTGATCAGTACTGGCCCAGCAGAGGCACAGAGACGTACGGCCTCATGCAGGTTTCTGTGCTGGACACCGTGGAGCTCGCCACTTACTGCGTCAGGACTTTCGCTCTGTTTAAGGTAAACACTCATAAACACACTGTCCTCTCTCTCTCTAACACATGCTTATGCTCATTAGATCTCCCTGTTGTCCTCACGCTCCCACACTTTGCCTCTCACACACACGCACTCCTATTCTGCATTTCTCTCGTTTTTCTCTCTTTCTTGCTCTCATTTAGTTCTTCTGAAGCTTTTTTTAAGTTTAACTCAACGCTATGGTTCCATGTGTAGCTGTCAAGAAAAAGAAAACAGACAAAAAAGATTGAAAATTGCACTAGAACACCAAAGCTCGACATTTGAGATGTGGAGTAGGATTTTAGTGGACGGATGAGTCTAAATTTGTAATTGAAATTACTAGGATGAGAAGCAGAAAACCAGCTTCAAAGGCCCAATCACATTTTTTATTTTTACCCCTTCCCCTTGTTACCGAGACGTTAGCATACTACTAGCGATGTTTTATGCTTGTTATGAAGAAAATGACCATAATACATTGACACAACAATAAACTAAGATAAAACAATGGTTATCGTCAATTTTTAATAGAGAAAATACTCACATTTATGAGTTTCTTTAGTCGCTCGCACAGCCTCTTGACGTTTTTTTTTTTCTCATAACACTCTGTTTGAAGTGTGCCTCTGAAAAACCTTCGTTTGAAGGGTAGCCCTAACACTTCGCCCTACCCCTCTATCTCAACAAAAAATGGGCACCCTACCCCTAGACCTGAACGCCAAAACAGAGGGCTAAGGGCTGAGTGGTAGGGCCAAGGGGTGAAATGGGACTGGGCTAAAGACTGAACTTTAGAGGTGTGACAAAATATCCTTGTAGATTTCTTTAAAAGGCTGATAGCAAGTCTACTAAAAAGAATGGAAGCTGTAATAAAGTTAAAAGATGGACACACTAAAAGATGAAAATGTTTATACTAAATTTAGTTGTTGAGCCTGCTGTAATTTTCTGTTAATTTTTCTTGCTTTAAATAAATAACTTAATGGCCATTTTGATTGGAAATTAAATAAACGAAGGGTGGTCTCTGACCTCTACGCACTGTTTGTGCCATCATAATTTAAACCTGCTGTAAAATGTGCTGTTTAATTGGCCAGACTCATGCATACAGATCATGCAATTAAACTTGTTGCCAAGTGCAGATAGGTAGGTGAAACATTACCTTGGAAATAGCCTATGCAAGACTTACGGAATGGAAACAACATATAGTTGCTCATTCTTCACTTACACTGCACGTATATGTTACTGACATGCCATAACCAGTGTGAACTCCAAGTAACACCACGCATTCTCACTTCTTTGCTCTGTCACACAGTCACATTTTTGCTCTCTGTCTCTTTCTCCTGTCTCTCTTTCTCTCTCACACACAAGCAAAAACAGCACACAAGTTTATATACTCTCACATGAATGTGTAAAGCCCAGTTTTGCAGTTTAGGTTCTGTTTGTGCTAAGCAGAGTGGCAGCAGTGAGAGGCGTGAAGTCCGGCAGTTTCAGTTTACAGCCTGGCCTGACCATGGTGTACCTGAGCATCCCACCCCCTTCTTGGCCTTCCTCCGCAGGGTTAAAGCATGCAATCCTCCAGATGCTGGCCCCATCGTGGTCCACTGCAGGTATTTCTACCACTGAGCCCTGCACTATTACACTAGCACGTTGATAAACTTGAAGTGAAGTTGCTTTTTTATGCTGAATTACCTTCTTCCCTAACCTGAAATAGTTTTCACTGGTCAGTGTACTATGACAAATAGAAGTCATGTAGTGTAATCTGGATCAATCCCTCAGCATCCTAAGTATTTCACGGATGAGTGACACAACTAAGGTGCTGGATGAGAGCAGCACAATGCAAGTGAGTGTTCACCTCACCTTAGGATGCTCCACCAAGAAGATTTTATCGCTAAAATTTTGCTTTTTGTTGGCTCAGGAAACTTCATGGTGACTGTCCTAAATTCCTCAGGAAAAATAGGAGAGATGAGAGTTTAGTTGCAGATGAGTGTTGTTATCTGAACGAATCTGAGCACAACGTGTGACTTTATTTAGATCTCTACTAAAACTCAAAAGGAGACAGTAAGAGTATTGAAATCAAAAGCCTCTTTTGTCTTTTCATGTGATCTCATTGTTGTCTAAGAATCTACCAAGCTATAAAGGAAATATTAAGATACTAAGGAGATCTAGGAGAGCTTGAGTTTCTTTGCAGAGGTTCACAGAGAAGCGGAAATCTTTACAGTACTGTGTGTCAAGTATTTGCTGGTTGGTTGAACACAGAAGTGTAGCAATTGGTTTGGATGACGCTGGCATAATATGGCCACAAATAACTGAAAACAACTGAATTCTTCTTTATTACATCCATTATTTTATTAACGGACCTGTTGCTTGAGCCAAATTTTAAACCAGGCAGTTGGATCCCAGTGGGCAGCCACTGGTTTAAGCATTTATCTTTTTCCAAGTTCCCCAAGTATAGATCTCTTCAGGACATTGGGTGATGTCATTTTCAATAGTTCAGACATGACGGTGTCGATGTTTTCCAGCCACCCGGTCACGATTAATCATGTGGAAACATGGCCATTTTTCAGTCGTGCAGTCAGAATTTAGTAGAAGTTACCTCAAAGACGTTTTGACCTATGTTTGCCTGTACTTGCATGTTGTGTGGCATTTTCCAATTTTTCTTGTAGTTTAACTTAACATTAACTTAGCATTTCATTTTGCATCTGTTCCAGTTGAGCTGTTCACACAAATGTTTTGTTTTTGTTTTATTTATGTCTTTTTTCTAATTGTGAAAATGCTGCCTGGGCGAACCATAGCAGTGCTGTTTCCACTGAATGTGCCACTTGATGCTGTAATTGAAAGTTTTTTCACCTTTTTAATGCTTCTGTGACATGGACATTAATATGGAGTTGGACCCCCTTTGAGGTTCTAATAGGCTCTAACAGCCTCCGCTACATTTCCACAACATGGAGTGTATCTGTGGGTATTTGTGCCCATTCAGTCAAAATAGGTGAGGCACTGATGTTGGATGAGAAGGCCTGGTTTGCAGCTGACATTCCAAAGCATTCCAAAGGTGCTAAATGGTGGTTGAAGTCAAGGCTCTGTGTAGGCCACTGGAGTTCCTCCACACCAAACTCATTAAACACGTCTTTATGGGCCTCACTTTGTACATTGGGGCACAGTCATGCTGGAACAGGAAAGGGTCTTCCCCAATCTGTTGGCACAAAGTTGGAAGCATTTAATTGTCTAAAATGTCTTTGTATACTTTAGCATTAACATTGTTCACTGGAACAAAGGGGCCTAGCCCAAACCCTGAAAAATAGACCCAGACTGCCAGACCATTATCCCCCCTACACCAAACTAAACAAGCAGTTTCTAGGCATCCACCAGGTTCGCGCATCAGACTGTTAGATAGTGGCGTTCCTCCATAGCAGTTTTTACAACAGGTGTTCTCACAGAGGAGCTTTACAGAAAAATCTGGGCACAGGCAAGACAGTGGCGACAGTGGCAAGGAAAAACTCCCTAAGAGCGAAGACACTATGAGAGGAACTGAGACTCAAGAGGCACAAGAGCAATATGAACAGAGAGGAAGGTTTTACCATTAATGTAAAAAATTAAAAATAGAGAAAAGGGGACTGCTCCAGCCAATGCTTGGCATTGTGCATAGTGATCGTAGGCTTGTGTGCAGCTGCTTGGCAGTGGAAATCCATTTCATGAAGCTCCTGACGTGCAGTTCTTGTGCTAATGTTTCTTCCAAAGACAATTTGGAACTCTGTATTGAAAGATGCAACAGTGGCTACACAGGTTTTACATGCTACACGCTTCAGCAATCTCTGGCCCCGCTCTGTCAGTGTGTGCCTGGTCTGCCAGTCTGTGGTTGAGCTGTTTTTTCTGCTAGACGCTTCCATTTCACAATAATAGCACCCACTTAATCTAGTGGGGCAGAAATTTCATGAACCGACTTGTGGCAAAGGTGGCATCCGACGACAGTGCCATGCTTAAAGTCACTGAGCTGTTCTGTACAACCCATTCTACTGTGTGTTTGTCTATGGAGATTGCATCCCTATGTGTTTGATTTTATGTACTTTATGTAAAGAGTGTGGCTGAAGCACTTAAACAAAAATATGCATAAACAGCTGATGTGACAAAGCCTTAGCCTTATTTAAGAAAATACTGGTGAAGGTAGAAACAAAGGAGAACATTCCAGATATTTTTTTTTTTTTATTTGAACCTTTGTACTCAAAACAGTTCAAAGCACATATTCTCTGTGTTACCACGCATTGGATTCAGGGAGAATGGTCCAGTCCGGTTGCTGCTGGATGGGCCTGTCCATCTAAATGTTTTTAATGTTTTGCAAATTCTGCCAGTTTTTTTTTTTTCTATGAAAGATTTTTTGTTTTCATGCAAAATACGAATCATTTAATCTGTGTAACATTTGTATGCCAGCCAGTTTTGGATGGGCCTAGTAATCTAGTTGGCCGCCCACAGCAACAGTCCCGCTTCTTCTTTCATTCTTGCTTTATTGCAATGCAATTAAAGTTTTTCCAGGGTTGAAATGGATTGTTGTTTCTTGGACTCTTTATCATTTTCTGTATATTCCACTGAATGCAACACTGCCCCCTAGTGCTTGTGTTACAAGCAAGCAGGTTAGATGACACCTGTGTAAATGTGTGCATATAATGCCTGCATATGTTTGCAGATTCACAGATGCAGACACTTGAAGCACTTAAACGTGTACACAAAACACACGAAGGGTCTGGTAACTAACTGATTAGTTCAGTTAGGTTATAATTAAGTGTGGTAAATCTGAGAAGACATTTGCTGCGATGTGGTTCTCCAGGGTCTGAGTCTTGATACCCCAGGGTTTGCACTTCTGTTTTTCTGTCCTCTTTCAGTGCTGGAGTTGGCCGTACAGGGTGCTTCATCGTGATCGACGCCATGCTGGAGCGAGTGAAACAGGAGAAGACAATTGATGTCTATGGCCATGTGACCCTGATGCGCTCGCAGCGGAACTACATGGTACAGACAGAGGAGCAATACGTCTTCATTTACGACGCACTGCTGGAAGCCGTCACCTGCGGCAACACAGAGGTTCCTGCACGGAATCTATACGCCTACATACAGAGGCTGACACAGGCCGAACCACCTGACAACATCAGCGGGATGGAGCAGGAGTTTAAAGTGAGTGCTAGATCCCAACTCTTTATGGTCTAGCTCACTGTTTCTCCACCCTGGTTCTGGAGGCCCACTGCCCTGCACTTGAAAAACTAATAATTTCCCTCTTCTGTTCTGTGTTATGGTTTAGAGATTAGCCAATGCCAGGGCGCACAACTCTCGATTTGTGAGTGCTAACCTGCCCTGCAATAAGTTTAAAAACAGACTGGTCAATATCATGCCCTACGAGAGCACACGGGTGAGCTTGCAGCCGATTCGTGGAGTGGAGGGCTCAGACTATGTCAATGCCAGCTTTATAGATGGATATAGGTATGGCTTTTCATAATAAGTCAGCATCTAATATTTGAAATAGAAAAAAGGTTTATGTAAGTTAGAAGCAAGTTTCATTGGGTGGTATAGGTGGTAGGTTTTATAATACAGAATGTATTGTAATGTCTCTCTCTCTTTCTCCTTACCCAACCCCCCCATCTCCCCGTAGGCAGCAGAGGGCATATATAGCTACACAGGGTCCTCTGGCTGAGACAGCTGAAGATTACTGGAGGATGCTATGGGAACACAACTCCACTATTGTAGTCATGCTCACTAAACTCAGAGAGATGGGAAGGGTTAGTTACAATCTAATGAGAACGCTCTCTTTTTCTCACACATTTGCAAAATTACAAATTCTAACATTTTCTCTGTCTGTATTACTTCATGGCATTCTCTTGCATTGTGAATTGGATGAACCCAATATAAAATTAACGTGTCTAAATGTGTGTTTACTTTTGCAGGAGAAATGCCATCAGTACTGGCCATCAGAAAGGTCCGCACGCTATCAGTATTTTGTGGTAGATCCCATGGCCGAGTACAACATGCCCCAGTACATCCTGAGAGAATTTAAAGTGACTGATGCCAGAGTATGTTACTTATTAACATTTGCACACACATTACTTTTATTATGAGGGTTTTCTGTAAGAAACATTTTTATGCGTTACAGTGCAGAAGCCACTGGGTAGCTACTGGGTACATCTAAAGTCAGTTCTAATTGTAATTCAGTGTATTTTATCCAAGTGAAAGCCACATTTTTTCCTCATTGGAATTAAGGGTAGACAATAATACAGAAATAAAATATCATGATACTTGAAGGCATTTTCATTACACAACATGGATCATATTTATTATATATTATCATTTTTTTATTTTTCTAAGATTCTAAGGTAAGTAGTTACACATTTAGCAATGGTAGTTTTTTGATATTTCTGTATATATTGTGCTGCACTTCAGCCAATTTAACAGGACCAGGTATGCTGTAATGGATTCTCACGATTAACCAACAATAGCGCAAAACCTTCAACAAATGCGCAACTTGAGAGCAACATCTAAATTTCTTTTTAATGATACACAACTACAGACGATATCCACATTAGGCTCTAAAAAGTTCGCAAAAAAACTGATCTGGGAACTTGCAGAATGTTCCTGAAATGGTACAGTTTTCATTTTTTTTATTATTGTGGAGAATGAGAACTCTCACTCACTCAGTGAGTCACACAGCTCTAACTCACCATGTACCAAGACACCCTGTCTTTTTCTGGAGCAGTCTGGAATGATCTGGCTATTTCGTCATACACACTAACACACACACACACACACACACACACACACACACATATATTTTACTGAGGCTTCATTTCACATTTCTTTTCTTAGGATGGACAGTCCCGAACTGTGCGGCAGTTCCAGTTCACTGACTGGCCAGAGCAGGGTGTGCCAAAATCTGGAGAAGGCTTCATTGATTTCATTGGTCAAGTACACAAAACAAAAGAGCAGTTCGGTCAAGATGGACCAATCACAGTACACTGCAGGTGAGTGAATGTCCTGATTGGCGAGGTAAGAAATGGGTAACGTGGTAAAACACATAAAATAGAGATGTCAAAAGTATTAGGATTTTTTGGTGCCAAGTTGATTTTTTTTCTGTAGTGCCTGTTAAATCAGAACCACAATCCTCTCTGACTGCAAGTAAAGAGTGTGGCACACATACCAAAAAAACATGATGACCAGCAGTACACATCAAACAAAAAGATGTTTCAAAGCAACATCATTTTGAGGCAGAAACCCCTAACCAGCGTATGTTCGGAGACCTCTTGACTGCATTTGTCTAGACATCACATTGTCGCCTGCATCACCAAACGGAGGAATTACTACATACATAGTAAACTGCGGCTTCAGCATTGATTTGATTAGGTTTTTTTCATTGTTTCAACTGCCGTCTGTTAAAAAAATAGGTATGGAAAAAAACTTTCAATTTAAAGCAGTTGAGCATGGTAATGTACTGGACTTCAAAACCCATTCTGCAAATGGTGCCATAAAATATTTCAGATGTAAGTTGTATCATGTCCAAAAAATAGAAGCACACATTTCCTTTATTTTTGTTTGATTGATATTTTTGTTAAATGATAACTTTCATGATATAGCCTATGACGTGATGACACGTTTTAATAGTGTATACATAAGTGATTGTGCTTAATGACATTTCTGCTTTTGCTGTGGTATCAACTAAAAAATGTTTTTATGAACCTATAGCTATTGTGACATTAACATAAAATAATTCAAAATTGAGTGAACCAATTGAGTGAAATTAACTATTATCTGTGCTTTTTCTAGCTGCTGTTGTAATATTGTGTTGTATGCAGTAGTAGTGAGGTCTGTACAATAGTTGACTGGTAAGAAATGGTCTTCGTGTGTTACAGTGCTGGTGTTGGGAGGACAGGGGTATTTATCACTTTGAGTATAGTGTTGGAGAGGATGCGTTATGAAGGAGTGGTCGACATCTTCCAAACTGTCAAAATGCTGCGAACACAGAGACCAGCTATGGTGCAGACAGAGGTAAGCACACTTGCACTTGAACATACACTGCTGACACTACTGTTCAAAATTTTGGAATAAGTGGTTTGAGTCATATAAAACAAATCTGTTTTCAGATAAATGTATGAAATGAATTCAGTATACAAGTCCTTTGCAACATCATGACTGTCAAACAATCAAATAATCAAAAATTATAGTAATTACAGTGAGGACCAAAAGAGACCACTTTGAAAATTTGGGATTGTTTTTCATTTGACCCTACAAATAAACCATCGAAAAGTTTAGAATTTGAAACATTTAAAACATAGAAAATTCAGATGACTCAGGTGGATCTACTCATCAGAGGCTTTTCCACAGTCCACAGAGTGCAGACTCTCATAAAAGAAAGGGGGGCATTTCAAAGAAACTGCTTTTTACTAATATCGTTATGCTGATGATGTAATTTGTAATTAAATTCCATTAAATCACATTAGGAATGCAAAAGCATTTTCACAAGTGGCCTCAGACATTTGGACCACACTTTAGATGATTACAGTACAGGACTTACAGTGTTTAATGACTCAGAATCGTTAAAATATTGAATGAAACATCATAGAATTACATTTTGGTGTTTGTAAGATTTAAATCTATATCAAAATATCTAAATCTATATAAAATGAGACTAGGCAACCCTAGTTTTGCTGGACTGCCACCGGCTGCATAGCATTTGTTACAAAAATGGCAACAGCATTTCAACACTGGGGAGGGAGTCATTCATTTAGGGTGCAAAGGTAGAACTTCTTATTAGAAGTTCTCCTCTCATCTCTGCAAAAGTCCTGGCAGACTGCTTGCTACCTAACGTTAGTGACATTCAAGTGTGGATAGCTAAGCGCAGAACAAATATCCATGTAATTGAACGATACAATGGTTGAGATAAATATCTACACTATATGGCCAAAATGTGGACACTCTTCTTAATTTTTGAGCTCATTTCAGCCACATCTATCGCTAACAAGTATATAAAAAGTTTATAAAAATCAGTCATAGCCACTGACAGTAGAATTGGCCGTACTGAAGAGCTCAGTGACTTTAAACGTGGGACTGCCACAAGTCAGTCTGAAATTTCTGCTCTTCTAGATCAGTCAACTGTAAGTACTATTTTAGTGAAATGGAAGTGTCTAGGAGCAACAACAGCTTAGCTAGGGAGCAGTGGCCCACACAAACTCAGAGAGCAAGGGCGCAGAGCACTGAAGCGCAAAGTGCATATAAAGCTCTGTTGCATCACTCACTACAGCAAGGCCGCCGAGTGCTGAGGCACATAGCACATAAAAAAACTCTGTTGCATCACTCACTTTCACAGAGTCAGTCTCACAGAGTTTCAAACAGCCTCTTAGAGCAACTTTACCATAAGATGGGAGCTTTATGAAATGAATTTTTTAATGGCTGAGCATCTGTATACAGTCCAAAAATTACTATATTCAATACCAAGCCTGGGCTGGAGTGGTGTAAAGCACGCTGCCACTAAAATCTGGAGCAGTCAAAACGTTCTCTGGAGTGATGAATCACGCTTCACTATCTGGCAGTCTTACAGACAAATCTGTGTTTGGCGGACACCAGGAGAACACTACCTACCTGAATGCAAAGTGCCAGCAGTAAAGTTTGGTGGAGGAGGGATAATGGTCTGGGGTTGTTTTCAGGGTTGCTGTTAATACTACACCATACAGAGACATTTGCTTCCAACTTTGTGGCAACAGTTTAGAGAAGACCCTTTCCTGCTCCAGCATGATTGCGCCCCTGTCAGATCAGTTCCTGGCCTCACAAATGCCCTTTTGACTGAATACGCACAAATTCCCACAGACACAATCCAAAATCTTGCAGAAAGCTTTCCCACAAAAGTGGGACTGTTATAGTCACAAAGGGGGCCAACTCCATATTAATGCACATGGTTTTGGAATGGTACTTCCAACAAGCTCATATAGGTGTAATGGTCAGGTGTCCAAATTCTTTTGGTCATATTATAAACACATTTATGCCACCGTATATCCTCAACATATATCAACAATATCTATAACTACAACATTTGGTGTGGCGGCTTGCATAAAACCTTCACATGGTGAAATTTTGACTTTTTGGAAGTTGAGTGTTTATTAAAGAAATGAACTCTTACAATTATGTTACCTCTGACTTTCTGTGTCCCATAGGAGCAGTACCAGTTTTGCTACCGTGCAGCACTGGAGTACCTGGGCAGTTTTGATCACTATGCAACATAAGCTTTCCAGTTTCTCTGGACCAACAGACCATTTCCCTTGTTATCTGCCGTACCAAACCACTTTCTCCCATTGCGCCACTGTCTTCACACTGTCTGGGCAATTACACCTTGAAGCTGTATTCTTGGGTTACGGGTTCAGTTAAAGGCTACATCAAGTTGAGCCACAGGTCATTTTGTTCAGTTCAACCTGAAGCTTCCTTAAGCTGAACTCAGAGTGAACAAACTGAGCCAGCTTTGGAGCGAGCCTATGTGATACACTCGTTCCGAGAGCATAAAATAAGCTGCAGTGGGTAATTGCATAACAGTTGATTGGACAGGAACTCCTAGGTGAAGTATTCTGTCTAGGTTGAACAGTTACAGACACTGTGGACAAAGCACCTGGGAGATGAGTGGCCAAACGATTAGGAATGTTTGTTTAATCACACTTTAAAAACAGTTTTGATTAACAAAGCTAAGTGTTTTCGAATGAATTTTGCCACTGATTTGTGTCACCAATTGTAAAGTGGACACCACTAAGTCACTTGTGTCTATGACTGAAAGAGATTAGGACTAATACCTAATTGCTTAAGTTTTGGAGCTTGTGCCACTACCTTCTGTTTCAGCCTACAGATAACACAATACACACAGACATGCACATATACGAAAGGAGAGGATTGGCAGTCGCAAGATATTTGAAAAGCTGTGCAATACTGAATATGAGTGCACCTTGAATTTCAATGAAAAGCACCCAGACTGGTAATCCACAGTGTAATTATATTGTCTGTTTAATCTTATATTATACTGAAATATAAAAACTTAAATATAACTATATATATATATATATATATATATATATATATATATATATATATATATATAGTATTCATATATATTATCACATAAAGATTTATTGTTTTGGGTGGTATTTAACTATGAAATGTTAAGTGAGGCACCGTTTTGTGCACAAATGTCAAAGAAAACTTGATAGAAAAAACAACCGAAAGAATTTTTGCTACACTTGACCAAACAGAGACACTAAGTTTTGAAGTTCACCTTATCAAAACCTTTATGGTGACATGTTCAATACAATAACACAAATGATCGTTCAGCTGTAGTAGTGCCTTATCATAGTTTTAAACGTTGTAAATGGTTCAAGTTTTGATTCACTTCTGTGTATGTATACCTGCGTTTTAAATTATAGACAACTTTGATAAAATACGATTACATGTGCCACAGAATTTTAATATCACTTGGGTAACAACAAGCAGTATGTCTCACTGTGGTACATACACACTAATGTTTGTTGTTTTTTTTTTTACAAAGCCATATTAATCAACCCAAATTTATGCTGCCAAGGCCTTTAGGAATTCTTACTACTTACAGTATATGCATGCACATTTTTGAAAGAACTTTATGTATTTGGTGACATTCATGCATTTTGAAAAGATGTGCAAGAAATCATTTGTATTTATATATTTTTCCGGTTCTTAAAAAGTTCCTACATGGCAGTGATTCATCATAAGCAATTACATCAAATAAGTAAACTTATATGTGTTTGACATAACTGTATTTTATGTCGTCATCTTTTTTTTTGTTACTGTAATCGTCCTATATTTTTGCCTTTCAGAGAGTGCGCAGTGTCTGAAAACACTTCTTCAGATAGTAAGGTGCTGCTTCATCCTTTTGTTTTGGACATGTTCACTCTTTGGGCATTTTCACATAAGAGGTTTGGTAGTTTAAAAGGGATTCCTGGGGGTTATTTACGTGTTCTATAAAACATAATTTGCACTATGAAGATGCAGAAACATGAGTTTTGTGGTTTCCAATTTAAAGAGGAATGCTCTCGTCAATGGCAGTGGCATCACAAAGACTTCTCTGGTCATTCACACTATGTAAAAATTTCAGATCTTGCCATGGAAATACACAGCAGTCTATTTGTGGAACAGCCCACAGAGATCTGTGATGCGACCCTATTTCACAAAGAGTTTTGGTTGCAATTTAGGGGGCCAAGCACCCCAGGAATCTGATCGGCTTAAGATATGTGAAAATGCTCTTAGTGTCTCTGTTCTCGACAGCGGCCATGGCGTAATCCACACTAGGGAACAGCCTCTTTGGCGTTTTGGAAATGACTGCACTCTTGTTCTATGCACTAACCCTTATTAATTCTTCAGCACGGAATGTTACTGATGCCGTCTGAGAAGAATATCACTGTACTGCTCACAGTGTGTGCATGTTAAGATATAAAATGAATATCTTTTGGTGTCAAAGAATAATGAGAATATACACTTGTAGTGTTAGCATTAAATGTTCTACAGGAGAAAGGATGACGTGATCGTAGTTCTCTCGCTAGTCCTCTGTCAGGAGTCTGGTACATTGAGAAAGAGGACGTACCGAGATTCTCAAGGAAACATGTTTTTACCAGGAGCCAAAGGTTCGGTTGATTTAATTTAAATGCTCTGTTTGGCTCCCCTGCGACATTCGACATCATTGTCCTCCCTTACGCTTCCTTCTTTCTGCATTTGTTGTGTTTCTCGATATCTCTGCAGTTGAAATACCTTTCTCATGTGTCAAGTTCTGAATTGCAAAAACTCTTACCATCCACCTTTGGAATCAGCCTATTATCATGCTGCAGTTATTTGCCGACTTTTATTATACGTTTTATTGTTTTCACATTGCTGATCTGTCTAAAACGCTACATCAGAAGTGTGAGTATGCAGTTCACTTTGTGAAACTATGATGTACAAACCAAGGCAGACCATGTTTCATCATGTGAAAATGACCAAATATTCATTTTATCGCTTATTCATTTTTATTACTTTGTTAAACGGTGATGTGAGAGTTTCTGCAATTTTACCCATTGGTTAACGTGAACACAAGTGAGGCCTGTCAATGATCATTTACCTCTGATTTTGTAGTAAATGTAAATATATATTAGAGAATTAATCTTATGCTTTTTTTATTTTCCTACTTATGTTGTGAGGACAGAGTTGTGTGAGAATACAGGGGTATTCATGGAACTCTTTATTTGTTACAAATAAACTGGTAAGAAATGTGTAAGCAATTTGTTTATTCTTTTCACATTTACACGTCTTTATTTGGCAGACGCTTTTATCTAAAGTGATATTACTCTGTGTTCAAGTGCCAAATGTATGTTTCCACCGAAATGTTGGCTGCTGAACGTTTTTGGCCAAAAGTGTTAAAAAAAAAAGAGTAGTAGTAGTAATATTAATAATAATAATTGTAATCAGTTTTTGACTGAAAACGCCTCAAATTTTTGGCCAAATACATCAGATTAAATAGTCCTTCAGCAAAGTTTCAAAATCTAGTTTTCAGAATCTTTGCAAATACTTTTAATGGTGATGAAAATTAGACATAGTCATTAAAAACACTGTTCTCTTCGCTCTCCTGAGCTGGTCAGTGCAGGCACACTTAAAACACTTTCAGCAGGAAAAACAAACAAACAAAAAAAAAGCAATTTGCTTTTAAGGAGTACCACGACCAAGAACCTCTGCACTACAGGTTCAACACCACCTAAAAACATAACGACCCATCAACTAGCACAGTGACGCCATCTGCAGCAGTTTCTAAAAAAACTAAAAAATTTACGATGTCTGTCAAAACTAATGGAAACTATTGAATTTGTTGACTGTATGCAGACATTGGATTTTATTACTATCTATATCTATATTAGTGACTGGAGATCATAGCATAATTATTGTATATATATATTACTATATTAATTATAAAATATGAATAATTATATTATAAAGAGCTAAATACTTGTCTAGGGCTAGGGTTACTTCAGTTTGAACTAATTTTCTAGAATTGTGATCTAAATTTTCTAGTGACCTCCAATGTCCTCTCCTGCTTCCACAGCTGCTCTCTCGCCCGCAATCCTGCATTAGTTTACACCAGACGTCTCCTGCTGTAGGGGTCTGTTAAATCTCTGATACTGACTAGTACAGGTGTAAATCTCTAACTTTATTTAAACCATTTAGTTTGATTTAGGAAATCTCAAATGTCACATTACAATTCAGTTATTTCAAAAAATACTCTGAACACACAAATGTGTGTTCACATTCACAATGTTTTCATAAATGCATTTAGAGGTCATTTACAATTTATGATCATATTTTTGTCCATGTGTCTCTTGGCTTCCAACACAAGTGAAATAAAGGCCATGTTATCAATTATTATTATTAATATTACTACTTAAGTTGCAAATCTAAACAGTTACCATCACTGTAGATAACATACCTGACAGTCTCTTAGAGTTTAAAAATCATCATAGACATATGATTGTTTAAAACTCTCCTTATAATTCTGATGAATTTAGTTACAGTAAATTTGATCCTGTTCCTCCATGACTTTAAACTCAGCTTTGGGGTGTAGCCAGAACCTTTATCAGCTCCACTTACCATTTAGGTGGACTTTGTAGTTCTACTATTACAGACTGTAGTCCATCTGTTTCTCTGCATACTTTGTTAGCCCCCTTTTACCCTGTTCATCAATGGTCAGCACCACAGAGACAAGACCACCACAGAGCAGGTGTTATTTGTGTGGTGGATCATTGTCAGTAGTGACACTAATTTGGTGGTGGTGGTGATGTGTTAGTTTGTGTTGTGCTGGTACGAGTGGATCAGACACAGCAGTGCTGCAGTTTGCGTCCACTTTGTCCACTCTATTAGACGGACCTACCTTGTTGGTCCACCTTGTAGATGTAAAGTCAGAGACGGTAGCTCATCCGTTGCTGCACAGTTCGAGTTAGTCATCTTTTAATCCTTCATCAGTGGCCACAGGACATTTTTTTGTTGTTGGACTATTCTCAGTCCGACAGTGACGCTGAGGCATGGTAAGTAGAGCTGATAAAATGAACAGTGAGTGTAGAAACAAGGAGGTGGTCTGTAGACACATTTTATTTACTAACCAAATCCCATACATTGCTGACACACTGGACTTGAGGTCTAGTGTGATGAGCTCAGCAAACTGAAAACAGACTAACACATTACCACTCAGAGGCTTTAGGGTTGAGTTAAGGATTCACTGTAACAGGATTTACTGTAACACTGCAACATACAAAGCATGTTAAACCAAAAACACTAGTACGCGAACATAGATGACAACAATCGGCCAACACATTGCAAACACACAGGCCTGTACAAACTCAAAATGCATTACTGTGGTGGTTAAAACCCTCAAGGGGGGCAACAGAGGTCAAATCTGAGCATCTGTAAACAGCAGTGGCAAACAGTGACTACTGAAGCTAGGCCTTCAGTTGGGGTGCAGATGTCCAAACTCTGTCAAAAGCATCTCTATGACAATGTTAACATCTTCTAGCACCCATATGGGATTCCAGTGTGCACCAATCAGGCATAACATTATGTCCACTTCCTTGTTTCTATGCTCACTGTCCATTTTATCAGCTCCACTTACTATATAGGCGCACTTTGTAGAGGTGTTTAAAAACTCCAGCAGCACTGCTGTGTCTGATCCACTCAGACCAGCGCAACACACACTAACACACCACCACCACATCAGTGTGAAGAACAGGGTAAAAGGGGGCTAACAAAGTATGCAGAGAAACAGATGGACTACAGTCTGTGATTGTAGAACAACAAAGTGCACCTATAGTAAGTGGAGCTGATCAAATGGACAATGAGCGTAGAAACAAGGAGGCGGTCATAATGTTATGCCTGATCATCGTCATCATGAAGCTACCGATAATTATAATTCACATAAATATTGTTTGGCTGTTCTAGATAAAGCACAAAAAGCTTATAATAGACATTGCATGTTTTATTTATTAACAGACATGTTAACATGTATTCTAGCATGTATGTAGCAGGTTTACAGTGACTCAGTAAAGAGCTCTGATACAGAGCAGTTTTTTTTTTTTATTTCTAACAGATTATCAGGAATCAACTGCATTAAAATTCTTAGACTGAGAAATCTCATGGCCAACAACTCTCAGAGCTAAAATGCTTGGTGTTCCTTGTTCTGTTCTTGGCTTGGGGACATTTTGACAGATGCATGTGTAGGAAAATGAATTTGAATAGCATGAGCTTGTTTAATTACAGAGCTGCAGGTGGCTGCTACAGCGTCCCAGCTTGCTAGTGCGTAACAGTCATTTCCAGTGGCATTAAACTTTAATTTGTCTGACACAATTTGGTAAATTATGAATATTCATCATACCCCTATGATCTCAGGTACCCCACTTGGGTAAACTATGTTTAGAATGGCATCATTTGTGCTGTAGGCTATCCCTGACTGGCTCTGTCTTGGTTAAAACATTACGTGGAGATGAGGAGTCGACTCAGAAAACCCAAAGTCGTGCATCACTATTTCTAACATCTGATGGAAACCTGGTTAGACTACAGAAGGCCTAGATTAATGTTTTTTCTCAAAAAAAGTGCCCATTTGGGCTGGGAAGACAGACTAGAAGACAGGATGCATGTGCGAGTGCTCGTTCCTTGAGTCAGTCTCAGCTAAGACAAGCCAGCAGGCTGGAAAACTCAGTGGAATAATGGAAACACTAAACCAGGGGTTCCAGTCCCAGTCCTGTTGATCCTTTGCTCTGCACATTTTTGTGTTTTCTCTACACACCAGACCCAACATGGTGCTTGTTAATTAGTTAATGAGTTGAATCAGACGTGCTCGATGAGACAAAGCACAAAGATGTCCACAGTACTGGGTCGCCAGAACCAACCACAAGAGTCAGAACAAACCATGCAAGCCAGGAAACACACATCAGTGTCTGATGTGTTCCTACAGATGGTCTGTGGAACAAAGCTTTTCAAAGGTTGCTTTCGACATTCTGAAATGCCTGATCTGAAGCTAGTTAGAAAACAACTAGGCTAAAAGATGGCAAATGGCTGTAAAGATAATTCTACTTAAAGGAAAAACCTTTAAAAAGGAAAGGAAAAAAGGAAAAAGGAGTTAAATCCACCTTGCCAATTGGGAAAGCAGAGAGGAGCATGTAGAGGACTAACGTGACAAATGTTGTTGGGTTTGGGTTTGTCGTGGACTTGAAGTGATTATTTTTGCGTGGTGCTTTGCTGTTGGTGACCCCCACCCCCATCTCCCCCATGTGTCAGCTCCCTCTCTGCTGTCTCAATAAAGAGCGTTTTCCTGAGGAGAAAAAAAACCCAAAAAACTCAGTTTACCTCTGTGCCAACGCTACAATATTGAACAGAAACATTTTTTTTTGGCCACACAAATTAAATACAAACATCCTTTAGGCTGCATTAAACTGTCCTCTCTTTAACAGATTTGCTGTTTTATTTCCACACGGATTCATTTTCTCACAAGCGTGGGCCTTGGTGTGGTAAATACCATATATGCTCATATTTACCTTATGTAGAAATGTAAAAATAAGGCTTCCAAAACCATCTGCTGTGTCCAGTTATTGCCCAACTCTGTCCAGCCCTGATACAAATCCACTGTGTAGCCTTGCTGACCTTGCCAAAAGCACAAGTAATCCAGTTTAAATGTTGTCTAAGAAAACAAAAGTAGGTATATTTACAGGCCAAAATCCAGTGGAAGCTACCCCAAGCCCTACTCATATCTGTGAAATCATATATGCGAGTCCTGTTGGGTTTTAACTAATATTTCAGGCTCTAAATTATATATAGAAAAATTAAATTGTGCATTTTAGGGTACGTTAAAAAGTCTTCAAGACAAAGAATAACTCCATGTTTACTAGCCCTGGTGTCCCCTGCCCTGCAATACATTTCCTACACATTCACTGGTCTTACTGACCTTGCAAAAACACAGGGCCAGTTTAAATGTTGTTATATTGTAATAGACATTGAGAAGAAGCACATAGTAAGGAGCTAGACAAAGGTTAAGTGCAGGCCAAAATCCAGTGATGGTGGGAGACTGTTGTGAATATTTGGGTTCTGTCAGATTCAGACATACTTCCAGCTCTAGGCCAGACTGAGGCTTACTATACAAATAAACTGATGACAGTTTTCATCACCTCATCAGTGACAAACAGCTGGGCACACGTTTCTCACATCTCTACATCACACGTAGCACATAAAGTTCACTGCAGTCAGCCAAGTGACTTGAGGGAAGCTGAGGTTTTTTCCCCAACTTCACGTCTGAGGTGCACCCCTCCAGCCATTCTCACACCTTAAGTGCATCTCATCTTCCAGCCTTCCTTGCACCTTTGGAGAGTCTAATAGAAATTTGAACCAATAATCTCCCAACTACAGAGGCAAGCTTTCTAACCATGATTTTCTCATGATTAAACTGTTTTTTTGACATTTGTTTGAGATTTCCACCTAGATATGCCAAAAGCTGTCTTGTTTCACAATTTGAACCCTTAACCTCCTGAGCTTACAAGCAAGGCTTTCACCAGTAAGCCACTGGAGCTTGTGGTAGACATGCTTTTTTTGGATATTTGGCTTGAAGAGACAACTGAGCACCTGATCAGAACATACATGTGTTTAAACCAGACTGTTTGTATCGGTCAGAGGAGATTACCTGGTATCTTAAGACTCTGTCTTTCGATCTATAAGCCAAACCCGCTAAAATGAAGTTCTGTTTAAGACTTTCTGATTTTTGGGAAATGACTGGTTTCATGTTTAGTCAGGTGCTGGAAATGTGGCCTGATATCAGTTTTGGTTGTGACATGATGGCACTGGAGAGGAAGTAATAGTAAATAAGTGAAGCAGAAAACAGAAGCAGTGCTCTTTCTTCTGGAAGAAAACCAAAGTGTGGGTGAAAGTTTTTCAATACAGGCCTGTATTATTTAGAAATGAAGGAGACGTCATTGTTTGCCTCTGGCTTGTCAGTTCTGGCTTGTCCCCATCCTGTCCAGAGCCATAACCTAGAGACCCTGATTCTATCTAGCAACCTAATGAACTCAAGAGACGTTATTTACACCAGCAAGGTATAAGATCCCACCCATTGCCCGTTTCCCAGTACCATTTCGACACCCCGGGTTGCCAGATATTAAACAAAATGGCAGACAACCTAGCACACTGCGATCGTGGATGCAAGCAAACAAACTGGATCCAGACCTAAAAAGTCTCAGCATCCTTCTAAAAACTCCATGACCAGAGACGTGAGTAAATACGGGCAATGCATTTAAAAGATGGAAACAACTTAGAGCCCAGAAGGACTCGGACAGATGATGAGTTCGCCAATTTTCTTCTATACAGGTAAACTTCAGCTAAGGTTAGCTAACCTTAACTAATTTATCACGGCTACTAGTAACGATGGGCGTTTTAAGTAATTTCAACATTTTAGTACTTGCATTCCTATTCTGTGGTCCATGTGCAGCTCAGGTGCCAGAAGGTAACTGCTGCTACATTTAAGGTGAAATGAGAAAATTCAAACAAGAAGCTGGCAAACAAGAGGCTGACTTCAGCTTCTTCAAGGAAGTGAGCATTTTCAGAGCAGCAAGCTTTTGTTTTCAGGGACAGCAGACTTAGCATTGGCTACTGTACAAAGCCAGTCTTGCATCCAGCTACAAGGATAAGAGTTATATCTACATGAGCTGGTTTATAATTTGCAAACAATAACATTGCAGATGTACACATTAGCTGATCAGCTTACAGTGTAGGACTTGTCGCTGCTTGCTACTGTCAAAGTTTATCGTTGCGCTCATGTAGGTTCAGTGTCCTGGCAATCTGTGTGAGCATCAAGTCTGGGGAAAAGGAGGGGGGAATCTGGACTGCAATACCCATTTTAAACACTTGCTGTGACTATCACATATTGCTCCTTTAAATAGGCCGATATGTTTTCCATATTGACACATGTGGCCTGTGAATGGGGCACCATCATCCTGGAGGAGGCCACTCACGTCAAAGGATAAAGATGGTAAGTCAGTGGACCCAAACACAGAATACCAGAGCCACTGGGCCCCCTCTCTGTAGGATGAAGCATTCTATTATCTTGGTGTACGCCACACAGGCACTCTCCCACTTGTGGAGAATATGATGGATGACTCATCTGACCATATCACTTTTTCCACATCTCTGTAGACCAGTGTTCATGGTTTGTGCACCACTGAACTCCGAAATGTGCATTAGTTTCTAATGAGAAGTTTATCACTGCAGCCCTACAATCACATCCTTCTCTATGCAGCTGGGGACAAACTGTTCGTGCTGACACAGTCTGATCATATCCTGCCTTCATATTCTCAGTCGCTGGACGAACAGCTGCTTGGCTGCTTTGCCTTATTAAATTGAAACATGTCATTAAGGTTTAGCTCGCTCTTTTCCCTTTTAGCCCCAGCTCCTCAAACTGTACATGGCTCTGATGGTCCTCAAAACTCATCACTGCATATCTCATATACATATAAAAATGCACTGTAAAAATGATGTTTTAGTATGCAAGTTAAAAAATTCAAGTAACATTACAATAATAATAATAATAATAATAATAATAATAATAATAACAACAACAACAAAACAACAACAATAATAATAATAATTTCAAGCCTTTTTATAATTACCATTATTTTTAAAGTTTAACATTTTGTATTATTGCAATTCTATTATAGACTTCCTATTTTTCTTAATCTCAGGAATTCAATTTACACTTGAAAATTAAATTTCAACTAGTAAATATTCAATTGTTGATATCAGGAATTTGATTTCCCCATGTTAAAATTAAATATTAAATCAAAATCTAGTAAAATTTTGTTTTTACTATTTTCACATGCGTAGTGTGAATTACTTTGCGAAATTCATTACAAATTGAAAATTTGTCTTGAGTTAAACTGCTTGCAGTAAAATCAATTCAAACATAATTAGAGTCTCAACACGTCACATTACTTCTCTTATTTGGATTCCAAGATAAACCTTCTTTCCACACACAAGAACAATGAATTTGACACAGGATAAAGAGGCTGTTTTAAGTACAGTGCCAGATAAATCTGCTGATCTGCTCAAATCTTTTTTCTTCACTGTTTTCCTATAACAGCCATTAGAAGGTTTGCCAGACTGCATCCCTGTCCCTCATGGCGAGCAGACACATGCCATTGTTTTGATGTGTGTCCCAAAGGCTGATCATATATGAAAATTGATGACTAACATTAAGAATTCTCACTATTGAAAAGTTTTCTGCTATTAAAAAAATAACTGTTTTAGTGAAAACTTGTGTGTACAACTATTCAAAGCTGTGTTTGTTAGCGTTTTTAAATTCTGCACAAAATGAGCTAAAATCGTCCAAACGTCATTTGTTAAAGTTTCAGTAGTGTTATGATGGTTTTAATACTGACAAAATGGAATGTTCCATCATTTATTTTAATAAAATACACAGTTAAAGTACAGGGTCACTCAAAACAAAAGGATTTTAGTCTATCCTGAGTACCCACACCTGTATTGAAGGCCTGTTACAACTAATTGTTTAAATGTTAAAATTCAGTACTCCATTGATATTGACACTCAGAAGTCTTGAAATAATTTGATTGGTGCTACAAAGTACAGAATTTCTCTAGCAGCTGACCGTAACTTTGTCCATATTGTGTAACCCAACACACACACACACACACACAAAAAAGATGGTTCTTCAAGGGTTCTGTAGTAAAGGCAATGTTTCTATTAAGAACCATTTCATGCTTAAATGGTTCTTTAGACTGATGGAGAACGTGCTGTATATGCTTTTATATCGAAATCTTTTGGAAATGGTTCTACATAGTACTAAAAAAGGGTTCTTCTATTGTTACAATGTCACAACAAAAGAAACCTTTTTGGTGCTATACAGAACCATCTACAATACATTCTCCATCCATCTGAAGAAACATTCAATATGCAAATATTGAACTGCCTTCACTAAGGAACTTTCTTGAGAAACCATCTGTAAGTGTGCAGTTTTAATGTGGTGTAAACTCTGTGTACTCACAGTAAGTGTACGGTCAAGACTTCTGAGAGTCAGACAGCAGGATGTCCTGGCAGCTCTGTGGACTGTGAAGTCGAACTTTCTAACACATTCCCAACAAAACTTCTATTTCCTCTTCTGGCTGACAAACTCTCTGGTTTCCTAGAAAAGACTGTTTGCAGGACATCCTTCTGACCTCCCAGAGTCAAGTGTTAGTTTGACTCATCTCATAAAGGCATTTCTCATCATTGTGCTCATCTTCACAGTGCAGATACTGAACTGTTCTCACATTCACACTCCCAACATTTAATACATATGCATACATGGTATTTTTTAAATGGCAATAATCTGTTGGTGGTTACACATTTTGGGGAACGGCACATTCCTTTCTGGTATTAAGTTTTTTCAACTGTTCTAAGGGACATGGTTTTCTTTTTTATTTATTTTTTTCCCGGGCCTGGAGGTAGACCCTTGGTACTTCAGATACAGTATGCAATGAATATGAAAGGGTAACACTCCAACCTTTAGCGTTAGCTGTGAAGGTGCTGAGGCAAATAACACACTAAAACAGCAGTACAAACGTCAAATAAAGTGCTAGATCACACTGTGACAGCGTGGTGTGAGCTTGTGAAACCAGGGCTACTCTGTGTGTCTTAAAAAAAAAAAAAGTCTCTGGTGAACCTCAACTTGTTTGACTAAGATGCAGTGAAGGTAAAGCATCAACTCTGTTAAACACAGCCGTACAATATCAAAATACCAGTACATCTATCACTAATAGAAAAATGTAAAACATCTTAAATATTTATATGCACAAGAAACTACTAACAATGTTCTAGAGGCTTCTCTAAACCATTACCCATTGCAAAAATGTATGCCTTCATGTGCTCTTATTATCCCATCCCTGCTGAACAAGACAAATCCACCCAATGTCATCACTGATGGGAACAACAAGCAGTTCATGAGCAATGAGAAAAATGCTGGGCTAAAGCCACATACACACACCAAGCTGTGACCCAGCAGACGCCAATTGGCAGCCATTTTATTTAGTTAACACTGTTGTAATATATAAACTCACTGCCCACTCTTTGGAACCTAGCTTGTTTCTACACTTACTGCCCATTTTATCAGCTTCACTTACCATATAGGTCCACTTTGTAGTTCTACAATTACAGACTGTAGTCCATCTGTTTCTATGCATACTTTGTTCACCACTGTCACTGTTCTTCAATGGTCAGGTAGTGTGTGTTGCACTGGTGGAGTTTTTAAACACCTCAGTGTCACTGCTGAACTAGCAAGAAATATTCAGCAAACAGCGTCCTGTGACAACTGATGAAGGACTAGAGGATGACCAACTCAAACTGTGCAGCAGCAGATAAGCTACAGTCTCTGACTTCACATCTACAAGGTGGACCAACAAGGTAGGAGCGTCTAATAGAGTGGACAGTGAGTGGACACAGTGTTTAAAAACTCCAGCAGCATTTGTGTCTGATCCACTCATACCAGCACAACACAAACTAACACAACGTCAGTGTCACTGCAGTGCTGAGAATGATCCACCACCCAAATAATACCTGCTCTGTGGTGCTCCTAACAGGGTCCTGTTTGAACGGAGCAGATCAAATGAACAATGACTGATACAAGGCAGGTATGCCTAATAAACTGGTCACATCGGGAATACTGACTACAGCATTGCTTTAAAACCTCAATCATGGCCCTGGTCAGTTGAACCTAGTTAATGATGATACCAATTCTGGCAATATGTAATCAAAATGGGTTAGACTTTCATTATTATTACTATAATGAACTACAGTCAGAGTTGCATCTGTAGCAATGTTTTTGTTTAATCAACAGATGAACTAAATAAATATAATAGTACAATGTTTTTCCTTCTTACACCCCCAGATCAAAATTCTTTAAAGTCCTGGACTAATCAGTGCCCAGGTATCTGACCTTTCCTTCGAACACTGGCAACACATGAGATTTTTATTTTTATTGGCTTTCTATGCTTGACAAATGTACTACAGCCTTTACACTGCAAGAAAATATAAAACTATTTCCTCATGAGTGACCATTAAACCTTTGGAATCATTTCTAGTGGGGAAACTAAAAAGGTGGTCAGCCTTGTTAAAGGTTACATCCTAATTGACGCATATTCAGAAATGTGTTTATAAATGCATTAAACACCTACCACCTGCCTCATGCTCAAAAACTGGTTGCCTATAAAAGAGGCCAAAACCATTCCCAGAGAAAAATGTGTGTGGCTACTGAGTGCATTTAAAATCAACATTACCTTTTATTTCTACCTACTCAGCCCAAGAACTTCACTCTTTCAAGGTCCGCTCCAATCAGTTTGAGCCAACTGTAAAAGAAAAAAGACCACTCAAACAAGTTAGTGTTAAAATGTTTTGTGAAAAGAGAATTCAAAAGTTCTCAAAATTTCTGTATAATAAAATGTCTGGGATGGTTAAGTTATTCAGAGTACTTCTGAGTAGTTATTCAGATTCAGCTTAGTCCTAGAGGATACAGGAGAGTGGAGGTGATGGAAAACAGACGTCTGAAGAGTTTAATGCTTCGAAATACGCTGTTGATGTCCAGAATATCAGACTCAGAAAGTTTTTTAAGCAGAAGTATTGAAAAATTGGTGATATTCCCCACTAACTATGCTGAACAACACAGACAAATACAGACATTCTTACGGTATTCTTGCCCAAACTACAGCACACAATGTCGTTTTGCACCTTAGTCTTTGTGGACACTTCCGCTCTGTATGTAAGAGTTCTTTAACAGACATTACATACAACAATAACATTTCTTCCTCAAAATCTTTTCAGCAACAGCCAAATATAGCTTTATAAGAATAACTGCCTCTAGGTAAAACCTGCATTCATCTGAAGGCACCTTAGTCATTCAGAGTGGTCTGATGCAAAATGCTCCGCTGTAGAGAAACTGTCAGTCAGAAATGTTCACAGTGGTGTTAACAGGAACCAGATGTCTGCAAAATTTCATTACATTAAAAGCTATCCAGCTGAATGTTACTACATAAAATGGTTATGAAAACAGGCCTGATGCCTGAGACGTTGTTTTATGATACTTTTGAGATAAGATTTTGAGATTTTTAAAAATACATTCACATGGTTGGAAGGCATAAATGCCCGAAGAAAACAGATTTTTTCAGCTTTATCACTATTTTGTCAATATGAACATAACATACTGGATGTCTACAATCTCTGGTTCCTGTCATCACTATTGTTAAAGAGTCTGAACCAGCACATTTCTGCACAGAATTGTTCCCTTTTCAAATAACAGTTGTGCATTTCACATGCAGTAGTTTCACATCTATCTTTTCTCTTTCACACAGTGCATACACAGACAGACAGGATCCGTTTCAGAATAATAGTCATGTTTACTATGACACTAATGCAGATGGCAGGTAAAAAGGCCATTACTCAATCACAAAAAAAACAAAACAAAAACAAACAAAAAAAAAACAAAACATTGGGCACAAATGAAAGAAATCAAAAGAAAACTGCATTCCCATCGGTCTTAAATAATCAAAGCAAAGAGCTCACCTTCCACACGCATGTCTTTCACGTGATTAATTCCACCCCACCCACATCCACCCCCGGTTTCTGCTTTAGAGACAATCAGGTGTGATGCACAGACACTGCCTCATTGCAGCTTTGCTGTAATCTAACAATTATCAAACCAGTTTCTGACATTTATAAGTAGACTCCTTTGCAGAGATTTCCTCTCACATTCACGGCTTTGTCATCACAGAAGCTTTACGACTGCAAGAGAAGGCGTTCTAGATGATTCTCGAAGAGGTAACCACTGTATTAAGAGCAAAAGCTTGAGCTGATTCTAATCAGACTGGACAACGAATCCCAATTTCAACGCTCCCAGTTTCACTGCTGCCTCCACTCACATTTTATCTTGCGGGTCACCCTGCTTTTTCTCTTTCTCCTTAGAATAACAGTTGGCAAATGTATAGATCAGTTAAAAAATGGCTGCCACTAACAGTCTGTGCTCACTTTGTCTGCACAATTTTGCTGCAGTAAAAGGAGAAATTTCAGCAAAATAAATGCTAATATTACTAATAGTGGATAAAATACAGCATGACCTGGTCAGCAGTGTGTCAGTGACATACTAACTGGTCCCCAGATTAGCACTCTAATCTTTGCTCTGTAACGGACAGGAGAATCGAGGGGTAAAATAAAGGGTCCGCAACAGATGTTTGGTAACACAACAGCATGATTATTGATCCATCATGTTAGGAATACTTTTTTTCTTTCTGAGAACAGCTCCCAAAAATACAACAGCAAGTAACATCATTCCAGGGAAAAAAAATGCATCCAAACCAGTCACTGATTTTGCTAGCTTATCAAATTCAAATAGTTTGTCCGTATTTTTTTCTTCGTCTTCTTCTGTCGTACCGACATTCAAATTTCAATACTGCTGAAGTTGTACAAAGACATAAATAAAAACAGACTATAATACAGGTTGCTGTATATGATACAAAAGAAAAAAACAAAAACGCTATGCTTTGTTTTGAAATAATCATCGCCAGAGAGCGAACAAAAGATAAAAATATCTTTTTTTTGTGTTTTTTTTGACACCAGGACAACAACAGCACATATACCCCTGAGATTAAAAAAGAAATCAAAAAGCCTTGTACATAAGATCAGTTCTTCTGCTCGACATGCTGCGCTATAGAAAGCTCGAAGGCACAAAAGAACTGAGGCCAGGCTGACCTCAGGGCTCCAAACGCTGAACAACCAGTGGCCCTGCCCCCAGTCTACGGGCATTCTGGCTGTCCACACTTCCCTAAAGCCTGCACCATTTGCAACTAATGGCCCAGCAAGTGTACTTTTGGTGCAAACAAGGGATGGGTGATATGTTATTCCTTCTGGACAACAATGAGATCACAATGATTGTTAGTAGCCCTAAAAATCTTCACCAATTTCGGCTGTACGTGGTTCACTGTGTTTTTGGGCTAATCACTATAACCACGATATGGCAAAATCCGAGCCGTACAAAATGTGTATTCATTTTTACACAAGTATACCTCCCACCCCTATGACCCCATTTACACCTGCTCATTTCATGTAAAAGCTACCCAACTGAAAGTTACTACATAAAATGGTTGTGTTTAAACTAATGAGACTCCTCTGTTAATTACTGTGGTTATGGACTATGTGCGGCAAAACATCATGTAATGCAGCACGACAGGGAATAATGACGAGGTGAAAAAGACTAACCAAACTGCCACTTTATTTTAACTAGCTTGGGCCACTGAATACTCTCGAAATAAACTCAAGAGGAGGAACTCACGTCACGCTGAAGAAGAAATGCTACTATTACTGATCATATGAAGCGCAGGAGGAGCTGGTCTGCATACTGATCACCAACAGCCATTACTATTTTTGGGGGACAAATTTCTCTGATCAGGAGAATCCAAAAGCTGAAGTGGAGGAAGAGCGATGCGTGTTTAGTGGTGGCAGTTGAGCAGGCACTTCACAGCGGCATCAGCTGGCAAAAATGCGTCTCAGACCACTTTCTGAAATGGTTTGAGCGATCAGACTGAAATTTTAAATGGGTGCTTTTACACCTGAATATTTTTGCACATAATATCTATCTGGGTATAAACCTGATACTCAAGACGCATGAAATGATCAAGTGTGAACAGGGTCTTTGTTTCTCCGCATAGGCCAGGAAGGAGAAGTGCAGGACCTCAGGTGTTGAGACAGGGCCACAGTTTAGGGATAAAGGAGAACAAAGAGGAATAAGAGTAGAAAGATAACAGGAAAGAAAGATCGAGGGCATCTTTTACAGGATCAAGGCAGTGATTCAAGTTCAAGGGCCAGTATTCACTATTTGTCTAAGAATGAGGAGTGCTGATCTAAGATCAGATCACCTTGTGGTTACGCTAAACGCTATGGACTTGCTCAACATTAAGCCTAATACTTGACGTTTAACAAAGAAACTGAATCTACATAGTTGAGAAAACAAAGCTACAATTAGTGCATTTTAAACTTAGTTTGTAGGTTGTTCAGGTCGTCACAGGCGTGCGCTTCACATTTCAAATCTACTTTCTCTCACACATGCATGCATAAAATGCACTAACTGTAGACAACAAGCCAAGACTGAGCTAAATCCAAGTTTTGCTTTCCTCGACAACCCTCCTATTCTGGGTCACTTGGTGAATATAAGCCCTGGATTTAAGGCCAATTGATGGATAATCATCAAGTAAGGAACTGGAACAGATTAAAACTGGATGCAGGACTAGAACTCATACAAGATATATGACATATAGCATAGTTTTCTTTTTCTGTGATATCCTCCTGTTCTTCTCTTATTGTTCTAATCCAACATATAATTTTACATATATTTATATATTTATATATATATATACTTCTGAACATCGAGTATTATATTAAAACACGGCTTTTTTCAAAGGTTGTTATGCACAATATATAAATGTATCTTACAAGAATATACACGTTTTTAAGTCACAATGATCATTACAGATACATCCAAGCATTCAACGCGATACCTTTGGCTTGAAGGTTAGTTTATGTATGAACAAAAAAAACAGAGGGAAAAAAATGTTGGAACCTGTTCAGACACTTACCATGTTGTTGTGAGTTCAAGTTTTATGTTTTAGAATTTCACACCATTTTCATGAGATTAACCTCATGTTGTGTGACACTAAAATCTGAATATTTGAACCAGGTAATACGAGAAAAGGAAAGGAAGTAAACTGGGCAATATTTCAAGTTTGTCATTCTACATGTGCAAGTCAATGTTGAGGAAAAAAAAAAATGCTACAACTCGTACACCAAGCCACGATCACTGACCTCTTCAGAGTCAGAGTTGTTTTAAAAAAAAAGGGCTTGAAAAGTGGCAGGACAAAAGAATCCTCTTCTCCGCTCTTTTCTCTCCCTTCTTCCTGCCGTTTTCCCAGCAAGGAAAAAAAGACTGAGCACAGAGTCAGGTAACTCCACCTAGTTGAAGGTTGCAGGGAGGACTAAAAGAGCCCGACGTGCATCTCTTCTTTTTCAGTGCCTCTTCCTCCCTGTGTCGCTTTTTCTCTCTCCCTGTTGTTTGTACTACTCGCTCGGCCTCTCACTCACTGTCTGTCTCCAACTCTGTGTCGGACCACTCCACAGGCTGCAGGCGGCCCATTTGCTGGGCGTACTCTATTACGGCTTTGTAGCAGAAGTAGTACTGGTCCCACGTCTGGATGCTGAAGGCGCGTTGTGTGCGCATGCGCCGCACTGTCTGCTTCACGTCCACTGTGCCAATGTCTTCCAGCCGCGAGAGGCAGATGTCCAATGTGCAGAACGTACCTAGCGAAGACCAGAGATTGTGTGAATGGTGGATAAGTTAATAAAGCTCAAATGGTAAGGACTGTACAGTCAGCTCCTTAAGCATTTGGATGTCCACAAAGTTACTTATTTTATCTGTTTACCACAGCATACTGAAGTTGAAATTAAATAATGAACACAAACTCAAAGTGAAAGGTGTAGGAATTATAACCATTTACATACATAGCCAGTACATACTTTTTACAATTGGATGAACTAACAACAAAAATTAAACTGTTATTGGTAACATCTTGTTGTAGTCAATGATTGCCCAAAGTCTGGAACCTACGGACATCATCAGACGCTGGGTTTCTTCCCTGGTGATGCTCTGCCAGGCCTTTACTGTGGCTGTCTTATGTTCCTGCTTGTTCTTGGGCCATTTTACCTTTAGTTTTGCCTCAAGTTTTGTTCAACAAAGTTACTGTTATTTACTGACCTAACTGTATAAGACAAAAAAAATATAATAGAGCTGGATGACCGTCAAATTCTTCATCCATGTATCAACATTTCAGTTTTTCACAATATAATATTGCATATTTACTGCAGCTACAACGGAGCTACAAAATAGCGAAACTTTAAAAAGCTATTTAACAGATATGTAACATCCATTAAAGATATTGTCTGTAATCTGGATCCACTTTGGTTAAAGCTGATATTGCACAACAGGCAATCTGCAAACATTGCAGTATTAACAAGGGAAACACTTGTTTTATATACAATATTTTAGATTTATGGTGTTCTGCTCCAAACACAGAATTTGTGGTGCAATTATGACATGAATAACATGAGCTAGGTAAGTAAACTGTATTTGAATGCTGCTACTACTACATTCTCATGCCTCGTACTACATCTACACCAAAAAGTCACGACTCATCCTGGCTAGGTAGTCAGTTGCCTATTACTTTTCATGTAGCACTTTATTTGATATGTGAATCCAGGCTGTGCTCTTTTTTGTGGTTCTTTACGGATGTGAAAGCTGGACAATACAAAAGCAGAACAGGAAAAATACTGATGCAAAGATGGCAAAGAAAACACCTGAAATTCACCCTCACCCTTTCAGTTAAAGCCCAGATAATAAAACTGAAGCTGCATTATTTTGGACATACAGTGCTGTTTGAAAATCTGTGAACTATTCGGCATTAAGTGAACTTCTGCATAAATGTTACTTAAGACTTAGATCTTCAATGAAGTTAACAACAGATAAAGAGAGCCCAGTAAAGCAAATAACACACAGTTTATTGAACTGTACTCAAACACATAATATCTTTATAAGAAAAAGTATGTGAACCTCTGCCTTCACTAACTGGTGTGAACACTTTGAGCAGCAGTGAATTCAAATGGCTTCTGTAACTGTTGATCAGCCCCGCACACTGACTTGGATGAACCCTGGCCCATTCCCATTTACAGCACTGCATTAATTCTGCTATGTTAGGGGGCTTTCTTGCATGAACGCTACATCTTAGGTCCTGCCACAACATTACTACAGGATTAAGGGCTGACTCCGCCATTCCAATATGCAACATTTCTTCTGCTTCAACTATTCTTCGTAGACTGTCTTTAGGGTCGCTGTCTTTCTGCAGGACCCACCTTCTGTTGAGGTCCAGTTTACAGATGGATACCCAAATATTCTCCTGTAGAATTTCTTGAAACAATCCAGAATTCATAGCTCCATCAGATAGCTACAAGCTGTCCTGATCCAATAGCAGTAAAAAACTATGATACTGTCGCCACCATGTTTCACATCTTCAAGCCATCATGCCACACATTCTATTCTTGTTCAGTGTTCACCTAATATCAGTGCTCACGAGTCCAGCATCAGGCAGAGTAAGAGAGGCCTACAGATCCATAGATGTTATACCAGTGTTCTTTGTGATCTCTCAGAATATTATACCTCTTTCTCTTGGAGTCATTTTTGCTGAACAACCGCGTCTGGGAAGAGTAACAATGGTGTTGAATTTTTTCCATTTGTTTCGACCTGACTGTGGATTGGTTAAGTCCAAACACTTCAGTAATTGTTTCAGAACCTCTTCCTTCCTAATGAGCACTGGCAAATGTTTTCCTGAGGTCCTTATAGTTCTCCTTTGAACTGAGACATGGCATGCACTAGGGATGGGTGATATGGCAAAATATAACATCACAATATTTGAAGACAACAATATTTTGTGCTTTATGAAACATGAAGTCAGTCAGTGTTCTTAAAATACGGACGACAGCCAAGATATGCTCCAAAAGCATATAAAGCATATAACGCAAGCAAGTAATGTATCACGATCAGGGGTGGACAAAACACACAACTCCATTACTTGAGTAAAAGTATAGATACTCCCATTCAAATATTAGTCCCATACAAGTGAAAGTTGTTCAGTCAAATTTTACTGGAGTACTTGGTTTTAAAAATACTTAAGAGTACATTTTTAATGTCAACGCGTTGTTGTATTGTTGCCACAATGCATTTCCAGAACCTAATGACAAACAACCTACTGAATGCACTAACTTGTTTGTAGGACCTGTAGAATAAAAAGCTTGTGGAATATGCTACAAATCCTAGCTATTAGTATGTGCTGTGTTAACAGTTGTGGTCTGCTTCGGTCACCAGATTCGTCACACATTTGCAAACATATTTGCGATTTTCAAGTTGCATCTCTTATCTACTGCAGTGGATATGATTGTATAAGTGAACACATCACAGCCACCTGCGAAAAAATCCATAAAAATCCATTTAAAAAAAGTAATTTGACCAATCATAGCATAAAAACTGCAACCACTACAAGCACAGAGAACTTTGTTTAATATGTTTACAGGAATTAAACAAATATTTACAATCCTCAACATGCTTTCTCAGGTTGGACAGCCAATGATGAAGTCTGTGTGCGGTAAACACAGCAAACATTTAAAATGACAGAATCTCTCTTCTTTCAAAAACTTCAAAGATGGACTTGGGACACAGCCATTGGCGCTCTGGTGAGGAAACTTTATCATATTTATCTATCTTAGCAGTAGCCATAATTACAGCCACCAAGTTCAACTGTTCAAAAAATGCAGCACACACTGAAAGTGTAGTGTAGTAATTTACTGTGATTGCTTTTTGTCCAGTGCCGAACACAGTATGGCTTATCATATTTTAGAGAGAAAAAAATAAATCATCCACTGACTTAAAGCTATGCTTCAAAGCAATGAGTAATGAGTAATAATCATAGAACTGTAGTGGAGTCAAAAGTACAATATTTGTCTTTCAAATGTAGTAGAGTAAAAGTTCCCAAAAAAACTGACACTCAAGTACACATACTCAAAAAATGTACTTGTCCACCCCGATCACGATAATGATAAAATATCATATTGCCCATCCCTAGCATGCACACACAAATGTGTGTGGTAAAGACCAGATTTTGATTGAGAAGAAGATTTTTTTAAATAGGGTAGTGTCAGCCACACTCACACCTGACTGTCCTTCAATTGACTGAACCCCCTGACTTTATCACCTGTATCACACTGCTAATTCGAGAGGCTCACATACTACTCACAATCAAAATGTCGATATAATGTTGGATCACTTTCTTCAATAAAGCAATGCAAAAAATATAACTTTGCGTTTGTTTTATTGAGTTCTCTTTATGTATTACTTTTACTTAAATGAAGATCTGATCTCATTTTAGGATGGAGGCAATAAGAATAATCATTGATAAAACACCAAGAAGCCTGAAGACCCAAACAGAAGAGGCCATTCTTGAGAAACACTAAATGCTCACCAGCTAGAATCAACTTGACAGCACTTAATGAAAAGGCCATCGAACTATTGTTTATAAAGTGCTCAGAATCATGATCGGTGCATTCCTATCGTTAATCAATGCTATTTAAAAGCTGGTTGATCAAGCTCATCACATAATAATGCTGGAGTATATAAACAGCTGTAGCAACCTCAACAGCTCTCAGTGTGAATCCAAACATACCTGTCCTTCCGATTCCAGCACTGCAATGAACCACTATTGGAGGGCCCCCTGGAGGGCCTGTCCAATCTGGGTACAGCGTTCGTAACGCAAGCTCCTGCCTCTGTTTAACCTGCGCCCGAAAGTCTAACATGGCTGAAGCAGACTTTGGAACCCCGAAATCTGGCCAACTTACGTAGAGGTAATGAGACACCTCTCTACACTCACCAGTCTGTGAGAGAAAAAAAGAAAGAAATACATAATGACAGACAATGTCAAAAGCACAAGGTTAAGCCTAGAACAACGGTGAAAGAATCAGAAGCTTTACCAGGCAATATCAGAGATACAATCAGAACTGGCAATCTGGGGAAAACCCACAAAAGAATCCCATATCATAGCAGGATCATAGTGGAAATGGCTCTTTTCAACATCTCTTCAGGATGTCTGGGGAAATTCTATTTTGGAAGTTTAAACAAACATGTTTTCACATCCTCAAAGTGGAAACAGACACCATGTCCAATTTTGCATCCCAAGCATATTTCGGAATTTTTTTTTTCATTTTTGTGTGATTGATGCATACAGAATGACAACAAAATTCTCTACAATGCACACTTAATAACTGCTGAGATCAGTGGAGAATCAGGTGCATCACTGCTGACTTGATAATCTTGGAATGTAAGCTTTAAAATGTGCATAATTTTTACTTATTTCATGTACAAAAACAACAGAACTTTTGCACATGACTACAGAGGATATTTTTACTCTGGAACTCTGGAATACTCTGCCCTTAGACATTAGACTTGCTAAGTCTAAGACGTATCTGTATGCCTTAGCCTTTGAGGTTGGACATAGCTAATGTTCTCTGTGTTGTTTGTGGATGAAGCTGCACTGTCTTTGGTTTTATGTTGTTTTACTGTTGTGAAGCACTTTTGTAACCTTAGAAAGGTGCTATATAAATAAATGTTTGTTTGTTGTAATTTTTTTAAAAATTCTGTGACTCAGTAATCAAAAACACCAATTATAAAGAAAGTCATTATCACATGAGAAAAAGTCTTGTGTTATAAGTGTTAAATTTTACTCCACATTAGGGTGTGCCTTGCTTTCCCATATCCAAGCACATTTTAAGAAAGACTACTTTTTATTCAGTTCCATTTAGTCTCTTACATCAAATTCTTTCTAGTGTTTCTAGTTTCTTGCAGCACCTGCTTTGCTTTGGCCTCCATCTCTCACTTTCAAACAATTCGCATTTATTATCAAAAAAAAAGAAGCAACAGTTTCAAAGAAACAGTTTTTAGTTCCTGTGCTGAAAGATGGTCGATCTACTTACGTTTTACAACAATTCTACAGGGAACTCTAGCTCCAAATACTTGTGCTGCTAAAGTAGAAAGGCATGGTGTATAGAAACTACAGCAGTCACAAAAATGTTCGGCAGTAACATCATCCCAACAAAGTAGAGCCTCATTCATTTTCGCATATTTTAAAAGCAAATATAAAACTGTCAAGATTAAACACTGAACAGGAAAAACATCAGACTATTGCTTTGACTCTTGCACTTAACAACCAATGACCTCAATTCACATGAGTATGTTTTAGTAAGAGAAAATGGGCTGCGGTTGAGAAAGAGATAAAGGACAGATGAGAGAGAACAGATGAGTGTGAGAAAGACAGACACACCTGACTGTTATAGAGCTCCAGATGTGACAGTTTAAAGTCCTGAAACATCTCAATATGGACGTTTCTCACCAGGAAGTACCCATACTCTTCTGTGCGGCCTGCTTCCAAAGGCCAGTACTGTCCACACTTCACCCGGCCTCGCTCCACAACTCTGAGAGAGGGAGAGAAATTAAGTATGTTAAACGAAGCTAAGTTTTGAATATCACTGGCACCATAGTTGATTACCTAAAGTAGCAGATTAATTTATAATTCATTATTCTGAAGTAATCTGAGAGAAATTCTACATAGCTGAGCAATGGTTAAAAGACACTTCTCAAACCAGATTTAATAATGTTTATAGAGTACTGTGAAAAAAATTCAAACACCACCATTTCATTAACTTAATTTCCATTCACAAACCCAAAACATTTACATTATTCAATTTTCAATGTCAGGAAAAAATTACACAGAAGCCTCAACTACGCATCATAATTTTAACGGAACAATTTCAGTATTTAGTGTGTCCACACTTCTCATCTACTGTAACTTTTTTTTTCAAAGAAATCTGCAGGGACATTTTTCCACACTTCCAAAGTTATGTCTTTGAAGTTGGTTCCATTTTCTGCTTCTCATGATGCAAGTAATCCTAAACAAATTCAATGATCTTGAGGTCTGGACTGTTCTGAGAACACCAGCACCTTTTTTCTTGATCATCTCAGCAGTGTGCTTAGGGTTGTTATCTTGCCTGGAGAATTAATTTCCTCTCAATCAAACATTTTCCAGAGGGTACTGCATGATGTATCAAAATTTGTTTGTACTTATGAGCATTTACAATGCCTTCAATCAAAGGCAAACCAACCAACACCACATACATCTAAAACTTCACCCTCCACCATGCTTGTTGTAACCATTGTAAAGTCTTTCACTGCTTCAGCAGCATGTACACTGCCACTTGTTACTTTCAAAGACCTCAAATTTAGACTCATCAGGCCATTAAACCTTATCCCGTTTCAGTGTTCTAGTCCATTTTTAAATAAAATACATAAAATACTGGCAGAATTTGTATTACACTTTGTGTTATATGTTGGAGGCCTCTGTGTCATTTTTGGAAAAAAGCAAGAAAGAAAGGACAGGAAGAAGACAGAGGGTATATGAGTGGTGTTTACCTTGTCGTCATTACGATGATTAATACCATTTGCTCCCACACCATTCTCCAGAAATCGGCAAACGTTTTTGGCAAAGGCCCTAAAACCACAAGCATTTTATATGCAAGACTCATCATTAACACAAAGCACACACATATAAAAATCCAAACACATTTATTTCTTTCTTCCTCCCCAAGTTATAAGTTGCAGCCGGAATATTTTAAAGAATTAAATGTAATCTATATACAAATAAGTAAATAAATAAATGATACTGAAACAATAAATCTTACCAAACATTTTTGAAGTATTTACAACAACTTCCAGATCAGAGTATTGACAGGTAATACAAAGAAAGCACTTCTTTGTAAGTATTTACAGGCCAAAAGAATGGTGTATCATTGTAAGGCAGTTAGCTCATCATTTCTTAAAGTAGCTGCAGCATGTGACGTTTGTTTATCTGCTGCAGTGCAGACTAAGCGCTGTGAAGGCTGAGTTTCGCAGCAGGGTGTTGCGCAAGACTCTGCAGATGGTGTGCACACCTGAAGCGAACAAATTAGTGTTTCCATCACTGCTGTTTTCTCTGTGATATGACATGACAGAGGCATCATACAAGCGCCAAGAGGTGAACGTGCTCAGCAAATCTCCCTTCTAATTCATTCATTTTGAATGAAGGACCACGAGCGGCGAGCACAAAGTTACAAAATTCGGAGGTGCACACCCATGCGCTACTCATGATGCTTCACGTATAAGCCTAGCTTGACTCACAGTGAAAAAGCCAGTCATGCAGGTGTCGGTGTGAGAAGCAGCTGCGGTGTGTTTTTCCTCTTACATTCGTGTTGTTAATTCGTCTTCTCCAGTGCTCGAATGTCAGAACATCTTTCACAGCACATACGTCCTGAATGTCACTTTAGTTAGTCGAGATTCATACTAACAACGTGTTAAGCTGGGCCTACACTACATGATTTTTACCGGATTTTAACCTCGATTTGTTCCTGGTGACAAATGTTCACAATCTGAAGTGATCTTCCAAGTTGGGTGCTCGATGATGGCGTAGATGATCGGAGGCCCTCCAATATCAGAAGGTTTGATATTTACAACTCAAAACGGGTCGTGCAGTGTGAAATGTCACACACATGACGCACAGAGTGGAGAAAAAGGTGAAGAGACATGCACCCACACCGCCTGAACAGCGGAGCATGGAGAAAGAGCTGGTGTAAACACAGGCAGATAAGAGCCGTTATCATGTACATAATGTATGAATCCAGTGGTCAAGGCGCTCTTTTTACAATTTCAAGTTAAAATTTCATATTTCTCCATCTCTCTGTGATATCACCATTTCTCAACCCCAAATACACAGGTCTGATCCAGTAAGTTGAGCTTTGTTTGTGTCATGTGATCTCTGAAGAGATTTTGAGCTCTTATTAGTAGCGCAAACTCGTTATGTGAGCTACACTCTCTTTGCCTTGTCGTCTAGTGTGAAGGCTAATTCTGTGACAAACTGACGTTAAGTTTGTGATGCTCGTGATGCTTTTAGAAATCTTTTAAGATTGCAGAAGTTGTGTAGTGTACACCCAGCCTTAGTGAAGCTAGTCCACATTAGTCTCAGTACTATTTTTGCGATCTAGACTCTTCAATGCTTCAAATGTAATGAGATGATGAATCGCATGGGGGGAAGGTCCAAGAAATCCCATGATTTTTCCAATACTTATTGTTTTGCATGACTTTTCCAGGCCTAAAAAACCAAACTTCTTTAAGGATTTTCATGACCGTCCGAACTCTGACATAGCTTCAGCTTAACTGAACAATGGTAGGTAGATCACCAGGACCAGGTCTGGGCACTTCTGGTATAAGAAACATCAATCAGCATACTTACTAACGTCAGCCAAAAGAGCAGTAACTTCTCTTTCTATTTGCATGAAGTTTAGTAGGTCCTGCTCATTTACTAAGAATTCACTCATATTTTCACAATCTTTGGGGTGTCAGAAATATCCCACTAAAGAGCTATTTCCTCTAGTCCAAAACAATTAAGAGGATATTCACCAGTAAATTACATCATATATGAAATACTATGATCAAATAAAGACGTTTCTCACCCTGAGTAGCGATGTAAGCATTTGTCATCTTGTAGCCATCCATGAAACTTGCATTAATGTAGTCAGATGTCTGCATGAAAAAAAAACTCCTTCAGAAAACTATGTAAGAAGAAGGACTGCTTTAAACAGTGCAATTTTTTAACATCTCTTTACAGACTAGTTTCTAAATGAAATCCTATAGCAAGGCATCAGAGTATTTTATATATTTAAAGCCATGGCTCGCAGATGCCTCATTGCAAATGAAAACATGGATTTCTCAGGCTCTAATAGATCAGTGTGGACCATTTTGCTTTGTCCATTACTATTTTTGCAGTCAGACAGACAGAAGTGTTTCAGTAGTAATTTTCCTAAAAGAACCGACTACAATGGTAGTCAGTTACAAACTAGTGGATATCAGTTGATTAAAACAGGGTAAAATATAAGTGGAGTGATGCTGACCTCATCATCCTCATCGTTGAGAGGACAAAGTCGCACGCGAGATTCGTCCAAACAGAGGACGTCACTGTAGCGATTCTTTATTTGGTTAGCTGGTTTCCTGTTGGAACAAGCATCACAGCGTTACATATGAGGGGGACAAACTCTCCCGTGACTATTTCCCTCTCCATTAGGTGAAACATTCTTGTAAATAATGGCTGCCAATTCTGTTAGTTTGTGACCTCTCTAGATTACACTTCAGTCAGGGACTGAATGTTTGGACATCCCTGCGTTAAAGAGGAACTTGAATCAATTTCCATATATCAACAGATACTGAATAAAGAAAACAATGGGCAACAAAATATGAAAGTAATGGGCATGGCGAATAAAGGTGTAAAAACCCATCAATGCATCAATCTGAAGGTGATGATTTAACTGCATCGATCTGAGAATGTCAGACAACTGCAGTTAATGCTAATAACATTACTAAAAGATGTGCTCAATTTGTGACCAAAAATAAACACTTTCAAGCAACTGTCACAACAAAAATGTTTAGTGTATTTCTTTGTCTCTACTATGTTGCTGTGTAAACAGTTCCTTCAATTACTTTTATAAACTCCAAGTATTTTTAAAAAATAACAAAAGAATCCAATCACAACATTTGAGATGTAATGATGTTGAGATGCACTTTTCTCCTGAATGTGAACCTGCAAGTGAAACACATTATCAGGGATGGTCACTGAGCTAGTTGATCATTATGATAAGTGGGGATGGTGGGAAGTGGAGATAAAACGTGACGTTATACATTAATATTATTTTTCCTTGCCCGCTAGAGCACATTTTGACTGAAGATTATGGAAAACCAAGATTTTTGTCTTTTTAATTGTATGGTGTAACTAAGGTCATGAACTAACAAAATAAAAAAAGTCAATTTTGATTTGGGGTTGCCTGGAATCAAATCAAATCACTGTGAGGTCAGATATTTACACCCGAAACTGCAACGTATTTGGTTAAAAGAAATCAAATTCTGCTTAACTTCTTCTACTTGTGAAGGCCCATGAGCTTGCTAATGCAATCAGCATTGTAATCATCATTTGCAGCATTCAATATCTCACTTGGAGTAGTCGAAGGTTTCCAGCAGGCGGTTCTTTGCGGATCTCCTCGTATTCCTGGTAGATGCCTTTCTTTTTCTTGCGTTTGATGTGCTGCACCAGTTCCTGCACAGTCATGCCCCCTGGCTCCGCGACATGTATGGACGTCACCGATGCCTCCCCACCCATTCCTGGCAACCAGCTCATGTCCTGGACGGGGCTGCGGGACAGGGGTGTCTGCCTTGAGGATTTCTGAGGAAGGGGCGGGACTCCATCTCCTGCATCCTCTTCGAAAAAGTCACCTTCCTGCTGGCTGTCCTCGGCACCATTGCCTTCTTGCCTGCAGTTATCGACAGGCATGCCACTTTAGTCACCGAGGCGCCCGCCATGTCTGAGGTGTGTTTTTGGTGCAGGGGTGTGTCGGGCGGCGTGTCAGACTGTGGGGGAGGCTGGTGCCCGCGACCATTTACAACGTTGGCATTCGAGCCTGTGATGAGCCCTGACCCTGGCAGCACTGACCCGTTCCAGTGGGCATGCCTGTGGTTCTGCAGGTTTGCATTACCATCATCCAGGTGGGGGCAGTTGGAGTTAAGTCCGTCTCCAAGGAGGGTGGCCCCCACCTGGGCGGAGGTGTTGGCAGTGATGGGGTTACTGTTGGCCGACTGGTTTTGTTCAAGGGAGTAGGAACGCAATAAGCTGCCCAGGCAGTCCGCAGTGGCGTAGGGTGAGTTGGTGGGGTTGTTGGGGCTGGAGTTGACGCATGACTGGATCCATGCAATATGGCTGTACTGTGATGAGCCTCCAAGGTGCTCTGGGAGGGAGCTGACTGGGATGTGATTGGCCAGTTCATGAGCTTTTACTGTACATACCTGAGAGAAATAAGAATCTACATAAGAACAAAAGCACAAATATTTAAAAACTTTATATACTTGATCATATTAAAACAATGACGAATTTGCTCAATTATTCAACCCCTTTGAAAGTTCTCAACTGATTGAAAACGATATTTGCAGATATATTTGTGATCCGTACATTCATAAAATGAATTTTCAAAGTCAAAAGATAATTGTTTACAGAAGTGTTAAAAGATATACTGACTGGGAAAACAACAGGGCTAAAAAAAATGTGTCAATACCCTTTCTAATGAGTGGCTCTGGATATTTCAGGAACATTCACTCCTAACAGGTGCAAGCCAACTTTCCAACAATCAGTTTATCAAATTTCTTTTCTGCTATAAATGTCCAGGTCAACTGCAAGCTGTGTTGTTGTAAGGAGGAAACATCTAGGAGCAACAACAGCTCTGAGGTGCAGTGGTGGAAATGTGTTCTCTGGAGTGATAAATCACAGTTTAGTACCTTGCAGCCTGACAAATTAATCTGGGTTTGGGGGGATGCCAGGAGAACATTACCTGTCTGAATGTATAGTGTGAACTGCAAAATTTGGTGGAGGAGGAATAACGGTCTCAAGCAGGTTTTTGGTTTAGGCTGGGCCAATGAAGGAAATCTTAATGCAACAGCAGACAGTGACATTCTAGAGGAATGTGTGCATCCAACCCTTGGCAACAGTTTGGAAAATGGCCTGTACAGTTTTAGCATGACAACACTTCCATGCACAATGCAAGGTCTATAAAGACACTTTGCTGAGTTTGGAAGAACTACACTGGCCTGAAAAGAGCTCTCACTTCATCCCATCCAACACCTTTGGGATGAAGTGGAATGCTGACTGCTAGCCAGGCAATATCACCCAACATCAATGCTTGACCTCCCTAATGCTCTTGTGGCTCAATGGAGCAAATCCCTGCAGTCATGCTCCAAAAATGGGAAGTGCTCCCAGATGACTGGAGGCTGTTATGGCAGCAAAGGGGAGGTCTAGCTCTATATTAACACGAGTGTGGAGGGCTATAATCTTCAAGCCATGTAGCATAAGCGTATCATTTATAATCCAGAAAATGCCGTTAAGTTTCAAAAGGGTTGAAAAAGTTTGCAAGGCATCTTTTTGTATACAGTACTATTATATAAATGGATACTAGTTCAAAACAGAAGTATTGTTATATGTCTGCTAAGGTGACATACAGAGTGAAATGGACATACCCTCTCTCTGAGTTTCTCTCGCACAAAAAGACGTAGTACGGCAAACGGAGCTCTGAACCAGAGAGGCGATGACACGATGAATACACACTTTAATCGGGCAGGGAAAGCACCCTTCACATAAATGAAAGTAATGTAAGTACTGACACCAATAGTAGGACAGCTTAATCTTTATAACAGCTGTGGCCCTGTGCAATCAAAATGTTATTCTTAGTGGACAAAGAAACACTTACTTTGAGGAGGTTCAAAATCTTCACACAGAGTTCGTAGTCAAAGTTGGCATAGGTTGAGTTTGTCATGTCATAGATGAATATAAGACCATCTCTTTGAGTCTGAATACTTTAGATACACATGCAAAAAATATTTAATTAATAAACAGTTAATTACTAAAGAATTACACATTAGGGTAAAATAAAGGCTAGCAGGGCAACAGCTTTAAAAAAATTAAGATAACATGCTCTATAATAATCAACATGTAAACAGTCACTAACAGAACTCATTCAACGGACAGTACAAGACACATACACCATAATAACAAACTGTGTAGTGATAATAAACTAACATGTACTATATGCAAGTCTTTTTATCATGATTTCCATTTTGAATTTCCTAAAGTTTTACCAAGTGTGTAGTGTATTTAGTGACCAATGAATATCTGTTCAACTCAAATGTACAGTGGATTTAAAGGGATGCATGTCTTACCTCTCTATGGCCTTGTCCAGCTGATATATGATGGCCTGAAGAACAGCCTTATGGGTAGTATCATCGGGCCGGTGGAGGCGAGCAGTGAAGAGTGCCAAGGCTGCACCCTTTGCATCACGCCCTGGCTACACACATCCAGACAAACAAATCATAAAAAATTCAACAGAAATGCAATAGCACATATTATGAAGGGCTCACAGCATTTACTGGCCATGCACACAGCCATTAACCATGCTGGTTTGAACAATTTGTGGTCACGAATGACACTATGGTACAAATGCAATCCAAACAGAACAAAAAGTTGACTTGATTCTGAACTTTAGTTTCAACAGAATAACTTATTATTTTACTTGTTATTCTTCTCCCTTCCTTTCATGATCACTAATTCAACTAAAAATATAATTAATGTAAATGTACAAGCAGGAATCAGTGTGGAATGTAGAATCATACTGCTTCAAAATTATGCAGAAAGAATTATGGCTGTTGAATAAAAAATCTTGTATCTAAAAACAGACTTACCAGAACTGTGAATTTGCCACTGAGCAGCTCAGTCCTCAGAGGTTCTTCATTAGGATTAATATTGTAGATACCTTCCTTTATCCTAGTATTCTAAACATAAACATATACAAGTAAACACACATTATAATCTGACACAAACCACAGTGTGGCCCTGCTGCCTAATTAGCAAAAAGGGAGCAGTGAGAGTGTCTCATGTGAAAACCACTAAATTATTCTTCAAATATCTTCATCTTCTAAGCTGCTTATCCTCCTGGGTCGAGGGGGTGCTGGAGCCTATCCCAGCATTCACTGGGTGGAAGGCAGGAAACACCCTGAGCAGGTTGCCAGTCCATCACAGGGCAGACATAGAGACATCTACACTCACACACACACACTCACACCTAGGGGCAATTTAGTATCGCGGCACATAAAAACACAACTGGATGAGCAAGAAATCCGACAGGCACACTCTGCATTAAAAGCTAGGTTAGGTCAGGAGTCGACAACCCAAATGTTAAGAAGAGCCATTTTGTCCTTTCACCAAAAATCCAACCAGCTTGGGATCCACAACATTTAATGTCCAATATGTCTCAGTATGCGATAATGTCCTAGTATAGGCTAAAAATATGAACGAAAATGCAGACTTACTTTGCTCTGCTTTAAGATTTAGCTATAGCCGCTTTCCTCCCATTGCCGCCAGAGAACTTTTCTTCAAAAGTAGACGAGTTTCTTGTAAAATGTCTCCCAACATTCAACTGTTTTACAAGGCTGAAGTCACTACTTATTCGCCAGCTTCTTGTTCGAATTTTATCGTTCCACCTTAAATTCTGCCTGAGGTGCCAGAATGTAAATGCGGCACCATATAAGGTGGACCAGGAAAATTCGAAAGAGAAGCTGATTTTATCTTCGCAACTTTTTAGTGTTTGACAGTCTCTTGTTGCAGATTTAACATACCAGGAAACCAACTGCGGTGCTTATAAATGCTAATAAGTCCATTTATCTCCAAATGTTCGTCTTAAATCTCTCTCTTTGCCTTTTCGTTAGCTACTAGCTAGGCGAGACTTCGTTGCTAGGTGACTTGCAGTCTGCACGCCAGTTCTCAGTCGCACATGCCTGTCTCAAAGATATTTTACTGACCCAGCACTCCCCACTCTCTACAACGAGACCAAAACTTATAAAAACACTAAAGAAAACGGGTAGGACAGCTCTAACATGTGCTGCGTGGACATCCTTTGCCACAGGATCTTATTTCACCATAACTGTGCATTTTATCACAGATGAGTGGCAGCCTGCGTCTCATGTGCTCCAAACAAGAGCAGTGAATGAGAGCCTTCTAGTTCACTTGCCACATCACTTCTTTGTTTTATTAATAAAAGATACTGGAAGTAAATTCATTATGGATCATTACAAATACTTTGCTTTAAAAGTACCAAGTCCTCACACAGTGAGAAAAAAGAAATCCTGTATAGAAAACAAAGATGCATCAAGATGCATCGATAATCGTTTTATAATCGCATCGCAGCCCTCTGAATCGTAATCGTCCTGGATGCTGGATCTCAGGGGTCACTATGCAGGTACATAGTGTTAGTGCAGTAATACCTAAGGCTTGCTTACTGTAGGAGAGCTGGAAGCTGCATATCGAATAATGATAAACCTGCGAAAATGAGGTGTTGTGTTACTTTTTGCAAAAACAGGACAAAGAAATCTACATGTAGTTTGATACGCTGCCACAGATTTCCTACTAATGCAGACACATGCAATCTCTTGCCTTTGGCAGCGAACCACAAACAGAGATGTTCAGTTAAGTTCCTATGCAAAATATCTTGTGTATGTGGTGATAATTTTTCACCTGACAGTTACGAGGAAGGTCTCCAGCAGGATATTCTAAAACCAAGCACATTTTTACGGATGACACCTCAAAGACGGGAATCTGAGGGAAGTGCAGTTCAGTTTTTCTTTGTCTTTATTGTGCTCACTTAACGTCATGGGATATGTAATGCTAGCTAAGAGAACAAGGCTGAAGTTCCATTCCACTTTAAATGGTGCAGCAGTTACGTTCTAGTGTCTGAGATGCCACAATATAACTGCTGCACCATTTGAAGTGGAACAGAAAATTCAAATAAGAAGCTAACTTCATCTTCATGTTTAAAGGTGGTCTGAGAAGTCACTAGTCACTAACACATTCCCTTGTGCACATATTCAGGTTCAAACAAATACAGTCGAAGCTCAATTGTGCAGAAAACATGGTCCTCAAATTTGCAATAAGACACTGAATTGACTTTCTGACTCCACTCGCTTACCTTCTCTACATCGGTGTTCTGAATTCTCTGAGCCCTGTCCGAGCCCAGAATGATAGCAAATGTGCTCAGGAAAGAAGTGATTCAGGGTATCCTAAATGGCTGTCCCTTCTTTCAGCGACATGGAGAAGTACTTTTTATACTGCATATGAGTCATACTGTGTTCTAAATTACACTGACTTGTCTGCATGACCTGAATTAAGAATTGGACGCAGTTTGAGTAGGTTGAGAAAAGTTTTAGACATGTATTTATAGTCCAACAGTTTGGAAGATGACTTCCAGTATACGTTAGCAATATTAGCTCCAGTTCTAAACTAGGACAACAAACATGTCTCAGCTAATCGACTGCATGTGGTGTAAGTGGAAAATGAAGTCAATTCGATTTTTTGCCAAACTATCCATTTAAAACCAATGATACAAAGGTACACTAGTCACAGTGAAATAAAACAGCACTCGAATGAAGCTGTGCTTGTTATGAAGAGGGGTCAAGAAGAAATTATACCCTACCTTGTAAGCCTGGAAGAGGTCTATGGCTCTACGGACATCAAACTTTCGCGCCATGAGGAACTTGACTGCAGTGATTTGACTGACGAGGGCGGCATTCTGTGACTGTTCTCTACATCTCACCTCAGCCAGAAACTCCTCCACTGCCTGAGAAAAACACAGATAAAAACATGCCGAATTCATCTGCACATCACCTGCAGCACACACAACTTCCATTACTGCTTACCAGTCAAAAATCAGTGAACATACAACTAGCACACTTAAAAGCATCAGCACTCTTGCACTCATAATCTACAGCTAGCTAAACAGTCAAGTATTCTTACACCTCTTGTACAAGCTGTTTTAAACTTTGACTAAACTAATGCCTCCCTGGGGGCTTGGAACAAACCCTGCCCTGCATCTGTTTAAACTGGAAATCATAACACATTTTTCTTTCACACTGTGACAGATTTTAGAGTGCAACGCGGCATCAGGGAGGGACGTTCAGCTAGCTGAGCTTTTTCTCTCAAAGACAGAATAAGAAAGGTGGGAGGAGGAGGTCAAATATTATATTATCAATTAATAAAATCCTCCCACCTGCTGGTGCAGAGGGACGTTACTGAAGCACAGATCTTTCAATCGAATATTAGAAGATTTTTTTTAATGATGTGATTTGACACTTTGCTTTTGGGGAAAGCCAGCCCCGCTCATTAACAAGCCCATTCTGAGATAAAGTGGGGTTGCCTGAAGATGAAACCATGAAAATGTGCACAACAGGGGGTACGAGGCTGGGAACCTGTTGACTAAACTAAAGTATGGCCTCAGCTTAACTGTCAGTTTTTGCCACAAGTTATCAGTTACAATTAGGGAGGATTGACAAAAAGAGCATCTTCTCGAATCCCAACTAACATACAAACTGTGAGGAGTACAAATTATGTACCCTCGACCATTCATGGCAGGGCACTGTAAGGCAAAAAAAAACTTATTTATTTAGCACTATCAACATTACACATAAAAAACTCAGATAGGTTCACTGGTGGTTATGGATAGTAAATAAAATGGCTATATTTATGTTGCAGACATCGTGACCACAGGTTCACTATCACCACCACTATGAAAGAAATCTGAGTTGGTAAGTTTCTCTACAATAAACCATTTCACGTAAACCACTCTGAATGACTTTGTTTACATCTCAGAGTTATTCATGAATAATTTTAAAAATTGGTGGAATTCCCCTTTATACGCCCCCAGATGTCTGGTTCCTCTCCACAGGTAGTCCACAGGTATCTCTCCACTGGAACATTTCGCATCAAACCATTCTGAATGACTCTTTTACATCTTAACCCTAGAATCATGCAGGCATATTGGACAAAAATTCACTTTAAGTGGAGACTTTTAAGCATGCAAGCGTTTGAAATACGTAGTAAAACAAGAGGAGAATATAGAACAGACAGTTTTATGCAAGAGACCTTATAGCGGGCTAATACAGGGCTGCTGAGTGTGGATGGATATCCCACATTATGAAAATACTGAGACCTATTATAGAAAAGGCTTTGCAAGAGATCAGCATAAGCTAGCTAAATGTGTCCTACCTGCAGTGGCAGCAACAGTGTGCAGAACTGACAAGCAGTCTATCGTTAGCTGAGGCTGAAATGTTTCTTATAATTAAATTCACTCCCTTTCCGTCTAAAAGCAATTTAGCAGGCACGCTAACTAGCCTCGCTAGCGGTAAGCTGCTTCAGAAATGTGACGGACCTTTCCTATGTCTTTCCTTAAGCTTTAGCTGCCTGTGACAGGACTCGCACTAATTACAAATGAATGTGAGATATATTCAAACGCCTCTGTCGACCATTAATAAGAAAGTCAGTAAACATGGCTGAGCTTAGCTCAGTATTTCCCGGGAAAGGTGTTAGCAAGTTAGCTTGCTAACTAAAGCGAACACGGGTTAGAAAACAGCCGCTGGGCCGCGTCTCCCAGGACTAACCGTTCACGCTGTGAAGACGACAGATCACATTCGGGTTTGTCAGTTACGACAAACGGTTAAAACGGCCATAAACACTGCCTGAGGAATGAGGCGGGCGCGGTGAAGCCTGTGTAAGAAAAAAAGAAGAAGAAAACGTGAAGGTGTCTTACCACCTCTTCTTGAGTTGTCAGGGCTTCCGCCATCTTGAAGCCTGAGCAACGTCTGCGGGCGCGCGCCCTTGGCCGTCATGAACGCGCCGCCGCTCCGAGAGCTGCAGTCGGGGACGCGCACTGCGGTGTGCCGGCGTTCGAAGGATGATTCCACATAAAAGTTAACGTACAGACGAACAGCGGTGCTGTCGAGCTTCTCTTCTTCTGAAATGTTTACAGCGGCGTTACGTAACTCAGTGTGCGAGACGTTTAGAGAGGAAGAATGCCTCGCATGTCAGTCTCGTCTGTCATAACTTGTATTTCAGCATTTGAGACCTCTGCCTTCAAACCCGTACAATAATACATGTACGCCTGAATGGTACCATGAATTACAATGTGATCCTGAAAAAGAGAATATTCCCACACAAGTGTATCACCGGCCGGTTAGCTCAGTTGGTTAGAGCGTGGTGCTAATAACGCCAAGGTCGCGGGTTCGATCCCCGTACGGGCCAACATGTTTTCCTTATAGCCATTAGTGAAGTGGTCGTTTAGGTTCAGGGTTCAAACTAATTTTAATGAGTCCCTTAAGCATAAATGTCTGTTACATTATGTATGGTATTTGCTACCTGCCTTACGTAATTTTCTCTTTACAGTTCAGTATTCAGAGGTGAGTGATAACTCCTTGCATGCTCATATGCACTATATGGCCCAGAAGTCTGTGGACACCTCTCCTAATTACTGAGTTCAGGTGTTTCAACCACTCATTGCTAACGGGTGTACAAATTCAAGCACACAGTCGTGGTCTTCATAGACAAACAATAGCAGTAGAATGGGTTTCTTTGAATGTGTTTGAATGTGGCACTATCATATGATCATAAGGTGCCACCCTTGCCACAAGATCATGAGATTTCTGACCTGGGGCAAAAAGGCAACAACACCTCTGCCACGAACCAGTAGCTTCACACCAAGCGCTGAAGTGTGTACCTATCCTCTGTTGCATCACTCACTGCAGAGCTCTAAACTGCCTCCAAAAACAACATCAGCACATTAACTGTGAGTTGGGAGCTTCATGAAATTGGTTTTCATGGTTGAGCAGCTGCTTACGCTTCACTATCTGGCAGTCTGATGGACACATCTGGGTTGGGTGGATGCCAGAATGCAACATACCCAAATGCATACTGCCAACAGTAAAGTTTGGTGGTGGAGGGATAATGGTCTGGGGCTGTGTTTCAGGGTTTGGGCTTGACCTTGTTGTTCCAGTGGAGGGTAATGCAAAAGCATACAAAGACATTTTAGACAATAATAGGCTGGCAACAGTTTGGGGAAGGCCGTTTTCTGTTCCAACATGACTGGTCCCCCAGTCCCCCTTGTTGTGAAGGAGTTCCAGTGGCCTTTGGAATTAATTGGAACCTCAATTATGAGCCAGGCCTACTTTGTCAAACATCAATGACTGACCTTACAAATGCTCTTTTGTCAGAATAGGCATGAATTCCAACAGACACAATCCAAAATCTTGCGGAAAGCCTTCTCAAAAGAGTAGACGTTAGAGCCGCAAAAGTGTTGGGAGGGTTAGGGTTGGGGGCAAGTCTATATTAAAGCACCTGGTTTTGGAATGAGATGTCCAACAAACTCATGTAGCAGTGATGATGAGGTGATCACAGACTTTTGGCCATATAGTGTATATATTACAGGGCAATTTTCCACCAATTTCTGCACATCTAAATGGTTAAGCTATAAACAAAGGCAATTCAGGGTGGTTTGATGTGAAATGATGTGAAAACTTGGTAATGTTACAAGAATGTAAGTATATTTATGAGAAAACTACTTACATCAGCTGTACAGCTTTGCAATTGGTCATACATCTAACCTTACACGCCCATTTAGTTTAGATGAAGAGTACACCAAAAAGAGAGGAACTGCGTCTATCAATCATCACTTCTTATGCTGATAGATGCTGGATATACTATAAGATCTCACTGCAGTTCTATAAGTTACTCAGTACTTAACCTGCATCTGTACTTCTACTCAAGTTGTTTCTTGAAAAGATATTATTACTTGAGACTTTATTTCAGAGAAATAAAACACATATTTGAGTATGAGTTCAGAACATTCTACCCACCCCTACTAGAAATAACGTATCAGCACTTGTTTAGATCAGGACTGATTAACATTTTATCTCTGTAGTAACAACACACAATGCAGATTATGTGCAGTTTCTCTCCAACTACAAGACCACCACTCTAGTAAGTAAAGAAAAAATACATTTATTTAAAGACAAAGACCAGGTTGTTCAGAGATATGCTTGCTTCAATCATTCATAATCTTCTGTTTCCTCTTCAGTCTTTGGGCCGGTTGCTTTTGGATTTCCTTTGAAAGAAATGTGAACAAATATTACACTCAAGACTTTGTAATCTCCCAAGAAATCCTACTGATATGAATAATGCAACAAACATATTGAGTATACATACGGGGCTTCTGGCTTAAGAATCACCACTTCCTCCTCTTCACTGTCTGAGATTACCATCACTTCTTCTGCAAAACAAGAAAACCCACACATACGCTAAGAAACTAAGAAAGAGTAGGGCCAGCTTTACACGGTGAAACTATCATGCAGCTAGATGCATGTTGTAAGCTGCTTTCAACATATTTCCAAGTAACTTGACTGTTACACAAAGCAGTTAAAGTTGCATGAAACACATTCAGTTACTCCACAATTTAGCTAAATTGACAGCTTGTGTTTTTTGATGCATCGCTAAACAGTCATGTGCAAGGTGTTATTTAACACTGCAATATTTTTATCATGTTTGTATAATTTTTTTTTTAAGTGTTATTGCCATCTTTATGCCTCACATATCCTATTCTAGAGGACTACAAGTCTATCGAGGACTGCCAATCCATCTCCTCTTCTGTAATAATTTTCATTATTTTGTCGTTCCAAAGAGTCTGTGCTCAGTGTAAAACTAGGAGGCATCAAGAGAGGAGAAAAGGAATGATCTAGCTATGTAGATCACAATAACACCAAGAAAACAAAGTGGAATGAATAGTGGCATAAGCAGTTGTTTACAGAAATGTGACCTTCAAAAACTAGTTTGTAGTCTTGGCTCAGGTAGCTGACAAAGCAAAAAAACTACCATGCGAACTTGCATAAATTGGATCAGGGGCATCTCCTTTTGAACCGCCCCAAAAAACAGGATCTTTTTTATTATTTTGTCCATTGAACTGGTGAAATCAATCATTTGAAACTGTGTTATTCAACATGATCATGTGACGTTATCAGTGCTTTGACTGGCTTCTTCATGAAACTCCTGCACATATTGCAGCTGAGTTTCAAAGGAGTTGTATTGTGCAACTCAAACTCTGAAACTTAGTTCCTGTAAGCTTCAAGCAACTAAAGAAAATTCAAAGTGAAAGTTTCATGCAACGATAGTTGCTTGAAACCTGCATGAAACCAAATTTTATGACATAGAACCTCCCCCAACACATTTTAAACTCCCTGCAACCAATGCAACTTTGTGAAGAAGAGTTTCATGAAATAGCCAATAAAAACGTGAGCAGTGCGTCATATGATCACGTCGAACGACATACATTCAAAATAGAAAAGAAAATAAAACAGAAGATGGTTTATTGGACAGCTGAAAAGGGAGACACCGAATTGATGAAAATGCTGTCAATATGTAAATTACACCACATGGATGACTTCAAAGTGAGAACCTCAAAGTGAATCAAAAATACTCTTGTGGAGTAATTGTGTTGCGTGCAACTTTGTTTGAACTGTTTCGCATGATTGTCAGGTTGCCCAGAAATTTTGTTGCATGCAGCTCACAACATGCAACTAGTTGCATGATAGTTTAATGTGTAAAGCCAGCACAGCAGACATACAAACCCAGAAACACAAACACACAGTACCTTTCTTTTTCTTCTTTCCATCTGTCCCACCCTGCAACTCCTCTTCCTCATCCTCCTCCTCTAGGCCCCAGGTGTTCTGGAGCCCCTCACCCACCTGCCCAGTTCCCGTGGCAACAATAACAGGCGAAGGCACGCTGATCGAGAGTTAAGGCTCACTAAAATAAGTGTGAAATGGTCAACCACACAGAGCATGCAGCAGATGGAACTGCACATGTTGGAAGAGTTTCACTGGCCCATTAGAATGCTTCATATTACTCTACAATTTGTGAAAAATGAGATATGATTGCAAATGATTAGGCCTAGAACTACTGAAGATTTTCATTCTTACTAATATTTTCTTTCATATTCAAGTATTCCACAAAAAAAGAAAAGCTAACATGTTTTTTTAATGTAATGATTTAATAATATTGTTATTTAGTATTACTATTATTATCCAATAATTATTATTCATTTATGAACATTATACTACAAGATAATGAAAAAAACACTGAAAACATGTTATTAGCAGAGGAAACAGTGTCTTTATACTGAAAACAGCTTGTTGGTCATATCTTGTCAGTAAGCGAGTGGGTGACCACATTTTAAATTCTATACGAAGTTTTTTAAGCAGCTCCAAAAACACGCCCTAAACTCGGCTGCATTCGTCTTACTGCCTGGTGCAGTTTTAGTAGATTTCTTTCTGCTCCGGATGGCCAGTTTGCCGTCACTTATTCTCTGAAATAAATACGGTTAAGAGCGAGCTAGCTCACAGCCCAGAGCAGTAAGCAGGCTGACTGCACCTGGCGATTGAGGCTGTGTTGAGACTTGGCAGGTTTGATTTTTGAGGCGAAACCGACCGAACTCTGGTTTGACCGCACAAATAAATAATATATCGAAGCTATTACAGGGATTTCACCCATGTAAAACCAAAGTAACGCAGGGAGTTTCTTGGATAATTGCTATAACATCACAAGACAGACAAAACAACACAATGAGTCTAGATAAGACAGCATGACTCACAAAGTTCAGTGGACATTAATCGCATTACTTGTAGAACTAAAATGCAACAATATCATATTTTGCTTTGGTCCAGACCAAAGGAACCAAACTACAAGTACAAATGTGCCGTAATACTAATATTTTCACACTTAAGTCGTATTCGGCATTTTCTTATTTGAATTATCTATTCCACCGTAAAAAAACGGTGCCTGTTCAAGGGGCAACAGAAAAAGAAGCTGGCAAGTAGGAAGACATTTCATCATTGTAGCTTTAAAACAGAGCTCTAATACAGGCTGCCAGGAACAGAGACCCGACAACCCGACTTCTGACTACTGCCATCACAGTGACTTTGACAGAAACAGATCATCTGATCGTCATGAAAATAAGATAAGCGTAAACATTGCTGTTCTATTTGACGTCCAGGCAGATTATTTTGCGATACTGGTGACTTGCTAGGGTTTAGCTTCATAAACAGAACTTTATTTCCCAGATAAAAACCTATGCTGTGTGTGTTTTCATAAAACAAGTCAAATTCTAAGTTTTAATTCTTTTTCTGTTTTTGATTTTTTAAATGATGAAATTTTATCAAATATTGGTCGCAGCCCTTTAAATTATGCCTGCCAGCCATAGCCTGCTAGCTAAGACCCCTTAGCAACTCACAGCAGTTACAACAGCCCATAGAAATAAACATGTTCTACGAAAAACAGCATCAACTTAAGTTAAAAAAAAATTTGTTGTAGTTGAGTGTCATGGTAGCAAACAATGACAATTTACACATCAACCTTTCTGCACCTGCTCACTTTCAACTGCAGGAACAATTAGCTAACGTTAATGACAGCTCATTTCACCACTAATTCATCATGTCTCCTGCATTCACTAGGGTGTGCACAGCATTAATTATCATGGTCACCAAAAGAGGTACATAGGCCTATTCAGACATACATTATATGGTCAAAGTATGTGGACAACTGACCATCACACCTATATGTACTTGTTGAACATTCTATTCCAAAACCATGAGTATTAATTTACACCTGTTAGCAATGAGTGTGGCTGAAACACTAACTTGATTATTGGGAAGTGTGTCCGCATACTTTTGGCCATAAATTGTAGCTTTCAAGATTCAAATGTACGTTTTCTGTATTCGAATGTGCATATTTTTCTGTGAATTTTACAAACATTGGAATGTCAAATTTTATAGTGCACACAAAGAGGAAAGACAAAGTGTCTTGGTAAGCCATATTACAATTAAACTCCGAAAGATACGCTTCAGAGGGAGCTTCTGCTTTGCTGACAATTTCATCAGCCGTCTCTTCAATGTCCTTCATCTCCACTGGAGCCTCCTCTCTTTTCAGGGCCGTGATTCGCTCCTTAGGTATGGACTCAGCAAAGCCAAACTTGCCACCCTCTTTCCTGAACCCAAATTGTTCCAAAAAAGGAAGAAAATGATATTTGGGAGATGCATTTAGTAACAATATTTCAGTACAGTGCAAGTATAGAGACCATTCTGTGCCTGTCTGAGCCAGTACATTTCTCTACAATTCATCATTTCACATCAAACCACTCTGAATGACTCAACGACCAAATTATGTAGAAATTTTGAAAAATCAGCAGAATATGTTTATTTTTTAAAGCTAATCGTAACAGCAATCGATATGACATGGAAACAAAAACAACTTACCTGACTTGTCGGTCATTTTCCAAGGCTTTGTTGATGAGCTCAGTGATTTCAGACACTTTCACACTAGCTATTTTACTGCAGCGAAGGACCTGAACACAGACACACAAATAAGCATGTTTGTACTGCTGTTCTTTTAAAGACAGTATTTTAGATTCCATGCTTACTCAGACATCTGTCACAGTACTTATGCTCACATATTTATAATAATAATAATAATAATAAAATAAATAAAATAACAACAATAATTTATGATTTATTTATTTACTTATTTAAATTCATTTATTTATTTTTATTAAATAAGCAACTCATCATGTATATCTAAAGCATGTGGATGTAACTCACTCATACACATTTGGCAGTCTGAAGTTTGTAGCCTGTTGCTAAGCTCTCGTAGCAGTTTTGACAGTTCACGGCAATCAACATGTTCTACATCAATTTCGGATTCAAACTAAATAGAATCTGATTATCTTTTTCTAACAATGAAACGTGACTCTTTTTTAATGTTTGGGTAATGTGATCTAAATTCTGATTGTTAAAAATTCAATACTATATATGTGGGTTGAACAATGACAAACTGTTGCTGTGCTGTGTTTTCACTAAAGTTGAAAACTAACAGTTCAAATCAACATGGTTCACATAGCATGCCACCACTGGACTTTGGAGTGTCCATATACCTCGACCACATAGTGAATGTTTATTCAGAAAATGGCTTTGAGATCCTGGTGGGACTGCATTTTAAATTCACTGAGTTGCCAGTTCATTAGGAACTTTGTACCTTAACTCACCACACACTACCACATGGGTGTCACTGCTGTGCTGAGAATAAGCCACTATCCAAATAATAACTGTTCAGTGGTGGTCCTACAGTGGTCCCTTTCCACTGATTGATGAGGTGGAGGGGGACTGATAAATTGTGCATCAACAGATGAGCAACAGTCAGTAACTGTAACCCTCCAAAGTACACCTGTATGGTAGGAGTTTCTGATAAAATAGATAGATAGAACTTGCCAATGGCCAATGTGTGGAGCTACAAGGTACCTAATAAACTGACAACTGGGTGTATATAAGAAAAACATGATGTCAGACAAACATACTGTTTACACACCTGGTCTTTTAGCAGCATGATGCCTCCGCTGGACTGAACGGAGCATATCTCTCTGTGTTTGTTCATGGCTATGACCAAAAGACCGTCCATGACAAGCTCCTCTTTTTCACAGGGATCCACAAGCAAATAAGTACTATGGGGGAAGAGAGAGCAAGACAGATAGAAAGAGAAAAAGAGCGAGAGCAGCAGCCATGTTTACAACCTACACTCTCAGAAATAAGGGTATGAAACTGTCACTGGGGCAGTACCCCTCCTGTCACTGGGGTGGGACCCTCAAGGGTACATCTCACTACCTTTAGTCAGGGAACATAATTGTATCATAATCCATTGAAATTATATTTTCTAACTTGTACTGACTCCACACACCCCGTCTCGTCTCCAGGCTTTTTATTTTATTGTTCTGTTTTACACATTAGGTTATGAAAAGATACAAATATATACTTTTTCCACTAGGGAAAAAACTTGTTTAAGGTTCACAATTGGACCTTAAAACCACTGTTGTGTGTGAGAGAATATTTACATTGTTTGTACCTTGATGAACAAAAAATGTACCTGCACAGAACCTTTATTTCTAGCAGTACACTAGCATATGCTAGTGTAGTTTATTGTAGGGCTGGGCAACATGATGATTTGTTGTAATAAATGTATGTCACAATACACTTTTAAGAGCATATAAAATGCTGTGTATATATAAAATATGTGGGAAATGCTGTCACTATTGTTTTATTGTCAACATTATTGATAACATCAAATAACTGCTTCAGCCCTACAGTGATTAGGAGCTCTGTTTAAATGCAAGTTTACACTGCACCATGCAAATTCAAACACACTGCTTTGGCAAAAAAGCGTTTTACTTCGAAATGTCCTTCTCATTTGAACTACACTGCCAGCTTAACTTGCTAAGCCCAAAAAAGTGTTATTCCTAAATTATCTACTTAAACTTGCTGACTGTAGATTTAAAGTGTAGAATTCGTTCTTACCCCTGCTGGAAGAAAGCGAAGCTCACACAAATAGGCATGTGGTAAATACTCAGCGGAACAGGATCCCTCTCTTCTGGGCTGAACTAAACACAGAACATCGGATGTTTAATTCACATGACAAAGCACGTCAAACATCATTTCAATATATAGCTCAGCATGAGTTTTGAATTACAAAGGTCATTTTAAGATATTCTGAAAATAAAGTTGACAGCAAGAAATAACCTGTGTTAAACAGCTCTGGAATCATGCTCTGTACTTAAGAATTCAAGTTAGTTGACAACCAAATCAGCAATTTAAGTTGTCAGCATTAGAATTGTCAAACATTACATTCACAAAAGTATGAAAAATGGGGGAGAAAAGAAAAAGATGAGGAGAAAAAGCATAAGGACAAAGCCATGTTTAGTTTTTGTGGTCTTAACGTTATGCAACTTTTTTTGGCTTGTAGTTGGCAAGAAGTCGATCTGGGGTCTGCCCAACAAAGCAGGTTCAACTTAGGCTTTCTGAGTTTTCACATTTTATGGCTTATTTTTATTCAATATGTTAAACTCAGCAAATAAACAGTAATTGTGCAGCTATGTGGAGATTACAACAGACTTAAGTATAATTGTACATTGATAATCTTAAATTTAATCCACTCTCCTGGAGGTTAAACGACAACATTAGGCCTCATTCACCAATCTCTTCCTAAGTTTTTTTTTTTTAATGTGTTCTTGAGAAAAGTCATAAGAAAAGCCTCTTTTCCGCTGCGGGGTCGAGCGGTTCTGACCATAGTGGGTAACCGTTCCAGTGGCATTTCCATATGGACACGGTTCTACACGGAACGCTTAAAAACCTCAGACCGTTTTTTGGCACGGTTAGCTAACCGTACTCGAGGCCACAGAACCTTGGTGGGATGATGTAACGACGTGGCTGTTCGCTGATTGGTTCTATGTTTATATCAGCATTGTGCCACAGCATCCTGCTGCACTATTTCAAACCCAAAAGCATACAAATAAATTCAGTTTGCTCAGATAAATGAAAGCAGTGCACAATTTTACATCCACCATTCAATAAACATCAAAGCTTCAATCTAAAACTAATTTCTAAAATGTTAAACGGCGCTGCCTAACCAGCTAGAAGAGACTAGCTGGTTAGCGTTAGCTTAGCTAACTAGACTAACAAAAGCTTTACTGACACATTTAGATAATAATGACTCATAACTGAAGAAGCAAAGTCAAGTGGCTGATGTTAGAGGGGCAGAAAGCTGAAATTAAGCTCTTCTCTGGTGTCTAAAGCTGGAGCCTCCTGGCTAAGCTAATGCTAGCTGGCTCTTCCATCCTAGCTAACTTAGCTAAAGAGGTCCAAACACCCCAGTGCACGTTCAATTCGACTAACTGCTTTGCTACCACAAGTATAGATGGAGGAAAAAAAACAAAAAAAAACAAATTATAATAGTGAGAGCAAAGTCGACTGATCAGTGTTGGAGTAACAGAAAGCCAAAATAGGACCTGTTTTGTAGTGCTTTAAGCTGTAGCCTGCTAGGCTAAGCTTACACGAGTGCGCGGTTCTTGGGTATTTCCTGGTTCTGATGTAGCGGTACAACAGATGGAAACAGAAACCTTAACTGGTCTCACGAGTCCGGACCAGCGAATGAAATGAGAACCATTTGGCTTGATAGTGGAAAAGCGGCCAAAAAGTCTGTCAGATTCATGACGTGTTCTTAAACCGCAAAATTGTTCACATCTTTGTACTCTTGGTGTGTGTAGATCCTGTTCTTATCTAAGAACAAACCCAAATAAGAAAACACTGTTGAACATCAGAAAGTGGGTTTTAAGAAGAAATTTCTTCTTAAGAACAGCTGGTGAATGAGGCTCAATGTTATCCCAAAGATTGATTCAAATACTTGGATCCTTGAATTAAACTAGAAAAGTGCATTTCCTGAAGAAAACACAGAATGATTTTACAGCTAAAGTGGTGGTTGCTATGGTATTCCAGGTGTTTGCTAGGGTGTTGCTAGGTTGTTGCTATGGTATCCCAGGGGGTTGCTATTTTTTTCTAACAAATCCAGAAAAAAAAAAACAGAATGAAGAAGAGTAAAAATTTAATAACACAAGTGTAGCACATTGCTTTGCACTGCATGATCACTAATTAAAGATGAGCTACAACCCAAACCACCAAAAGAAATACTGCAGTTCTTGCTGTAACCGACCGCCATTTTGAAGCTGTTACTCACCACAGTGATGTCTCTGCCCTGGATGGCCACGTCAGGCCGTCTAAAGTGGCACAGAGCAGAAATTGCAGCAATGCTCGCAGCATCCATCAAGTTGCCATCATGATTCAGCACATGAACATCCACCCGGATCTGCCACACCTGCCAATCAGATCACCAACACTGAAGTTAAGTAGATTGCGCGTCAGCATTTATTTACTCAACAAAACTAACAATGGATGACCTTTTAGAGCCGCAGTGATCAGTCATCGAAGTTGATGAGTCATTTGATGTCCTGATGCATCGATTACTTATAAACAAATATGCGATAACCAGTTCTGTCTCTGCCTAATAAGCAACATAAGCAGCTGCTTCCCTTGCAGCCAGCAGGGGCCCCCCAAACAACTTTGGGTGTACCATTATGTTGCCTATTCAGACGGGATTAGTTTTCTGTAGGGAGGTGGGGTAATGCCAGTTTACCTCAGGATGTCTGTAATGTTTATTACTGATTCGCTAGGGATGAGAAATCTCAGGTAAAATGACAGAGACAGGAGTGGCCACTCAATTTACGTGCCACTTTCACTCAAGAAAAGAACAAAACATTTAATTTAGCCATTATTTCATTTACCCTAACTATTTACCTATTATTATTACTATTATATGTTATTATTATAGTAACACCTGGGGCACCAGACTGTAACTGCTACATCATTTAAGATGAAACCGGAAAACTGAAACAAGTAGCTGGCAAATAAGAAGCTGACTTCATATTTGTCAGAGAACCAAAGTAAACGCTTATTTGAGTGTCACCATACTTAAGAAACTTTTCCATGGGATATGATGGCATTTTGCCAACATGTCGATTTGTATGGGATTTTAATATAACATAAGGTGATTTTTATGGCTTGTTTTGCAGAAGGTAAAAGGCACCAAAATCTTTCCTGATGCAGCAGCACAAAGTCAGCAAAAATAACTGATATGGTGCATTCAAACTGGACTAAAATCACTGAGAAACGGCAGTAAAAATTACATTACCCCACCTCCTCGTGTAAAACTAATCCCACCCAAACAGGGCAGCTCGAGCTCGAGGGGAAAAGCAACTGGTAAACCACTTCTAAATCACTGGAGCCATATCTGGAACCAAAAACCCAGGGAAAAGAAGGATAAAAAGAAAAGGAGAAAAAGCTTTATCTTTAAGCTTTTTGTACTAAGTTTCATGGTGGTAACATTATGCCATTTTTTGGCATAATAGCTTGGCCTGTAGTTGGACAACAAGGAGTCGATCTGAGTCTGTCTAACGAAGCCTGTTCAGACAGGCTTTCTGAGCTTTCAAGTTTCATCTTAACAAAATTACAGCCACAGTTACCTTGTTTTACAATGGTTAACTATTTTTTTCTGTTAATCCAGGTTTAGACACTCAGGTTGTAATTGATTCTCATGCGCACACATGAAAGCATGACGTTTAAGACGAACAGACAATCACAAGAAAGACGGATGAAATTGTCAAAAAAATTTAAAAAAATATGCATACAACCTAAATATACAGAAAGTAAAGCATTTATAACACTAAAAAAGCAACGCTGTCTCCATTGCCAGGATTAGCTCTTACTAAGTCAGCTGGGTAAGCAAAAAACACTGCATTGTGCGACTGACATGTTGTTTAAACTGTAACTTATTCAAACCTCAAATGAGCATCCAAACATCATCAATGCATAAATTAGCCTGTTTTGAACTTATGTAATTTAGACAGCTTGTGGTAGTCATTGTTACTAGTTAATTTTACAGAATATTAGCTACCAAGATGAGGATCCCCCTAAAAAATGCTTAGGGCCTCCAAAATATCACTCTATGATGTTAATTTTATACACAGTGTATATTGCACCTTAAAAAAATGAATACAGTGTACAGAGTACGCTGTGATTGGGGCAAAGTAAGAGGAAACAGCAGGAAGCACAACTGTTCGATTGGTCAATTACCTGAATAAAAATCCACACCCTACAAAGCAATATCAGCTGTTGGTCCATCCAAAAAATAACAAATATAAACCAATATATACTCATACAAAATACTACTGTCACTGAAATTCATATCCTTTTGCTATCTGACTGAACTGGTACAGCATAAATACTGGTACAACAACCATACTGTCTATGGTTCCAACATATAAGAACCTCTAACCAAACCATCAGGTGCAAGTCTTTCTGATGGAGTACAGAGCTCAGATATTTTATGGTTCTTCAATAGGAGAATACGTAACGTTAAAGAGAAGCTAATTTGCATATTAAAAATCTACCTTATCAATTTACCATTTGATTAAACAATTCCAGCATTCAACTCATTCCTAGTAAAGCACACTATTCAGTGCATTGGTTTGTCCAAAGATACAGAAAACAGAACACTAAGTAGAATATCGTTCATGATGTCAAATGGAAATGTCAAATACAAATGGACAAACTTTTTAAAAGTCATAGCATATTAATTGAGCGTGTTACCTTTTCTCCTGAGACAACACATAGAGACTCTGTGTCTATGCATTTGGAGTTCCTCAGACATCTTTCCAGTTGTCGGTTCAGCGTCACCAACAACTCGGACTGCCTAGGACATACAGAAGAAAGACATTAGAAGAAAGCCAAACTCAACTTTATAGGGGATTTTATTTTTTACATTTCTACATGATTCAATTGTTGTGAGTGGTTTGATGTGAATTGATTCATTGTGGAGAAACTTACCAACTCTTTCTCCTATTCACAATTCAAAATGACCAGTGAACCTACTTGTGTCTTCTCAGTTTTACATGTAATGTAGAGGGTAAAATAGCAAAATAGTGGTAAATTCTGAAAAATAAGTTTTCTTTGGAGACTATTTAGCCTTGCAACACACTGCCTGTATCTCTATCCACCACTATGGCTTTAAAAAAAAAAACTTAATAGGGCTAAATCTAATCACAAAACTATCATAAAATAACATCTAAAGCAGGAGGCAGTGCATCAATACCAATTTCATATCATAACTTTCTGTGAGGTAGCTTTTAAATGCATCTTCAAAGTTTCTGAATAATTTGGTAGTTGAGTAAACAAAGCCGTTCACAGAGGTTTGGTGTGAACGGCTTTGTGTGAATAATTCATTATAAAGAAACTTACTGACTCAGGTGTCTTTACAGTGGTGGTGTTAGGAACCAAAGGCCACAATGTCTACAATATGAATATAGCCATTTTATTTACTATCCAAAATCACCAGTAAACTTAGAGAGGTCTTCTGACTTTTTATAGTAATGTTGATAATGGTAAACTTGTTAAATCACTTTTGGGACTATTTTACCTTACAAAGCCCACCATCAATGCATTAAAAAACAGGCCAAAACCTTCTCAAAACTATCTCAAAACAATGTCAGACATCAGGCAGGGTATTCATAACTATGTAATGTAATATCTTTCTGTGAGGGAGCTGTCAGAGGCATTTAACTCTTCAGTCATCTGGTTCCTATCACTAACACTGTGAACAATTCTGACTCGGAAACTTTTAAAAGTCAATAGAGTTCATCTTCAAAGCTTCAGACGTCTGACATCTAATTTAATTATGCAGATTTTTTTCAATGCAGAATTTTTCTTTTAGCACATTAACAGACACCCAAACATGCATGTGTAAGACATCCCTGCAACAACAAAACGAACCTGAATATCACTGACTGTTTTCGAGCACTAATTTTTCACCATGTCAGGAGAACTAACCTGCTGGGCTGGAAGCCAGGTGATGCCATGGGAGAAAGCTCCAGATTAAAGAACATGATGCCCTCTGTGGGCCGTGAATCTTTGGGTGGGACCAGCTCACAAGACACCTGTGCCAACACCCTTCAGAGACAAACAGATACAGTCACATACACAGAGAAATCAACAAGCACATCAGCACTCAGCACATGCCACACAATGTAACAACACTAGAGGTGCAAAACTCTTCAATAGGGGCATTAGAATAAGGAGTTAGGTTAGGGTTGGAGACCTTAGAAGGCTAAATCTCTGGGGTGGTTCTGGACTGTATGGTGAGAATAAACAACTGCTTGTGGTGGAACTACAACAACTTACCTTGTTTTCCCCAGACAGACTGTACAGCAACCATAATCTGTGCCAAACGTAATTTTTATATTGCGGTAGTCGTATGCCTGTCTTCCATCCAAGCGCTAAGAACAACAGACAAATGGAAGTTATTTTCTGGTGACTTGTACCTTCTTGCCCTTTTCCCACAAACTAGACTTTTGGATACGACTATATATGAAGACCGCTGGTCACATTTTTTCGATTTTCTAGGTGAAAATAAGGTAACACATCTTCTACAGAGGTCATACTTAAATATTAAGTTTCTGCAAATTTTAGAATACAATTTCTATTTATGTGCAGAGTTAAACATATTGGAAAAATAAAAATGTAAAATGTGGCACATCTTTTCCACAGGCCATTTCTGTAATGTTCCATGTTCAATGTTAAAACCAGCAAAAAAAACCAATAACTGCACATTAAAATGTGCGGTGTGTGCAAGTGTGTTCTTTGTAGAGGATGTGTACAAAAACACAAACATGTAATTTGACCATATGGCTGTACATTACATCTAAAGACACACAAGGCCTCATATTGTGGACCCAAATGACAGTTTTCACTGAATGACTTATCTAGTTACATAAGTATTACACAGCGCCACAGAAACTATAGTGTCTACAGTATTATTACAGATCATTTTTGTGAGGGCTAACAGAATCCCAAACAGCTCTTTGATGAGACCATAGTTGACAAGTTTCCTGCAAGATACGACACTATTTTAGTGAAAAGGGCGAAATCCAGTAAATCAATGAATACTTTTTTAAACTCAAGACGTTAGTGTTAAGTGTGTTATTCAGTAATAGTGTCAACAGCACTTTGCATTTAGGTTCACGGGTGCTAAAGGTCTTATTACTGAGCGAACAGTTTGTTTTAGAAGTGTCGACAGTAACTTATGAGCCTTATACGCTGTTCATTCATTAACGCTACCGTTAGCTAAACATGTTTATCTCGGGTCTCGGTGGGAAAGTTAGTCACTCACCTTTTTTTCCTCGACAGCTTTAAGGAGAAAGAGTCGCTCGCAGTTTGACAATGGCGTTTCCCTCATCTTTACCGCCTGATCACAACATTTATCACAGCTTCTGAAATAATTCAGTCACGTTGTTCTTTCAAACGGTTGGTTTCTTGCGCGGTGCGATGACGTAGGCCCAGCAATAGCAAAACAATGGCGCGCAGCGATGACGAGTCTGTAGCGCTGCAGTGAAACATTAACGTTACATTCAGCATCTCTCAGCGTGGACGCTGGACTTTACGTTTGATTCTTCCATTTTTATGATATTTTTCTAAAATAAAATGAAAGTAAGAAGATGGGGACAACAGTGCAGCTTCTGTTTCCACTAAAAGACCTGGTATTATTTTACTTCTACTAGTGGTGTCATCCAATATTGACTGCCTAGACACTGAGCTATATGCTAATATATGCTATATGCTAAATGCCTGCATTTATGTAACTCTTACCTCAAACGTCAAACTAAATTGCAAAGAAAACAGCGATTCTATGTTTATTTAGCACAAAATGGACACTCGAGACCAGGTTTTTACCTTCTAAGTCAAAGAAAATGAGCCAAAACAGAGGAAGTATCTAGATACTTGCTAACTTTTGCGTTCAACAGCTAACGTTAATGAAAAAGTGCACGACATAAAATTCCACCCTGAATAAGTTGTAGGTTTTTAAAGCCCCGCCCACCTTCAAGGTACATCATATGTAGGGTGTTTTCATAGTCTTTAAACTGGATAATCTCACAGTAGAGCTGTGATCACCAACCTTCTTCCTGGAGATCTACTTTCCTGCATAGTTTAGTTCCTAACATGCTCCCCCTCCTCACCTAACACTACTGTATCTGATCCAACCAATCAAGAACTTCTGAAGAAGTTAATTAGCTGGAGCAGGTGTGGCAGAACTACATTCCCACAGGAAGGTTGATCTCTAGGACCAGGGTTGGTGACCACAGCTCCAGAGACTACTGTGGCATCCTGTAGAGGCAAAGAGGCATGTTTACAACAGATGTAGCAACAGTTACATTTTTTACTGCATAGCTAAATCATCACACAGATCCTTTTATCTGTTGACATATAAAATAAACACGCCCCACAGCAAAAGCGCATTTAAAATAGTTTATTTATAAACATACACTTGCTATAAAACCCACTGCATTACAAGGGTTGCCAGGTTGTCCTATTCATCGTCCTTAAGGTGATAAAATAAATAACGAGCTTTAATACATGGGCCATTATTCCTCTGAGTAACAAAACCTTCGGCTACATTATCCTGCTCCTCTTCATTATTCTTATATCTTAATTAGAGATTAGCCTACGCAAATAAGACAGACAACATAAACGGCTGCATGTGGAAACCTCAATCTATCCATTTCCTTCAGGTTTTTTAAAACTGATTTCGGATATTAAAACATATTTCGAGAGCATGCTGAGCCCTGCTGTGGCATAAAACATCATTCACAACAGCCAAACGATTACAAGTTTTGTTATGCAGCTTGAAAGGTTTGTGAATAGAAAGACAATGATAGAAATAGAGAAATTTGTGCATATTTCTTTTACCATTTGCAAAGAAAAAAACAAAACGAAATAGCTCTGGACGTTGCATACAGAACACAACCACACAACCTTCCTCCAAATGTGCAATCATTCTTAAGGCACAACATAGCAATGTATATGATTGACAGCTGTCTGGAACAACAGAAAAGGAAAACTTCTCCAAAACTAACAGCCTAAGTTTTTTTCTTCTTCACCAAATGGCCACGAAAATGAAAATTACAATGTAAAGAACAACCAAATGGAAATGTATTCATCCACTACTTAAGTGAGACCTCAAAACATCATGCATTTTAAACCGCAAGCTAGGCTAATATGTGATCGAAAATGAGAAGACAAATGAGAACAAAAAAATACAAAATGAGAAGGAAGAATACTCAAAATGGGTTAACACAGCAATTAACTTAAAACCACACAAGTTAAAGAACCAATGTTTTTTTTTTTCTTTCTCTTTTTTTTTTAAACCATAATGAAAGATGTCCAGTCGCTCCCTTTAGAACCGGCCCTTCGCAGAGTCATGCAGCATATAGCGCCTACTATTAAGGCTGTAAGATAAAATAAAGTTTGCCTCACTGAAGGCTATATCCCATTCATCTTCCAGCAGAAATCGAACCAAATATCGCAGGACGTCTGTAGGCAGGCCAGGAATATTAACAATAATAACAGGCTCAATGACTTCCTACGGTTCAAAGCTAATGGGTGAAGGGATAACCATTGCTTATTACGCTTATCTTTGATTTTTGTTTTACAGTAATTTGAATTAAAAGGAACATTAAAAGGGTGTTCCCCCCAAAGTAGCAAAAAGTTTTTCAGTTTACAGTTTGAAGCATGCCGTTTTTGTGAAATGTGGTTCCTAAACTGACCTCCCATAGGCTTTCACAGGGCATAGAACAAGATAGCAAAGTAGTAACATCACTGCTTTCATTCTACATATCATGACACTCAACTTTACCCCATCTCAGAAGCTGTTACAGCCAGAATGCTAGCTATCAAGCTCCTAGGTAAACGATGCTTTTAAATAAAAACAATACCAAGTACATTTCAGCAATGGCTCAAACATGGAATGAAAAATCTGTTATTTTATGTTTTATGTTCTGAGTGGGTGAGCGGTGAGGCTTGATTTGGTCGAGGATCCATTTGTTTTCTTGTTTGATGTCCGAGGTACTCTCAAAAGTCTTCGCTGACACCAAAGTTCAAAGGCATCAGTATTTTTCCTGTCCTGTTTTTTATTGTTCAGTTATCACATCCATAAAGAACCACAGAAAAGGCCACAGCCTGGACAGTTCTGGTTTTTGTTTGTACACACACATTATTATGTTTGAAGAACAAAGTTTGCAGCTAAAACTTAAATAAGCTAGTGGGCTGCACTTAATGAAAAACAAACATTGTCACTTCACATTAGAGAATTCAAATAAACATTTCTGTTTCAGAACAGTTGAGGACGATTACGTTTTTTTGCTTCTTGCAAAATACTGATAATCCGATACAAGATTATTTTAAACCCAAAATTGGATCCCTTTTATGCCCAGCCCTCTGGAAGCCTAAAAGAGGTCATTTTTGTGCTATGTCTTACTTTAAAAGCGCACATTTCACCAAAAAACACCATTAAAACTAAAAACAAATTGTGTGAAACTGGAAAATATGGGATTTTTTTTGGACAAAATGTTAAAATTGTCCTTCAATAACTGCTGAAAATCATGGATAGAGGATCCAAAAGTGCAAAACTGCTGACATAACTATATGATACCCCTATCTTTTGTGCAACTTGATCAATGTTGAGGTTAGTTATTATTTTAGGGGAAACTTTCTCGTTCAAAACGCGGGTCGGTATCATTATTGCTAATTTAAGTTATCTAGGCTGTCCAGTGGAAAGCTCCACATTGTACAACAAGCTAATGTGAGGTTTAATACTTGTTACCACGATGTACGCTCATGTGTCTAATCGTCAGAATGACGTTTTTCCAGATTAATATTAAAGCCCAGAAGAATAATCGAATGCTCCATAGAGTTCGAATTTAATCAATTTGTGTCACAGGGCGATTTGTACATTGTGCTTTATGGAAATCGCTCCAGAAGTGAAACATCAACTTATGTCTTCTCCGCGGGAATGGTCCAGGCTTCGGTAGACTTGGCAAAGGTGTCACAAGGTGGTTGGCTGGCCAGCAGCTGTGGGAAAAGACAAGCTTTGTGAGGCAGTGAAGGCAGTGTACACAACTAATAAATCTTTTCACTGTATTAAATGTGGGTTAGAACTGAACTCTGCAGGTAGGCAGGTGAGCTACAATAATAAGGATAACTATGGTCCTGTTTACACTTGGCATTAAAATGTGAATGTTGTCCATATATGCATTAAAAGACAAGTGTAACTGCCTTTGTTTAGACCTCGCTAATATAGCATGGTCAGATCTGTGAGTAAATCAGTGTTGGCCAGTATTATTTCATGCCGTTCATGTACTTTTTTTAAAAATCGAAAATATTTAGAATGTTTAGTTTGCTTAGATAATCACAAAAGAAGTGTGGGCAGTGTATGATTTTCAAGCCATCATTCAACCAAATTCAAACCATCTATCTAACAATTGCTAAATGTTAAACAATGCTGCTAGCTAGGAGAGAGAAACTGTAAGACATTAGCATTAGCTTAGCTAGCATAACAGCAGCTCTGCTAAATACAGAACATGTTAGATTCTGCCTAACTAAAGCACTGACACAAGTTTAGATGATAATGACCTAAATTTGAAGGAAGTCGAGCAACTGGATTTGAAAGGCGAAATAACCTGTTCTGTAGTGTTTGGATCTGTAGCCAGAACGGCTAACTGAGCTTTAGCTCAGCGAGCGCGCTACAGACCCAAACAATGGCACATATTACGTTTCAAGTTTGATTCTACCACACTGGTGTTGAGTTGAGTCACTGGTGTTGGAGTGCAAGAAACCCAAAACATGTTCTACGATAGCTTAATTATCAGGCCAAACTTGTCAACAGCACAGGCTTGGTTCCAGCTAACTGATGCTAAACAGATGCCCATTAAGAGGATATCTAAGAGCTTCTAAAACTGAGAAACTAGAGTGAAAGCTGAAATCTAATGTGGTCTGTGGTGAGTAAAGTTGTAGTTAATGCTGAGTCGCTCTCATGCCAGCTTTTTCCCGGCTCTGAATTTTCTCCTTTTTCTATCAGCGCCACTGATCAGTCGGCTCCCACAAAGATTGAGCCCCTCTAAATATAAGTAGGTGGAATGTGTTTATCTGGCTGTTCAGATACGGAACAGAAATTAGACACATAATATTTTTAAAATACCAGGTTTTTTTAATACCGTCATTTTAAAATACTGTGGTATTTTTTGTTACTATTTTGCATAATGTTAATGTGTGAAACTGTGTAAACTGTGATTTTTAACCCATATATTTTCACAGACTGTGCTTCAAGCAACACATACATAATCTGATGTCTTTTCTTTCTTAAAATCTTAACCCCTTAAAATCTCTCTTATTACATACTAAGGCACTTTATTTAGTAACCACAGGGACATCAATGCAAACTGGCTGAGCTATTCTTAGGTTAAAGCAGTGTGTAATAAAACTTTGGGCCTGCCGTTGAGCCCTAGCCATTTAAATGGTTAAAATGTCTTGAAGACTCTGCATGACAATAACAAAATGTTCTATAAAGTATTAAACGCTAGGGCTGTACTCAAGACCACATTTGTTGAGTCCAAGACTATGACTCAAAATCAAGTCCAGATGGAGTCTAAAGGGGGCTAATATGAAGTCAAGACTGAGTCCAAATGAGTGTGAAGCTGAGTCGACACCGAGACCCAAAAGTTAAGTCCCCTTGACTTCTAAAGATTCACACAGGACAACAGAATTACTGCTTAGACATTTAGAGGGATATTACATTCATTTTGCTATATTGTTATATGAAATTATTGCATAGCTTGTACTGGCAGGTTTGAGTCTGTACTTCTGGACAAAAACATGGCAAAAATATGAAGGTGTATTTTTCTCCAAAACAAAATCTTCTTTTCCACTTACAAACACAAATGTGGTAGATGCAATGTAGCTCCAGCAGTCCGTTTCTAAATTTAGTCAGATGTGAGGACATTTTTTCAGTTTTTCAGGAGACAATCATGCATCAGCTTCTTGCTAGGTTTTAAAACAACCTATGTCTTTTTTTGATTTGGTTTACAATTGCTAGATAATAGAATTACTAGTCAGTGCACACTGGCAAATAAATATCTTTTTTTGTGTCTTGACATTATGATGATTGAATCATTGCGATCAGATGTTAAAGCCCCACGTAAAAAGGGCCAAGAATTATGGAAAAAAAGGAAAAACATGCTGCTTTTTCTGTTCCACCTTAAATGGAGCATCAGTTCAATACTGGAACCTGTACAGGTTGAATCTAACTGCTGGACCATTTAAGGTAAATAAGAATAAGAAGCCATGTTCTGCTTTGTTGAATATCTGAAGTCCTTTGTGTCTTATGTGCATCTTTGCTGGAAAATATTACAGTCATTCACGTTTCAGTACCAGTTGGTCCATGGCTTGTTTTGCACACAAGCCCAGGAGACAGGCTTTGTCTGATGCAGCTGACCAAGTCAAGAGGAAACAGCATGGCAGTTGCTCTAGTGCCATGTTAGGCTTAGGCTAACTCCATAGGACTAGCCTTTATGTTTGAGCGATTGAGGGACTGATTTTCATTTGTAATGGGACTGAAGTGGAATAAACAAATACAATTTTCAGTTCACTCACCACGTGATTTGATATAGCAATCTTGACAGTTGAGCACTCCGTTTCGAATCCGAACATCAGTTCCTGCACTTGTGTCACCGAGTAGCCCTTTACACACACCACACTGCAACACACAACACACAGAGGCATTTCATCGATGGTACACTCTGAAAAGGGCACCTAAAACTAGCATTTAATGTGTTATTTGTCATGTTATGTCATATTCTGTAGGGCAGCATTGCACCCTTTAGGCTAGATAAAGAAAGCCAATTATGTAGTGCAGGGGTGCACAACTCCAGTCCTGGAGTCCTGCTGTTAGTCACTGTGTTTGAGTATAGAAACCTCCAAACTGTGCTGGACACCAGCCATCCAGAACCAGAGTTGTGCACTTCTGATGTAGTGGCTAATAAATACAGATGTGATGTTCGACTTCCCAGCAATAACGCTGACTACCTGGCCTCCCTCTGCTTTAGACAGCTAGTGTGAAAAAAAAAATTCAGACAACCCATCTTCACGTATCTGCCCCTAAAGCGCTTGTAATTTTTCAAAAGTTCCTTCCACCTTCCACCAAATCTTGCTCTAGAAACTACTGTGGCACTGCCGCAAGAGGCAAGTAGGCAAGTGCCCCTTTAAGCCTGCATGGGCACACACATACAAGCACACACATACTAAACTATAACATAAAAAACAGCAAAAAATATTTTTAGCATCACTTATACACATAAAAAAATGAAGACATGAAGGTTCAATGGTGTTTTTGGGTAGTAAATAAAAAGCTATACATTGCGACTCTCTGGTTCCTATTACCACCACTGTAAAGAAATCAGTAAGTTTCTCTACAATGAACCGTTTTACATCAAACCTCTCTAAATGACTTTGTCAAGCCCCCCGTTTTTCACTGCAAGACCTCCCTTTAGGAAAGGTTTCCATCCATCCATCCATCATCTAAACCGCTTTTCCTTCTGGGTCGCGGTGGGGTGCTGGAGCCTATCCCAGCTGTCATTGGGCGGAAGGCAGGATACACCCTGGACAGGTCGCCAGTCCATCGCAGGGCAGACAGACAGACATACACATTCACACACACGCACTCACACCTAGGGGCAATTTAGCACATCCAATTGGCTTGACTGCATGTTTTTGGACTGTGGGAGGAAACCGGAGTACCCGGAGGAAACCCACGCAGACACGGGGAGAACATGCAAACTCCACACAGAAACGACCCTGGTCACCCGGCCGAGAATCAAACCCAGGCCCTTCTTGCTGTGTGGCGACAGCGCTACCCACTGCGCCACCGTGCCGCCTAGGAAAGGTTTATCTAAGTAAATTTTCCTCAGTTTCATTCAACACGCACACTTACACATACCTTAAAGCACTGGATGTGGAAGTAGAGCCCCAAAGTCTCAATTATCATAGCAGCTCCTTTACCCAGCGGATGTGCACAGCTGGAGCAAAGCTTCTTACCACTCACTGACCTGCAGAGGGCACCAAACAATACAGTACTCCTATAAGGCCTAGGAAAACATCACTTTTAGCCAATGGACAAAACATAATTGGTTATACAATAAACACTGTTTTAAATATAAATTCCTATCAAAAACCTTTGACATAAATGGTTTTTCACAGCAAACAATGAGGGAAAATTATACTGTCAGAGCGATGTCTCATCTGAAAACAGCCTTTATAAAACCATATTATAAAAAATGTATTCTTTTCTTTAGAAGCAGCCATAAAATTAATGAATTGGTGAAAAATGTGAACTACAAAAATGAACCAAACTGTGGGCAGCCACTTTAGACACCAGGGTCTGTATTCACAAACCACTTCAGGCGTAGAAGTGCTGATCTAGAATCAGTATTTATGGTACAGAAAATATGGGGGACTCTGATCCAAGATCAGTCCCACTTTGTGAATACTAGCCCTGTTGTCTGAAATGGCTGCCTGTAGCAGTGAGAAGTGAGAAGGGGTGGAAATAGGCCAGAAGTTTGAAATGGAGCCGTGTTCTGGCTCAGATCTCAAGGACATTGGTAAATATTTTTACAGGGAAACTGTGTATAGTTGTTTTACTCTGTTCTGAAGTGTGTGCATGAAGCAAAGTCTGTTGAATGCATGTATAGTTCAGCCTATAGCCCATTTAACCAATGGAAAGTCATGGTTCCGCAGCAATGTCCGCCCATCAAGTCTCCATGGCTGTCAGTACGGCGTGTGTTTGGAACGTGAAGGCAGCCATGAAACTCCACAATCAGTGATAAAATTAGTGCTTTGCTTTCTAATTTGTTCAAACCTTGGTGGCATTCGTTTGGATATGTAGTCTACTCAATGTATTTAATCTGATGATCTGTGTGTTTTATCACAAAAAATTGTAAGCTCAGTCCACTATACTTTAGCATGCCAGTTAATGCGACTCAAATAGCCTGCTAATGTCAGCGATTCATCGCTAGGTATCTGAATATAAACATATCTAATGTGAAAGTCATGAGCTGGAGGTTAGGGAACCAGCCTTGTGACCGTAAGGTCGCCGGCTCGATCCCCTGAGCCGATAGGACATGACTGAAGTGCCCTTGAGCAAGGTACCCAACCCCTAACTGCTCCCCAGGCGTTGTGGATAGGGCTGCCCATCTCTCTGGGCTTTCACTAGTTTGTATGTGGGTGTTTCACTGATGGGTTAAATGTGGAGGTGAAATTTCCCCGTTGTGAAACTAATAAGGGTCACTTAACTTCTAATACAATAGTGGTTGGTTTGACATGTGTTTGACAAATTGCTTTGTAGTCTCTGACTTGTTGGAAAGCTTGTTTGGATTCCTGCATGTTTTGTCGCTAGTTAATTCCATTTTTTCAGGAGGTGCTTTTCTATAATGTTGTTAGTCTAATTTTTAGAACACGTCTGTCACTATAGCTAATTGATAAATTCACTGATGCTTTTAAACATTCAAAGACCCTGACTTTGTTCCATTTTCCAGACTGTTCTTGTTCTCCATAGAAATGGTATCATCTGTATTTAAGAAAAATAATGTTAAATAGGTTTAGGGAGATTTACATAGCAAATAAACTGTTTTGTATGGTGTTTAACCAAAGTATTAATGCTTATAAGGTCTGTAATGAAAATGCTTAGACTTATTAGATTTATTTAGAACCATCAGTTAAAAACACTGCTGTTGACAACATGCCGAATTTTAGTGTTTTTGTTCTTTCAGTTAAGGTTGGAGTCTTTTGATGTAAAGTAAAATTAAGACAGTCAAGCTTTCAGCTCTTAAAATGTCCTGTTAATTTTAACATGGGAAATACACTACATTTAATCATTTATTGGTTGATTAAAAAATTCATTAATGGAAAGGCCATTTTAAAGTTTATGCATGTGGTCTGAGCAGGTAGACAGACGTTTTAGGAATGTATTTTTACAGAAAATATTTGGGCTATTTGGGTGACTCCTGAATTTTAGTGTTAGCAACGTTAGCTTCAGTTCTGAACTAAACAGTGGAAACGTGCCTTTGCTGATCAACTGCATCTGGGGCGAGCGGAAAAAGATTTCAGCACAAAGCACAAAGGCCTCAGCAAATTCAGGTGTGAGACAAGATTTATGAATACTCTGGAATGATCTGGATTTGTTGTATGTATTGTTTGTTAAATTAGACTATTTTCATTTTATTTCATTTCATTATTATGACTTGAAGATTATGAAGATCACATGCCACCAGAGAGGGCCATTCATGCAAGAATCCAGATAATTCTAAAGGATTTGCAATTTTTCTTATATACAAATGTGTATCACAGCATAACAAAGGCTGTCTAAAATTGCTCGCAAAGCTTGAGCATTGCATAATGGCCTGAAAGGAAAAGCTTACTCTTTTTATTAAAATGATAAAATGATAAAATGATGGTAATGGGTGTTTTTGGGATTTGTTCTGAAGTAGAATGTCTGGGGCAATAATGTAAAGACTTAACTGTAGACTGACAGGTATGTTAGCCACAAGCTAATATGCTGGCTCCAAGGTTACACAGTAGCCATTAGCCAACATGTTAGCCCCAAGGTAAAGAGCTAGCCACAAGATAATATATTAGTCCCTAACACACTAGCCACAAACTAATATGCTAAATACTTTGTTATAATACAATATGATTTGATACAAAATGATACACTAATGTCTCAATTTAATTTTTTGATACAGCAAAAATAAGAAGCAGCTGAAAACAGGCTTTATGTTAGTATGGTAATGTTTCCATTTTCAGTTTATTAGAGCATTTAACATAATAAAAGTGCAATATAATTTAAATAAAAGCTGTGCTTTACTGTCCTGATCTAAAGCCAGAAAGCTTTAAAGAACCATCTATAAAGAAACATGACCACTCAAAGAACGCTTTGCATGATTAAAGCGTTCTTTGCATCACGAAAGAGTTCTTCAGATTGATGGAGAATGTGCTGTAGACGGTTCTATAAAGAACCTTTTTGAAAATGGCTCTATACTGCACCCATAATGGTTCTTCTATTGCCTTGTAACTAAGGAAAAAGAACGCTTTTGAGTGCTATGTAGAAACCCTCTTAAAAAGGTTCCATATAGAACCATCTATACCACGTTGATGCACACTGTCCATCAATGTGAAGATCCTCTTCATGATGCGAAGAACTCTTTAATTGTGCAAAGGATTCTTTGAGTGGTCATGGTTCTATATAGAACCATTTTCTTTATTATAAACCTTTGAAGCACCATTTTGTATTACATTGTACTGTATATTTGCAGAAATCAGACATGACTAAAAATGTCCCTAATGTTAATGTGTTAATGCTGCAATTAGTCACAATAGTACAATATTTTGAACAAAAATGTGCTTTATAGTATCCCGATCTTACACTCTAGCCAGAAGCTAATATGTTAGCCTCAACAGCATACAATATTATACACTACAATACAATACATTGTGTTTATACATTCCTAGTTGTTACACCCACAATAGACAGATGTACTTTATTGATCCTCAATGGGAAATCTGGGTGCTACAAGAACGTGGCACATGATAAATACACAAATTACTGAACATAAGCACAGTGGAAAGACATTGATGCACAATCAAGACAGCATCAATCCTGTCAGGTAAAGATTACACCAGTCTGAGACACCCTACAGTTGTCATCCTGGAAACAGGACTGTTAGTGTGTTCTGAACACACAAAGTTAGTGGAAATTTAGGCTACAATGGACAGGAACTCTCGAGAGACTGGTGTAATTGTTACTTAACAGGATTAGTAGACAGGAACATATGACAGTGCTACATTTAAAGTGACCAAACTCTTCAGTACAGTCTATTCTGCTGCCAGTGTTTTCTTGGATATTCATGATTATGTGCTTGATTTTATACACCTGTTAGTGACAGGTGTTATCGAGACACCTCACCTCTAATTAGGAAGGGTGTCAACATACTTTTGGCCATATAGTGTACATGGGTCTTAAAGCCACAGTAACAAAAAAGTCTATTTAATTCTAAGGGATAAAGGGAGGTTGCGAAGTGGACATGTAAAAAAATTAATTTTGTACATAAAATCACACGAATCCCATAGGTGACATTAAATTTAAGAAAAATGTAGATGTTAAAGCATTAACTCCAAGCAAAATCATTATGTGATTTGAATATAAATGTTAATATAAATATGAATGTTAAGAATCAGAGAAGAAATGATACATGCAACTCATTTTTTTCTTGTCCAGAGAGCTTATTTAGCTCTTATCTAAAGCAAAATAAAATGGTAAGATGATCGTTGGGAGTCTTATCCAAGGACTCCTACTAGTAGCAGTGGGGAATCCCACTTGTGTTGTAATTGTAATATTTCACAGATAATTTACATTTTCTCAAATATAAAAAAATGTATGTATTCATGTAATACTAAAACGTGTAAGAGATCCTACCTGCTTGGTGATGGGGGCGGTGTGTCTTGTGATGATGGAAGTGATTGAGATGGGTGCGTCCCTAAAATGTTTTCATACGAGCCAGTCCTGACCACGCACACACGCATACACATAACAAACACAAACATGAGAAAGCAAGCAGAGTGGTTTCGTTTGCTTGCTTGCGTGCTTTATTTTTTCCCCTTTTCTTCACATTGAGTATAATAGTGAGGACCATCTTAATATTAATAGCATCCTTAATATTTATGAAAATGCACTTAACATATAAAAAACATGAAATTTGACAAATGTACTTTTATGAATGGGGAAATATGATTTATCCTGCAGTTGTATACAAAAATTGGGCACCTCTGGTCAAATTACATGTTCTTTGTAGAGAACACACCTCTGCACATTTTAATGCACAGTTACTGTTTCTTTTTCTTTCTAAAATTAACATATTGCAAAATAAACTAGCACATAAAATGTGGCGTTTGCAAAAGTTATGGGACATTTTATATTTTATAGATATTTTTGGGCCAATATGTTAAACTCAGCAAATAGAGGTTGTGCACTGAAATTGGTAGAAAAATGTGACTTTTAAGTGTGTTCTCTGTAGATGTTGCGTAAACATATTCTCATCTAGAAAATCAACATAACATGAAATTTGACCGGAGCGTTCAAACATACTTTTGTATACAACTACAGCAGTGATTTGCAAGACAATAAAGCAAACATAAAATATTTCAATGCGCTAAAAATAAAGAAACATTCAAATGCTGCTGAACATAACAGAGCCAAGCTGAGAACAAACAGATATATATGCATATGAGCACATGCATATCAAACACGCACCTCCTCATCCTGGGAGGCTGTGTCTGTGAAGGGCTCAGATTCCTGTCCAGTGAGGCAGTTTTTTTCCATTCTGGTTTGCTCTCAGATTTGGAGCTCCAAGTCCCATCTGCATTACCAAACACCGTGTTAAATCAGTCTTCAGAAAATAGTTGGGACAATAAATAAAACAAAAACAGAAAGCAGTGATTTGTAAACTCTATTTCACAGGTATTTAAAAAACAGCACAAAAAAGAGATATTTAATATTATTTATTAACTAATTAACTTCACTGATTTTTTAATTATACGCTAACTCCATATACAATACAATGCCTGCAACATATTCTAAAAAGGTTGGGACAGGAGTAATGTAAACACTAACACTGCCTTCACCTAATGAATAAGAGTGTCTGCCAAGTGCTGTAAATTTAAATGTAAAAAGTTAAGACTCTACAATGCAAAGCAGAAGCTATATATCAACAACATCCAGAAATGCCACTGACTTCTCTGGGCTAAAGCAGGAGATGGAGTGATGCACATATATATATATATATATATATATATATATATGAAACAATACTGTTAATTAACTGAAACATTATATGTTTTGTTTTTGTACTGGTTTTAACTGAATACAGGTCAAAAATGATTTGCAAGGATTTTCCTACTGTCCCACCTTTTTTTGGATCTGGTTTTGTAGTTGTATGATTGAGATTTTGTTTCTTTGAACATAAATGGATGGGGAATGTTACCCTGTATGAACTGTAGTTGTGGTGTAGCTGTTTGACTCTCCTGATGTTCTGCTCTCTGGCCGTTCTGCTGTGCAGGTGCGATTGCTTCTGTGTGATCAGAGCTGTTTGTGGATACAAGTAATATTACTGTTTAAAAAAATATGGCACTTACAAAAAACATAAAAATTTAGGCAAATCCATGACACTGACCACGTTAATGCTTTTGTACCAAAAGGTCTGATTTTTTATAGTCTTATCCCTTCTACTGAAGCACATGTTCAGAAGACTCTTAAGTGGATTTTATCTACTGAACAAAAGCTTTTGTGCAAACTTGTGGAATCCATGCCAGTTTCATTAAAGCAAACAGGGGGACATACCAAATACTAAAAAAAAAGATTCATGTAAAAATTTTGAAAATTGTAATTTTCACTCAAATTGTTATGCTGATAATCATTTGTAATTAAACAATTTGTATAACATCGAAAAAGAATGCAGAATAGAAGCACTTTTACTAGTGATCTCAGACTTTTGGAGCCCACTGCACAACAGCGACAAGATCTCTCTCTCTGTTAAAATTTCGTAATGAACAGACCAATTGAAATGGTCCAAATTACTTGGAAAAAATGTCTATATATTAACTTCTATTATAAGTTAATGATGTCTTTTTGTCCTCCAGGGATGATACCATTGGAGACGTGTACACCCCACACATATTCTCAGTTTCTGAATTTATTCTGTTACCTGTGTTCTACCCCATTTTTCTTTGTCTCTTTCTCCAGCTTTTCCTGTTTTTTCTCCCAGTCAGCCAATGAGAGAACAACGGTGTCGTGAGGAGGTGTGGAAAGCGGCGGGTCTTCTGTCACACTGGGAGAAGACAGAGCTGGTGCACGTGGAGTCAACGGTGCCACGGTCTCTTCCAGAATCCGTCGTTCCTATTAGGAATTGATTACTTGTCAGATGAGCATGTTAACATCACCACTGTAGAGCAATCCTGGTACTGAAGAATCCTCTCCTATATCTCTTTTGTGTTTTTTCTGCTTGAACACACCTGAGCTCATTAACATTTCCGTTCTGAGCTGAAGTGTGCACGTTACAGCAGGAAAACACTAAAATATACAAGACAGGGAGGATCAGATTCTTAAGCTAATGGCTCTGTGAGCAATGGAAGCTTGGTATGATGGCCCACCTCCTCATTGTGTTTCCTCTCCTCCTCCTCCACTTCCTTCTGAGCTTTCTCCCACTCCTTCTTCAGCCTCTCCTGTTCCCGCTGATACTTCTCCTACAGAGAAACAGAGAGGTGGAGATTAACATAGAGATCAAGGGTCACCGTCTGGGGCCAGAAGGATGCAGAAAACTGAAAATAATATGTGACATAAGAAAAGATGAAAAGACCTGATGAAGATGGAAACCTGACAGAGGACTAATGCTGCTACAGTTGCTCAACTATACTGTAGACAAGTGCACGAAACAAGTGAACAGGTGAAGGGACCACAAGGACAGTGGGGTGGACCCCTGGACCCCAAGCTGAAAATGCTGACTAAGTATAAGATCCAGTACTAGCCCTTTGCACTGTAGCAGTGTTTAGCAAAGTATTTGCCTGAAATCATATGTGTTGCCGCCAGCATACTGTTGACTTGCACTGGTCAACTAAAGTGACAGCTGATGTCTGATGACAGCAGCGCTCATAGAGTCTTTACTGTTACATTAGTTAACAAACTATTTAGACAGTTAAAATGTATCTATAGTGTTTTATGATAGGTTGAAAAAAAACATACGCCTGCCACTAGAACTTATTTAAAGAGTGATTTACTCTTTAAATAAGACTGCGACTGCGGTGATTGTTTTTAGGATTTTAATAAATAACATCATGCCATACAGGGTCAGAAACCACATAAGCAAGCCTGTCTGAAATTATTTAGCAACTGAACAACTAAGCAAAATCTGCCAAGTACTGCTGATACAGTGGACTGATACCTGACCCTCAAGTATCTGCCAATACAGAGGACCAATACCTGATCTTCAGGTATCTGTCGATACAAAGGACCGATTCCAAGGGCTGATACGTGACCCTCAAGTACTTTCCTATACAAAGGACCGATACCTGATCCTCAAGTATCTGTCAATACAAAGGACCGATACCAAGGACTGAAACCTGTTCCTCAGATACAGAGGACCAATACCTGATCCTCAAGTATTTTCTGATACAGAGGACTGATACCTGATCCTCAAATATCTTCCGGTACAGAGGACCAGTATTTGATCCTCAAGTATCTGCCAATACAGAGGACCGACATCTGATCATCAAGTATCTGCTGATACAGAAGACTCATACCCGATCCACAAGTGTCTGTCGACACGGTGGACCAATACCATGGACCGATACCTGATCCTTAATTTTCTCTTTCAATATAGAGTACCGATACCTGATTCTCAAGTATCCTTTAACCTAACTACTCCATCGATGCCTATAAACTCTGCAAACTTTTAAAAATATTTTTATTTAATAGAAGCAGTTGTATTTAATCCTCAAGTATCAAGTATCTGTCGATACCTAATACTAATATCTGACCTTTGAATATCTGTTGATAAAAAAGGACTGATCCTGATCCTTAAGTATCTTTTGATACAGAGTACTGATAGCTGAGTACTGATAACTGATCCTCAAGTATCTGCTGATACAGAGAATTGATACTTGATCTTTAAGTATCATTTAACCCATCTACTCCATAGATGCCTATAAACTTTGTAAACTTACTTTTTAAATATTTTAATTTGGTAAAAGTAGTATTAGTACTGATATCTAATCCTCAAATAACTGCTGATACCAAGTACGAATACCTGAGTTCCAAGTTTCTGCCAGTACAGAGTACCAATACCTGATCCTCAAGCACCTGCCAACACTGGAATGCCCCTTCACTCTTATTTATTCTTTAAGCATATTTTTATTGTCCAAAATAGCAGTAACAGAACTGCACATCAAATAGATAAACCTATGGTACGTATGGGTAAGCACACAGCAGCTTCTTTTGCAATAATGGCATTAAATGTTTCACATCTGAAATTCTCGAGTCATTTGTCTTATACAAGCGTAATGAACACTTACATCTACTCAATTAACTTAATTATGCATTTCTTTAGAAAAATCAGCAGAATTTCCCTTTAAAGCTATGGATAAAACTGAGCCCAACATGGACTGGATAGGCACATAGTAGACAGCATGTCAATAATATAGCTGTGGCAATCCTCTTCTGGGTTTTGCAAATACTATAGATACAATCAATGCAAGCTTCTTCTTACAGAATATGGAAGTTCAGCATAGGTAGTGCTGGTTGCTGTAGCTGTGGATGTTCATGCGGCACACCTGCAGCTGTCATTGTGTACCTGTAGCAGGCGCTCCTGCTCTTGCTGCCACCTCTCCTGCCGTTTACGCTCTTCATTAGGATCCCAAGTCCAGTGATCAACCCGCTTTGCGAGGTTTAAAATCGGGGTTTCGATCTGACACACAAAAGTACCCACAAACACATACACAGCGAAAAAGGAAAGAGGGAGGAAGAAGGAAGTAACAGGACAGCTTGCAGCAGTTCTACTCAGTGTAAAGGAAACAAAGAAACACACAGAAAAGGAAAGAAAAACCAAAGAAGTGATGGGAGGGTAATAACGGTAGCTTGAAGGTACTTACACATTCGCTGGTAAAGTCAAGTCCCTCTGGAGAAGACAAAAAATGAAAAGAGAGTATTTAGAGAGAGTCTTAATGACTACTGAAGTATCTGCAGTATGCTCACTCAAGCACAAAGCCTTTTGCTGAGCTATGATAGGGCATGATGCTTTATTAATCCCAAGGGTTGGGCGATACTTATTTTTCAAAATCGCTGATCAGTCTTCTATAAAGTTCTTTATAGTTCCTCCAATTTTTGAAAATTCTGGCATAGTTCATTTGTCGAGATGTAAACAAAATCATTTATAGTGGCTGGATGTGTAAATGGTACACCCACTGAAGTACACCATTGAGTTTGAAGGACAAAATACGTAAAAAAAAACCCCAAATAAATAAAAATAAATCAATTTAGAAAGAAATAAATGAGTAGCAGAAAAGAAAAAATGAATAAATAAAATTGGGACATAAAAGCATAAAAGTTATACATTCTTATTTTATTTATTTATGCACTTATGTAATTCTACATTTACTTATTTGTTTGTTTATATGTTTCTTTCTCCAGTATGCTAATAAAGAATTACTCTTGATAGCACATGAATTAGACACTGGACAACTGGACAATTGGACAATGACCACATTCTGTTTCAAGTAGAGGGATTAATTGGAGATTTAGGAGAGATGAGTGGTGAAATAGATGTGGATGCATCCTCATATTAACAAGGTAAAAAGGTTTTGATTTCAGGTTGACTTTCAAAATCTGCATAGTTCAATTTGGGCCACATGGTGGCGCTGAATAGTTTCAATGAGTATGTTTCAATAACATACAAATAGACAAATCAGACAAGCAAAATGCATGTGCCATATTTAAAGGGAACCCTGACCGTTAAGACTTACATGCCTTAAAATAATGTGTATGTCCAATACTATTAAACTATGATATATACACCAAAAAACAAGGCAAATAGGCAAAATGTTTGTGAGCAGGCCTCTATGGTCGCCCTGTGCCGATGTCATACAGTGCGCAAGTGTTTTTGGACACTTGTTTTGTAAATTGGTTCATTTATTGATGTATAGTTGCAACTGCACTTCAGTATCTTCAGAAATAAATAATTTCAGCTGTATTATGACATTTCAATCGATACTTTGGGTTCAACTGAACAAAAGCAAGCTAGAAAATATTCTCCTACCCCCTCCATTTTACATCAAAACAAGTATTGGCACACTAATCCAAATGCAGACACATTCAAACCAGAGATCTGCAATGCACCATCCAACACATCTGACTCTACATTTCATTAATATTCTGAAAGTTAGAAAATTGTGCTTAATTAATCAAAAATATTGTTTGTTGGTAATGAAACTTTTGTGAGAAAGATTGCTGACCACTCTGATAGTTGTGCTCTCCTGCACTCCATGTCTAGAAGACTTCAAATGGTCATAGATATGCAACAAAATACTAAATAAAATACTAAATACTGACTTACATAAAGAAGAAGATACTATTGTCTATCCTGCTAATATTTCAGTACTTTTACTACATTACCTAAGTTTTTAGTTAACTACTGGGATCATGTTGAAACTGTAAACTATATTTAGAAAGTGTCACCAAACTATTTTTGAGCTCTGTATGGTTGCACTGGTACTCAGTCCTACAGAAAATAAGACAATATAGTGTTTTTCTTTTGGGTAATGTCAAGCTTCAGCTAACATAGGAAAGGTTCAGCAATATATTTGAGTTAAATTAGATATTGAGCTCGCTGTTCTTTACTCAGTAGGCAAGAAAGAGATTAAACATTGGATGTTTCAGGCCAAAAATGGCTAGTAGTAGAGGAATATTGTCTATTTTTATTCATAAATAAAGCTTTTCCACCACATCAGTGTCACTGCAGTGCTGAGAATGATCCACCACCCAAATAATACCTGCCCTGGGGTGGTCCTGTGGGGGTCCTGACCACTGAAGAACAGGGTGAAAGGGGGCTAACAAGGTATTCAAAGAAACACATTGACTATAGTCTGTAATTGTAGAACTACAAAGTGCACCTATATGGTAAGTGGATTGATAAAATGGACAATGAGCATGGAAATAGAGTAAATGAAGTGACCATTGAACGTAATTGAACAATGTGCACCATATTGAGACTGACACGTCTTAACAGTCAGGGTTCCTATTAAAAATAGTGCTATTTCATAATTCAACATTTGCAGAAATTAACTGTTTATGAAAAGGAAGAAAGTCAAACAACTGGTAAAAAATAAACTGAAGAAAATAATCTCCTCATAATCATCCAAACAGCTATTTGCTCCTATGCAGTTTATGCAAACATACTGAGCTTGCATTGATAACATTGTCACAATCGCCCAAGCCTAGGTGACAACACAGCCAATAAGACATAAAAGACCATAGAAACAAAACAGGACATGACAACGAACGAAACCAATGTGCTAATACTGAGCATTTTGAGAATTATGAACTGGTTTAAAACCTAAACTAGCAAGGAGAATGCTGCAAAAAGTACAGGTTAACATCAACGCAAATTCTCTTTAAATCACCCATTGACATATGATTTACACTTTATTCTTCTTACTCTTTACACTTTATTCGTTCTTACTATAGAAGCCTAGTGAGGACAAAATGGAGCACGTTTCTGTTTAAAAATGAATATCTACTTAAAGGGGACCTTTTCATGATTTCTGCATAACTCAATTGTTTAGCTGTAAACAAAGGCAGAGTATTTTGATGTGAAATGGTTTGTTGTAGAGAAACTTACAGACTGAGAATTCTTTGCAGAGGCAGTGATACAACACAACCCCCCCCAAAATATGAAATGATATTTCTATGAAATAAAGTGTGCCAGATTTACTGTCCATCACCTATTATCTGAAAACTCAGCTTTGTTTTTTATGCTCAACTGAGCATCTTAAAAACTATTTAACACATTTGAGTAGAACCACATCAGGTAACATTTTTAAATAAATCTAACATTTCATTTTTGGGTAATACATATAAAAATCAGTCCAGTTATTAGACCTGACTCAAATCACCATAGTATGGTTTGCTTGAATTTCGTATATGCATATTACTCTCATCTATTATCAAGTATCTTAAAAGCTAGTTAACACAGCTGAATGGAACCACTTCAAATAACATTATTAACATGCCTTTTTTGAGTGTGTAGCCATTTTATTTACTATCCAAACCCACCAGTGAACCTATATATATGTCTTCTGTTTGTTTTTGTGTAAAATTGGTAAATTTGAAAAAGATGAGGATTCTTTGGGGACTGTTTTGCCCTACAACCCCTTGTATGCACCATGGGTTTAAAAAAATGTTTTAGGTCAAAAGCTTTCTCAAACCTATCATAAAACAAGCATCAGGCAGTGTATTCAAACCCATTTGATGTAATAACTTTCTGTGAAGGGGGCCTTCAGAGGCATTAAATGCTTCAGACATCTGGTTCCTATCATCACCATTGTAAACAATCCTGACCTTGAAAGTTTCTCTAGAAAAGAGCATTTCGCACCAAACCACTCTAAATCAGGGACGCAGGAAAGTGTTGTAAGTTGGGGGTGCTTAAATTTTAAACTGCGTATATGTGACATGACTGATGTTGTCATGATTGATTGTTTATTTATTTCTTTATTTCACTAATTTACTTCGAACAGAATGTCTTACGGAGCTATAATAACAGGATGTAAAGTGATGTACAGTCTTCTCTTACTTAATAGTGAGAGATGATAACAGAAGCATATAAATGCCACATCAAATCGCTGACACACGTCATCTTTCTGCTGTCTCGTTCTGGACAAACTTTATGCAAATGAACTGAGGGGGAACCAATCAGATTGTTGACATGTGGTGTGACTATTTATTGTGTCACGTTCACAGTCTGTGTTGAGATTTATCACTGAAATGTACACAGAGCGGGAGATATAATTGTGGATAAAAACATTATTATGGTAGATGATTATTGTTAAGTTTAAAAAACATTTGGCTGCACCCTCAGCACCCCCACTTCCTGCGTCCCCTGCTCTGCATGAGTTTTCCATCTTAACCATTAAACTTTGTAGAGATTGTGAAAAATTGGAACTATGCAATTCCCCTTTAAGTGGTGAGACTGAAGAGCAGCTGTAACAAACATCCAGTCTCATAGTGCCCTCAGCAGGTTTGAATGTGCAACTTCTCAGGATGGACAGATCAACAAGGACTGGACCCACTGACGAAGAACAAGAAGCGAGAGAGTGGCAGGTGGATGAGTGTGACCTCATACTCCACCCTGACCCAAAAGCGCCACTAGGGTGAAGGACCCCTGTGCAGTCGGTCACTTTTACCTGTTGGAGCGAAGAACTCCCAGCGTAACCTAGAGCTACTGGAGGAGTGTGAGGGTTCTGACACACATACGTAAATAAAGACACACACCAAAAGCAGCCAGAGAGAAAAGAGGGCAGAAAACAAAGGAAGACAGATAGAGAGAGGACAAAGAAACAGGGCCAGAAGCAGGAAGAGCAAACAAACAAAACAACCAAAAAAAGAAATGGGGACTTCAGTGGGAATCGAAAGGAAATTCCAAAGTAATGTGCTAATATAGAAAGGAGTTTAATAAAAAGGTTAAACACATTTAGAAGATGTCACTGTCTGTTTCTGACTACTCTCTAGCTGTGGTCTAAAAGCTGGGCTGTAGCTGAGAAAGGTGGGAGCTTTGAAGGCTCCATAATGCAAAATGGAACTGTCATCAGAAAGTAGCTGAAGCATAAAATTTAATGAAGAATATGCTGTTTTCTGAGAATGAGAAGCTGGCTAGCAAAACGTTGATGTGAATGATGTAATATGTGGCAAGCAATACAATTCTTTGCAATAACATGCCGTGTTGCTAGCTAAAAACGGCAAAATTCACCAAAACCAGAAGCACTTCACACCCTGCATTCAATTTACACTCTCTTAAACAGACACATGTAGTGTAAATAGTAAGAAAACCTTGTATCTTCAAAACTGTAGCTTCCTAGGAGAAGAAAAGACCTTTTGACTTGCAATGGAAGTTAATGTAACAAGATTTTTTTTTTCAGTGTAAATTCATAATGAAATTTTAACAAAAGGCAAAAAGTAACTGAACTTTTTAAGTTCTGCAAAAAATCAATGTTTACACAAGGGATTACGGGCAACAGAAGAACGGGAGGGAAAATGGTCAGAATTTCTGTATTCAAAGGATATTTCTGATCGGAACAGCTTTGGATGACTGCCCACCTGGACCACAGCCTAGCTTTTGGAATGCAGCTTCTGTCTCTGACCTTACAGTCTTTGACTATAGTATTCTGTCCTTTAGCTGTGTCTTTTAATCCAAAGCAAATAGGCATAGGTAGTGTAGTTTTGTTACCTGTCAGGGAGAGCGAATACGAGGCACCTTCAGCCCTTCCGGAGTCTGTAGAGGAAACCTCATCACAAGACTTCTGAGCTGAACCATCTGAAGTGCTCAACTAAGGGGGGAACATATCATTTCATATCATTTCCTTTCTTAGAATAAATGAAGCAGAAATTACTCATCCATGCTACACCCACAAGCTACTCCTTCATAGTTACGACAAGGCAAGGTTGTGAGGTTTTTATTCAATAACCAAATTTAGAGGATGTTACTAATTTCAAATGATTTACTTTGTATGCCTCTGTTAGATCACATTGTTAGGATAGATGTCAATAACATTATTGGTAAATGGAGGTGAACAGGATTTAAAAGGAGAATTCGCTGAGTTTTACTAGCAAAATACAAAAGCAGGCTACATTTGTGAAAGTGTGAATCAAAAGAGTAATGATGCGTGATTTTGCATTTCAGACTTCCAGAACGAACAATTTTTTAAAGTTGTCTGAAACTTGTTTACCTGCAACTGAATCAATCACCTTTAAGATGTACTAAGAACGCAGCGATACATCACAACAGCATTTAGCTGTGTTAGCATTAACAGTTAGCATCTTTTACCCAGAAAAAAATGTCTTTTCAGAAGGCTATAATACAGAACTTTTTACTTGTGTTCTTTTACATAAATTAAAGATTCGTCCCACAGAAAGAAGCTCTAATGATCAAAAAACCACAATTTCACTAGGTTTCTTGGCTAGGCTAACTAAGCATTAGCTTACCTTGCAGCAGAATATAAGAACAGACATAATAAAGAGCTGATGTACTTGCTCTAAAATGACAAAATAAAATACTACAAACCCAATTCCAAAAAAAGTTGGGACAGTGTGTGAAAAGCCACAAAATTCCTCAGAATTATCATCTATTTTAAAGGCATGAATAACTTGGCCAGTGAATCAGCCACTGTTACTGGAAATGAAAAGCCAAGTCACAAAGGAAAAGCCTAGTCACCATTTCCCACTATGGTGTTACTACAAAGACATCTGAAAGGCTATTGAGAGGACTGAATGCTAAAATGATTATACATCATGGTGAAGTTGGCTATAATGTATTATATGAATTATATATAATACATATAATACTATTTTTATCAAATTTAAATAATTTCCTGAAAAATAGTAACTGTATATAATCATTGTGGGGTCAGAGAGTTACACCTCTAATGAATAAAACATGTTCTGTACATGAGTATTCGATACATCCATGTACACCGATCAGTACAACATTGGCCATACCTGGTCAGCACTGGACATGTCTGTTGTGGTAAGTGAATGTGTCTGCGTAAGTTCGGTCACAATTGTTGTCTTGATGATACAGTTTCGCTTCACCGCTGAATTAGAGACTGTTTGCTTCTCTTCTGCAAATGAAAACAAGCATAGGCTAATGACTCTTTCATGCTGGACTGAACTCACTTATGGCCTATAAACACTTTGTAAATGCAAAACTCCGGGGGAAGAAAAGAAAATTTCATTAGCAACAATACTAACCACTGTATCCTGTAACATGTAATCTTAGTGATATTTCAGCCTAAATTTACAGTTTTCCCCCCACCACTCAAAAGTCTCAAAAACAGTAAAGTGTCAGCATTTTATACATAATGCAAGAATAATAATAAAGCCAACATTGTCTGGAAATATGCTGCGGGGTATGCTAACCACTGATGCCTTACCTTTAAGAATTTGCAGATACATTTTTAATTTGTCACTACATTTGCTGGTCTTTCGTGTCAACCAAAAGCTTTTATCATAGCTTTTCATGCATCTTCACTGTCAAACATCAGCTGAGAAAATGGAAAAACAACCTGGGCTGTTTTTCAGGGTTTGGGCCCCTTAGCTCCAGTGAAGGGAAATCTTAATGCTACAACCCTACAAAGACATTTTAGAAAACTATATCCTTCCAGCTTTGTGGGTACAGTTTGGGGAAGACCCTTTCCTATTCCACCATGACTGTGCCCCTGTGCACAAAGTGAGCTCCATAAAGCATAATAATAATAATAATAATAGTAATAATAAAGCACAAGTCCTATTTTGATGAGTTTGGTGTGGAGAAACTCCAGTGGCCTGCACAGAGTTCTGACCTCAACCCCACTGAATGCCTTTGGGATAAAAATGGAACGTTGATTGTGAGCCAGGCCTTCTCGTCCAACTCTCTTCTCTTTTTAATGAACAGGCACTAATTCCTACGGACACACTCCAAAACATTGTGGAAAGCTTTCTCAGAAGAGTGAAGGCTTTTATAGCAGCAAATAGCAAAACTCCATATAAATACCCATGGTTTTCGAAAGGGATGCCCAACAAGCTCATAAGAGTGTGAAGAATGTTGATTGGATGCGGGGAGAAGTTGGACCTATTAAGAAATGCAATTTATTTTTTTTTACTTTTTAGAACACCTGCTAATATCATAATAAACCAGCCAACATTTTGTCTTCCCACCAAAGCACTGTTTTTCCTACACCCAATCCAACCAAAACCTGCCCAGTTTGGCGGGAAAATGCCCAATCTAGCAACACCATTTTTTTTTTTTAAAGTTTGTCACTAAAAAAAAAAGAATCTCATACTCTACCAATTAGCATTGCGCAAACTGCATGCCTAAGTTATCATACACTTGCCACAAACAATGTCCAGGTATTATCTCATATAAACTTGCTTATCACTGCTGTCAGAACAAAACCTCATATCTTCCAAAGGGTAGCTTTATACGACAAGTAAAAACATCCAACTTTTAATGAAGTAAAAGGAAAAATAATTGTTTCCAAGTAATTTTGGACCATTTCTGTTGGTCCATTCATCATGAAATTGTGACGCAACAAAAAGGGCAACTGGCTTTTTCAAATTATGTCAAAAAATGAAAATGGCAAAAATGAAGACACACTGTATGACACACTGTTATCTATAAAATTGGAACAAAATTCAAATATCCATTAGTTACATTAGACTTGGTGCTCCATTACAAAAATAAAGAAGCGAACATCAGACACAAAACGTGATCTCTTTGAGGCAAGGGGAAGACATATTGCTTTAACTCAGAGAGAGAAAAGGGAAGCCTCAAACCTGTTAGTTCTGAATTTGTGAGTGTTGTGGAGGTCTCCTCCTCGCTACTCTTTTCCTGCGGACTACTGGGGCTCTTTATCTCTTCATTTGCCTTTTCTGTCTCCTGGCTGAAGACACTGGATAAGGTCTGAGTGTGATCTTGTGCTGTGGTCTCACTTGCTGGTGAGATTTCTGGTTCTTGTTGAGGACTTTTGGCTGCTAGTTTTGGCGGCAATGGGGAGAAGGAGACCGGTTGTACTGGTGCTGGAGTCTCTTTTGTTTCCTCTACACTGCATTCCCCATTCACACGCACCAATCCATCAGTCTAAGGCAGAACACAAACGTGCACATCAGCAAACATGTTTAGTAACCATGGTAACCTGGAATATTCTACAGATGTGTAATGGCATGTATGCAATCATTTAAAACTGGATTTCTAAGTAATTATTATGCCGTTGACAAGTGGGGAGACCAACATCAGAAGGTCAAAACTTCTGTCACTAAAATTCTTAGTCTGATCTGCATGTTGCTATAAAATTAAGGAAAATACCCAATAATGGCAAATATTATATGGGGTATGGGATTTAGCAACCACTTTCAATACGATGGCATCAACCTAGCATCACTTTAGCAACCACCTGGGATAGCACTGCAATAGCCTAGCAACACCTTAGCAAACACTTCGGATACCACAGCAATGGCTTAGCAACACCTTCATATTAGTCTTAATGGCACAGTAACAAAAACCACCTTGTTTAATTCTAAGGAATAAAAAAATGCTGGAAAATGGTAAAGTAAACTAAAGGTGGGGTGTAAACTCACATTACTTGTTAGCTACATTAGCCTTGCAGCCCCAGTGCAAAACCAAAGATTCAGGATAAAAGGGGAAATTGTGTAAATTAGATTTATTACTGAACTATCATTCACTGTGAGCCTTCTGTTTTAGATGGGCATGGTAGCAAAAATGTTTAAGTAAACAGAAGAGTGTTCTCTGACTTACTTTGAGGGGCTTGTAAAAGGCTTGATTGAGTTTAGGCTGGCTGTAAGGCTTTGGGGTCAATAGTGGCACAGGTTTGGAGGGTGGAGGGGGTACCCGGGTGGGCGAGAGTGGGACTTCTGGGGTTTTCGAGCTACGAGTGGGTGATAGCTCTGGTGTTTTGGGACGACTGTGGGATGAACACCGAGGTGTCTGCTGGTGGGGCTGGACGGTGGGCAGTGTTTGTGTTTGGGTGGACGGCAGAGCCGCTGAAACTTCTGCTTCTTCATTTAATGCATACGTGGCTTGTTGCCCAGGGTGAGCGGGAGAAGACGTGACCACTGCTGTTGTAGCAGGAGGGAGTTTTGGGAGTTGTAGTTTCTCTAGTATAGCATCACTGATAGTAAAGCGAAGCGCATAGCGCTGCAGCACAGCTGCCTTCTCTTCTGGAGTTGAGGCTTTACAGTACAGCTCGTGAAGCTCCTGCTCTCGACGCTCCCTAGAGCAGTTGTAAAGTTAGGGAGTGGGACAGAGGGAGAATGAAATATGATTAAATCTTTCAGTATTATTTCAAAGTATATTCACAAAGAATTAGAGCAAAGCACAAAGAACTCAAAATAAATTAAAATCAAAATATATGATGAAATACACTCTAATGCACCACTGAAGCCCCAACCTACACTGACGAGCCAAAACACTATGAACACCCGCCTGTTGGGCCTCCACCAAAACAGCTCCAAGGCATTGACTCTTCAAGACCTCTCTAGGTGCCCTGCGGTATTGGGCTCCAATACTCCTGTACCCGGCTGTCCATGTGATGTAGAGACTCATCAGACCAGGCAACCTTATTCCATTGCTCCAAGGTCCAGTTCTGACATTATAAGCTTTTGACAGTGAACAGGGTTTAGCATGAGCACTCTTGGTCCCTCCCCAGACCAATGTAGGTAATTACTACTGCTGACCGGGGGAACCCCACAAGCCTAGTCGTTTCAGAGATGCTCTGCCTCAGTTGTCTGGCCATAATGATTTGGTCCTAGTGAAACTTGCTTAGGTCTGCATGCCTATCCATTTCTCCTACATCCAACAAGTTGACCCATAGAACCAACTGTTCACTTATCATCTAAAATATCTCAGACATTGACATGCAACACTTTTATGGGATTATCAACGCTATTTGCTTCATCTGTGAGTGGTCATATGTTTTGGCTCATCAATGCATATCGATATACATTTCCCCATTTTCAGTACCACAACAATAAAGCTTTTTGAAAAAAATATTAACACCAAATATACTTTATGTACAGTCCATAATTATTGGCAGCTTTAATAATGATGGGTAAAAATCTTTGTGGTTAATTAGCTCAATCTCATAGTAAAAATATATCAAAAACTCTAACACTTACTTGAAGTAAATTTGGCAAAAATATATCAAAATAATCATTCATATCAAAAAATATCAAAAATAATTCTTTAACAAAAACACATGATCATTGATTACATGGTCATGATTATAGGCATCCATAGCCATTCTTATGAACAAAATGCAAAACATGTTCGCTTATGCTTTTTTTTAAGGATCCAAGGATCATGGTTGGAGATTTGCAGAAGAACATTTTGAGGTCACCAAGTCTCCAAAACTACAGGCAGATGTCATTTCCATGTCAACAAACTATGTGGAAGGCATGCAAGAAGAAAGCCTTTCTTTCAAACCGCAAAAACAAGCACGTGGAGTTTGCTAGATGTTGCTGGAACCTTGACTGACACCAGGATCTATAGTCAAATGGGACAAAAATATTTAATAATAGGTCAGTCTACAGAAACGTCCGTGTTTGTGTCCCTACAATTTTTTTACATTTTCAAATAAAACAATGTTATTTTAACAATTACACCTTCTTGATCAATCAATTTTGCAATATTGGTTTTTAAATCGTTTATGTAGAATTCTGAGTACCACAAAAGTGCTTGTTCCCATAGTAATTTTTCAGCAATTTTAAGTACAATAATCTATACATGACTATGGAATATATAAATTAAATGACATAAAGAAACAAATGCCAAATAAATATTATAAAATATATAATGCAAATTGTTGTCTCCAGAAGTTATATCACTGGTGTTACCATGTAACAAAAAATCTCTTATTTTGAAATAAAAATCACACTGATGACATCACTTCACTTCCTTTTACCTATTTTCTTAAGATCTATGAAAAAATCCCATGGTAAGTCCACTGCGTCTTTTCAGTTATCAGAAATTTTCTCATTTAGCTCATGATTTCATATGAAGCTTTTAGTTGACGTCACTGGTATGACCTACTTTATTCTTAGGTAATTGTAAAAAAATAGAATACAAATGGATTAAATTACACATTTTAGTTGATATTCCATGACTGATAACATGTGGTTTGGTGCTCTGTAGCAGCCATTTTGTAAAATGCGTTTTTCATCATAAATGTCACTGGTGTTACTGTCTCTGGTGTTACCTTTCTTATGTGTAACACCAATGAGGATTGGTAACACCAGTGACTCCTACGGATAGATAAAAAAGTGGACGTTTCTGTAGAATGACCCAATAATAATTTTTGACAACAAATACTCAAAGGTAAAATAGTGGAGGATCTGTGATGTTTCAGAGAAGTTTTTTTCCCTCCAAAGGCCTCGGGAACCTTGTTAGGACACATGCTAAGTATGAAGTACAAAGAGATTTAAAGTGAAAATCTGTCTCTGCCAAAAAGGATCAGGGTTGGATCCTCCAGCAAGACAGTGATCTAGAACATAAGTCAAAATCACACAAAAATGAGTCAAGCTTTAGACATGGCCATCCCAGTCCTCTGACCTAAACCTTACTATAAACCTGTGGGGTTTGCTGTAAATTCTCTTACTCATTGCTGTTATGGTGGCACAGTGGTTGCACAAGTACTACATGCAGGGGTGCCAATTACTGTGAAATAATGTGGAATATTTTTTGAGAAGTTCTTTTGTTCTCTTAGACTAAATTTACTTTGATTGAAGGTTTGTGTGAGACTGAGCTAATTAATTACAAGTATTGAGGGTTAATGAAGTTAATAAAGTCAGGGAGGGTTTGCTGGATTCAGAAATATCTCCTCACTTCTCCTCCACAATCTCTTTGTAAGTTTTGATGCTCTTCCTGCGATGGGCATCTCCCTCTGACATCATCAGTTTTTCCATCATCTTCCTCTCCTCCTCCTTCTTGATCAGATCTTGAGAGGCACTCCGTCTTCGATTCTTCCACCGAGCCAGGTCCTACACACAAACACACAAAAGTGTGATATACAGCTTATATAGAGCAGGAGTAAAGGAGATACAAATCATTCATCAGTCATCACTCAGTCCACTGCCAAGAAGTGAATCTGAGGAGGCTAAGGCTAAGGGAGCACACCTGGATAGAAAAGCATTGTATTGGCGACACATATCTGGGAGATTTCATCTGTATCTGTAAGCTTTCAGAAAACGTGCACAAATATAGACAAAATGAACACAGAGTACGGACAGAATGCTCTGTCCATGTCCATATACGCATTTAACGTTTATAAATGAGCCTTAAAAGTGCGGCGCAGGGCAATACTTCTCAACTGGAGCAATGACTAATTGTTGGACTTGTCTCTGGGAAACTGCAAGTTCGATCCCGGTGATACCACAGCCACAGCCATTGTTCTCTCTGGGTGGGTAGGACAGACCTTTCCCTCACTCAGGGGGATGCGAGCCAATGTGTCTGTTAGCACTCTGCTTCAAGCATGTTGAGCTGATGACTTTGCATTTGTCATAGTTTGAAAGACTCAATGGAACTCCATGTGTCTCAGAGGATGCATGCACGAGCCCTCATCCTCCTGGCTTGGTAGCGGTGAGTGAGTAAGGGAGACCTAGATAGTGGATGGGAATTGGCCACAACATTACTCAACTACATTGAAGGCAATGACTGCTAGCAATGGAGACTTACTAGCCTTTGTGACTATTTGAGGATCACAATGCTCATCCCAACGATCATATGCCTAGAAAAGATTCTAATTGGCCATTCATACATTTCTGGATAGAATACTATAAAATAGTTCACTTAAACTGACAACATGGAAAGTGAAAAAATCTCCTGGATGTCACTTTCGAGAAATGTATTCCCCACTATGTGCCAACATTACCATTTCTGAGTGCTTCTACCAGTCATTAGTTGAGGTGCTTCATCACACTCACTTTATAAGGATCCTCCTACTGGGTGACTTTAATTTTAGAGCAAGACATAACGGCAGTATTGAATATATATATATATATATATGTAATAATTGTATATATATATATATATATATATGATATGAAGTATATCCATACTGAATCATGTCACAATGAGTCACAACAGTATAAACAAGGAAAAGAAAGACTGAGGATACACAAGACTGAAGCTTTCCACAAGCCAAGTGCTTATTACTGATGCTTTTTATATAGGGATCTCATCTGGCTACACCAGGAACACATTTTTTTGACATGTAAAATAAAGTCCGGAAAGTGTAAATGGTATCCAGACAAAATTTATCCGGATATGATCCAGATGCAAAAAACATGTTAATGCAAGATGTAAACAGGCACTTGGAAACCATCATAAACCAACATTTCATCGTCAATCAAACTAATTTTTGAAGAATGTACCCACATATCAAATAATTTGGACTAGATTATGTGTATGCCAAACTCCTAAAACAGGGATTCATCCACATATAAAGCACCTAAATTATCGGGAAATCCTTCTGCAATATCACTCCTTACTGTCTCTCATGACATCAGATGTTCTTACTGAAACACTGGCGAGTTGAGGAGCGCCATTTTTGATTCAAAATCAAGGTCAGCTGGGCTGAATTCCGAATTTTTATACGAGACAAAGCTTGGTAGGATGTAATCGCTTAAATGTTTCACACCTGGAAGCAACTCATTTATTCAGGGTCTCTCATTTGATTTGAAACCTGCCTGTATATCTGCCAAAAAATCAGCATAATGGCACTTCCAGGGTGTCCTTGCTCCACACTTATCGAACGAGATTGCATTAACGGCCCGAGGCACACCTCAGGGCCGATGTGGGCTACCTCCTCCACTCTTAGACCATCATGACAAAAAAAGGGACTTTTTCATGAAGGGCGGACAAAGGTAAAGCGATAATAGAATCATGTATAGGATGGTTTGTGTGTTTGCATCTCTATGCTAATGTTTACAACAAGAAGCACTGCATTTATGCATGTTAATCTACAGTCGAACGCTGTATCTCCACTTTTGTCATTTTTTGCATTTTTTTGTATAGTCTAAAAACTACAGGACAGAAATACTCTAATATTACAATATTACTGAAAAAAAAATCTTGTTACATTCGCTTCCATTTAAAGTTAATAATCTTTTTCTTTTCCTGTAATGTTACCGTTTTGGAAATACAAGGTTTTGTTCTGACAGCGATGATATGTTACTTCATACTGCTGTGTGTGTTCGTGTGTGAGACTCACATCCTGCCACTGGTCCTCCTCCTCCCTCAGCTTGTTGTATTGGTTGTGCAGCCTCTCGTGCCGTGATTGGCTGTGTGGTGACAGGGTGTCCACTTCCTCCTCATCACGCATGTCAATCAAACTGACGCTCCTACAAACATCAAGCAAAACCCAAACATTACAAGCAGAATTCAACGTATGTGCAAAAATCAGAAAAGAAGGAGAAGCCCATATCCAAAGCAACACCATCACCCGAGGCTTGAAGTTTTTTAATGAAGAAAGAAAAATGCTTGAGAAAAAAGTAGATCCAGAAAGTCAAAATATGGGATTAAAATAAATGACAGAATGAAATTAATATTAGCAATGGCACAACACACACAGTTCTCAGAGAAATAGATTAAATAAGGAAAGGCAAGAATGAAGGGGTCCAGTTTCCCAAAAGAGCCACCAAACCAAGACCATCCAAAGTAGGAGTGTTTTTGAAAACAACAGGAAACAAAGATTACTGATATGTTGTTCATTTTCATTTTTACCCAAAACTTAAAATTTGCAGGCTAAAACATGGCCAGGATCAGAATGAGCACATTTTTGCTCCAAGCAAGTGATCGGCTTTCGGCCAATTTTTTGAATATAAACTTATGTTAATATGAATATATTATATTGACATAATTTCTAATTTAATATTATTATGCATGAATGGTTAAATAGCCAATTGTTTCTAACTTCAGATGCAGCAACTTATTTAATTCATGTTATTTAAATAGCAACTGACTTTTCACTTTCCACAAATATGAAATACAAAAAGAAAGGGTCATTGGCCAATTTGACTGTAAAGAAAATGGAATCGGTAATGAAAATATATGGCCAGTGCACCTTCACTTCAACAACTGACAAAAAATTGCTTGATTTATTTGTATGACTTTGTTTACACATTAAAATTCAACAAATAGATCTTTAAAAATCAATAGAATGCTTCTAATTCTACTAATAATACTATTATTTGAATGCTCTTGCCAACTCATAAGGTGACCTTAAGAGTGTGAAACTTCTGGGAAACTCACTCCAAGTCAGTAAACCAGCCATAAACCATAAAAAATGCTTTTCAGAGACATTCTCAGTACTGTTGTGTAATGGTGGTGGAGTTAAACGTAGAAGTAGGGTTCCACCACAACAAATTCAACCCAAGAGGCTAAAACATATCTGTTTGCATGCATGTGTGTAGAAGTTATGCAAAGAGTGCCTGTGCTTAAAGAAAAAAGTACATGCAAAAGCTCAGTTCAGGGGCAGCGCAGGTTGGAAAGAGAAATATCGAGAGAGCCGACGGCAGAGAGAAAGACAAACTTACTCTGTTTCATCAGAAACAATAGCAGCCTTGTGACTGAATCTAGAATGTTAAAAATTGATAAAAAAAAATGAAAGAAAGATTTGTGAGCCTTTGATATGAAGAGCAAAATCAATACATGATGAAATATAACAGGCCAACCAGCCTCTTCTATGAAGAAAGGGAAAATCTATGAAAAAAAAATGTTGCTGCAAGTAGAAATGTTGCAGGTTATTTGGCTACTACACAAAATTGTTCTTTTGTGCCACTTGGTCTGTCCTCAATAAATACCCAGCTATAAAACCTACTGTAAATCTATTTTACAGTAGGCTTTATAGATTTCAATCCACAATATCTACCCAAAGGTCAAGAACCATTTAAATATCATGCATTGACCCCTCAAATCAGACCTTGAATCCAGCTCCCAGTCTTGGATTTTGTAATCTTTGGTAGAAATGAAAATGAAAATTCCTGGCTGACACACTGGGCCAAAAAACTAAACCAATAAAAGCTGACAATAAATACTTAAAAAAAATAAAAACTTCTTGTGTGAACACTTCTGGTTAAATTACATGTTTTGTCCTCCACAGGGGACAAACTTAAATATGACATCTTTTTGCAAACTTTAGCGCACAATTTCTATTTTATTATTTTATGTGCTGAGTTTAATATATTGGAAAAAAATATATAATAAAAATAAAATAAAATATAAAATGTGCCATTACTTTTGCACAGACCACATTTTATGGTTTTAGTATGTTACATGTAGCAAATAACCAATAACAGGGCATTAAATGTGCAAAAGTGTGTGCTCTGTACAAGATGAGTTAACTTATTTTCATATAGAACATGAATCTAGGACCCCCAAACTTTTACATATGACCATAAATGAACGAAAATTTTAATAATATGTATCAGCATATAACATGAAATTCCATGTCGTCGACAACAGAGAATGATTGACCATCTAAGAAAATGAATTTCATCATATTTTTAGTCATAATTTGCACGTTGGCCCTGGTTTTTGTCATTTTTTGCTGTAAGTGCTATCAAGCCTGTACTGGAGAAGTTGAAAGCGAACGCAACAGCATTTTTCATCTCCATTAGTCATTTTCATTACCATAAATAGTTTGTTATGTCTTACATTTTGACACTTCATTGTAGGTCCTTGTAGGTAACCTTTGCTTTTCTCTGATCAAAACTTTTTGCCTTCAGCTGAAAATCAAAAGCAGGGTGATCGGTGGGCCTGGGCTTACCAAGATATTGACTACAGGCCTATACAATCAAATGGGGTGAGAATATTTATTGAACTGCTTTTTTAAGATAACAGAATTTGATTTACATTTAGTGGGTTCTGTCATTGTATCACGGCAAATCAAACCATGCTCTCTACAAAGCTCTTCAATTCATTATCAGTTTTTAATTTGAAGCTTCAGTTGCAGTCAAAAGATGTAGAGCTGTAAAGTTGAGACTCAATGCCATAGAGTTTGTTGTTTTCTACGCAGCCAAAGCTAAAAACAAATTTAAAAAGTGTCAACGTTGTCAGTTTTCTGTGAGTTTGATACTTACAATGCTCTTTTACTACAAAAGCTGAAATGGGCTGTGTCAAAATGTCAGCGCAAACATTTCTTAGACATAAATGGTCCATAAACATGTTTTCATGCCCACCATGGCAGTATGCTTTAGGTTAAGGTTTTAAGGTTTTCTGTGTTGTTTTTCCTCTTCTTTATGCATCTCAGCTGTCTGATTTTATTTCAGCTATGTCGGGTTCATCGGGCAAAAGTTGTGCCTGTGGTGAGCGGACACATAGTGAAAGGTGTTGCGATGTTGTCCAGTATTCTGATTGCTATTGTTTTTGTATCACCATAAGGCGGCATAGATAGGGTGATGACTCCTTTGTTGTCAGGAAGAAGCTTTAGTCTGATGTCATGACACTGTGGAATTTCAACACTGGAAATTTTGTCTAAGTTGGCCTACTCACTTTTTCACAGGCCTATCCAAAATTTTAGGACCATTTTTTATTTTTACCATTTTTGCCCAAACATTTTCGGTGGCCAAGTCGCCAATCTGTTACATCAACCGTTTAACTAACTCCCAGTGAATACATAATCCAGGACTGTAAACTGGATTCAGGGTCCAGACTTGAAGACCTCTGCAGGGTTATAAGGTCTATAGCTATTAAAAACCAACATTGTTAAATAATTGTGTTAACATTTCATAGCACAGTCTTTTCTTGGGTGTTTCTGGGTGGAAACCCATTAAATACAGAATAAATATACACAACAAACCTGTGGACAAAACTGATTCTGTGCATTAGCAATCAGCACACAACACCGGACCACATTTTCCCAGTCCAATGCACTTTAGTAGATTTACACACAATTCTAAAATCAGTCCTCAAAGTCATCCAGAGAAAACGTACATGGACATGGCTGCACATTTGGTTACCAGTGAAAGATGTACTGGAACTGAAGCTGTATATAAAAAGACTGGTGGACTTTGATGACTGTTTAGAGAATTACGCTATTTCACATACCAAGCAAATGCAAAACCTTTTAGTGTGGTAAAGGACATATTGCAACATGACAATTGAGAGAACTATGCATTGTTTGAATGGCAGCTGCTAGTGATCAGACAGTTTTAAGATCCCTAACAAAGAGGGAAAAAGTCAATGTCTGTGTATATGAGGGAACATAATTCAATTTGTGGGTGCCAAATGATGGAAAACATAAAAATGTGTCGGCATTTGAAAAAATGATGGATGCAGTGCTTAAGACAAAAAGTAAAAGGGCTAAAAGGGATAAGTATTTCCCTTTTGATCTTGAGATCTCTTTGATTTGATGTGAAATGCTCCATTGTAGAGAAACCCACCTACTCAGAATAGTTCACACTGGTGGTGATCCAGATGTCCAAAAAGTATAAAGGCTTTAAATGCTAACTGACAGGATGCTGTTACATGACATGGTTACAAATTCATTGCCTGATGCCTGAGACATCGTTTCACGCTAGTTCTGAGATATGGTTCCGAGAAATGTCATTTGCAAAAGCTATTCATGGCGAAAAGGTACATGCATGGCAATGTAAAGCAAAATAGAATGCAAACCATTTTACCTCTATTTTTCCATTATCAACATTACATATTATTGGTGTCCAAAAAAAAAATTACAGGAGAAGGAAAAAAATATTCTTAAAGTTCATGTAAAAAGATGTCTGTCACGCCTTGTACGAACTCGCAGACTGAAATGGACTTCATTTCCCAAGCTCCCTTGGGAGATCACGTGACTAGGAACTTCCCTTCGGAATCGGAGTCCGACGTGGACTCCATTACCCAAGAGACATACTGAGCGTTATTTCTGATTGCATGATTCTGTTTTTGACCTTTGCTTCCTTTTTGACTCTGCCTTTTGCCTGTTCCCTTTTGTATTGCTGCCTGGTATTTTGGATCTGTGTTTTGACTATTTTTGCCTGCCTTTTTGACCTCGTCTTTTGTCTTGCCCTATTGTTTTGTTCGCCTCATGATATGATCACTTTCGTGATCTTTTTGCACTTCTTGGTTTTGACCCACGCCTGTGTTTTGACTACGTTTTTGTCGTGTTAACAAAACCCATCTTGTCAGTTTTATCCTCACGCGTCTGGATTCTGCTGAATGGTTACAATTTCATGCCAAATACTTTTGGAGTATTTCTGTTGGTCCATTCATCAGAAGATTTTACACAATGTAAAGGACAACTACTGTGCTTGAATTACATGTAAAATATAAAAAATGCAAAAAAAATTGAGATTTTTTTGGACAGCAATGATATAAAACTCAAATGACATACATGTTTCACTGTCATTTTGGATTGTAAATAAAACGGCTACATTTTCACTGAAGACACAAATGCTGGTTCCTATCACCACCACTGTAAAGAAATCTGAGCAAGTTTCTCTACAATGAACCATCAAACTACTTTCAATGACTTGAATCCCCACAAAGACAGGAATACACTGTGAGTGTGTGCACGTGTGTACATTTCTAAGGGGGTTAAACAGTTTCTCACGTTGGGGGGAGATCATCGTCTTCCAGCCAAAACGGACGCCGTGGGTTGGGGTCAGGTTTGGGGGAGGGAGTTTTGCCTGTGGCCCCACCTAAAATATCACTTTTCCCACCCATCACACCCTCAGTGCACGCCTCCTGCCTGTCCAGCATCTTGGGCGTGTTCTCAACGTCTGCTGAGGGTGGGGTCACAGCGCTAGGGGTGCAGCTGAGAGGGTTTCCATGGTTACTAAAGCGAAAGAGGAGTGGACTTGTAAGGGAGCGTGTGAGCAGTGTTCCATTTTTCATGCCTGTATAGTCTGAATTCATACAAATGAGCATTTCATCCATCCATGCTCCGCCCACAAATGTGTTCTTTAGCCGCAGTAGTTTAGCAACTTGTGAGGTCTGACAAGCTTTATAGAACGTAGGCAAAAATCCTGTCCACCTTATGCTGCGTTCACAATGTTGACAGTTGACGATGAAAAAACGGATTCTTTCCGTGAGCAGAACAATCCACCAAGAGTTCAATTTTCCCAACTTTTGCATCGACTATAGTGGCCAATTAAACAGGATATTGATTATTTTGGGAGACATGGATGCCAAATTTCTTGCTGCTGAATTCCAGACAAACCTGGTGTTACACAACAAAAATAAAGGAGCACAGAGCTGTTGGTAATGCTATCACCATGGCAACGTTGGCATGGTTTAATGCTGCCATTGGTTATCGCTATGAGGCGCAGAACATGTGAACGCAGTATTATTTCTTATCTCATTAATGCTTTGAGTCGTTTATGAGCAGAAGTTTATACATGGTAAATATGTTTAACACTAATAACATCTTACCACGATAGAAATGAAATGGAATAAATAAAAAACATTCTTTTTCTACTACTGCTCCTCATATGATAAGGTTATGTTGGATTTTGATGTCAGCCATAGTTTAAGTAAAGTATTAAATCTATGTTTGTTATAAGCATGTAAGATATTCTTTACTTTGTATGTCCCAGTTCTTACATAACAACTTCTGTGAATGCTTGAACTCCAAGTTATCAATCATCCTGTTTTCCGTTTAGCTTTCTGCTGACCTACTCAGCATACTCTAGTAAACGCAGTATGGATCCAGTTGCAGAGAATATAAAGTGTAAACCAGTTACAGCGAGTCTGTTAGCTGCAACTGCAATTCTCAATTTCGATTTTATGGACACAAACCTCAACAATAAAACAGGGCTTTCTCAAGCAGTGCTTATGAAGACCTGTTCATATGTGATTTGAAGCACTGTGCATTTTTGAGAGGTTTATGCTCATAACATTCCTGTTCCTGCCAAACTCTCAGATTCACTGGGCTGTAGTGACAGCTGTAAACTGCACGTTGTCCTAGAATGCATTAAAGACACTCAAGGGGACAAAACGATAACTTTAAAAGTAAGCTGTCCTTAACTTAGCGGAAAACAAAAGACGAATGGCACTTCTGTTCCTCAACTGGATATTTTGGCCATAAAATACAGCAATCAAAGGAAAATTAGTTGACAGACTGTTGAATGCATTTGTGGGTGGAGCATGGGTAGGTCAATTACAGCCATATGCAAAAGTTTGGCCCCCTGGCCAAATTACATGTTTAAGAGAACACACCTCTGCACATTTTAAAGCTATTTAAATAGCTATTTATTGCCTGAATGTAACATATTGGGGAAAATAGAACATAAAATGTTGGCTGTGTAAAAATTATGGCACATTTTATCTTTTTTCTTAAATTGTGCACAAAAATGTGCAGAACAAAATACCATTTTTAACCCTTAACCCTGTAGAAAATCTGCTAAACATGTAATTTTACTGGGAGTGTTCAAACTTTTGCTAGTATTCTAAAAGTAATGCACTTGGAGGCGCCAGCAAGATAATGGAAAACTGCTGTAGAAATAGTTGGAATGCAAAAAAAAGACACAATGTGTAGAAAAGCAGGGATGTCCAAGTAAAAGTGTGAGTGGTATAAATTATAACAAGGGCATACATTATAACAAGGATTAGTGCAGCTTTAATTCTCAGAGTTCTTACAAATAAACCATCACTGGTCAATTTTACTCTCTCACTGTCAAAGCTGATGGGCCACAGTGTGGGCAGCCTAATGTCCAAGCAAAAGTAAACTCAATGTCTACCAAATAAAGCAAACAAATACAGGAGACAGCAACAATTAGCAAAAGTATTTAAGAAAAACAAGGACCAGGCAACTTTTTCTTTTCACAGCACAGATTAGTCATCACTAAAACATGAGCAGGCATCTTACAGGCATCGAGTAGTTTGAGTATGATAGCCTAATTATGTAAACTGCTTTGAAGCTTAGTAAAGTTCAGTTTTTAAAGTTTTTAAAGAAAAGTATCAGAGCAGCTTTGGTATCAGCCAATACTGAAGATGGTGAATACTGAAGTTTTCAACATCTCAGTATCAGAAAAAGTGATATTGTACCATCTCTACTAAACATTTCTCGGCTGATCAGGTATATAATTTTAGGTATAAATACGGTCACCCTTTGTTTGGATGGTCCCCTGTAGATGCTCTACAGATCCTTAAATCATTAACCACCTTTCTGGTGATAATTAGCTGATTATCAACAACATTATGGTGAGGGTTAGGGTTAGGAGTAGGTGTAGGTTTTTGCTTTGAGGTTAGGGTTAGGGTTAGGGTTGGGGTTAGGGATAGATTTAATAAACTCTTTCACACTGAACTTGAAGTTCAGGTGTTTTTACTGGAAATTTAGTTGAATGTTACTTAAAGACAGACTGAGCATTTACAAAGCATCTACAGTGGACCATCCAAGTAACACTCAACTTAAAGTTTAGCTGCATTTAATGGATATTTAGTTGAATGTTGCTTAAAGATAAACTGAGTATTTACAAAGCATCTACAGCCATCCAAATAAAGTGTTACCATAAATACTGTATTTATACAAGAAAGAACTGCACACAAAAATTTCAGATCTACAGTCACACTCAATCTCAATCTTATGCTCAATATTAATCTCAATCTCAAAGGCACAGCACAAAATTAGTATCCAAGGCGATGATATTTAAAAACATTAATTCCGACAAACTCTCCTATTTTGGACAAAACATTTAGCAAACATTCATGCGCACTGCATTCCTCAGAGGGCCTAACCTGTCCTGGGTGTTTGTCTTCTCTTTCTCGCTGGATTGGTATTGTGCACTACCAGTGATGGCTTTGTTTTTGACAGCTCCAGGTTTAGGCAGAAACACATTAAAAGGACTCCCACTCTGCTTTTGATGTACTCCTGCTCTCCTCGTGAGCATGTCATCCTTTTCCAGGTCAGGCAGGGGACTTTCATAATCATGCTCATCATCATCATGAAAACCAGAACAGTCACTGCGAACTGCACTGTGGGCTGAAGTTGAACTGATAATGGCTGGTTTGTTTAGAGCAACTGTGGCTGCCGATGCTGACAGCTTTGGTTCCAGGTTTACCGGATCAACTCTGTTAAAAGAGCACTCAGTAATAAGCGTAGTCTTACACACAACGGCAACACACCCCGCAGGCATAGTTTGGGGAAAAAACAAACTGACTCAATTTTCCTCTTACCCTAAAAGTCTGCCAGCCAAGGACAGTTTGGTGTCCAAACCATCCTTTCCTTGGTTTTACACAAGAGTTATAAGGCTAATGTAGATAACAGGTAATGAAAGCTTATACCTCATTAATTAGCATTTTAGCATGTTATCTAGTTGTGCCCTTAGGCAAGGCACTTAACCTCCGCTGCCCTAGCTGGTGCTACACTGCTTCCAACAGTATGCTGCTCCCAGACTGGGCATTGTTAGGCAGTAAAGTGCCTAACAAAGAAGGAAATGTTGGGCACCAAATATGACTTATCAGCTATATTTGGGGCAAGAGGAAGCAATATTTTATCTATTCCTACTCCATCACACCTTGGACAAAAACTCCCACAAGCCAGTCTGGGACCATTTCACAAACATGCCCCTCCCATCTGGCAATAATACAGGTCTACAGCTCCGGTTAGTGTATAATAATGCACTGCAACTCGTATTAGACACGCATTCAACACACACAAGTGTGAGGCCACCACTCATTTTCAATACGCCCACCTCTGTCCAAACTTGAACCGCTTTGTCTTTATGTTTTTCTCCAGCATAAGAGGATCTGTACTCCTTTCTTTCGACCCAAAACCACCCGTGTCCCTCTTGGAGCCTGGCGGCGGCAGAAACTGGTTATAGGACGTCCCGCTCATTCCCTTCTGAAATGCTCCTGTCCTTCGCGCCATCATGTCATCTTTCTCTATGTCCGGCTGCCTGTCCTTCTCCTCCTCCTCTTCATTTTCCTCGTATTCCTTCTCATCCCTTGCTTTCTCAGCCAGCCTCAACTCCAGAGCCTCCCGCTCAGCCAAGGCTGAGGAGCGTTTTGAGACAGAGGTCAAAGGTTGTGGAGACTCTGAGGATGAGTTCAGGGCAGGGGCTGCATTCGCACTTCCACTGAGTGTGTGTGGGGGGAGTGATAGAGGCAGAAGAGAAATAATGAATACAAGAAGAGACAAAGAAAGAGATGACGCAGATAAAAGCAAAGCAAGATGCATTTCAGCCAAGCGCAACCAACAGTTATGCAGCACTGCGCAAAAGTCACTACCCTTCATTTATTTAATTTCCAATCAAACTGGCCGATAGTAGAATGTATTCAGTTTTCAGAGTCAGAAAAAAGCAGATATGTTTATCAGAAAATTACATAGAGGTCTCAACGATTTTGTCCAGCTGTTGCATTTATTAACTTTCATTTTTTTTTTGCTTTACGTTTTTCATAGAAGTCCCATTTTTTGTAAATCTCTTAGTAATTTTAATACCAGTTTTGGAAACTGTTTTTTCACTCATTTTCCTTTACTTTTCCCCTTCCTTAAGCAAGTAAATTGTCTTTTATCTAATCTCAGAAATACCGAAATAACTTGAATTTAATGCCTGTTTTGATCAGAAATTAAATAAATTAGATTTTTGTGCAGCACCGTAAATATTCATATTCAGACATGGTCAGGTAACACACATACGTAGATCACATGTGTACACTTTAATTCACCCACAGATGCTCTCTTACTCTCTCAAACTCTCAAGCCAAACTCACATTAAATGCCATTAAATCACATACTCATGTACAAAAGCTTACAGTCAAGCAGCTGCCAGTACTGCATAATGCATCACTACTCTAAATCTGCAAGACTATGAAGATATTAGTCCAACTGATTCGCAGATGCGCCAACATCAGCCCTTAAAGGTACACTAAGTAACACCGTCATTGCTTACATGAACAGAATGTAAATACCAACAGAACATAAAGTATTCTGTAGCAGAGTGTTGTATATGACAGTCTCAGCATTTTGACCGAATTGTTTTTTTTGTTTTTCTTTCTTACCAAACATTTTTTCCCACCCACTAAGTGTCCTGAATGCCACAAAGCTGGAAGGCTAGCATTAAGTCAACCACTGCATCTTTTTTAACCTGCTGCTAACGCAATGTCACTGGACAGCTGTACATGCTTGGAGGAGAACGCTAACTGCCAATTCTGTGCAGTGGCTAGAACTCTGCTGTCCTGGACTCCCGGCCATGGCTGGGATGTGGTGTGGTATCATCGGGGACTCAGCTCCTGGCAACACTTAGATGATTGTGCCATTTGGGAGCCAAAGCTCATGATTTTGTCCATAAATGTTTTCTCACAACAATACCCAGCATTCCTTATCCAAATATGTCATACATCCTTTGGAAATCCCTACGATACTCAACAAATCCTCACTAGCTATAGGCTAATAAATACATCGATGCTGCTGGCTAGCATTAGTGAAATACGACTTCTCAGGCACACTGGTCATGGAGCAAGATAATTTTCTTATGGAAGACATAATGCAATACAGTTTACCCAAACTGACATAAGGTATCTAGCTAGCTAGGTAGCTAACTTGCTAACTTTACCTTTTACCATCAGTAATACATGCTCCAAATTGTAAAGATGATTTGAAGCCAGTTAGCAAAGTTGGATGATTGCAATATGTTAGTTGGATTCCTAGCAATAATGTCAGATATCTGGCTTCTTCCTGCATTAACCCAATGGTTTTAGTTAGTGAGCAGTAAAAATCAAACAAGTATGTTTCCAAGTATTGACCCATCAAAATGTACTTCAAGTTCATGTTAGTCATCAGAAAAGTGTTTTCCTATTATTCAAAGGTAAAATCTTGCGTGTTTCAAAATCCCACCCCGGGGGGCTACAGTCTTGCACTGTTCTGGCTACTCTCTGCTTCAGCACACCTGACCTTGATTTTCAAAATTTCTGCATAGGACAATCTTTGAGATGTAAACAAAGATGTTCAGAGTGGTTTGAAGTGAAATGTTGCACTGTACTTACTGGCTCAGATTTTTTTAAATAGCAGTGATAGAAAGCAGGGGTCATGGTATCTACAAAGCAAATATAGCCATATATTTTAAAACTACTATAAACCAATGTTTCAGGCAGCAGGCAGTGCATTAGTATTAATTTCATTGAATAACTTTCTGTAATGTAGATTTTAGAGGCTTTAAACTTATAAGACATCTGGTTCCTACCACCACAGACTGTTCAACTGCAGATTAGATGATGGCTAAGCATTTCAAAACAATGGCCACCACAAACATACTAATTGTTTCTGGTTACATCTATGGGTTTCGCACTGTTATGTTAGGACAAAGTTTACGGCAGATGTTTGACCCAAAGAGCATTGCTATGTGAGAATGGAAACAAAGCCATTCAGATTGGTTTGATGTGAAATGCTCCACTCTCAAGAAACTTGTAGAGTTAGAAAACAGAAAGTTATTATAAGAAATGGTTCGAGATCTCTCCCTGATGCTCAAGACACTGGGTATAGTTTTGAGGCCTAAAACATTTTTTTAATCCATTAACGGTGGAGAGGTACATCCAGGATGTTGTAAGGCAAAATAGTCGCCAACGAAAAAGTGTTTCTTCAGATTTATCTCTATTTTACCATTACCATTTGCATTGTAGACATTGCAATCTCCTGGTTCCAATCACCACCACTGTAAAGAAATGTGAATCTTCAAGTTTTTTACAACTTCTTAACATCCAACGACTCAAAAATGTTTACATTCTAACTACATTTGCTTAATATTTGGCCTAGGTGTCATGGATGGCTTATCTTAGTGTACCTTGAAACATACCAGACTAAGCAGATGAGCCCAATCACTGTGGAGTTGTTGGGGTAGTAATAATAATAGTGCCCCAATCACACCTGCCTACAATAATAACAATAATTAGTTCAGGCTGTTCAGTAAGCATGTGTGTGAGAGGTAGAGGTCTGCTAGCCAAACTAGGCCCAATGCGGCCCGACAAAATTTCAGTTATCGGAGCCATGTTTGGACTGATTTTGGTATCAGGAAGGGCTTGGGATTGTTTTCTATTGCAGACTTTTTTAAAATGTCGTCTTTGTTTTCATTTGAAGAAAAATTTCTACGTAGTACTGTGCAAAAATTAAAGACCAACTTTCATTTATTTAAGTACAAGTTATTAATTTTTTTCAGGAGATATTTAGATATAAGATTAATGATATAAGATAATGGTTATTAGAAGATATTACATCTTATGTATTATAAGAGAATCCACTTAATCCAGGGGAAAGTCTGAGGAAAATAATATATATGATTTCGAGAAAATGAGACACCTAACAACTTTGCAAGACCCGGTAAACCACAAAAAAAAAGAAAATTTGCAAACATGCAAAAGGTGCTGGTGTTCACTGAATGTGTTTGAGATCACTTGGATCATGAAAAGTAGAAAATACAACCAACTTCTAAGGTGTGGAAAATATCCCTGCAGAGTCTCCTGAAAAGAATGAAATTCTATTAAGAGCAAAGAGTGGAAGCATAAAATACTGAAAAAAAAATGTACTCGTTATAGCTTTTGTTTGTTTTCTGACACTAAAAAAGAATTAAACTGCTGTTTTGATTGTCAATAAATGAAGGGTGGTTTTTGCACGGTAATTTACATTTTGTGCACTCTCACAAACTAGAGTATAGTCTATTGTTGCATTCAGATTTCCTCCCGAAAACCATCTGCGATAATCCATATATGTTAGTGCATGCGAGCGGGTTCTGGTCAAGTTCCATATTCAGCAACACTGGGGCTGGTCTGTTCGGCTATCAAAGCTGCTGGTTCATTTTCGTGCAAACTTCAAGAGTGAGTTAGTGAGAAAGTGTTTGCCAAATCTTTCAGCCGCCGAGCTACAAATCACGGCCACCACTGGAGGGGAGAGGAGAACCAGGCCATTCAGCAAGCAAAGCGTTTGTGCATTTTGTGCTTTTCATGTGTTTGAATGTGCTTTTGTGTTTGTGCTCATTGTATCTATGTGTGTCTGAACTGCGTGCGTGTGTGTGTTTGTTTTGTATAGTGTGTATCCCCTACTCTTGCTCTCCCTACCTGCCTACCGCTCTCTCTGCTGTGAGCCCTGAGCTCACCCCAATGGTGGGCATGGCAACTGTTGCCGTGGAGAGGAGGCGTCGAAGTGTCTCTGACTCATCCCTCTCTCTCTCTTTCCTCCTCTCCTCTTCCTCCTCCTCATCCTCCTGCTCCTCTCCCTCTTTCCAGGAAACACTCTCCACTTCAGTAACCCCCCCGAACGTCACAAATCGCCGCCGGTCGCCGTGGGAACGCCCTCGGCCAGCAGCCAGGTCACCCTTGGCAACCTTTCCCGAGGAGGCGGCAAGGATGGAGCCTTTCTCAAGACAGGCCTGACACAGAGGAGCGGGGGGCGAGTCACTGAACACACACACGCACACACACACACAAACACCACGCAGATGCAAGTACACCAAGTGCGCACAGTTACACACAGTACAGGCCCAAATACACATTTATAAAGAGCGGCAAAAAAAGATAGAAGTCTGACCTAAAAACACTAAAAAAAGGTCAGATGAAGAGAAACAACTGTGAAAAAAATTGTGAATAGTCTGTCTGTCCTCCTGAATGGTCCATCATACTAAATAGTCTGTTGTATTGAATAGTCTGTCTATTTCACTAAATGCTCTGTCATACTAAGTAGTCTGTGTTACTGAATAGTCTATTATACAAAATAGTCTATGAATCATACTGAATAGTCTGTCTATCGTACAGAGTATTCCATCTGATGTACTGAGTAGTCCGTCTGATGTACTGAGTAGTGTCTCTATGAATAGTCTGTCATACTGAATAGGCTGTGTATTGTACTAAATAGTCCGTTTTCATACTGAATAGTCCGTCTGTCGTATTAAATAGTCCATCCATCATACTGAATAGTCCGTCTATCATACTAAATTGTCGTTCGGATTGAATAGTCTTTCAGTCATACTGAAAAGTCTGTCATACTCAATAGTCTGTCATACTGAATAGTCTGTCTGTCATACTGAATAGTCTGCTGACCTGAATAGTCTGTCTGTCATACTAAATAGTCTGTCATATTGAATAGTCTGCTGTACTGAATAATCTGTCATACTGAATAGTCTGTTGTACTGAATAGTCTGTCATACTGAATAGTCTGTCATACTGAATAGTCTGTTGTACTGAATAGTGAATTGTCTGTTGTACTGAATAGTCTGTCATATTGAATAGTCTGCTGTACTGAATAGTCTGTCTGTCATACTGAATAGTCTGCTGTACTGAATAGTCTGTCATACTGAATAGTCTGCTGTACTAAACAGTCTGTCTGTCTGTCATACTGAATAGTATGTCTATCATACTGAATATGAACATAAACTTAACAAAACCGCAATGAGTAATTATTATTATTGTTAACATTTAAGATCTGTCTGTAGTCTTGCTCCACATTTCTCAGAAGTGTTCTTACAAATGTGACATAAATAGTTTTTTCTTTTATACTAGCTAATGGAAAAAATGCCTAATTAAAGATTTGGAACATTTAAGTTATTCACTGGAACTTAATTCAACAGCTTGATGGAAACCTGGCTTGTGTCACATAGAAAAGTCATTAGAAGAGTGAACTCTTGTGTTACAGTAATTCAAAGAGCCAAAAACAAGTGAAGGCTCTCTAGCGTTTAGGCTCTGTCATTGCTTTCATGAAGATCTGCAGCGGAGGCATCATACTAGTGACGCAATGCTTGAAACTGACACAAAAGCCCCACAGATACCAGCCAAAGCATCTCTCTCTCTTTCTCTCACTTGCCCTTTCTTTAGTCTTGCCTCTAGCCAGGCACGTCTTGTGAAACGTGACCTTTTTGCACTCACAGACACACACTGGCACATAAATTTTGGGTGATGGTTTAATCTCGCTGAAGGCATCTCTCTCATAGTTACTGAACGATCCATGTTCACAGTGCGTCTGCTGCTGCCTGCAGGACTGTACAACATCTACACAAATCTCCAAGACCAACTTCCACAACATTCACATCACCAACAAACCAGGAGTTTGTTGGCAGTCGGCCTGTAACCAAGCCAACTTTATGTCAACTCCTTTTAAGTGGGTTTCTATTCATTAAATTAGACAGGGAGATTTAATCTCCTAGGGGGAAAAATAGCACTACCAGCAGTTTTAAGACCAAGAAGAGTCAACTATTATATATATTACATATATATTTAATTCCTTAAAAAAGCTCCTAATTATGATGCAGGTTTGTTGTGACAGTAGACATATCAGCTGAATAATCATGTTTTAAAACATTTCTACAGATTTGATTATCAAAGATAGAGCTTTTGAGCTGCTCACATGTATTTTGTAATTGGCTGTTTACCCAAATGGTTAAGTTACTCACTTTACAGCGCAGGGAAGTTAATCACCATAATTCCATCACTCTGGCGCTGCGCATTCAAAGGTAATTTGATTTGTTCTTTCATTGCAGTACTTAATAATTGCGGAAACACGTGTTAATGTTAACGCTACTTGTGCAGCCCTAACAGCAGTAGTGTACAACTAACTGATAAATGGTTCTTCATTTGTTTTTTCCTGGTGTTTCTCCTACATAGATTTACAACAACTAATAGATCCACAACATGGATCTATTAGTTGCTGATGTTCTTGATCCAATCAGTGTGAAGGACTTTCAATAAGAGTGTAAAGGCTTTTCCCATAGGATATGCTAAAGTCAGAGTGCATCACTACAAACCAGTGGAATACCTCAGAATACACAATACATATTATGACCACACACAGTTCTCGTACCGAACATACTGGATGCAGACAGGGTGTTGGGCACTCAAGACTTGTTGATGAGCATGAACAACAGAGGCTATCCCATCTGGTCCCAACCGGCTAAGGGCTACTGTGGCGCAAGTCACAGAAATCTTTAAATGATGGTTGCGGGAGTAATATGTCACAACACACAACCACACCCTGTTGCGTATGGGGCTGCTTAGTCATAGACCCGTTGGAGTGCCCATGCTATCCCCTGTCCACCACCAGAAGTGCCCACATTAGGCATGTGAGCATTGGAACTGGACCAATGGAAGAAGCTCTTCTGGTCTCATAAATCCCATTTTCTTTAACGTCATGTGGATGGTCGGGTACACGTGCACTGTTTACCTAGGCAAGTGGAACGACAAGTTGGATCCATGGTGGCTCGATCTCACAATTTAGAGGATTTAAAGGATCTGCTGATAACATCTCCCATAGGAGATTCTTGTAGAGTCCTTGCCTCAGGGGGTAGGACTGTTTTGAGGGGCATGAGGAGGACCAACATATTAGGCAGCTGGTCATAATATTTTGGCTCATCAGTCTATATACCTTTATATGCAACACATATAAACGGGCCACGCTAACGTATGTGAGCTAATATATGATTAATAGTAACACTTTTTTACCTTAATTTATTACCTCTCTCTCTCTGTCCCTTTCACACACATCTCTGCTTCTTAACACATACTGTGGGATTTTGAAAACAAATCTAAAATTTGGGCCACCAAAACTTTTTCATAGGCTGTCTTCGGTTGCAAAGGCACTACACTGGCCCCTGTGGAGCGTATCACATTAACGTTCAAAGACCAATTTTAACTCTTTTTTTAACTCTTTTAACTTAAATTTGCATTTTTTGTCTCCGACAGCATCATACACTGTAAACCTGCCTTTATGCAGTGTTTTAACGTCAGGTCAGCTCTACAGTCAGTCAGAGGTCAAGGTCTGTAGTCAGGCACCTGTCCTCTGTGCTCATCTTCAGCCTCTGCCATTTCTCCAAGTCTGACTGAGTGATGGCCGTCTGAACCAGGGTCTGCCGAGGATCCCGCTGTGGGAGGGCCCCAGTTTGGCCACGCCTCCTGGCCAGGTCATCTTTCTGTATGTTAGGCACCGCCGCCCTCCCTCCTCCCTCTGACTCCCCCTCATCACCATGCTCCTTCTCATCCTCTCTCACCCTCGCTTTCTCAGGGGTCAGGAAGGGCTTGTCCTTATGAGTTATGATTGATGCCTCAGCAGGGGAGGCCTCACTGAAGAACAACAAGGTGGAAAGGGCTATTGGTGTCTTATGATTTTTCAACAACAGAACAGTTACCATGTTTAGAAAGTCAAAGCCAACCTTCCACATTTTGACACATTCTTTGGGCAGAATACCTAGTGATGGCTGAATACAAATACACTCTGCTAAATGTATTTGGTATTCCATCACAAGACATAAAAAGTAACATTTTAGAATACATTTACTAATAAGACACATGGGAAAAACCCAGATTTTGGCAGTTTTCTTCATGTAGTTTTTCTGTTAATATGTTTCATTAATCTGACATAATAAAAAACAAAAAAACTCTAGTAGGCCTTCTGGAAGTCCTAGATATGTCACTGACTGAATACGAGCTGCAGCCTAATCAATGGGTTGTTAGAAATGGAAAACAGCGTCATTTAGAAGATTTAAAAGTCTGTGTTTAATCTGGTATGGCCGAAGAATGTTCAAGCGAACTGCAATTAGCTTAGCGCTAACAAACTACTAGAATCCCACAGGAAAATTGGTTTTTCCTCATGTTTTACCCACATTTTGACATTTATATCCCTAATTAAAGGTTTAGCTATAATAGTCATGTTTTGCCACTGTGTAAAATATACCCAAAGTTTAAAACATTTTTAGCAGTTTAAAACATCATTTCCCTAAAACTGGTTTGATTTTAATTTCCTTCGTTTTTTTTGCTTGTTTATTTCAAAGCACCTGTTTTCAGTGTTCATTGAAAGTCTCTGCCACTTCTCAAGGTCAGACTGAGTAATGGCCGTCTGGACTAGTGACTGACGGGGGTCTCTTTGCAGGGTGGTCCCACTCTGAGCTCTCCTCCTGGCCAGGTCATCCTTATATAGATTTGGCACCACTGCCCGCCCCTCTCCCTCCTCATCACTCTCCTCTTTCTCCCCCATCTTTTTCCCACGAGGAGTAAGAAAGGGGTTGTCCTTACGGGTAATGATTGACACTTCAGTAGAGGCAGAGTCAGCCTCACTTTAGTATGGCAATGCCACAAAAAAAAAACAACAAAAAACCCCAAAAACAATACCCCACAGATCCCCGGAACACACACGTAGACCCCAAACACACCACCACCAAGGACACACATTTTCATTGCATACAGACAGAAGGAAAGAAGAAAATAAGAATGAATAAATAAATGAAAAAGTGAACTATTGATTCAGACACTTCATATCACTCTTAAATTTGTCATATATGTTATATAATATATCTTGTTATATAATGTTATATCTTAATTTAAGGAAGTTAAGGATTCAAAATAAAAGTTTCATATGAAACTTTTATTTTGAATCCTTAACTTCCTTAAATTAAGACTACATCTTTACAGTACTCTCCAAAATTATTGGCACCCTTGGTAAATTTAACAGAAAAGCCAATTTCTAGCAGTGACATGTCAAAGCAAGCCAATAAACTCCTCTGTGGTGAATTTACTATACCACATGACCTTCAGTGGCCCACTGCTTTTGGAAATATGAACAAATATACCAAAGCTCAATAGTTAATTTCATTTATGAGCAATAATAATTACAATACACCACGGTTATGCCAAGCATTGTAGTTCTTTAACAGTAGTTTACAGGTGCCAAGTAACAGTCCAAAACTATGCAATGTACAACTTAAATGTGCAGTGTGTAAGTTTTAGTGGCACACAGTGGCCATGTTGCAGATTGCAACCAACTGAACACCCCTCTCTGACCCCTCCAACATAGTGCTACAGCACCACCAAATTCAAGCTGCCACGCCAACATAAAAAAGCAGAAGGCAGTGCTCGATTTGTCCATTCAGGGCTACTGTAGAAACATGGCGGTGCAACATGGCTGCTTCTACTTGAAATGGACCTGCTGCTTCTATGTTGCTATGAAGGGCTCAATCTAAGCTAACAAAAACAACAATTCGTAGATACAGGTGATTATCCACCAATGGAAACATGGTTTTGTATACTCTGTCCCACTTCTGCTAAATCGTACACACTGCAACTTTAACTCTGGAGTGGGAACTGCATCATTTAACTTGCCTGCTAATGTTGGTGATATGAATGATAACTTTAACATCCATGACATATTTACCATCTCAAAAGACTTGGTCAGTGTTATAGATTTAACCAACTCTTGTCTGCATGTTAGTGGGAACACCTTTCCGACCTTCAGAATAGGAATTCCCACTTTATAGAGTGTTTTGTTTAGTTTTCGTAGAGTTAAGAGCTTTAGCAGGACATAACAGAATTCCATATACTTGGTGGATTAATACAGAATTCAGCTGATGTGTGTGATCATGTGTATGTATTTGATTAATGGCTTTGAATTTAGCTTAGCAGTTTTTTGACATATTTTTTTGCATATTTTACCAAGGGTGCAATAATTAATAATAATCCACTGTAGATTTACCTTCTGAACAAAAACAAAAGGTAATTTGTTAGCTTCTACCAAGTTTTTAATAACTTGCTAGCTAGTTTTAGGAAAGATTAATGAAAAATATTGTGATAGCCTACGAGCCATGCATCGTACCAATATCGGCAAGTTTTATTTTGCCCCATTTAATGGGCCCTGCCTCCACTTTATGCATTCCTACACACCTCCTCTTCTCCTGCTCCATTTTCTCCATCCTCTCCAGCACTGCATGCTGGGATGCCAGCCGGATCCCCTCCCATCGCTTGCGGTCCTTCATGCTGCACCCCACTGGCAGGAAGTGATGAGTCACGTGGGGTCTCGATTGGTTCATACGCGCTCTTCGGGACGCCAGGTCGTCCTTCTGGACGTCTGGGACTCTTCTTTCTGCATTTTCATCCTCATCATCCTTGTTGGCGTCCCGGTCGTGTGGGTGGTCTGCCCGCAGGAAGTCATTGTCATGACGAAGGATGATGTCAGGTGATGGAGACTTGGCCTGATCGGGTTCGACACCAGTCACCTTAGGACTGGAGGGGGAAGGTTGCCATGACAACGAGAATTTGAATCTACATCACAAGTCGTTCGAGCAGCGGAGCGTTAGTACTTTCAAACCCACGACTTGCATCCAGTATGCTTTTCGTCACTCTTTGACAAAAGATTAGTTTTGAGGTAAGGCCATTTAAACCAAACTGAAACAAATATCAAGGAACTAGCACAGCTAGAGTCATAAGCATAACAGACATACAACAACCTCTATGCACTCATAAGTTGTCTGATAAAACAGCAGGCAATGCATTCAGATAAGGCACAAATGAGAACTAAGTAGGCAGGCAAACCTTCTAAGTCTCCTTGTACATAGCTGAATGTAACTGATCTTAAGTGCACCCTGAGACGTATAGCCTTATAAACCAACATGAGTGGAAACAAGGAAAGAAGCTACACAAAGCACTTTTGCGGTGATGACAGTTCATAATGGTCAGGGATGCATCAGGATGCTTTAGGCTTCCCTAACCACCTCAGGGATGACTGGATCACAATGTGTCTCCGAGATGCACTGGACCCTGTTCACACCTGTACTGTCCACTTACGATCGGATCACACAGGATGCCTGTTATGGCCACGTATGAGTGGTGCCTATGTCACCTGTGTGCTGTCTGTAAGCCCCTCGTAATCATTGGCCACAGCTGTTTTATCAGTGTCCTGCGCATTTATTCCCCTTTCCTTGCTTTTCTGACCTGCCATGCAATGTTGTAAATTTCAAGTATTTTGGATCCTCACGCACACTCTACATCGGTGAGTTGAAAAAGCTCACATGCACACACAGCTCTGTACACACACCACCACTATTGTTTAGCTATATTAGAGGAGATAATACACACAATAAATACATTTTTGTCTGAGAGGTAAGACACATATTCACATTCATGCACTCTCATTGGTGAGTGAACTCCCATTCTATGCACACACGATGGCAGCTGCTAACCTGTTATATCTCACAGTGGCAGGCAATACTTTAATCCCCGCCTTCTCTAGCTTTCTCATCTTCTTTAGCTCCTCCTCCCCAAGCTCAGGCTCTGCCCCTTTTGCAACTGCCCAGGTGACAGTTTTCTGGGCGTTGGGGCTGATACCCCCATCTCTCAATACCCCAACACACTCCTCTCTGACACACACAGCAGAAGAGAAAACCATAAGTGTTTTAGGCCAAGCCTGATGGAAGGTGGATGAAGGCCTAGAAGATGTATATGTGCGCTAATACTTGTTCATACAGCCCGGACAGATGCTTGATACCTTGTGCAGCAATAGTTTAGTAAAAAATACAAACACAGTTCTCCTCTTGCCCCAAAATGTAGTCAATCAGACCAAGACATGTTCAGTGTCTGAATTTTTGCATCTTTAATTTGGCACCGAATGTTGCATTGCAAACCTGAAGAAGTGATTTTCAACCTCTAATCATGTCTTGGCTAATCGACTACATTTAGGCTAAGGAGAAAACTGTCAATATTTCCACAATCTATGTCTTTTATCAGTTCTATTAAATGATGTAATCCAAACAACCTGGACGGGTAATAGTAGCAATAGTCCTCTGCATCACTATGAGGCTATTTGGGATCTATTGCTGGAAGTACAAATGAAATTAAATTGAGTTCAAGTGAAATGAATTGGAAACTGGACAGGCATGGACTGTAGCCAACTGCAGGATCTTCAGTTCTTCTCCCAAAAGAAAGACAACCTCTCATTCCTCAACTCATTTAACAGTACCTGAGCGGTCTTTCTCCTCCGACAGGGGAAGTAGCATTGCTGGCACTCCTCCACTCTTCCTCTCGCTCACTCCTCCTCTTCCTCAATGGAGCGGGGATGTAGTTGGTTTGGTTGCTCTTGTTGGGAAGATACTGGTTAAAGGGCAACGCGGCGCGAGGCTCTTTATAGGAGACCCGGCGGGCAGACATGTCGTCTTTGCGCACGTCTGGTAACCTCCGGGGACCACCGTCACCCTCCGAGTCTGAAAGAAAAGAAGACACAAAATGAATAAACTGGGGGCTAATTTTCATAACCCAGGACTGATGCATTCACCCAGAGGTACCAGACCACTAGGGGTGCCACCGCCAAATTTAGTGCCATTCAGTTTAACCTGCTAGCTAAGTCTCCCCCACCACATGATGCTACCAAACTGGGAGAATAAAGGCTAGCATGTGCTTCCTCTGAGACACATGAAGCGCTACTACTACATCTTTTTAAACGGCTGCTAACACACGTCATTGCACGTCATTGCATGCTTCAACATAGAGGACTAGAGGAGAACTCTAACTGCTAATTCTGTTATGTTAGCCAACAGACACCCATAGTTAGCATCAAGTTGAAGGATGGAAGAAGTAGGAGGGTCATCCTACACAGCCAGAGAAAACGAGACCAATTATACTTGCCTAGTTTCTGACCATTGGCTAAGCTTGGATGATGACGTAAATTTAGACAAATACAGAATTGGTAATAAACCATATCATTGTGATCCAAACTCAGTTATGAAATTCCACACGAGAATTACACAGCTTTTTCGGTGATTGTGATATTACTACCCTATAATTACTAACTGGGCTAGCTTCAAAAGTACTAGCTATTTATCATGATAACTATATTCTACACTGACGGCATGTAACTTAAATAGTGTCACACATTAAAATTCACAGTTTTGTTTGGCTGGAAACCGAAATAATGCCAAACTGCCACATTGGCACTCTTTTTTCTGGACAAGCTCATCCATTTTAGTCTTTACTGGAGAGCAGATCTCATGTACCCGAGTTTATCTATGTGTGTATTCCTGAGCACATTTTTGCCAAAATGAAAATCTACATTATAATCTTTTACCCACTAATACCCCCCATGACAGACCCTGGCTTTTGAACCTTAAGCTCGTAACAATCGGGATGGTTCTTTTCTTCTTTGGCCCAGTGAACACCATGTCCATTGTTTCCAAAAATCTGAAAGGTGGACTCGTCAGAACACAATACACACTTCCACTGTGCATCAGTCCATTTCAGAAGGGCTTGAGCCCAGAGAAGTTGGCTGTGTTTCTGGACGTTATTGATATATGACTTGCACTGTGCAGAGTATAGTCCACTTCCATTAGTGGATGCAGTGATGGACAGTGTTTATTGACCATAGTTTGTAAATGTATTCCTGAGCCCATGTGGTGGTCTCCATCTCAGAAAAATGCTGTTTTTAATGCAGTCCCTTCAGGTTTTCAGCTCTGTCCTTTACGCACATAGATTTCTCCAGATTCCCTGAATCGTCTGATGATATTATGTACTGTTGAGGGTGAAATACCTAAAATCCCTGGCTGAGGAACGTTACTTTTAAAATGCTGGATTTTTTTGCTGATGCATTTAACAATGTTCCTAGTCTTAAGTTTGCCATGTCCCATCTTTTTTGGAATTTTGCAGGCATCCGTTTCAGAATGAGTGTACATTTACAAAAAACAATTAAGTTCATAAGATAAAACATTAAATATTTTCTCTTTGTACTGTTTTTTGTTCAAATGCAGGTCAAAGTACATTCATAAATCACTGCTTTCTGTTTATATAACCTACTATCCCAAGTTGGTTTTGTACTTCAATTGTTTTTTTTTTTAAACAAAATTATTGGCTGTTTGGCTTTATGTACATTGTTTCATAATTTAATATGGGTTTTGGTTGAAACAGTTGCTGATAATGTTTTTCAACAGTATTTTCCTTTTTGTTACAGGGTGATGTTAACAGGACGATATCTTGATATCAAGTAGGTTAAACGGCTGTTAAAACCATGATTTTCTCTATTCTGGGAAGGTGCCAGATTGGCAAACACCAGCCATATTGGCAACTAATTCATTGTCCATATTTCCAAAATGCATGTTATAACCACCGCCAGCAGGGGGACTCATATCTAACTAACAAATAACAATACCACTGTTCATCCACACTGCATACACACACACAAAAACGCACATAAATATTTGAGACTGGTGCAATCAGGCGAGACGGTGCCTTCTAACCTCCATTCAGACAGCCTTAGGGACCTGATACGATTGATTAACTTCAGCTTGTGCGTGTTGATATGACTGGGTCTGGGTCTATAGCCTACGGCTTGCATATTAAGTCAACTAATATATGCACTAGTCGGCACAGTCGGCAAATGTCAACTAGATGAGGACAGTGCCTTATTTCAGTCTTGAAATATGGCAGTTTAAACTTTAAAAAAGATTTCTCCAATGTATAACAACCTATAATTGGAGCATCAGCCTTTGGTCACTAGTTGCTACTGCTAAAATAATTTTCATTAAATGTAGACTAGTCTGGGACAGTGCCTGATTTTATTAATGAAATAGGTCCATCTAAAACTTTGCTAAACAAAAAGACCTTTGCTATATACAGTAGATGGGCAGAATAGCTTAAAACCAGACTCAAGTAAAAGTATTGATAATTGGGTAAAATAGTCACTCAGTTAAAATTAAAAAGATGTACAAAAATATCAAGTTAAAAACTACTTTCTCCACTGTAGAACTGTAGTGAAATGTCTTAGTAAATCCAGAATATATCAGCACAGGAACTGAAGATTAGGCTCTATTATTTTTGTTTTTGGATTATTTTGGTCTAAAATAAAATGCTACAGCTCGAAGGTGTGACCAAGGTGCAAATTACAGGGGGTCCTGGGGGTCTGAGTAACCTCTTAGTGCCCGTTTTACCTCTGAAAAACTTTACAATATGCAGAGGAATATTTGGAAATCTGAAAACGTGCTCAATTTCCCAACAGACTGCTGAAAAGAGTGAATTGTTACTCATTTGTCAAATTGAAGAAAACGAGGACATGTGTAAGATCTCAGTTAAAGTGTGTAAGACCACATGACCAAACTAGAAAAGAGCAAACAAAGAATCATTGAACCAAACATTTTGTTGCCACTGAAGCTAGCATTAGCGACACTATGGTGAATGCGTTAGTAACCAGGCAATGCTGGATTAGCCAGCCAACATGGGACCCCCCACACTGAGTGTGACCGATCACAAAGCAGTACACATGTTTTCAACAACAAAACATAATAAATTTAAACCCAAAAATAAAATTAGTAACTAAATATGAACAGCTAAAATGTAACTGAGTAAAAAGCAAAGTCCTTTACTCACTGATTATACTTGAGTAAAAGTAAAGTATTATGATTTGATAATGCTCAGGAAAGTACAAAGCCATCAATATTTTACTTAAGTACAGTCTTGAGGAAACATAACTACCCACCTCTGTGTATAACTACCTACAAATGGAGCATCTGCTACTAGTCTCTAGTTGCTACTAATAAAGATTTTCTTCGATCTGGTAGTAAATGAAGAGTACTCAACTACTCAACTAATACTAAATGTTGACTCAGAAACAGTGTCTGATTTTAATAATGAAATATGGCTGCAGCAGAAGTGGGTAGCTGGTGATGCCTGAGGAGAGTCTGGAAAGATTTCCGCTAAACATGAAACATAGACATAAACATGAGACATAAGCCCTATTCGAGCTGGACTAGTTTACCAGAAGAGGCTTGGTAATGTAATTTGTAATAATCAAAAATGCTAGTATATGACTAGCAAACACAGCTTTGAACAGCTGTACACACATAAACTCATAGTATTTTTCATTAAAATATAAAAACGTTTACTTAACTGCAGAAAATCTGTGTTGCAGCAGTGACAATTCTTAATGTTACGCACTGATGTACACACTTTGGGACACATTTACCTCAAAACAATGGGATCTAACTGCTCACCATGTGGCCATGAGGGACAGGGATGCAGTCTCACTTCCTGCTCTAAAATGCAGGAGTGTGGCTACAACAAGGCTGTGAGACAGCGTATATTTTAATAAAGTTTTTTTAAATTAAACTCATGATAAATCTAAATCTTTCAATCTCACTTTAAAAGAAATCAAAAAGATCTTTAAAAAACAATGAAACTTACTGTGAAACTTTACTGTGCAGAATCAATTTCTCCTTACCAGGATTTTTGGAAATCGAGAGTCGACTCCAAAGCTTTGGACTTCATTCCACATGGTTTGATAGTAAGAGATATTCTGCTGTCACTGTCTAGACACTTTGTGTGAAAACGCACCCTTCCACAACTCACACGCCGAGTTTCCTGTGTGGATCAACATTTGGAATCTACCTCATCTACCTCATCGACCTCATCGACTCCCATCACTTGTACTCAAGTCCAAAATTTGTGGAATTAAACAGCCCCAGTGTTGTGTGTTTCTGGATGAAGTGATCAGTCACAGATTACAATTCTCATGTGAATCTCACAGATTCTATGATATATCCTCATTTTTCAACAGCTGTGTGTGTCATGTTGGTGTGTAAAGCTGACAGCTGCACTCTGAGTGTTATGATTGTGTGTTCATGGTAGTCAGTTATGTGGGTGCAAGTGTGTGTGTGTGTGTGTGTGTGTGTGTGTCCATGGCCAGCTGTTCTAGTCTGAAGATTCAGTGACTAGACAGGCCATTTGGATATGATGAGTGTCTGTGTGTGCATGGGAAGACAGAAAATATGAACAGAGAGATTATGATTACAATTATGGCTACAATTATTATTTTTCCCCACCTTTAACATTTGTGTGGTTTTATGCACCAAAAAGTCATCAGCTGCTCTGACTGGTTGCCCTGTATTGTGCCTCATCACAAAAGCAGTTCAGACTGAAACACTTCTTATAACTACAACTTGAGTGGGCGGAGCTAAACTGCTGTAGGATGATTGGGTGAATATGTATAAATGGTAAAAATTAGGGTGATTGGGTGAATATTTGATTTCTGCGGCATCGCAAAAACAATGAATGGTTTTGTAGCTTAGTTTCCATACATATACTGTATGGACCGAAGAATGAATGACACATTTTGAGCTTCAACAATGTTTACATACTGCTTTAACTTAAAAAAAGTGATGACAGTTCAGTCTTTCAGAACATGTGCCCTTTACAAAAACAGCATTTTGTTTTCTGAGCTGTTGCAGTAAGAAAATATTGTGTTAAAGACATTTCCACTGTGTTTCAGTGTAACAGCATGTTCTGCTACATTAGCTTTAGTGCACAACTTACATCTGAATTCAACATAAATGTGAAATTGCTTTAAAAAATCTAATTTAAAACACACCAGTTATAGGCTGTATAGTAATGACATGCAGAAAATACTGATTATGAAATTATGACATTTACTTTGCTACTCTTCAAAGATCAGGTTTCCCACACGTCAACTCTTTGGCAAACTTAGTTTCCATGGAAACTAGATTTGTTTCACGTTTGAAAAAGACTTTATTGTGAATCATTTGCTCAGTGTTGTGGCAAGGACGTATAAATGTGGGACAGACATAAGGTCATATGCAAAAGTTGGTGCATCTCTGGTCAAATGACATGTTTTGTTGACTATAAATCTGCTCATTTAACACATAATTACTGTTTACCTGCTGAATTCAACATATTGTGAAAAAATCACTGTGGTATGGCAGTGATTAATATACAGGGTGATTCAAAAAGATTCCCCTGATTTCAAAATGATTTATTTCACTTGTAAATCATTACAGAACAATGCAGTAAATTGTAAATGGTTTAAGTGAGAATAAAGTTTATTATGTAATTTTACAAGTGCTCAATATGAACCTTCTTCAGCTGTATAGACAACATCAACGACATAGTCAAATTCATCCCCTACTCGACGGAACAAAAGTCACACAGTGTGAGATCTGGTGATGCTGGTGACCTTTTTCTTGGAACTAGATGTTCTTGGAACGAATGCTCTGAGCTGTTGGAGGTTCATTGCCATACTGACAATCAGAAACTCTATGACCCCCTCTTTCAATTGGTATGTGATTGGTTCCTAGGCGCCTCACGGTTGTAAAAATATGGTGCTTTGAAATCGGATGAATCTTTTTCATTTCAAAAAAACGTCATTTGTTTAAACTTTTGTATATAACTGTATGTATACATGCAATACACTACAATTATTAAATTCTATTTTTTATTTAACATTTATGCAATGCAGTTTCAAAGGAAATCATTTAATTCTGTCACCTGAAAGTTTAAATCATAGCTGTGGAACATGATATATACATTTAATTTATTCATAAATTGCATGAATCTATAAGCTTAGCAATTAATTTATATGTAAAAATGAATTATGGCGCTAATAAAATCCTTTCTGTGATTTGGGCTAAAAATTTAAACCTGTATACAAAATCTACAGCTGGGACCTAAAAAAGCACGTTGTTACAGAAACAATCTATTGTATATTCTCATTTCTCAGACAATGTTTTATGAAATACAATCATGCGAAATCGATATCAAAATGAACTGAACAGATTAAGGAGCAAGAGAAGGGAAACTTACCGTCGCTGTTGCCACGGAGAACAGTGTCAGGGGAAGGTGTCTGTTGTGATCGTGAACCGAAAGAGTCCAGGCTGTCGAAAGAGTCATCTCGCCCGTGCCTTGGCGGCGACAGCGAATCAGAACGCTCCGATTCCCAATTATCTATATAACCACTGTCCCGTATATTCCGCTTAGGAGAGTCTGACTCCTCGCTCACACACTCCTGCACACAGACAAACACATAGGCAGAGACTGGAATGATGAGCAAGGACCACTGAGGATGCTGCTTAGAATAAAACTTTCCATATGTTAGCTATTTTGGCAATAACATCATAACACATTACATGATACGTATCACAGTATTTAGCCTTTCTGAGGTTTGTGAACATGTTAGAATTGACAAAATGCACAAGAAAAAACATTTAAAAAAGGCAAGGAAATATTTTTTTACTTGTTTTCCCAACAATAAACAAATAATACATTGGCATAATGAGTTGACATCTAATCTTTTACTGTAATCTGTTACTATGCAATTTAATGATACGTGCAGTTGTTCAGAGTTCTTAAAATACTGATGATACCCATGATGTCAATGGCAACTGCGACTGTTAAAGCTAGGTCTTTAGTTTGGGCCATAAATGCAAAAGACAACTCTACAATAAAGCTAATTCTTGAGTGGTTGATATATTGTGGTGGGTAACCTCCACGCTACCGAGTGGGGTTCGATCCCCCGCCTGGGCAAGCACCCATGGCCAGCTTATACCAATAAGAGTCACTGGGCATTACCTTCGCCTACCTGTGTACATCGATCAACTTATAAGTCATTCTAGATAACAGCATCAGCCAAATGCCATAAATGTACATGCTAACACCCCTATGGAATTCTATCAGTAAGTTAGCTCCTAGCTAACTGATTGAATAACTTTCTCCTGGCCATTTCAAGAGTTTAACTGTTTTGTTTCCTATAAAAGCCTGACAATGAAATGAAAGCATTACTACAATAACTACAGTGAAACTACAGTGATAATTAAAAACTAAATGATAATTTAGCTCCCAAAAATCATTAGACCTTCTCTTAAGGTGTGAAGGTCCTGAGGGTTCCTCACTGCATGATATATTCAGAAAAGCATATTGTGACATAAATTATCGCAATAACAATAATGTGTCATCATATTGTCCACCCATGCTGGGGAGGTTTGTCTCCATGATTAATGCTCCACACAAGACAGCCATATTTGTCAGGTTTTTTACCTTCCTCATCATGGATAGAAGGCCTTCAAACTCTTTCAGGTCAAGCATCGGACCGTTATAAAATGCACAACTGTTAGCAGTTTTGCCCAGCCAGTAAATAGTGATCAGGACCTGAACATACAGCAAAGGCCACAGTCACACACACATAAAAATGAATGATCGATAAAAATAACACAAATAAAAACACATAAAATATGCATATGCCTATTGTTTTTCTTGCAATTTGTAACTATTTCCAAAATGGCAAATAATGTTCTTATCAACTGTTAATATAACAACTGGAAAAGTTTGCTTTTAACATTTTTATTGGTCTATTTGCCATAAAATGTTCACCCATTGTTTACCCTTTCTCATGACAGCGATTATATAACTTTAGCATACTTACGTTCTTTAGCTTTCTACTACAATCTGAACCCCTACAAGAACAGCAAAAGAGGAGAAGATGGAACAGTGTCAGATTTTCAAACAATGTATACAGCAATAAGCACTGACAGATATATTAATACAGGTGTTCCCAATTCCAGTCCTGGAGACCCCACACTGTGCACAGTTTTGTGCTTTGGCTCATCTAGCACACCTAATTCAACTCATCAATTAATTAACAAGCTCCTCCAGAGCTGGGTCCGGTGTGTAGAGTAGAGAAAAAACAAAAAATTATGCAGAGGAAAGGGATCACTGGGACTGGGATTGGAAACCCCTGGTTAATAGACACACAGTGTAGCGTACGTTAGGTTAGCGCGTATTGATGTGTCCTGCAGGTCTCCTGGGTTGAACAGCTGTGTTCCTTTCAGTCCTAATTCCTCACATCCCCTCAGAAACATGGTGAGATTGTCCTGGGACAGAAACACTCATCATACACATACATCTCTTACACCAGTATAGGCCTATCACTGTCTATTATATAAGCAATCATGAAATCTAGCAATTCCCTTGAGTATTTTTGATGCCAAAGAGTAGACTTAACTGAACAATATCATGCTATGCAGAGCTTTTCTTTAATCTGTTTGTTGTTTTAAAGTGAATCCAGTAAAGCCTAACTGAATATCACATGTTAGCCTGTTCAGCTATTCAGCTAAATAAACAAAATTGTTTACTTTATATACACTTTAGCCCTATTCAGATGGGATTAAGATTACATTGGGTACTGGGGTAACTTCTTCTTTTACAGATGTTTCTGTATGATTTCATTTCTGTCCGGATTGGCCATGCCTCTCCCCCTGAGAACATTACAGACCAAATTACCTACTGTTTTCACCAAACTCTGCGGTCATATGATAAATTTAATCCCATCTGGATACACATCTCTGAGATTTTGGGAGATTTTTTGTGGCCGATTTTTTTGTGGTCGCTGCTACTTGCCCGTATTTATTCTCCTAGTGTGTGTATCCTTATTTTTTCTTTGAACAAAGTTTATCTCTGAATTTGATAACACAACTTTAACAATCTGCTACAGAGATACATTCAAATCGATGAAAGACTCCTTGTTACATACATATAAACCAATATCTTTACTCAGCTGTAAAATAAGCAGAGCTTAAAGCATCAACATGACTATGGAAAGACTGCCAAATCGATGTGAACTTATCAGTTGACCCCTTAACCATATAATTAATCTTCTCCATCTTAATAATATCCAACATGCCCCTAATCCGATGTGCAAATTCTGAGGGGCTGCTGTCTTTCCATCTAACCAGAATTTGTCATCCAGCCACTAATGTGGCAAAAGATACAATAAAAATTGGTTGTTCTTTTAAATAAGACGTTGTGGTGCAAATAAAGCAAGTGAGGCTGATTGTACTAAGGATTCATCAGTAATGTTGGAAAGCATATCAAATATTGATTGCCAGAAATAAAATAATTTAGGACAATCCCAGCTTTTTTCTTTATTAAATTTTTGTTTCAAAGTTAATGCTTTGATAGTCTTTCAACTATTAACTTGGTCTGGATGGTAGAACTTCATCTTCATCGTCTATGCACTGGGAAAGTATTAGCAGAAAAAGAAACAAAGTCTACCAGAGAAGGGATATCCCGCAGGCTGATTAAAGGGGCAATTATAACGGTGGCTACATGTATAAAGCACTTTCTATCCATGCACAGCTATACAATGTCATAATGATGTTGTCAGAACAAAAACCTTGTATCTCCAAAATGAGAACTTTACAGGCGAAGGAAAAAACCTGCTTTACTTTTAATGTAAGTCAGTGGAACCAGAATTTTTTCCAAGTCAATCTGGGGCATTTCCTTTGGTCCATTCATCATGAAATTCGCACATAATGTAAAGGATAACAGGCATATTCAAATAATGTCAAAAACTAAAAAACGATAAAAATAGAGGATTTGTTCTGATATGTGCAGTGATATGTACTATAGCATCAACTATTCACACAAATAAAGCTTAGAACATGTGTGACGCAAAATCCAGGCTTGTAGAAATTACAGCCCCAAACTCACGCCTCTTTTGGTAATTTTATGGTCTGGATACGTGACTTTTATCACTGAGAAGACGTTTAAATTTGTTTTACAGACATCTGCCTGATAAACTGATCCAATCCGAATAAGGCTTTTTACTGCATGAAAACGTGATTTGTGTTTAATATCCCGGCCAGGCCCAATCTGGGACATGCCAGACCCAGACCCAACTTGTTCGGGCACATATTAAGCCCTAGTGACGTACATTACTAAATTAAACTCTTCACTAGTATGTTTTACATATGCTATCTGAGTCAAATAAGAATGCACAGTTTGATGCCGTAGGCAGAGCACAATGTCAACATAGTGTTAACTGAATTAAATAAAGAGCTATAAAATTGTTTGTCATTTACTGACAAAACATTGAATGTTCAATACATTGTGTATTCTAGTGCTTCCAGGCTATGTGATGCTGCGAGATGTGAGAAAAACTCAACAGATGAATGACCAACATGCGCACACACACACACACACTCTGAGTACTTACTAGTCCTGCGATGGGGGTTGGGAGTCTGTTGATCTTTTTCACAAGTCCTGGTTTGATAGAACTCAGCAACCTAGAATTAAAGAGTATGACATTGTGTTCTTTAACAGTTATGCATGTGCACTTTCTGTGTGAGTATATTTCAGTAATTTAAACCTTTCTGCGTAGCTTTCAAGACCACTCAGGTGAAAAGAAAAAATCACCAAAGCAGAGGTTTCTTCTCATTTGAGTGCTTTGCTAAGGCCTAACACAGCCAGTTCTGCCCATCGGACAATTATTAAGCCCTCCAAATTTTCATGTGGTTTACTAAACCCAGAGAGCCACTCAGAGAAGGGAACATTTATATTTTCCTCTCGCAAATGAAGTAGCTTTAACAGTAGGTTAAACTATTTCAAGCCAGTGAAATAGTGTTCATAGTTAAAACGCTATAAAGAACCCATGTGCTAAAAGATAAAGTTTTCACAGTTCATAGCTGACTGCTGTAGTCTAGCCAGTGAAACAGATTTCATAGTTAATAGCTGAACTACACTAGCCAGTGTTTTTTCAACAGTTAATAGCTGTTAATTACTCTATCCAATTAAATAGTTTGCATAGTTTGTATTTTGAGTTGTACCAACCAATTCAATTTTACTTGCACAGTTAATTGCGAAGTTGAGTTACAGTCAATAAAGTACTTTTCATAGTTAATAGTTGAGTTACACTAGCCAGCGGACTACTTTTCATAACGGAAGTATGCTAGCCAGTGATATAGCTTTATAGTTATTGAATTATGCTAGCCAGTGATATAGCTTCATAGTCACTGAAATACGCTAGCCAGTGAAATAGCTTCATAGTCATTGAATTACGCTAGCCAGTGACATAGCTTTGACAGTTAAAATTCACTAGCCAGTAAAATACACTAGCCAATGAAATATTCTTTAGAGGTGAATTACACTAATCCATTCAATAGTTTCATAGTTACTAATAATACCAGCCAATGAATCTTTAACTGTTTACTGAATTACACTAGCTAATAAAATAGCTGACATAGTTTATAGTTGAATTTTGATGGTCAATATTTTTTGACTGCTAATATTATTATTTTTTTTTATATTATTATTTTTTATAGCTAATTACACTAGCCAATGAAATAGTTTCATAGTTATAAGCTGATCAACCAATAAAAAAAATTATATATTTCAGTCAAACTACATTAGCCAGTTACATGGTTTTATAATTATTAGTTGACACAAGCCAATGAAAAAGTTTTATCATTTTAATTTTAAAAAATATTATCCAATTAAATGGTTTCAAAGTTATTAGTTGACTTACACCAGCCAATGAAATACTTTCAAGAATTTTTGGTTGAATTACACTAGAAAATAAGTTTTTGACTGTTTATAGTTGAATTACACTAGCTAATGGTTCTGTTAGCCAAACATTTCTACTGTTAATAGTTGAACTACACTAGTCAATAAAATAGTATTATAACTAATAGTTGAAATAGTTTTATAGTTTGTAGTTTGTATTACTTTAGCCATTTAAACATTTTCCATAGTTTATTCTTTAGTTAGAGCTAATTGAGCCAATTACATTTTTACAATCATTTAACTGCTGTAAGCCACAACTGTCGAACCCTGATAAAAGACCTACACTGAACACTTGCAGTTAGTGCTTTCCATTTGAACTCATTAAGGGGTTAATATGCTGCTAAAATGTGCAAGATGTGCAGCAATACTCCAGGACCAAGGCTGGGAACCATGGCTTAAACCACTGAAAAAGCTTTAATAAAAAGCTTTTAACTATATAGTTCAAAGATGATTTACTTCACTGAAATTGTTTTAATAATTAATAGTTAAAGTACTACAGTTAATAACTTTTGTAGTGAAAATCATGGAATTTTTAACAACTTTTTTAGATAAGTCACTAGCTGCAACACTCACTCGCATAGAAGAATGCCATTCTCCAGTCCGCTCCTGAAATCCTTCTCACCAAAGCTTCTCCCCGTCACTGCCTGCCATTCAGAGAGAAGACAGAGTTTTAGAATAGTAGAACCTTAAAAGTACAACAGTTCTTCAGTAAGGTCAATCAAACCTAGCAAATAAGGATGTTCTTGCAGTCTATGCTTAAGATTAATCATAAAACAATTAAAATATTCTAATAGTCGTAGTATTTCACTCCAGTAAGCATCAAAGATTTTAGCGACAGTGTTCTTCTATTGGTACCCTTTTCTTGAGTAATACAGTTAGCACAGACATGTATAGCAATCAAACTAACACCTTTTTTTAATTCTATTAAGGCATATTCTATTACAACATCTTCTTAATTGTCACTTTAAGGGTGGACTAATATTCTGTATCAACTCATTATTTTGTAACTGTCTTTGAAGTGTTTTTATCAATGTAATTGTGAGGTTGTGGTTTTAATGAATGGTGTTCCTCAGGGGTATGCCTTATGGCCTACAGTATTTTCAATTTACCCCTTTAAAATTGCTGAATGTGAGCACTTCTAGCCTGTTAAAATATGCTGATGATGTACTATCACTGGCAGCTCTAAGTGAGTCAAATGACCAAATGAGCTATTTTGAGAAAGTATTGTCTGTGCTGAATCGGTGTCAGTCTGGTGCAATAGAAGACAATACAAAGAAATTGGTTGTAAACTCCCAGAGACAAATGCCAACAATGATTCATTCAGTGCATGTAAATAGTCAGTCAGTCAAGACTGGAATGTGCTTTAAGCACTTGCACTGGCAGCCTGATGAGTTGCTAAGAAAAATAGAGAGCATGTTTCTAAAAAGGCAATACAGAGATTATTTCCTTTGAGGAAACTTAGAAGTCCTGATGTAAGAAAAAATCCTGTCATTAGCATACAAGAGCCTGATAGAAGAAAATCTTTGCCTGGTATGGCAACCTGTGAGCAAAGAGCACAGTTAATCTTTCAAAGACTGTGAGCTAAGACGTAACTGGTAAGATTATCCGACTGCTACAGGCTGTTGTGTAAGAGAACTGAGAAGAAAGCACATATAAAAATAGACAATACATCACAACCACTGCATTAGATACATTTTTTTCATGATGTATTGCATTTTGTACAATTTGGTATCTGTTATGTAATGTCACGCATTCGGCTCCCTCTATGGAGGAACTTCATCGGACTTCATCGTTTCAACGACTTCAGACGAGAACTATATTTCCCAGGATACCATGGAGTCTCACGTGACTTCGAACTCTCACAGGCGCTCCTATCAGCGCTCACAATCACCTGAGTTTTGACTGCTTTCACCTGTGTTGATGATCATATGACAGGTAGTTTAGAGTAGAAAAGCCTGGGCTTTTCTTTTGGACTGTTTTTGACTACGAGCTCTGTTTTTCTCTTTTTGACTTTGGCCGCTTTGTGTATATTAAACCTCCTCTGTTCAACATCCGCACACGTCTGGTTTTCTGTCCGAGCAATACAGGTAATATAGGCCTACTGTCACTGCAATCTGACGATGTGTCTGTGATGCTTGTATACAACAGTTTGTGATGAAATTTTATAGTGATGTGAAGGCCACAGAAAATTCTGTACATATTTACGTCTGTAATATTATTCATAGTAATACACTCCCTCATGTTCCACTATGTAAAACAAAGAAGCCCTGAGCACTGCATGTTTTTAATATCTGCAATTTCCTCTTTCAAAAAAGTAGTTCCACCACCCAACAGAATAATAATATTGCACTTTAATAGCTAAATGGAAATGTTGCTAGCATATTAGCTAATGCAGCTAGTATATTTGGATAGGTTAGCAGCATCTCAGAGTAAAGTGATCATTGCTTTTACATTGCAACTGGCAGCTGAGTAAAGGACACAAAGTGTCATTGATGGAAAGCACCAGTATACCCTAAATAACCATGCAATTCTCACGCATTCACAATGCTCAACAGACTCTAGCTAACACAAGGCTGTTTTCTCTCTAGTTACTAGAGTGCCAGTAGCTCCCCCTTGTGGACAGTCTTGTTAAATGTGAGTGAGTGAGTTTGTGAGTGTGTTACAAGCTAGGTCCATAATTCACATTGGAAGTCTGTGCGGGACAGTTTTTTCAGTCCCACTCCCACCAGCTCCTGCAAGATTTCATCCCACTCCCACAGAAAATTGGAATCTTTTGTCCTGCTCGCTGCCCACAAATGAAACATTTTGGCTCTGTCAAGACGAACTGACATCCAATATTCGATATCTGTCTATATTTGTCTATTCATAAATACATTATTTTCTGCTAAAATAACACAGCAGTCATGGTCACCAGGCTCACTGTGAAGTAACTTCAACATATGCCATTTATTCCCAGTGAACAGAAAGCAAGAATTAAACCACAGAATGTTTTTTGTGTTTTGCTGGCCTCGACAATTGTTTAGAACACTTCATTCATTTGAATTGTTTTACTGTATCATTTTACAGTGGGCTGGTTACCTGCCCGCTCCAGCGCACAACACTGAAAATTAGTACAGCACTGCAAGATACTGACGTGAGGTCCAGCGGGAATCCCGCAGAGTGCAGACCTCTACTTCACATCTAAAATAACATAAGTTGTGATCGAAATGGACGCCTCTCAGCATTCTAGACTGCTATTGCATACATCTACCATTTTTCACTTAGTGTAAGAATCACTAAACAGAATTTCAGAGTGATTTTGGTGATTTTTGGATTTTGGCACTACAATCTGGCTTAATGCAATCATAATTACTATGACTATGTCTGCTGAATTGATACCAAAGTGCATTGTGAGTATCTTCCATCACAGAAGAACATTATGTTCACATTATGGCCACTGAGCCACTGAAAATGACAGTTATCAGAATCTCTCAAATCTCTGGAGAAATACTATACAGCAAAAAACACTGAGTTGTAACTATTATAAGTTGTGAGATGTTGTAATTTTGATCAGATCAAATATATATCAAACATAAAGCTGCCATCTTGTTGATTTAGAAGAACAAAATTTGTCCTGAATCACAGGGTTTTTCTGTGCTGAAGCATCAGTCATTTACACATTTACATCCAAATGCAATGACATTGAAGCTTCTCTCACATCAATAATCACATCAATGGCCTACTTTTTATTCTGGCAAGGCTATAGTTTATGGCAATGGATTTAAATCATTGAATTCTATTTGCAGAATGTCATGCAGATCCATGAAATCATGGCAATGGTTCACCTTTAGCACTCCAGAGTCCAGACCTCAACTTTGGAGGTGTGGAAAAGTATCCCTGCAGATTTCTATGAAAAATTGAAAGTCAGTCTCACATAAGTATGGAAGCTGTAATAAAGGCACAGGGTGCACACATTAAATACTGAAAATTGTTATATGGTAATGTCTTTGCAAAAGTTTTGGCACCCCTGGTCAAATGTTTTGTTGATTGTCTACGTGAAAATAAGGCCCAGCCCCATTTCACCCTTCGCCCCAACTACTTAGCCCTTACCTCTTCGTTTTGCATGTTCATGCCTATAGGGTGTCCCGATTTTTGTTTAGACAGAGGGGTAGAATGACATGTTAGAGCTACATGGCCCTCCAAATGCAGGTTTTTCAGAAGCATACTCCAGACTGAGTTTGATGAGAAAAAAAAAAACACCGGCAAGATGGCTGTGCAAGCGACCAAAGAAACCCACAAATGTGAGTATTTTCTCTGTTAGTATTTACGATAACTATTGTTTTACATTAGTTTAATGTCGTTTTAATGTATTATGCTCCTTTTCTTCATAACAAGCATAACAAATTGCTAGTAGTATGCTGATGTCTCAGCAGCTAAATTTCCTGTTCCACCTTAAATGGTCCATTTGATGATCATCCCATTTTGTGGGGAAGATTTCAACCACTACCCCTTGTAACTCAGTTCCAAGGGGCAAGGTGACAGTCGAAAACAAGGGGCATGGGTAAAAAAAAGAAATGGATTTGGGCCCAAGTTAACACATCCTCTACAAAGAACCCACTTCTTCACAGTGTAATGCACAAGTACTGGTTATCAGGTCAATTTAATATCTTGGGGAAAAATGCACAAAAATGATGGCAATACTTTATGTTTTACTGTTTTTCTAATCTGTTAACTAAACAAGGTTTGCTCCATGTAAAGGATGCACTTTTATTTTTACTTTAATTAACAAAACATGCATTTCGACCAGGAATGTTCACACTTTTGCATATGACTGTATTTATGTGTTGAGGATTCTGTGTAATACACAAATGTTTTTTTGCTTATTTCCTGGCAGTGAAAAATTAATAACTTGTATTTAACATCTGTTTTGATTGGAAATTAAACAAATGAAGGGCGATCTCTGACTTTTGCACACTACTGTATATACAGGCACACAAACACAAATGACAACTTACTGATATGCCTGTGTTCAGTAGTAAGGAGCCTGAGAGTCTCGGTGTGTGCAGCATGTGGAGTGTATCTGTGTGTGTTTGATCTATGTAAGAGAGAGCACTTAAGAGTTACAGGGAAATACCCAAGCAATCTTCTCAACAAGTAACAGAAGAGACCCACTGAGAGCTCTGAGCTAGACCGAACGGAACAGGAGTTTTAAGTGTAAACGGAGGAAGACGCACAGACATACTTCCTCTGGACTCTGAAACAGCTGAGCGCTATATCAGGCACAGTGAGCTCACTTATTGTCTAATGTCCTTCACCTACAGCTGAGGGTGGAAGTGTGTGTGTGTGTGGGGGGGGGGCTATACTTGTAAGAAGCAGATGTCCTCATAGTAATAATACCAAAACTCACATAAGGATGTTCGGCCACCCCTCACTTATAATAGCAGCATGTATGTTTAGTGACTTGATTAAAGTGATAGTTTGGAAGAAATATACACAGTTTTCCCCTTAACCCCAAATACAATCAGCAAAGACAAAGACAATAGGACAATAGGACAATAGTTTTTTTTCCCAATATGTTAAACTCAGCAACTAAACAGAAATTGTGCACTAAAATTTGCAAAACGTCTATGTTTGTCCCCTATAAAGGGATGTGTTGACTTTCTTTCACTAAGAAAACCAACAAAACATCACTGGAGCAGTGGCGCCCAAACTTTTGCATATAACAGTAATAGCATTGTTTATATTTAGTTTATAATTTGCACACAATGCATTTTATTTACTGTTTATTTGATGAGTTTAACACACCATAAAAAAAGTGAATGAAACATAAAATGTGGCCTGTGCAAAAGTTATGGCACTTTATACTTTGTATTATTTTTTATATTAAACTTAACAAATAAATAGAAACTGTGCACTAAAATTTGCAGCATAATAAATAATTTTAGCATTAGCTAACAAGTAATAGAAGCTTATGGCTACAAATTAGCATTGTGAAAACTACATGCCCAACTCATCAGACAGTGTCAAGTTGTTAAGAAATCAGACTTACTTATTTGGTTTCTGAATGACTGTATGACATACTCTTACCCATAAAAATGGGGAGCAGTATGTTACATAACTAAAACAGTAGAAGTTAAAGATTTTTAAACTTCTCAGCATGTATTTTTCAGATTTTACAATACTTTTAAATACATCTGCCAGAAATACACTCATATATGCAAACACAAAGACATTGGCTAAAAGAAAATGAACAGGAGTGATGAACATATTTACACGTGCATACACAAACACCGTCTCATCATAATGAATACACCATTGTTCTCCTAAATAGCACAATATCCGCTGAGCAGATTTTTCTGCCCACAGATCTCTTTGCTCTTTCTTCTCTCTCTGTCTTTCTCTCGCTCTTTGCCAACGCACGTCTGCTTCTCACGACAGAAGGAACTTCAGATATTCTGAGTTATTTGAGAATCCCCATAAACAGTTACTTTGTCTTAACAGAGGCCAAAACCAAATCTCAAACCATCTGATTATGGAATTTTGTGTGTCCTAGATTTCCTAAAAGGATTTTTTTTTCTTCCCAACATAGTTGCGGCACACTGCCTAGCTCTCCTCCTATCACACAATGCTACCAGGCCAGGAGGGTAGAGGCTAGCACGTGCTTTCTCTGAGACACGTGAAGTGAAACTTTTTGATCTCCTGCTAACACGACGTCATTTGCCGGCTGAATATGCTAATTCTGTTACGTCAGTTAGCCATCCCACCCACCCAGAGAGAGCAAGGACAATTATTGTTAACACGCTTGGGCTCCTGGCCACAGATAGCTGTGGCATTCCCAGGAGGTTAGAGAGTGTTTAGAGGTTTAAAGTGTGTTAGCAATTTCAAATGATATTAACATTGCCTATGTATGAACGTCTTTTGCCATGTGACTCTTTTTGGGACAAACATTTGATTGGAAGGCTGAACAGAAAGTTTACTAGTCTCACAGGGCCAGAACTGTTCTCAAAACAAGAACATCTTAGGGCAACCATGAGAAATTCAGGGCTAAATGTTAGTGGGAACCAAAACTCATTAGCATAGGAACAAACTGACTGTGACAATTCTAAACGAATCCAATACTTTGTGAAGGCAGAGCTCAAAGTAGGGGCGATGGTGAGAAGCCCCAAAAAACTATAATTAAGCATGAACATTACATGTGGTAAAAATAAACAATAGCAAGGAAGAAACAGTTAGGTTAGCCAAAGGTTAGCGTTTTGCTAGCTAGCTTGTTTTGCTTGTGTTATTGACCATATTCCAGACAATAAAACAGAGTTTGGGGGCTGGTTTTAGAGGGGGGCGTACCCTTGTTTGCTAAATAAGGCCTCATGCATGAACTAATAGATGTGTAAATCATATGACTAGATCTTAAGGTCTTCCGTGGATGTACTGTGTATTATAAAAGAACACACTTGTGGGCGGAGAATGGATAGGTCAGTTGGGCACCTCTTATCCACCACACATGATGCAGGCTTGCCCATCCCCAATGTTATGTTAAGGGGAATTAGGCATTCGGTTATGGTTGGCATTACTAATGAAAGAATCATTGATTATTAACTAAACCATATGAAAAAACACAATAAGTAAAACCACAACCACAAAAGTTTACTTTTACATTAAACATTCATTTTTGTATGTTCTTAACCCTTAAAGTTACGCTTCAGATGCAGGGAATAGTCCTGATTCAAATCTTATTCATCAAAAAAAATCCTAATTTATTCATTATTATACATGTAAGACTGCACCATTGGCTTACAGCTGGCTATACAAAACATCAAGAAGCATTAATACATGTGTGGATCTGTGTTATAAATGATAAATGATGAATGCTACACAGCTGTGTAAATTACATACTGCATTAACGCTGTGGGCGTTCTTGTCTTCTTGTCTTGCCAATGAAAGAGACAGGCATTTCTGTTGAGTGTTCTTGTCTTATAGGAGCTCCCTTCACTGCAATTTGACTCTGCTAGCTTCAGTTGGGTTGAGAATTGGTGTGTTGGAGGGCAGAGGCATATGGTTTACATTGACAGTCATTCAGTAACCATTTGGCACTGAGGATGATGTCAGCCTGAAAGAGATCACTACCATCAGGTTAGAAACTCCTGAGTTCTTAATCTGCCAAGAACACATGATTCCAATACACTCCAAAGCATACGACATTTGTTAACTGGCTTCCCTCATAGATATGCCTTCTGTAAATATCAAATGTTTGCATGGTTTCTAATATTTCTTAAGTTACTTTCCTCTGTGTCTAATTTACCTATAATTTCACTAATGTGTCATCTGGAGGAGGATGTATCTTGGTTCTTCAAAAGATTTCGGTCTCATGTTTTCTTCCACAATATATACCTGCCACTGTGTGGGACAAAGCAGTTTAATGATAATTTCTATTGTAAAAACCCTTCAGACCACCCACAGAAGTCCAGGCTGAGGCAACATGCATGCTGTTTGTTGCTATGATAGAATCTGTGAATGTGACCTCTAATTCAAACAGCTTTTAAATGGCTTTTAACGCAACACCTCCAGCAGAATACAGTGGACAGTGCTTGCAGGAGACCTACAGATAAACCAACCAGTAACAAACTAACAAAAGAAACAGCAAAGTGTAACAAGAATCCACAAGCTCGATGAGAGTGAGAGGCTACAATTACAGGAGCTGGTATCATCACCTATATATATATATGTATGTATATATATATATAGAATAATAATACATGTGATTCAATCGTTCATCTCAAAGCCCTAAATTTTAAACATAACAGAAAGCAGCATAGCACAGTAATTGATTAGCTACTACCAGAACCACAGCTGTTGTGAAACATTTCCTATCATATTGTCTATCCCACATTTATAGTGCTGTGAAAAGTATTGCAGCTTTTAAATGATCATTCCATTTATTGAAGAAAAAGATTTGTTTAGAACTTATTATTATTACCCATATAAAAAAAAACTTACCACCCTTGGCAACAACAACTGCAATCAAACATTTGCGATAACATGGAGGAATTTTGGCCCAACTCTTCTTTTCAGAATTGTTTTAATTCAGCTACATTGGAGAGTTTTTGAACGTGAACTGCCCTTTTAAGGTCTTGCCACAACATCTCAATGGGATTCAAGTCAGGACTTTGACTCGGCTACTCCAAAACCCTAATTTTGTTTCTTCAGAGGTAGACTTGCTTGTGTGCTTCGGGTCAATGTCCTGCTGCATAACCCAACTGCGCTTGAGCTTTAGGTCACAAACTTACAGGCAGACATTCTCCTTCAGGTTTTTTTGACAGAGAGTAGAATTCATGGTTCCATCAATGATGACAAGTTGTCCAGGTCCTGCAGAAGAAAAGCAGCCCCAGACCGTCACACTACCACCACGTTTGACTGTTGGTATGATGTTCTTATGGTGGAATGCGGTGTTAGCTTAACGACAGATGTAACAGGACCCATGCCTTCCAAAAAGTTCCACCTTTGACTCATCAATCCATAGAATATTATCCCAAAAGTCTTGGGGGTCATCTACCTGTTTTTGGCAAATGCAAGATGAGCCTTTGTATTCTTTTTGGTCAACAGTGGTTTGTACCTTGCAACTCCCCCCATCAATGACATTTTTGCCCAGTGTCTTTCTTATTGTGGAATGTTGTACATTGACCTTAACTTTTGTGACCATCTGGATGAGCTGTCAATGCGCTCTTGGTGAAATTTTTGATAGGCCGGCCACTCCTGGGAAAGGTTCACCACTGTTCCAAGTGCTCTCTATTTGCGCATAATGGCTCTCACTGTAGTTTGCTGGAGTCTCAGAGCCTTAGCAATGGCTTTGTAACCCTTGACTGGCAGATTTCAGTGACTTTGTTTTGCATCTGTATTTGAATCTCTTTGGAGCGTGCCATCATGTGCTGCTTTTTGAGACCTTCTAGCCTGCTTCACATTGACAGACAGGTTCTATCTGAGTGATGTTTAGATTCAACATGTCCGGCAGTAATCATGCCTGGGTGTGGCTAGTGCAACAGATCCCAATTGAATTGAAGGGGGCAATTACTTTTTACAGAGGGCCAGTTAGGGCTGAAAATATTTCAATAAATGAAATCATTATTTAAGAACAGCATTTTGTGTTTATTTCGGTTATCTTAATCTAATATTGTAAGTAGTATGATGATCTGAAACATTAAAGTGTGACAAATATGCAAAAATAGAAGAAACTGGAAAGGGAGCAAATACTTTTTTAAAGCACTGTACACAGGGGGTTTCCATTATTTTGGAAGTTACTTGCATGGAGGCTTTACATGTAAAAGATTCCTTCATGAGTCTCTGTGTAGGCCAGACACAGTTCATATTAGTTTCAAGCCCGCTTCATATAGACTCATGTAGTCCTCCTGATTGCAGGGGTTTATGTAACTGAGTCTGGGAGTGATTTCCTGGCCTGTAGGTTTGCAGCTGTTGTTGCCTGCACTGAAATACAGGTCACTGTCTTCTCCAACACTCCCCCACAGAGAGAGGTAGAAAGAGAGAGAGGAGTAAAAGAAAGAAAAAAAAATAGAAAAGAGTGAGAGAAAGAGTGAGAGAAAGAGTGAGAGAAAGGAGACAGAGGAATGGAGGTAGTGAGAAAAAGTGTGAGAGTGGGAAGGGAGAGAGAGAAAAAGAAAAAGATAAATATGGAGGAGAAAAAAGAGAGAGAGAGAGAGAAAAGCAGAGGGAGAAAGAGAAAGAAGGAGAGAGGGAGGGAAGGTTGGAATGACTGTATTGGAGGCAGAACAAGAGTAAATTAGGTCTCCTGCCTGCAGAGAATCAAGTCCAGCATCTCTAGTGTTTTCTATCACATTATTCTCCAACATTCTCTAACGCTGTTTTAGTTCAGTACACTCTGTACACACACACACACACACACACACACAATGTGAAACACTGGCTGTGGATTAGAGTTAAGCGGTTTTGCGGGTCATGAGGTCAGAAATCTGCCCTTTAGTTTTTCAATATTCACTTTCCATCAAACACACACTCAGCTGAACAATGAAAATCAAAGCACATTTTAACAAACAGAGCACACACAATACACATACTGACAGAGACGGATAAGTAAAGAAAGAGGGAGAAGAAGAAAAGAGATGGAGGGAAAAAGAAGAAAGAGAGAAAGTAAAAGGGACAAAGAGAGACGAAAACAGAAAAAAGAAAGAAAAGAAGAAAGAAAGAAAGAAAGAAAGAAAGAAAGAAAGAAAGAAGGAAATAGAGAAAGAAATACGGAGAGAGAAAAAGAAGTAAAGAGAAAAAGAAAAATGGAAAAAAGATAAAAGGAAGGAAAGAAGGATATAGTGACAGAAAAAGTAACAGAAATAGGAAGAGAGAGAGAGAAAGAGAGAGAGTAATAGGGAGAGAGAAAAAAGAAGGAAAAGGAGAGCAAGAGAGAGAATGAGTAAGAGAAAGACAGAGAGAGACTGTGGGTGACACTTTCAGGAAGAGAAAAGGAGGAAAATAGGGAAAGAGAAAAAAAGGAACGAGAGAAAAAGAAACAGAAAGAGGGAGAGAGAGAGAGACAGAAATAGGAAGGGAGAAAGAAAGAAAGAAAGAAGGAAAGAAAGAACAGAAGAGCAAGAGAGAAACAGAGAGAGGACAAGAGAGAGAGAGACAGAGAGAGAAAAAGAAAGAAAGAGAGAGAGAGAGAGAGAGAGAGAGAGAGAGAGAGAGAGAGAGATAATTGTGGGTGACACTTTCAGGAAGAACCAAATAAAAGTTCCGGTGGCAGACAAGCAGTCGTCTCTGCCGTCGAGCCAAACTCACACAGCTGCTGCTGACAATCCAACACACACACACACACACAGATGGTGATTGACTTACTGTTATAGCTTCAACACACAGTGAAACACTGACATGAAAAGCACAGGTGATTTGTTTTGTAGTTAGTAAATGTTTGTGGAGATGAATGAAGAGGTCAGGAGAAGCTTTTTAAATGAACATTTTGGTGAAAAATCTAATGTACACAATTTTCCCCTTTACCCCAAATATGTCAGTCAGCCAAGCCCTGTTTGGTGTCTGAGGTACTGCTTCTTTAGATGTGCACTGAAGCTATGATGCTAACGTTGCTAACAAGTAACAGAAACTTATACCTCACCAATTAACATGGTGTGAACTGTGTGCCTAAATTACTACACAACTTCTAGTTGTTGATAGGCTTGTCACAATTATTACATAATCACCTGATTACAATTATTTTAGCTGACTGCAACTGTTTTTCACAGCTGTTAGCCTATAGAATCATATGTTTACACTGCAACAAACAGAACTGTAGTGAATTGGGTTTGTTTATATTAGTAGGGTTGTGGCAAATACCTATAAATAAAAGATGCAAAAACATGTTGTAACATCTGACTGTGTCCCACTGTAATCTGTAAAAGTGGATAAAAGAACATTATATAGCTAAAAACAGTAAAAAACAGTCCATTTTTATAGATACATCTATCTATGAAAATCTATAAAGACTATTTAACAGCTCAATGCAGTTTGATGCAAGTGTGTGATGATTTAAGCATGCAGTTTGCACAGTGCTGTGTCCATCATTTGTTAGCTACATTAGCCTTGTAGCTCCAGTGCACAAGAAACAAACTTCTATAATCTATAACAATTGACAAAATTAAATGAAATCAAATTTGGTCTGTAACTTTGTCCAGTTCTAAACTAAAGAAACAAACATGTTTGATTGATTGCATTTCAGGTAAGGGGGAATTGTGTAAATTTGCACTAAAAACTGCAGTAGCAGTTATCCAGAAGCCTGAAGCCTGTTACTTAGAAAAGTATGTATGGGACTAGCTCCAGGATGTCATCACTTAGCACCTCAGCCATCTTTATAGCAGTGAAAATTCTGTGTTCTCTTTTAGTGCATAGTAGTAACATAGAATACAAATAAAATGGGACCTAAAATGGAACCCTGGGGAACTCCACAGGTTGTATTACAGCTGCTAGAAGGGGTGGGTGAAATGGCAAAAGTAAAACATCACAATACATGAAGACATTATCATGATATATGATATGTATAACAGTATCTAGTTTTTCTGAGGTTTATCAACAAGTATGATTAGACAAAACACACTAGCAATGCAGTAGCATCAAGTGTAATGCATAGCTAAAAATGGATGTAGAACCCTGAAGCCTATTATATGAGAGAACGTATACTCACACTTAGAGCTTACACTACAACCACCACATTTCCACTGAACCCGCTTTTTACTCTCAGTACTGTCAGGGCCTTAGCCTGCCTTCACCATCGTGATTCCTATATGGAACCAGCTCCATGATGTCATCACTAAGTGCCTCAGCCACAACACATGGATAGGAATAGCACTTGATCGGTGCTATACTTGACAATAATCACCTTAGCAACAGCCTCAGGACCAGCGGGCCGGACTATTCTCATTGAGAGCGGGGGAGGAGGAGGAGTGAGAGCATCTCTGCGGACTTAGTGTCTTAAAATACATCTGAAAATAGGCCATCTGACTGTGTCAAACAGACAAATCGCCTATATATATAGAGCTAGGATTTAGCCTCCTTCAGTCTCTCCCTGTAAACGAAAGCCAGTGAAAGGATGAACAGCTAGCAGAAGAGCTCAGACAGTGCACTGGAAGACAAGCTTTTCTTGTCCTGTTCACACAATCACTGATTTAGCTCACAGACTATGAACTTTAGATTACTATAGACTAGCCTATACATAGTCTGTAGGACAGGCCTGCTACTTAGTAGAAGAGAAGGCATGACTTAAATACAGTTTGATGTTATGCTCTAAAAATGTTTGTGATATCAGAAATACTGGCAAAAATTAGAATGTTGTCCACTGTTCTAGTACTAAACACTTTATGATATTGCTAAATGCGTAACACTTGGGTACTAGGATCGGCTATAGACTGGAATCAGTCAATTTTTCGGCCTAAACAAGCAAGAGGTGATTTGTCTATTTCTTTCATTGGGTAAATTTTGCTACATGCACTGAAAGAAAACATTTTGTCAGTCAGACAGCTTCCAAGCCAATATTAGTTGCAAAGTCTGAAAAAACTAACATGCTAAAATGTTGATCTGTGAAAAAAATGGCATCAAAGCCCTAAGTTTGCTGCATAGCCATGTGCCTATGCCACTTTATTCTACATTAAAACCTATTATTTTGCTGATAGAATTTTTTGTATTAAAATAATGCAAGTTTGTGAGATTGCAGCATGCTAACTACCTACATGAGTTCATTGTCATTTAATTATATAACTTTGCTATTTTTGTCTGAAAATACAATAGAAAATTATTTTACATGTACAGTTTGGCCCTTAAGCAACCTATTTCACATGGGTTCAATTCAATGTTTTGGTTGTTAAACATATTTATACCAAGTTTTGAGTTTTATCTGGACAGTTAAGTGTCATGGCATCCTGTAACCACCTCAACTGGAATTAGCATTGGCCTGCTGGGACAATCAGCCTTCACTATCGACCTCACAAATCTCTACACAACAACCAAAACCACTTACAATTTGTATGCATTTAGGATTTTTGTGCTAAAAAAACTGTCTATATCATCGTATTGTGAGATTGTTATTACAGTCAAGCACATATGAAACTCACCACATGAGCTATGACCTTGAAAGAAAGAACAGGTTGGAAAACAGGTTAGAAAGAACTCTCAATGTCAGTGTGTTACCCTCCACACACACACACATGTTAAAAAAAAAACAGCTGATCAGCTGTATTCACACTAATTTTAGACAAGGCAAAAAGACTTGTAGACTGTTACACAAACCCTGCAGTGTGTCTGAGTGAGTGTGATTTATTCATCTCACACATTTCACACAGAGAAACTCAGAGGTGCTAAGAGTGTGTGTGTGTGTGTGTGTTCAATATTTGTTAACTAAGGCATCTACTTCAGGATGTGAGACTGCAGGCTTGGTGCACTGTAGTCATCAGCATAGCAGTGAAAATTGTGTGTAGTTAGATTTCATGCTATAAATGTGTGATAACAGGAATGGTTTCTATAGCTCTATTTAACAGAGTATGTGAGATTTCTGAAAGTGATAACCACGAAGCTCCTGCAACTGCAAAAAACTGGTTTGGTTAGCTTACCTCAGATGGTTGTTAAGCCAATGACAGACAAAAAGTGGTAGACTAAATGGTGACAGAGCGCCGACACTGGGATCAAGTACCCATGCTAATCCACAACTGTCCTAACTCATTTGTGAAGAGAACAACCAAATTTGTCAGCCACAGGAGCGAGGGGAAAACACAAAGCTAAAGTTAGCCAGCTTCTTATTCGAATTATCCATTCCACCTTAATTTCAATGTTAATAAATTTTGACAGAAAATTTTAACTGGTGAATAGGAAACATCAGTCTCAGCAGCTACTTCTCCACACAGGACTCAACTAGCTACTAAGTGGAGATTTTGAATGTATGTAGAAAAATAACTTATTCTGTAGGGGCTTTAATAGCTACCAATTTCCACCTCTATTTGGTTGTAGAGCCTAACTCTATTCAGTTCTATTCTACCTCTATTCAGTTGTAGAGTCTACCTCTATTCGGCTGTAGAGTCCACCTCTATTCAGTTGTAGAGTCTACCTCTATTCAGTTGTAGAGTCTATCTCTATTCAGTTTTAGAATCTACCTCTATTTGGTTGCTGCGCCTACCTCTTCGGTTGTAGAGCCTACCTCTATTCGGTTGTAGAGTCTACCTCTATTCAGTTGAAGAGTCTACCTCTATTCGGTTGTGGATTGCACAGTTTGCTTGGAGTGATTGAGTCATGATAGAAAATAGAAAAAGCCACAGATCAGATTGTAAATAAGCTTCAATTCAATTCAGTTTTATTTATATACAAGGCTTTTTACACCAGACACTGGCTGTATCCAAATAGTAGTGGACTGTACTATATACTATTTACCACTATACCGCTATATACCACTAAACAAGACACTACTTATGATGGCATGCTGTTTTGAAATACTATGTAGAATGGTGGCATGTGGTTTTAGATGCAGTTATAGTCATCACAAAGCTGCTTTACAGAAGTCCATGTCTAGAGCCCAAATGATCAGGTTGAGATAAAAAACATCACTAAGAGCATGAGGAAGAAACAATGAGAGAAACCAACAGTCGGTGGAGTGGAGTTACAAGTAGAACAAGTTTACAAGTGAGATAAACAGAGAAACCTGTATCATACAAAGATAAGCCAGTGATAAATTGTAAAAAGCAGTCAAAGATTTGTCCGTCCACTGTTTGTGAGACATATACAGTCGTGTGCAAAAGTTTGAACACCTCTGGTCAAATTACTTGTTTTCCTCCACAAAAGGATGAAGACTGCTCTTCAAATTTGCTGACTAAGTGATGTGTGGTGTGAGGACCCACAAAGTAGATGAGAAGACAAAAAGAAGATAGACCACACATAACGAGCTTCTATGTAAGCCCCTTTCCGCCACTAGAAAAAGGCCATATTGATTCTGATGAAGTCACAGTCGCACTGCCAGCATTTTGGTAGGCAACATCAAGTTTTTAGTGTGATAGTGTGACAGTTTTTAATGTGATAAAGCCATAACTGATCCAGCAAAGGCAGTTAAACACTTTTTTAAATCTCATTTTAAAGCGCATTAACTGATATATTTGAGTGTATTGATTTGATTTTATTTGATTTGCTGCTTTAGTGATAACAAATTGAAAGCTGAAATCTAAATGGCTGAGATTTCCTGCTGCGTTAGTGGTGCCCTGTCCCAAACTGCACACTGGCACACTAAATAGTGTGTAAAAATAGTGCATATACCATTAGAAGTGCGCTCATTAGTGAAGCAGATAAAGTACAGAAGGGTGTGCTTTGGGATTCGGCATTAGCTCAGCTGAGACACATTCAACAGCTGCTCTGCTGTGCTGCATGTTAGCTGCTCATTAAACATTTCCAAGCAAAAGTGTAAGGTATTTGTTGATTAATGATGCATTTATTGAGGTAAATTAATGCATTTTTGAGGTAAGCTGATATTAACTTCATATTCACCAAATTTCATTATTTGTTCTATGTTTAAGGCACCTCAGTATAACTGCAGCACCGTTTAAGGTAGAACAGAAAAAGAGAAATGAAAAGCTGACGAATAAGAGGATAACATCAGCTTTATATGTGTGAATGAGTTTACTGTTTAAGAGCTTTGGCTGCTTTGGTAGCCGTTTTTATTAGTTATTGTGTAAAATCTCACAGATTAAATTTTCTGAACTAATGATATACAGACTATACAGATCCAGTCCACCAATCTAGCAAATCTAAACTGCATCTAAAGTGTCCATATATCTTTTCATGTTTTTCGTGATCATTCGGATCTATTTTGCTATTTTGTTTTTGGTATTCAGCCACCTGCAGGTTGTATCTGCAGTAACGGTGATGAGATGAGCTCTATCAGAGCAGAGTTACAGCTTGCCTACCAAAATGGCAAAGCAGTCTTCTTAATGACACAGCTGACACTATGAATAGTATGTCATAGTAATAACACATGGCAGTCACCTGGGATAGCATAGCAACTACCTATTAACCACCTGGAATACCTTAGCAACTACCTGACGTACCACAGCAACCACCTGACAACTATCTAGCGTTACTGGAGAATTGCTTAAGCTGCTCAATCATTCTATTTATTGTTTTTAGCAGTTGCAGTTAAATAATCCTAAAATCTGGGGGTGCTGCAACTTCCTCAGCACCCCCACATCCCCTTGCAATGCAATTTTCTTCATTCCCCAAGTATAGTCGCCACATAAGCAAATCTGCTTGGGAGTACAAAACAATTTAACACAATTTGAAGCAAATGTGTGATGATTTAGTCATGCAGTTTGTACGATGCTATTAGGGTATAATCCTCTGTTACTGTGTTTTGTTAATCAATTTGAGAAGGCAAAGACTGTTTATGAGAGGAGTGGTAAGAAAAGCCAAGTAGCTGTGGTCACATATTTTACTGTAGGCCAAAATGGGAGCCTATTATACAAACATTACTGTTCCAGTGTGTGTGTGTATATAATCCCTTTGCAAGACCTCTTTTTCTAAATTCTCCAAATTCCCACATGCTTGTAATATTCTCTGAATAAGAGCAACATTCTTCCCTCACCTTTCACTGTCAGGAAAGCTCCAGTAGTTAGGAGAACAGATCTCCTTAATATCTCAGTTTTTTCTCCTAGACCACAAGGAGATCAGATGGAAAGACAAAGAAGACTTTTGCTGAAGTTTCCTGTTGCTCAGATGTTTCGCCTGAGCAAAACACCTCAGTGGTGTCACATGTTTCTCCTCTTGAGCTTTAGTGGAGATCTCAAATATTGAGCTTTGGCAGGGTAAAAATGCTTATGTTTATCATGTTACGACTGAAGTAAAAGGGAGAAACTCAACCATTTCTCATCCAAGACTAAGACCCTCTGAGAGAAGTACCTCGTGTCTCCTTTTTGTCTAAGGCTATATCTCCTGTAAGGGATTTTAGGAGAATCAACAGCAAGCCTCCTGAGCCATCAAAGAGCAACATTTGAGCAATAAAATTTTCCTCTGTGCAGTTTAGAAGCTGAAGAGTGTGTGTTGGTGTTTGTTAGAGGCACCACAAAAAAAGACACATACAAACAAACATAAATACTTCCCTATCAGAATTAGCATCCACATTTTCCTTCTTTAGATTTAAACTCGAGCTAACATTGCTAAGAAACACTAGCAGTCAGTAGTCACCCAAATCCTTTCTGTACATACATCCCCAAAACTTCTGTCAACCCACTCACACTGCATCCAGGTCTTCTTTAAGGTCATGTAGACTTGGTTTAAGATCATACAACTTACTGTACAACTATAACTATGAACAAAACAAAAAACAGGTGTAGCTAAACACAGTGTACAGCCATTTTAGACAAAAGATGTGCTGACTTCTGTCTTCCTCACAAAATCCCCTTTGTCTGCACATACGTCATGCAGCCATATAGATGCTAGATGCAATTTCTGTTTCTATTTATAAATATACATTTCAAGTTTTAAAATTCAACAATTATTCATAAAAATGAGCAGAAATCCCAAACATAACCTGTAGCATCAACATTCCTGCATGACATGCATGCCTTAGGATTGCCACCCATCCAGGATTTTCCTGGGTTGTCCTGGATTTTGGCTGTCTGTCCAAGAAAAAAATTAATTCCATTCCTGGACACAAAGGCCCAGTCCTATTTCTTATTTTTAACCCAACCCCTTATTTTCGAGTGTCACTTTGCCTCTTAGAACTGAGTAACAAGGGGTAGCAGTTGAAATCTTACCCTACCACTAGCAGTGCTCTGTAGGCGACCCTTCACGTCTGCAGTGATACCAGAGGAGGGTAAAGTTCAGCAACCTCTTTGCTCAGCTTTAGTTAAATTTAGGGCATCGTATGCCTTCAAAGAGGGGGATACGACAATTATGTATTATCGCCCACTCCTAATTCTTTGGTTATGTGGAGCTGAAGTCAGCTAGTTGACAGCTTCTCGTTTAAATTTTCCCGTTTCACCTTAAATGGAACCACAGTGTTCAGCTACACAGTGAGGTTTTGCTTTTTTGTAGTTCACAGTAAGTCATACTGGTTCCTAAACTGCATCGACAAGTCTAAGCAACCTTAATGAACACCAGGATGCGGGTTGAGCAGGTTGAGAGAAGTTTTGGGGATGTGTTTACAGAAAAATATTTGGGTGACTATTGATGTCTAATGTTTGTTAGCAATGATAGCCTCTTAACTCAGGTTTAAAACTACAGAAGCAAAATTTGGAAACAAAACATGTCTTGGCTGATCTAGGGGATGATCTGATGACATCTAGGCTAAGCGGAAAATTTAGATTTAGATCTAAATCTTTAGATTTTTCACCAAACCATTCCTTTAAATATATCGATCAAACTCTTTATCAGTCCAGGACAACACATCTTTGTTTTACAGGGTTTGAAGAGAGACTGTGGCCATTTTTCTCTCCACACACACACACACGGGAGTTGCCAGGAAACACGTCTGGAACAGTGTACTCCAAAAGTATGTGGAGCCCCCCTGTCCCCCGACAAATTACCCAACACTGCTCCTCTTTCTTTCTCTCTTTCTGCACACACATTCTCGCCCCCTCTCAACCGCTCCCAGCATGAGCCCTGTTCCCTCTCTCCCTCTCTCTCTCTCTTTCACTTTCAGTGTTCTGAAAAACAAGAAGAGAAATAGCCAAATGTTTCTGCACAAGGCAGACATAACATCTCTGTCAGTCTTTCAAACGTCTCTGTCCATCTCAAGAGCAAATTTCAGTCTTTTACATGCTTTGAGGCCTCCCTCTCTTTCTCCCTCTCTTTCTTCATGTCTCCCTCTTCCCTTTAAAACGTAATGTTAGTTAAAGGACTCTCCAGATCGTGACAACGTCTTGAGAATGCTAAATACACAGTCAGTTTGTGTGTGCATTATGGTCACAATACTAGTCCAAATTTTTTTCTACTCATCGGAAAAATGAATCATTTCTTACTATGGGTGCGATATGACTACAATAAATAATAAAAATAAATAATAAAATACAATAAATCATAAAAAGGTACAATATTATGATACGAATGTTCACATCATGATATTTTTTTGACATCTGATAAGTTGACAAAAAAGAACCAGTGGTGCCTTATTAAAACTGTAAATGTAATGTAAACTTAATAATGCAGTTGGTCAGTGTTCTAGTAGTATTGACGATGACCACAGTCTGCTCAGATAAACATATTGTGACATAATCATGATAATGAGCCCAATTTGTTACACAAGCTTACAACACTTCTATAACACATAAGGGAAAAAATTAATTTGACATTACTGGGCTTCCATGGTCAGTTTCTGTTAAACCAATGGCAATTACAACACACTACAAAATGTAATTATGTGCCTTAGCTATTTATTAACACTGTTTAATCTGTTTATCATTTTTACCCAACTGTAACTGTTCTTTGCTTATGTGGAGAGTAATGCATAGCGCCAGGTTGCTGTTTCTGCATTTCACGTAGTAGTCGTTTTTCCTTCTTTTTTATTAATTTTCAAATTCTAGACCAATATCTGGACAATCATCTAGATCCAAGCGTGTCACAGACAGATGGCAGGGGGGGCTTAAGCCCGTGCCCTTTTGCCCTCAGACTGTACAAGTGCCCTCTTGGTCAGCTTGTATAATAACTCCATTTTTCCAAGATCTGTTCCAACAAATAGAGCTAGTGAGCTAATGGGTCACTAGCTTTATTTGTAAGTGTTCCACAAGCTACATAACTTTTGAGCGCCCCCTTTGGTGCAGTACTGACCGCCTATGCAGATTTCATGTCAATGACATCGATCCGCACACAAATGCTGGAAATCCCAATAAGACACCACTTCAAAAAGGGTCATATTGCATAATGTGGTTATTTTGAACAACAACCAAACATAATGTTAGCAGTAAGGTGCACTAAAAAAATTTTAAGTCAAAATTTTGTTATTGTAAAATGAGGGATTTATGCCAGGCAGTGTTGAGCTCTTAAATTCAGTTATAACTCACTGGTTCATAAAAAACAGACAGCATAGTGGGTAACATTGCAGCTTTGTATGCTGGAGCTAAGGGTTCTAATCCCTACTTGGACAGTAAGGCTAATCTTTTAGGCTGCCTTGGGAAGAACTCCTAGCAGTACATTGGCTTTATTCTGAAACATGGCTCAAATAACTCACAAACACAGGCTGATTGACTTTCTCCATAAACAGATGTTGATCATAAAGAGCTTTCCAATTCATTTTCAACCAGTGAAATGTCTCCTCCTTTATAATGTCTCTGTAAGTGCTTCTTGAGCTGAACCAGGTGTTATCCAGAATGTATCCAGAACTGGAGCTAAGTGACATTAATTTAGAACAGCTGGAGGGTTATTTAGGATATTCGGTGCCACAAAAACAGCCAAATTTAATCAAGTGTGTGTCCTTAGCACCAAATGACCCAGATCACATCTCCGGCCTAAGGGTTTAGTCAGAGGAGGTCAAAGGGAGGAGAACACTGAACCCCTATGGATATAAGCCAGTTGATCAGTAAGTTTTGAGGTTGATGAGGATATTGGCTTTAATGGTGTCTTTGACTGTGGCTTGATTAGCTCTTTTAGCCACTGAGATGACTAAAAGCAGCCTTGCCTGCTGCATATTAATTTTCCACTTTTGAATTGATACAATCTTTAGCAATGTTCAGTGGTCAAGGCAGATAGACGTCTTACTTTTGGTGTCAAAGGCGTAACTAGGATCTTAGGGGCCCCAGTGCACATTAAATTAAATGAGCCCACTCTATAAAAAGAAGAAAAATGCAATGTAATTTGCTATTTTTAAAAGTATTATTAAGTTACCACAGCAGACTAATATGTGTAAAGTTGCACAAGTAGTAATATTAAAGTTTTTAGACCACCCTACACCACAAGCTCCAGTGCAACTGCTCCAATCGCACTGCCAGTACTTATTCCACTGGGGTCAACATGCACACATAAACCAAGCATATATCTAAAGATGCTCATTTCAGTGTGTAGAATAGCTGAATTAGCAATTAAGGGTGCTTTTGCACCTAACATGCTTGGTGCACATCAACCAAACTTTTCTCTAGTTTAGTTCATTTCTCTGTGCACATCATGTGTGTTTTTAACGTTTGGCTCTTTACAGATGCTCATACTATTCTTGCAGCATGGCTGCTAATAACGCCACATGAGCAATAACGACACATTTGATTTTGTCAGTTGCCTGGTCAATGTATTTTTGATAGCTTGGATCGGGCATTGATGACCTGATTGGTTAAACTGACATTTAACTGAACCAATCGATTGTAGATGGTTTCTTTTTATTTCCCTGATTGTGACACATCTAAACATTAAGCATCTCTATTTTATATAAAATAACTGGTAGGATTATACTTTTAATCATGAGCATATTCGAGGGACATATCAGGATCTTAAAATTAAAAACAGGTTGTTTTAGACACTAATAGATGCAAATGTTACAGTAACAGGGGGCTTGCCTTGTATCACTGTAAAATTCTTGACCAATCAAAGAACACCCACATGTGTAACGTGGTGCGCTGTAGTTATTGCAATAAAAAAAAAACAACAACCGAACAAAAAGAAAAAGATACAATGTCACAAAACAAAGTCTTGTGTGGAGTTTAGCAGCTTAACTAGGTGTGAAAACAGCCTAAAAGTATGCTTCAACTTAAAGGGTTGGTTTGAATGCTTTTATGTTGGCGACAGATAGACTGTCACATATGGAAATGCAATGCCATCTCAGCTTTGTGCTGCCTCTTCCTAACATTTCCCACCACAACAGCTGTGTGCTTTAATCTGTGTGTGTGTGTGTGTGTGTGTGTGTATGAGTGAGTGAGCAGAGGCAGCTGGCTGTATGTTGTTCTATGACTACAACACCATCTGTACTGAAATGTACAGAATCAGCTCTTCATCTCTGCTTCTTCACAAACACACAGACACACACAAACACACGTTCAGGGCGTTGGGTCGTGCATATGTCCCATATGTTTCACACATTTTGTCATAGCTGTCGTAACTTTGCATTTCCGAAATGGTAACTTTATAGAGAATGAATTAAAATATTCTTAACTTCCCATTTATATCAAGTAATATCAAGTAATTTTTTAATTGTGTCATCATGAATTGTTCACACAATGTAAAAGGCAGCTGGCATTTTCAAATGGTATTTAACAAAAAACTCATCTTAACCCCAATATCCAAAAAGAAATAGCTGGGCTCCCACCTGGCACAACTGTCTAAGCATAAGTTCGATCCCTGATGACAAATGATGCCACAGCCATCCAGAGTCCAAGATAGATAGCATTATTGGCCTCACTGTGGGTGCAGTCAGCGCACACAGCTAAGTGCTGACCAATGCAGTATAATCATAAGGTAACAGAACTGTCAGTTAGCATTCTCCTCCAAGCATGTTGAGCTGCCCAGTGACATTCGTTGGCAGCAGTATGACAAAAATGTAGTGGTGGTTCTCACGTCTTGGAGGAAGCGCATGCTAGCCTTCACCCTCCCAGCCGGGTAGCATTATGCAATGGAGGTGGGCCTAGCTAGTGGGTGGGAATTCACCACGACTAAAAGGGGGAAAAATAAATGGATTTAACTTCACAACTTTAAACAATAAAACTTTGTAATAAAACTTTACACAATGAAGGTCATTTCATAGGTCTCCACACTGTAGGTTTTTCTCTGGTTTTCCTAATAGGCAGGGCATTTTTGTCCTTAAACTATATGAAAACACACACACACACACACACACAGTGCATTACATCCCCATATAACAGTCTGCTGCTTTTAGCGCACTCTAAGTGAACCACATATTGAAGTGCATTAAATCCCACATCCTATGCTTGATGCTCACAGCAGAGTTCTCTATGGGTTTAAAACAGCAAGCTACTTTAGAGGTATGGAAAGAGCGAGCCAGAAACACTCTGAAACCTGATAGGCCGAGGGAGAGAAACTCCTGGGCTCCTGTAATGTGATAGGCCAATGCTGAGGAACTGTGGCGTTTCTGTAAAGTGATACGGCGGGACTGTCCGTTTCTGACTAGTGACAGCTGCTGTGGGAATTTTCATCTCAGAATTATCCAGACAATGTCCCACAAACTGCTTTAGACGTGCACACACACCTATTTGCTAAAAATGAGGTCAGCAACACAGAATCCCCCACAGTATCATCACCACAAAGAAAACCCAAAAGATACATCCTTTGTCGTGTTACCCCACAGTGCTGTGTGTGTGTGTGTTGTAATGCTCTTAAAGCTCTTTGGAAGCAGCAGGGTGCTCAGCTATTTCGGCCTGGCTATTTATGAAGCACTCACCATCACAGCTGCTTCTGCCTTTACTGCTGACATACCTCAAGAGACACATGCATGATTTTGGCCTAGGTGGGCCTATTACCAAACTTCTGAGACCATACAGGACTGCACAAAAGTCAGAGACCACCTTTCATTTATATGATTTCTAGTTAAAATGTCCATTATTACAAGTTATTCATTTTTCAGAATGCGAGAAAGAAGAAGAGATTTCTGTGAAGATTAGATATAAAATAATTCACAGGAATTTCTAAAATGGATTTCCAAACTCTTATCAACGGTGCATAACCTGGAAGACAACTGTCAGCATTAGATGAACAGTACATAAAGCATTCATCTTTGAGAGATAGGAGAAAATCAAGCTCCTTTCTTGCTTCAGATCACTGTGAGAAGACGACTCAACACTGTAAGTCTGAAAGGATGTGTTGCAGTCTGCTACTGAGAAGCCACAAAAGACACAAAAAAAGAATTTGGAATTTGGAAATGAAACAAAGAAACTGCTGGTATTTTCAGAACAATGGACTGACCACTCCAGAGTCCAGACCTGTTGGAGATTACTTGGATTGCTAGATGCAGAAAAGGCAACCAACTTCAAAGACTGAACTTTAGCAGTGTGAAGAAATATCCAGACCCTTCTTTGAAAAACTGAGAGCAAGGCTCATGAAAATAATGGACGGCTGTAATAACAGTAAGTAGTTCACACACATTAAAAAAGCTAGGGTGTCAACCCTGAAAATTTTGATTTTTCGTTTAGTAGTTGAAACATCTGTGTAATTTTCGGACTTTTTTCTTAACACTGAAAAATGAACGGCTTGTACTTAAAGGCCGTACTGACTTAAATAAGTGAATGGTGGTCTCTCACTTTTGCACAGTACTGTAGGGCACCTGCAATTACACTAATGATAAAAATAACAGAATAAACCCAGTCCTAATTCTAAACCTTAGGGAGGGCAGTGACACTCACAGAAGCAGAGAGAGAATTAGGGTAGGGATAAAGGGAAAGGAATTGATTTGCTCTACTTTTCGCAGCCCATGGAACGACAGAGGCAGACTGACATATTGCTTTTGGTGTCATCACACATACGCACACGCATTCATAAGCAGAATCTCCTGAATGTACAAACATAAGTAAATGTGCGTATTTTAAAGGGACACTTTGGCAGTAGTCATTAGACAAAGATTTTTTGTGAACTACGAAACCCTTATTCTGATGTATCTTGAAGGTGGAAGTTGGGGGCTTTTTTGATTTATTTTGTTAGCTGTTGAATACATAAGTGGGCAGATAGCTAACATCACTGCTAGAAAGCTGAATATCTTGTTACAGGCATACAGCTGTGCTCACTGGCTTCACATCATCATTTCAACGAAGAGAATAGATTTCTAAAACAAGAAAAATTACTTATCAGGAGGACAAGCTAACAGCTACAGTGAGCAAGGTAGCTGCCTGGCTATCTTACCACAGTTTAGAGTATAGCTTCTTTTCTCTGGTAAAAAAAGGTGCAGTTGTGTACTGAATAAAGGTTGGATCACTTTTCTTTCGATTTTTTTTCAGTGACAGAGGAAATTGTTACACAATGTTACATGTTGGGTTGCATTTATTAGCCTGTAGCTCAGTGGCTAGACTAAAAGTCATGACTGGTTGACTACATAGGGATTCCCAGTGGCTGTTTGTGCAATGCATGCTAGGTATTGTAGTGATGAGTGAAAACATGAAAATGATCTAAAACTGTGAATTCTGCCAAACCACACAACACAACAAACAAGTCTATCTGCATAGACAATGTAAAATAATAAAAATAAGCAAAATGAGCGTGAGCTTTTTACTCTTTAATGTGTCATAGCGCAGTGGGGGTCCACCATCCACACACATCTGTGTTTCTGTGTTTGTGGGCCATTAACCTCTCCACTGATTTCTGTATGACTACAGCACAGTGCTGCTGCATTTGCTGTTCTATTCACCCAACCCTAAACCCAAGGAGCCGAAATAAAACGTATTTGTTCTGTTACTTTTTCAAATAAAAGCAGCATTTTAGCGAGAAACGCATTTTCCCCTCATGAAGACCAGCCAACTGTTCACACAGTGTTATACGCCTCATCCTGGGGACGTTTGGTCTCTACCAAAGAGCCACATACACACAAACAAAAGGCTGATACAGAGAGTCCTCTCATCTCAGTTTATTGTCACCAGAAAACGCCATCTCTAATCTACTGCACACTCAAATCTGGAGCAGTGACGTCACGACACCCGCCAGTCCAATCCAACAGCACGAAGGCCACGAAAATAGGTCACGAAATCGTTACGGAGGTCAAAAGAAAGCACGATGATCAAACTGAGTAGCAAGCTGATACCAAAACACCTTTTATGTGGACGTAACTATTAATCCTGGTCCGTTTTGTGAGGCTGGGAGATGAAAACAGCGACATGGGAATCAGAGATGCGTTTTCGTTCACTTGCGCCTGCGCGCTGCCATGGCGACGGGAATCACGCGGGAAAAGGGGGGGCGGTTCCGTGAAAGAGTAAGCGTGTTGTTTTCTTTTGCACCCGTACTCGACAAACCCCGCCTTCCTGCGCTAGGATTGGCTATCGCCATCGTGCCTCCTACGTTAGGATTGGCTGGCACCTCTCACTCACGAGCTGTGCGCCGTATCCCAGACTGGGAGGGCGGGGCTTGTCTGAATACGGGCGGGAAAAGAAAAAACCGCCTGCGCATCGTTCTTCTTTATTTCTACCAATAACACAGCCAAACTCTTTGTTAGACACATTCAAAACGCACACGGTGCTCAGCCTAATCTGGCCTGAATCTGCTGCTCGCGTTATAAAGGTCACGTGAACAAAAAAGGCAAAACATTTCGCACAGAAACTGTCGCCAGCGAATCCCGCGCACGTGACACCCGCATTGTTGCTGTAAACTGACACGCGCCGTCTCCCGCAGTGGAATGGACGTTTAAAACACGCACGCACACACGTACAACAGGTGACGGTGCAATATTTATAGCCAGAAAGCATTAAGTGCCATGCCATTACAATGAAAGCGCTGTTTGTAGCGTTTGTGTAGTTTAAACGCTGAATAAAGCTGGAAAAGAACCAACACACTATAGCCTATTATATATTACAATATAGTGTATAGAATACACATATGTGGTCCTCGCGTGTGCAATACTACATAGTAAACCATATACACACCTCTTTTTCATAAGTTGTTTTGTAAATACAACGGTTACATACTGAAATACAACAACGCCATTTGAGTTTTAAATGGTAGAATTTTCTCTATAACGGAGAGCCTTTGGTTTATAGAACCTTTTAAATTATGGTTTACACAGCACCACAAACGGCGAACATATACATATATACCGTATGTAGAAGTATATAAGGAACTACAAAGCCAATATAATTTAATAATTACAAATATATAAACATTTGTTTCTAACATGTATGTAGTATATAGTATGAGCGCCTGAGTGTGTGAGGCTACTTGCTCCGCTGTGTTCAGGGCGCTGTGTCTGGACTCACCTCTATCCATTTCTGGGCCTCCTGTACTGCGGGCTCCTGGCTCGTTTCTCCGCTTTCGTGCTGCTGCTCCGCGCATGTGTCTGAGCGCGTCTCCTCGCTGGGACTCGCCATCTCCACACAGGCGTGATCGACACCAAAGCCGCTCTCGTGCTGCACACCTCCAGCTCGAGGCTAGTGCTGCTGCTGCGGGACAGGAGCGGCGCGAGCGCGCGAGCTCTGCACTGGCAGCCGAGCGGCGCTAAAAATACGAGCCCCACACACACACACACACACACACTCACGCCGCCGGAGCGCTGCGTTCAGCCAATGCGGGACAAGCGCGAGCTGCTGCTGCTGCTGCCTGGCGAGAACGCGCGCGCAGAGAGAGAGAGAGAGGAATGCGCGAGGACAATGGAGGAGTTCAGGCAGCACCTACTCTCTCTCTCTCTCTCTCTCTCTCTCTCTCTCTCTCTCTCTCTCTCTCTCTCTCCGTTTCTGACTCTCTGTTTCTGTCCGATTCTCTCTTTCTCTCTTCCTCCCCCTCTGTTTCCGAATCTCTCTTTCTCTCTCTCATGTATCTCATTTTCTGTCTCTCTTTATCATTTTCTCTCTTTCTCATCTGTTTCTTCATCTGTCCTATCCTATCTCTCTGTCCCCCCTTCTGTGTTTCTCCATCGCTCTCTCTGTCTCTCTCTGCAGCTCTCTTTTCATTTATCTCACTTTCTCTCCCTCTTTCTGTCTCTCTTCGCATTCCTCTCTCTCTCCATCTCTATTTAGATATCATTTTCTCGCCCTGTGTTTCTGTGTGACTGTATTTCTCTCTTGCTCTCTCTTTGTTGACAGTTTTTTCCTTTTTCTTCTTCCGACTCTCTCTGTTTTTCTTTGTGATATTTGGACACGTCGATATATAAAACTCCCTCGATATATAAAACTCTCACTGTATTATCTATTTCAACTTAACATTCATGTCATTTTATTACTGCACGCCACTCTGTTGTAGCGGGTAAACACACAGCCCGTCTCTGGGGTAAATGAGCAGCCGCCCCCTGGTGGTGAACAGCCGTTATTGCACCCACTCTGCTCAGATACTTCATAATCTGCATTTACACTCAAACTTACTGCCAATGTGAAGCAAGTAAGTAACTATTCCTTTTAACTAAAGAGACTATTACACATCACTAGCTGCCATATAAAGGACTATTACTGTATTTCCCACCAGTTTCATTTTTGTATATATCATTACTTGTTCTGTGTGTAGAAGCATATAAGGAAATACACAGCCAACATATTTAATAAATACAAATACAAATATATAAACAAATATAACATGTATAGTATGTAGGATATAGCATGAGTGCATTAGGCCACTGTTCCACTATTTTCAGGATGTCTGACACTATGACATCTACGTAAACATCCAAAGGTACATGGCATAGCGCAAAACAGTAGCAGCCATCTTGAAAACATAAATCTGCCTACAGCTTCATAATCTATAGTATGATAAACTCTAATCTGAAATCTGCCAGGTTTGTGGACCACTTATTGGAAATGACAATGTTAGAGTGGGTCGAGATTTACTAGTTCTTGAAATACACTGACAATAGTGGGGACTATTTTTTTTTATTTTGTTACTTTTAACAACCTCTTATGTACCTCTCCGCCATGAACAAATTAAAAAGAATTAGTTTTAAACCTTCTCAAAGCTATTATAAAACAGTATGACGGGCACCAGGCAGCATGTTCTTAAGCATTTAATGTCATAGCTTTTGGTAAAACTCACGTCTAGTTCCTGTCACCTCCACTGTGAGCAATTCCATCTCAGTACATTTCAGTGTGATCACACTGATTTATCAGTCTACTCAGGCTTTAGCATCCATTACTTGTTAGCTACATCAGACTTATAGCTCCAGTGCAAAACTTAAAAAAAAAGAGTACAATAATGACGCTAAACATGCCTTGGCTCATAGACTATCTTTGTTAATGTCTTTTAGTTTCTGGCAGGTACTGCTTGAACAGCTTGAGGATGCAGATCTGTGAACTTATTTAATCAGAGGGGAAAGAGACATTTGTAGTAAAGAGTCATTATCCAGTGAATTATGTTTATTTTCAATGCAGTCTACATTAGCAGTAAACACAGCAACGGAGACAGATTCTCTGTGTGCAACAAAATGTCTGCGCAGGTGCAACACACACACACACACACACACACACACACACACACACACACACACACACACACACACACACACACACAAAGTGCTTGGGCTTAAAGAGGCAACAGAGTTCTGGAATAAAAGAGAACGGCAACTCCCACGTCATCTATTATTCACGTCACAGCTATATCAACTAAACCCAGCACCATACTCCCAGACCACTCAGCCCAGATTTTAACCAGTGGAACTATAGACATGAAGTCCAAACCAACCACCTTTAACATCACATGTTTGACATGACATCTTTAGAACAAAATTTTAATCACAAAAAAAACTAGTGCCAGTTAAGGCACTTGTGCAAAAACTACAAATACAACATACCAAGAGAAACAAAGAAAGCTTGGCAGTTGTTGCGGATTGAAAGCCAGAGATAGTAAAAGAAACAGCAGAGTAAGATTAACCGGCAGGCAGACAGGCAGTTTTGGGTAGACTGTGCAGGGCTTGTGTGCTCTGGCCTGAAAGGGAGGGAGAGTGAAGTGTTTTCATTTTGGTCAGTTGCTCCTCGCTCAGCCACATGGTCTTGGTCACCTTTAGGCCTTGCATAGAGCCACAGCAGAGAATCGGACTTCTCCTTTCTCTCGCTCGATAAAGCCGCGGCACACCTTTGCAGCATCCTGACAAGAACACGAGAGTTAAAATCACATCACTGTTAAAGTCATGTTATAAAACAGATAGCTCCCTAAAATCTGATTGGTTGAGCCACATTCAAAACCACTGTAACATACGCATGAGGCCACCAATCAGGTAAATTCGCTATTAATGCACCAAATTGAAAACAAAAAAAAAAACAAAAAAAAACAATGTTGTGGATGGGACAATCTTTGATAAGGTTGCAGCAATGGCCTATTGACAAAGTATGCAGCATGTCAGAACTGTTTGTTACATTATTAAGTAGAGACGGCACCGATCTGTGTGACACAAGGTATGGGGCCAATATCAGCAGTTGCACTATGTACACTATGTATGTTTATTTTCTGGTTAAAATTGTAAGATGTAACATTGCTGAGTTTGGGGGAGAAGGCAGTTGGCATAAGATTACAAAATGTTCTTCCACACATTTATGCCAGAGAGGTCTCCAAATCCCCAAAACTTAGTGTGACTAACTGAAGCTTAAAGTGAAGTTCTGATTTAATATCAGAAATGAACTGGAAGGGACAAACACTGAAGTCATTTTGCCATCTTTACTATTAACAAATTAGATCAGATGCTGAACACCGGTGTTTATCATTGTATTTTGCCACCGTTTTATAGAAGCAAGAAGCCTCTCAAGGCAGCAGGTTTGCCTGATCACTGCAAGCATCACAAGCATGAATTCATCACTCAGAGACATGACTCATTCAGATCAAGTCAAATACAAAATAAAATACCATGACAAAGCTGTCTGGTGTTGTTGCATCATGTTTCACAGGCCCCTCCATTCTGCCATCTGCAAGCACACATACACATTAACATACGAAAGAAGCCAGAGCCATACACACACACATACATATATATTTACTGGATATATATATATATATATATATATATATATATATATATATATATATATATATATATATATATATATACACACACACACACACACACACACACACACACACACATATATACACACACACACACACACACACACCAACTACTACTACTACTAAATTATACTGCAGCATAGCATATTATTCTATCAATATTCAGTATTGCTCTGTTACTTAATACTGATGCCAAGTGGATATCTAGGAGTTCAGGGATTCGGACAGAACATTATGCATTATACCAAGTGAGATTTCAGTAAATAGGGAAAAAGGGAAAAATACTGATTAAATAAATAATAAAATAATGATTCATCCCAATCAGAAATGTTTTTAAAAATCTGTCTGTTTTGTGAACATTTCTAATAGCGGGACCAATGAACCTAAGTAATGAAATTACTAATTACTAATAATACTAATAAAACATTAAGCAGAATAATCATTATTGTAAGTATTACTAGGGATACACATTAAAATTGTCAGATCCTGTCAAAACACAGAATCAGCGATTGTTTTTCCTTTTGGCAGACCTGTGATGCAATTCTATGATACAAATAACATGAGTCAGGTCAGTGAGATGTATCTGAATGCTGCTGCTACACCTGCACCAAAATGTCGCAGCAAAATTATGCATGACTCACTGTGCTAAACAGCCAGTTGCCTCTTACTCTCAATGTGGCACTTTACTGAATTCATGTTATTAAATAGGCAGCTGAATAGAAATGTACAAATTTTATATGCCAGTTTGACCAGTAAAAGAGCAAATAAATGTTGTTTATATTGCAATTCTGCTATTAGAAATTAATGGGAATGTAACTAATTGACCCTACACAGTGTGAGCTTCACATTAAATAAAAAAAAAAAAACAACTAATAAATGGCCCTAAGTTCATTCATGAATTAAAATGCCTTCAGCCAATTTGTCTGCAAAGAAATCAAAAAAGCCATAAAAATTTACACAGTAAGAAAAGAATGACCTACCGAATTCATAAAGTTGACCATTCACATTGACAAATGTGATGAAGTGAAAGTTCACTTTGTCTGCCTCTGGCTGTAAAATATACAATTTAAAAGGCAAGATTCAGTATCAAGAAGTTACACAAGATTTCCTCATATGCGTGACGTATGCAAGCGGGTATTCATCTCAGTCTTACACGACACTGTCCCTCAGCAGCAACTTCATCATGAGCTTCCTGGATTGCCTGCAAGTGAAAACAAGAATAATGTATGTAAGAAATATTTAATCAAATGATGCAAGCACAAAAACAAACGTGTAGACAAGACTATGATTTAGGTGCCACCTGCTGTTAGACCTCTGTACTGCAAAAGACAAAACAGGGACGTGCATTTATCTGTTCAATATAAGCCCTGGCTAAATCCTGGTTACCCACTTACAGATGCTCATTTCTATTTCAGATATACTGTAGCCTACATTGAATGAAGGTGGGGAGTTGTAGAGTACCTGATTTTTTTCCAGCTGTTTGGCACGATCTGCAGGGGACATCCCAGCTGTTTCTTCTAGAAACTTCTTTAGGGTAGAACCATTTTCTGGGGAGCAGAAGAATATTTTTTTATTTTACTGAGCTGTTTTAGGCCATGCTTGGAGAAAAATATTAAATTAATTTTTTATTTTAAGACTAATTTCAACCAGGTATTGGTTATCAAAACACTGTAGCCAAGACAGAACTTAAAAAAAAAGACCAAAATGATAACTACATGAGTAATGCTAATTAAGAACTTGCAATTACTGATCATGATTAACAGATTTCTTTATAGATGCTCTGCAAAAACTCATTTGAACACTAATTTAATTCAAGACAAATAGCTTTGAGTAAAAATGTTTGAATATGGTTCATCTAGTTTACTGACTAATTCATTTAGTAAAACGACTGAAATCAGTTTCAATTGTGTGTGTGCAGGCCCATGAGCTTACTAACCAAAAGTCATTTTGTCCTGATTGTTGGCAACAGCATGCAGCAATCCCACAGTTCCACAGGAGTTCACCACAGTTTGAGTCAGAAAGTAGACGCCTTCGCAACTGTCCACTGATTGCTTGGAGCGAAACTCCTCGTGCTACAAGATAAAGGACAGAGGAAAAAGAAAAATAAATTTGTTGTATTCCCAAATTGTGCATTAACTTATAACATATGCATGTAACTGAATCAAAACCATCAAACACATCTACAGAGACTTAGACAAGATAAGGGCACTACGGGATTACACAACTTTAAAATTGGTAAAAATGTCAGAATACAGTGGTAATGAGCCACTACACTACTTTTCATTGAATCCCCTTAATAATGAAACTAAGATTTTAATTTACTGTGCTTTAATATGTGCTGATTTATTTGTAAAATGCACAAAACTGCAAAGAATCAACCCACTAATACATAAATCAACAAATATATTTTTTTAAGTATAATGTACCCACACTAGAAAAATCTGCTGCTCATCTGTAAAAAAATATAATCACAATTTCTGACCAACTAGGCTTGAAGACGAGGGGACTGACTGCTGGATATACATATATCATCGAACCAATTTCCCCTGGAGGGATATTAAATCAGGCCAAAGGACCTAAATTTGTTCACAGGGTCTTACGACAAGGTACCAGGAGGCAAAATCTCAGCAGTTTCGGTTCTGCTGTTGCGCATCAGCTTGTGTGTGGATACCTGTTGAGTTAAAGGAAACAGCAGCATCAAGGCGCAGCAGGGCGTGGGCACTCCAGACAAAGCCTCGTCCTCCAAACCCAACAAGTCCACAAACTGCCAGTCTGCTCCGACACCCAACTTGCCCAGCACCTGCTCAAGCGGACAGCGACACATACAAAAACATTTGCACCGTCATCACCATACCACTGATACTGCTTTGACATCGTACGTGTATCTTTTAGGCTGGGGGATCATCTCTTCACCTCATCACAGAATACTCTAATGTAACTGCTGGTGAATCCTCTTCAATATTAAAATCGAATCAAAGTCTATTTAACTACTATTACCAGATTGCAAAGTATGATCAAGACCAACTAGACAGTTATGAGGGAAAAAAACAGTGAAAATGTCTTAAAGCCTAGTAAACAGAAAAAGATAAAATAACACTGCTGATGCTTTAACTCGACTAAACAGACTGTTACTGTTCTCCCCCCCAGTAGGTGGAAAGTGGCGAGCCTACGCCCATCTATTGTGCAAGACTGTTCACAGTAAGGCCTCTACCACCTCGCCGCATCACTTAACAAAGCCAAGCACCATTAAAAAGAACAAGTAGAGTCTGCCTCGCCATTCCTCGGACCATGACTCAGCGAACCCACCTTATTCAGCATCTGCAACGACAAAAAAAAAGCCACACAAACGTCTCAATGAATAACATTTAACATTACTTGTGCAGAGAGAGTGAAAACTGCAACGCTGCTTTCATTGTGAACAAGTGGCGATAGTAAAACGGAGCACAAACCTCAGGGTTGATTTCCATAGCTTTCCATTCCATGGTGGCAGATTTCAGTAGCAGTCTTTTTCTCTCCGGTAATGCTAAGCTAGCTAAATGACACAGACAAAATATTATCGTACGTTAGCGCACGCGGTTCATATGCGACCGGTCATGTTCCATTCCTGCACTTCTGACGGGGGTGTGGGTGTGTTTGAACTCACAAATCTCTGTCTGGACCCTCTTCCAGCAGACCCTCAGCAGCCAGCAGTCTCCTGTTAGCGAAGAGATGAGCAAAAATGCAACGGAAGAGTCACTTAACGGTTTTCACGAGTTTAAAAAACAACAATCCTGCCTTGTCACGCGCAGGTGGAGATAGAACAGTCCGCAGTCAGATGATTCTAGAAGCTACCAGTAGAGCCCAGAAGAGAATCAGAAAAAAAGCTCACTGATCAATTCAGTCGACTCAGTTGATCTGGGAAGTTTATTTCAGGCGTACGTTGTAAACTGAATGTGTGTTTTTGTGTATTTTAAATGTGCACATTTGCTTTAATGGGGAGTTCCAGTTTTGTCCTTAATTGCAGCATGAATAAATCATTAATAATGTAAGCATCCATGCAGAGTGGTTTGGTGTTTTTGAGAAACTCATCGACTCAGAATTGTCCACAGTGGTGCTAAAAGCAACCAGACATCTGAAATGTTTAAAAGGGGATTCCGATTTTTGAAGTCGAGAATTTTTGCATAATTAAATTATTAAAATGTGAACGAAGTCATTCAGAGTGGTTTGATGTGAAATGTTTTGTTTTAGGGAAACCTGCAAATGAATCAAAAGCATTCACAATGATGGAACCAGACGTATTAAAAAGTTTATTTTTGATGCCTCTAAAAGCTCCCACGCAGAAAATGAGTACGTGAAATGGTTAGGATGCATACATGCGTATGTCAGCAACCCAAAATTAAGAAGAGCCTAACCCTAACCCACGACATTTTATGTCCCTTTTACTGGTTAAAAATTTTAACATCTTGGCTGTCAATATGTCTCAGTATATGTTAATATGCTAGCACAGAATAAAAATGCTCTGCTTTAAGCTTTAGCTCAGCTATAGCTGCTTTTCTCGCATCTCTGGCAGGAAACTTTTCCGTTTTCTTGTAAAATGTCTCTCAGTGTTTGAGTTTTTAGTGTTTGACAGTTTCTCGTTGCAGATTAAACGTACAAGGAAACCAGCTGGAGTGATTATAAATGCAAATGAGTCTGTCCACTCGTCTCTAAATTCTTCGTTAGCTGCCTTTTTGTTAGCTGCTAGCTAGGTGAGACCGTTGTCTGCGTTGCTATGTGACCAGCAGTCTGCACGCTGATCTCCAGGGTTAATTAGTAGTTATACATTAACTCTGGCTTTTAAGACCATTTATTGTTAAAACATTCTTGGCATTACTAAAATAAAAAAATATTATTTTACTGCAAAGGAGGGTCATTTTCTATTTTTATTCTGCTGTAGAGCCACAAGAGGGCAGTAAAAGAACAGCATGTGGCTGAGCCCTGCATGTAGGGCACTGTAAGGCAAAATAGCCCTTAGAAGACATGAAATAATTACATTTTGCACCTTGATCCCTGGTTTCAGAGTCTGAGGACCATTTTACAATAAACTACTTTACATTTTCACATCCCACATTTAAGTTATAAGGAATGTTTCTGCCTGTTTTTTAAATGCATGGTGAAATGGTTAGTCTAAGGCTCATTTTCTGTTATAAAAAAGTATTTGGGTGACACTTTGTGTATTTGTGTCTCAATAAACATCTACAAAAAAGTCAATAAATCTTTGTCCTTATCATCGCTATGATAATTGTCATTACCACCACCACTGCCAACATCATCACCCATTTCTTCATTAATATCAATGGGTCTCATTCACCAAAGCATTCTTAAAAAGAAATCTCTTTTTAAAACCCATTTATGCAGTTATCACTAGGATTCTGACATTCACCACTGTTTTCTTATTTGTGATTTGTTCTTAGGTAAGAATAGAATGTACTCACTCTCAAGAGCACAAAAGTGCAAACAATTCTTCTAAGAACACGTCATGAATCTGACATAGACTTTTTCTTAGAATCTTTCTCAAGAACACATTTAAGAAAAAAAAACTAGGAAGATACTGGTGAAGGAGCCCTGCGATGGACTGGCGACCTGTCCAGGGTGTATCCTGCCTTCCGCCCAATGACAGCTGGGATAGGCTCCAGCACCCCACCGCGACCCAGAAGGATAAGCGGTTTAGATGATGGATGGATGGATATTGGTGAAGGAGGCCAAGTCTACCCAGTCTACTACTTCTAATAGTTCTTCTCTGTTTACGTGCAGCAGAACGTCTAACTCCATCTAAGATAACTCTGCAGTTATAATCTAAGGTACTCATTAAATCCATCTTTTTTAGAATTTTTTTTAACAGGCCAGTCTGTGAATGACATCAGAAAGATTGTCATTTTGTAGTTATCTGATTTGATTTGAGTAAGAGTTTGAAGTACCCCTAAAGTCATTAAAACACAACAAATTTATATTTATGGCATTTAGCAGACACTCTAATTCAGAGTTTCTTAGTTTGATCATTTTACACAGGTAGGCAAAAGTAGTGTTAGGAGTCTTGCCCAAGGACTCTTATTGGTATAGTGTAGGGTGCTTAAGGGTCATTCTACAGAAACATCCATTTTTGTGTCCATAGCGTTTACAGATATATTACACTTGAAAAACTTGTTAGGGTTACATTTTTTTTACATTTTCAAATAAAACAATAAGTTATTTTAACAATTACATCTTATTGATCTATCAATTTAGCAATATTGTTTTTTTAAATCAATTATCTAAAATTCCAAGCACCACAGAAGTGCTTGTTCCCACAGTCATGTGTGAAGGGTGAGTGCCATATTTTAAAGAAAAAAACACACTTTTTGCAGTTTAAACTACAATAATCTATACATGACTATGGGATATATAAATCAAATGACATAAAGAAAACAAATGCCAAATAAATATTACAAAATATATAATGAAAGTTAGTTGTGTCACTGGTGTTACTGCATAACAAAAAATCTCTTATTTTGAAATAAAAATCACACTGATGACATCACTTCACTTCCTTTTACCTATTTTCTGAGGATCTGTAAAAAAAAAAGCACATGGTAAGTCCACTGTGTCTTATCAGTTATCAGAAATTTTCTCATTTAGCTCATAATTTCATATGAAGCTGACATCACTGGTATGACCTACTTTGTAATTGTGACAAAATAGAATACAAATGGATTAAATTACATATTTTAATGGATATTCCATGATTGACAACATGTGGTTTGATGCTCTGTAGCAGCCATTTTGTAAAATGCATTTTTCATCACAAATGTCACTGGTGTTACTGTCCTTATGTGTAACAGCAATGAGGATGGTAACACCAGTGACACCTATGGATAGATAGAAAAGTGAACGTTTCTGTAGAATGACCCTTAACCAGGCAGGGGATTGAACCCTAGTCTACAAGGCAGAGGTGTTACCCACTACACTATACCAATCTTCTGTGTCAAGTACAATGAATAAATTGTTATATTTTATGCATTACTGTGATGCCCACATTAAAAAAAAGACTAAAAATGGCATAGCAGAGTCCCGAAAGCTCAACACTCATTAATGCAAAGATCTATGAACATGCAGAACTATGCAAATTGTAAACACCCCCTTGCTGCAATATGGTTGAACTGCAGCCAGGGCCATTCCTGTAAATATTTGCTTACATAAGAACACCCCCTCTTTATCACTAGCTAAAACATAAACACCTCCTTTTTCTAATTGGGTAAAACAAGAATGCACCTATTTCTCATTGGCAAAAACAAAAACACCTCAGTTATTCTATTGGCTAAAACAAGAGCACCTCTCTTTATTATTGACTAAAACAAGAACATCTCCTTGTTATCATTGGCTGGAACAAGAACACCCCCTCTTTCTCATTGGCTTAAACAAGAATGCTCCTTGTACTTATTGGGTAAAACAAGAATGCCTCCTCTTTCTCATTGGCTAAAACAAGAATGTCAACTTGTTCTTATTGGCTAAAACAAAAACGCCTCCTTGTTGTCATTGGTTCTGGTTTCTAGTGGTTTATTTTCTGTCCCAGTATGCAATTTTGTGTTGTAAAGGTCACAATAAAGGCTTTTCCTCTATAATTGAGTTTAAAGTTAGTTAACCAGTATCATGCAATACATTTGTCCCTAATATTCATTTATCCCATGTCCATATTTACACAGTATTGTGTGTAGTGGGCTGTTTTTACCAAAGCACAATTGTACCAGACTTTAGAGTAATTCTGTAAACTCGGACATCATTTTATTCTGCTCAAAGCTGTACATCTGCTAATATTCTGCACTGTCTGTATCTTGTACATAGAAATTGTCTCACAGTTATTCTCAAGTTTATCTATGTTTTGTGTAGTTATTTATATTTTCTATATTTATGGGATGACTATTGCACACTTTTATTCCCCTACTCTGTTTACCCCTGAGTCTATTCATGAGTGAGTGAACAAACCCTAAATACAATGAAATAGTGTGTGTGTGTTACACCATGTAGGGGAAGTAAGGGAAAGTAGGGAAAAGCTTGAGCCCCCCTTAAAATATTATTGAGCCCCCCTAATTAATGTACATTATTAGTTCAAATTGTCAGCAGTACTTCTTTGCCATTCAACTGTGCTTCAAATTACTGTGCTCCACAATATACTGTAATAGCAGGGTGCAAACTGAGGGAAGCACTGCTGCTGCTCTAATCCATATATTTAGGAACCACTGCTTATCTAAGAGAAAGGAGTGTTGCTTGACTTTAGTACTTTTATTTGTGTATTATCTGTGATGTGTGTAGTGGACAGATATAGTATTGAAGTTGTTAAAAACTGTTAATAATAAACAGATATTTTGGGCAATTAAAAACATTAATTAAAAACATAAATTGACCTGAGCATCCCTTCAAGTCATAATTACAAGTGTTAGCTTGAGTTTCCAATCTACTGCTGATCTTTAACACATTAGTATGGTAGAGGAAGCTATGTTCTCAGAGGTAGATAGTAGATGGGACAATGTTAGAAAGATATAAAATAAGCATGTGAAGGCAGCATAAGGCCCAAAACAGGGAAATACAGATGCCAGGTTTCAATACAGTGCATTATGAATACACACACTGTATGGACAAAAGTATTGGTACACCTACACATTACACCTACCAGAGCTTTTATGACATCCCATTTTAAATCCATGGGCATTAATATGGAGTTGGTCCCCTTTTGAAGCTGTAACAGCTTCCACTCCTCTGGGAAGCTTTCTTCAAGATTTTGGAGTGTGTCTGTGAGAATTTTCACCCATTCATCCAGAAGAGCATTTGTGAGGTCAGACACTGATGTTGGACGAGAGGGCCTGACTTGCAGTCTCCGTTCTAGTTCATTCCAGAGGTGTTTGTTGGGGTTGAGGTCAGTGCTCTGTGCGGGTCAGTCAAGTTCATCCACACCAAACTCACCCATCTATGCCTTTATGGACCTTGTTTTGTGCACTGGGGCTCAGTCATGATGGAACAGAAGAGGGTGTTCCCCAAACTGTTCCCACAAAGTTGGAAGTATACAGTTGTCCAAAATGTCTTGGTCTGCTGAAGCATTAAGATTTTCCTTCACTGGAACTAAGGGGCCTGAAAAACAGCCCCATAGCATTATCCCTCCTCCACCAAACTTTACAGTTGGCACAATGCAGTCAGGCAAGAAACGTTCTCCTGGCATTCGCCCAACCCAGAAACACACAAACTCAATGATTAAGAGGTGTGTCCCAATTCTTTTGTCTACATATATATATATATATGGACTATAAATTTCACAACGTGGCCATACATTGCACTCATGGTTGTGAAACGTATTGCCTAAAATAATAATAATATTAATAATAGTTTTTATAGTACATGTCTACTCAGAACTGCATATGTACAGATATTCAGAAATCTCTTTAGCCCCCCCGCCATGGCTCTTCATTGTTCCTTATTCTCCTGATCCTTATTCTTTATTTTGCCCTTAGTTAAACATTCTTTAATGGTACGTTAAGTCTTCAGTGTTTTACATGTCACACACATGTGCACTCAACAAGACACATGTATGTGTAACATTCCTGGCCAAAATAAAATGATTCTGAGTCTAAGTGTACGTTCTTCAACCTGGACAGAACAATTGAATAGCCATTTTTAAATTGTCGGTATCTGTAATGTTATGCACTCAATAACTCACCTGCCCAAAATGAAACAGTCGTGACGAGGCAAATCACAGTGCATACTGTGATAAAATTACACACAAAAATCAGAATGCCATATTTCAAATGTCAGTGTTACAGTGTGTTCGGTAACATGATAATATTAGTATACTATCAACATAAACACTCAACAGTCATTAACAGATCCATTTAGGGCCAGCGTTTAGGCCCAGTTCGACAAGTAGCCCTGAAGCATCACGGGACCGTGTGACCGACGATAATCCAGCTTCACGCGGGAAATATCCGAGTGCAAATGACAAGACGGTTTCACATGGAAAGCACCTTAGGTTTGATGATGACCACAAATCTGTAGGTAAGAAAAATAAGTGGTGTCTATTCACAGGTATTAAACCAGTATTAGCAGTTGTGTGTAATGGTCTTCTTAAACTTTTGTAGATTTGCACGCCAGCGACCGACCGGTGTATGGTGAAGGTGTACAGAGGGCTGTTGATCCTGATCTGGACATCGCTGGATGGTCTGGTGAGTTGTTGGACATTTGGAACGAGAACAGCTTTTCAGAAAACGTGGACGAAACAGTGGTTACCGGACCAAATAACACTGGACTAAGCACAATATTGGAAGTACTGAGAGATATTGATGGGGAGGGCTTAAGGCCAAATCAGGAACACGAACGCGGGGTAAGCAGTTCTTACCTTTCTAATGAAATCTTAGAGCTTAGAAATTTGGTGGTACAACAGTCTCAGGAGAACACAAAATACATTATAGAACAACTGACTGTGTAGAACTACTCATCAAAGAGTTTAGACGAAACGTACAAACAGCATTACATAGACTCATACTCATTCATCCCAATGCGTTTAGCCAAAACGGTGTCAGCATTAAATCTGTCATGTTCAGAGAAAGGGTATTTTCCATCACAAATTTACTCTGAAACAAAATGAAAACTATGTGGTCCCATACCCAGACAAGAGTTTTTACGGCTATGACACAATGAATGACAAAGACAGGTTGTTCGATGAGTGGTACAGCACAGTCTCTGGGGGGCGTGTTTGACCTCAAAAAGGAGTTGTATGTTTCCAGTAGAAACGATGTTGTTTTACTACGAGAAGCTGGACCCGTTTAATTACACAACATTAGCCTCGTGTTGCATGGCAGTGTACAAAACACATTTTCTTCCTAGAGATACACTAGCACTGACACATAACAACGCGTACATTAACCAACACAAGACATTCTCAAATGTTTCCATTGAATGGCTTGAGTTTGTTAAGAGTACAAGAGGCGCCGACGTTCATCATGCCCTAACTCATGGGGAAATGAAGTTTGGTGCGTATATGTGGATGGGTATTATGAAAAGGGCAGTGTACGAGAAGCCTTAGAATTGCATGCATCATGGTCATGAATGTCGTTACAACCCAAACCAGGCCCATCCTATGTCAAAGGTGTTGTATGGCAAATTGCGAAAACAGTTTGACGCCAAGGTAGAGACACTTGTTCATGCATACGGTCTGGAGGTTATAGTAATGTGGGAATGCCAGTGGGCCGATGCTAAGAGAAATGATTTGGATGTTGTGGCATTTATGTCTACGTACACAGCGCCTGAAAGGTTAAAACCTTTAGACGCGCTCTTTGGGGGTAGAACTAATGCTTACAAACTGTACTACGAAGCAAAAGACTGTGAGGACCGTAGGACACCCTCAAATAATTTTCAAAAATTTCAGACCCATTGAGGAATACTATGGACTTGTCAAGGCTACCGTGCATTCACCTAGAAAACGTCTACACCCTGTTTTACCATATCGTTGTAATGGTAAATTAATGTTCCCACTCTGCCGTACATGTGCAGAGCTAGAAAATCAACAATCAGAGTGTGGGCATTGTTCTGGGAGTATGTCAAGACATTTTTACAGTACAAACAGAAAGCAAGCGGTTATGCAGTCACAGAAGAAGAGAAGGCAGAATACATCAGGGATTATTTTGAAAAGGAAAAGATTCAGCTGAATCCTGACAAGATGTGTCTTAACTCAGCACGCAGGTCTATTAACAAATTGTTGTTAAACAGTTTGTGGAGTCGTTTTTCAATGAGGGAAAACTTGCCAGTGTCTGAGTTGTTGACAGACCCCGAACAGTTTTCACAATCTTTGGGGATGGATATGATGTTAAATACTTTTCATTTGTGTCGGACACTACGGCGCTGATCCAGTGGTGTTATTCTGATGGTGACTAAGGTCTAACTCATGACATTAATGTGTTTCTCGGTGCTTTTACAACAGCTCACACGCGTTTAGAACTGTACAATCTGATGGATAGATTAGGCGACAGACTGTTGTATAGCGACACTGACAGTGTTATTTTTGTTTCCCGTGAAGGTGACTGGGAACCTCCTCTTGGCCCCTACTTGATTTGGTGATTTGAAAGATGAGATTGGTGGTGGCGATTACATTGCAGAGTTCTGCTCGGGTGGGCCTAAAACATCTGGTTATCATGCAGCAACCGGTAAAACGTGCATGAAAGCAAAAGGCATCACCCTGAATTCTGACAACTCAAAACTTATCAGACTCGACACACTGATTGATCTTGTAGATCATTACGTGGTAAATCGCGATAGTAGTTGACACATACTGGCTCGTGCAGACGGGATCGTGAGAAATAAAAAGAACCTCACACTGAAAAACAAGTCAGTGGTGAAACGCTTTAAAGTTGTATACAACAAGCGGGTCTTGTTGTCTGACTTTTCAACACTTCCTTATGGGTACTAAAGATGTCCATGACTATCGCCGGGTGCTAGAGGTTGACAGGTTTGATTTTAGATTACAACATCCCTTTTCATGTGTAATAAGTGGTCCATCAAATTCTGGAAAAACATATTTTGTAAAACAGTTGATTGAACGCACTGATGAGTTGATTTCAAAGAAAATTGAAAAAATAATGTACGTTTATGATGGCTGGCAGCCGCTTTATGATGAAATGCTAAAATTAAGAAACATTCATTTTGTTTAAGGGATACCAACAACACTAAATGATGACACACTTCTACCGCTTAACAGAAATAATTTGTTGATTATTGATTTATGAAAGATACTAGCAATAATGCTGAGGTAGAAAAGGTATTTACACAGTACGTACACCGTCGAAACTTAAGTGCCATTTACCTAATACAAAATTTGTTTTTTCAAGGAAAATCTAGTAGGACCATTAGTTTGAACACAAATGACCTCATATTATTTAAAAATCCTAGAGACAACAATCAGGTCGGTGTGTTAGGTAGACAGATGTGCTCCGGTAATACAAAGTTTTTCATGGAGTGTTTTCAAAATGCTGTAAGAGATCCATTTGGGTACCTCATGATTGATTATAACGCAAAGACTCCTGAAGAATTTCGTCTCAGAACGGATCTGCTTTCAAACAGACCTGTTGTTTACATGCAGAAAAAACACAGATAGGTCAATATGTCAGACCGACTATATAGAAACCTGTCACTTCTTAAACTTCTATTTAAAGCTAAGCCTGCGCAGAAACGTGTTATTTTACAAACGGCGTCTAATGATCTCATCTTAACTCTGTGTGAAATAGCTTTCAATGTGCTTAATGGGACTATACCTCTCACAATGACGCAATATCGCATGTTAAAGAAGAAGAAGTCTGAAATAATTTTTTTTTGCTGATAAAAAGGTTGGTGCATCACAAAACAAGAAAGCTATTAATCAGAAAGGAGGGGATTTTCTTCTTCCATTGTTGAGTGTTGCGCTACCATTTATAACAAGTTTGATAACTGCCAAATAAATTGAAAGATATGGAGTATACTGAAAAAATGTTTTTGGTACCACAACACCAGTTGGATAAGTTAAAGAGTGATAATCCGCGGGAGTCTATCAGACAAGTTGTAAAAAATGACTTGGACGTGACTATATGAAATATTTTGAGCAGGAATGATCTTGATGCCCATGAGAAGGCCAAGCTGTACGCCATTGTTTTGCAAAGATATTTAACCATTGCTAAACAGGGTGATATGGAGACCAACGCTTTAACACTGTCATTACCACCGACAGATAATGTTAATGATGAGGAAACATATCAGACCGACGACAAAAATGATTTAATCAATGATGTTCTCAGAAATGTACCCTCTCAAAGCAAGAAGAATGTTGAGTATGTTTTAGATAAAATGTCTAAGTCAAAAGACGTCACATATTCTGGACTTGACATATTCTGGTGAAAAGTATAACAGCACCGCACAGGGTTAGCGACAATTGTAGACCTCTGGGGTGGGCTGAGTTTCTAGAGGCCTTTGCTGTTTTAAATATACCATTTTCTACCATACCAAACAAGCATGTCAGACAAAAAATTATTTTGTTAAAAAAATAAAAAGTCTGATGATTATGCTACTCCTGTGAAAGACGTTTCACAAACACCCGCTGGCAGTACTGAAACCTCCATGTTTATCTCACCCACTATAGACAGAAGTAAATGGTTAGACTCCTAATGTTGGCTTTGTTTATTTTGTTATATATATTTATGTACATACATGTATATTGTTGTTGTTATTGTTATCGTTTTTTCCAAAACTGTCAAAAAACTTATGCAGATGGCAAGCCAGTGTTCTCCGGGAAGATCGGATGTATGTGTATTAATAATGACCATTGTTGGTAATTTCCTTAGGACATTTGTTGGTAATTGGTCACATGCTAACACACCAAGAAAATGTGTGTTAACAGCCACTTTGACCATGACGGCAGTGAGCTCTAAAGTGTTCATTAGTAGAAATCCACTGAAGCTTGTCGGTTAGACTCTTCAATAGTACTGTCAAAAACAGCGTACACAATCACATTTATGGTGTATGGAAGGGGTTGTCTGAAACATGCCTCCAGTCTTATATTACCCAATTTTACCAAAGACACATGTTGACTGCATTCTTCATCAGGCGTAAGATTAAATGCATACAGTGTATACCCCTGTAGGAAATCCGACCTGTCAATAGGTAATGCCTGGTTTTTCAGATGCCTTCCAGATGCAAGAGCTAACTGATAAAATTCACGTACGGCAGAACCAGAATGGAAATCGGGTTGATGCGGTTTATCTGGATATTGTTGTCCCTCCACATACACTGTTAGAAACTCCAAGTCATAATGTTTGAATGCAAAAGGACTTTTTATTGTATGCACCTGTGAATGCATCATTGTCAACCATCGCTATTATCATAGACTTCGGTAACGTTCCCAAGAACAAATTTTCTTGGTTAGAAACGTGTTCCAGCAGGTATTGAAAAATTTTTTAGACACACTCTATCAATTGGGTATTTAGCTGTTGTTGACAGTAATGCCTGGGCATGGCCTAGCCTTACAGCTGGTGATACTGATACTTTTTTGACAAATAAAGATGCTGAGAGGATGTTTATTTTGTAAGCTAACGCGTCATTCCGCATTAGGCAGAATTTGTCCTTACTACGTGTCATCCGAATTTTTATATCAACACCATTAAGCATCAATTTCTCCTGAAAAAATATGTCACTATGAATTGGACTCAACAGTTCAACCACATTACTAGCATTTGTAAATGTAGCCGTCTTTGCCAAGCCGCTGTTGTTCCTAACGGGGTTTGTTTCATCCATATGCCCTGCAGTGTCCAGATAAAAGAGTCCTGAGGAGAAAACACGAGACACTCTATGATACAGCAGTACGGATAGGTACTCGAACTCTGTGATGTCAACCTGTCGCCTAGGGACACGTCGACCTGCGAAAACATTGTGGCTCCTGGGTAGTTTATCAAACCCACAGCAGCGCCGTCATCTATATCGCTTCCATCAGGTTTCGTGACTTTAAGACGAAGGTCCAAGAGTGTGTTATTCAGATCAGTATAATCTTCACCATTTCCGGCTATGAAAAACTCCAGAGGAGCCGTGTCGGATATCGCTGAAAGTGGTGGAATTTCAACATGAGTGTTTTTCTCGATAGCCATTTGTGTTAAGGGTACTGTAAACAAGTCCGATTCTGATTTAATACATTCTTCAGACATGCGATGAAGTAGTGCCATGATTAGAAAATTGTATTTATAGTCTTTCTGTAGAATGGTCAGGTAGTCTGTTTCCCCTTTCTCTTCCTTTTTGAGACTGTGTTTTTTCACCTGGCGTTTGGTTTTCTTAGCAGGTCGACCACGCCTCTTACCAGGGGGTCGTTTCACAGATTTTCGAGCCTTCACCAACATGCCTGATCCATCCTGGTTTTTTCTCATTGCGTGTGTCAGACCGTTGCTGACGATATAATGTACAATGTTTTTAGCAGCTGTTTTTAGATGGGGTTTGGTTATACTAATCCCCCTCTTGAAAAATGGTATTGCCATTCTGAATAAATTTCTAAAAATCCCACCAAAACCAGCTCCATACATTGCAGGGTATAGCCAGGCATGATGCCGCCTGCTTGCTTTTGATAATAAGCTACATAGCATTCAGGATCCGTGGTGTGCATGTTGAAAAAATCCATTTAAAACCTGATTGGATGTTTTACAGGTCTAAAATGTAGTTCTGCAACCACTTTGCCGTAGGAAAAATTAACATGCTGGTTCTGATCAGTTTTCACTTTTATAGCAATGTCGGTGATGTGTGTCTTGATGTGTGACGGTTTTTACCGCCTAAAGAACCAGAGTTAGATGGCGTATAATACACATTCTTCATAAGATCTGACATGTTGATAGATGGCATTACTGGAAATAATGACACCAAATTTGTTTGATTCACAGTTTTTATTCATATTTCACAAAGCATCAATGAAATCTAGAATTTTCACACACATCTACATTTCTCTCAACCAAATATTCAACAAATGTTTCAATCACTTTACAAACATTAATTGGTTTCTATGTTGAAAGTTTTATCACACAAACGTCTAATATGTACATACACAGGCAAAGTACGTGACTGATTTTTGCTGTATCATTACTCTTAGGCATAATTGAGACACGATCTTACCGATAGTCACATAGGTTGACTTGTTAGAATCTATACATAACTGTGTCAAGTCACGCCATTCATCTGACACTGATTTAACAATATCCATTTGATTCTTGAAATTTTGTAAACGTTTAGCATCAACATCATGCACACTGTAAAAGAGTTTGAAATCAACCGCACAATCATCAATACAACAAATTGTTCGATTCGTAGTTCACACATGTGTTTCAACACATGGTCTGCCAGACCCTGGACTCCACAAACGTTCCCCATTTGTCTTAAACAGCACTGCAGGCGTTTGAACCAGCTTTCCAACAATCAACAGTATCGAGAAGGGGAATGCTGCAGACCGGAGCTATACTAGACCGGAGCCCTAAAGGGGAGGTAACTGGGGGCGGGAGTCTGTCAATCATTTTTAGCATCAACCAATTAAATAACTACTCTTGGCCGTCAATCACATTTTGCCTTGGCCAACCGCAGATTAGAACGAGCTGTCCGTCATTTTTTGCATTAGCCAATCTAACGGTCTGTCTGCAGACCTGCACTCTCAGCCCGACCAGCACCGCCAGCCTGCTAACGGCATCAGTGCTGCTCTGACACCACAGAGTTTCTGTTGGTTTTATGAGAGAAAAACAGCGAACTGCTGGGCAACAAGAGCTACACTGAATGTATATGAACGTTCTCATAGTGATAATAAGGTAATTAAATATGGAAACTTTCAAAATAAAACCGCGACGATAAAACATAATGTCGGGTTCATTCGCAGAAAAACAAACACACTACTGAAACTGATGAAAGCCAGGCTGAAGACGATCAGAACCGTTAGGAGTAAAACCTGATGGTTGTGCTTCCTAATGGGAATTGGCTTGATGGTTGCCGTTAGAGAACTTTAGGAAACGAACAACTGTATATGGAATCAGTCCCAGAACAGCTGATTAAATTATTTGAATCCCTTACACTGTGATATCAACCCAGAACACCATTAGCGACTACTGAAAACCACCAGGAACCGACAGACACGTTTAATGGGTTCTATGACTTTTTTCAACTGGTAGGTAAATTAAATGAAGTTCTCTGGCCGTGTTCTGGACGATAAATGGATTAAGTGATGAAATCGCTAAGCAGAAGCAGCCAAACGTGTAATCTGGATGTTGTGAGAAGGGGAATGCTGCAGACCCGAGACCTAAAATCATCATAAGCACAAAACACTGAAGGCAAACAGTTCCATTAGGAACCAAGTGGCTATGAAATCACTTTTTGTGAACAAGCAAAGTTTAGGTGGAATCAGTGTTTGGATAAACTCAGAAAAAGACACGCCAGTCAGAACTGCATATGAGCACATATTTCTATATTGTGCTCATGTATTTACCCATAAAGTCAGGAGGAACATGTTCTATCAGTTCACTGATGCTTTTATGTGCGATGGTCAGTCAGTGTTTGCATGAACTCCGTCCTGCTTTACCTGCCAAAGAGACCTAAGCATGTACATATAGCATATAAGTGAAACAATACTTATAATAACGTATTGATCTGAAATAAGAAATTAGGTGATATTTAAGGCAACTTCAAAGCTTTAAACTATCTTCCCACTTCCGCGTGCCTGAACAGTATGGAACGCCTTTTTGCACTTTCCTTCAAACCATTGGCTGATGCATAAAATGAGAGACAGGTAATTCCCACTTGTGATTGGCCAATGCAAGTTTTGATTGACAGTCCATCTCTGTTATATGATTGGCCGATGCAAGAAATGATTGCCAGTGTCTCCGCCCATTCGTTACGCCCACTCGTTCTCCGGGCTGCGGAGGCAACGAGAGGCATGAGGCCAAGGAGCGAGCGGTAACGAGGTGGCGGAGCAGCGACCTCTCATTCCCTCTCGGCTCGGGTGCTTTTAAAAAGAGCTGAGGGAACAGAGCGACAGTGAGGGACGAGCAGCCGCAACAGAGACTGACTGGAGAGCTGGAAAGCTGGAGTAAGAAAGACTGAGCTAGGTGAAAGTCACTGAAAAGTGGCCAACGTAGCATAGCTTTTGTTGTTTGGTTTTTCTTTATTTGGTGTGTGAATAAATGTGGCTGCTGCAAACCTGAACCCTGCCTCCAGCGTACTCCTTGAGCCCGGGGTAGCACATGCCGTGCTACACCCCTCTATGAAGGTATATGATTCCCTAAATGTAACTGAAGCCCAGCAGTGAGGTTGCTGAACTTTACCCTCCTCTGCTATCACTGCAGACTGGCAGGGTCGCCAACAGAGCAGTGCTAGTAGCCTGTTAATGAAGTAATGCTCTTTTTTTTATTTGAGGGTTGTCCCATTTCATAGGGAAAGATTTCAACCACATAAGCTGACACTCGAAAACAAGCGGTAGGGGTAAAAATAAGAAATGGGATTGGGCCTAAATTGCCAGACGTTTGAGGACATCTGACTATCCCATCTTTATGGGCTTGTTATGTGCATTAATATAGAGTTGGTCTCCCTTTGCTGCTGTCTTTCCTCTAAATTGTGAAACACGGCTGAAGAGCTTCAATTCCATTCAGCCGCAAGCCAGGCAATGTCAACGAAGTTGGGGAGTTTCCAAAGGTGTTCCACGGAAAGCTCGGCAAAACATTTCTTTATTGCAGACCCCTGTTTAAATAATGCACAGTAAATAATATGCAGAAACAACTTCAAGCAGCAGTGACACAAGCGTCCACAAACCTGTCTGTTATGTCAAGACAAATGCAGAGGTTTCCAGAAAAAATGCATTATCAACACACTCTTTTGTGTAGAAGCTGACGGAAGCTCAGGCATTCCAACACCCTTATCTTGACATGGCACATCATCAGGTTCTCTTCACATTTTTTCACAAAAAACTCTTGATTGTCAATGTTTAATGTCAGTTTAAATTCAGGGCCAGTTCACTAGCATTGTGTTGTGTCATAAGCAGCATAACTGATGCTTTCCAGCCCTTCCAGTGTGGGCTAACATGTTTCTGACATCAAATATATTCTGCTAAGAGATTCCATGTTAACTTTGGTTGTAGAATTATTGAATTAGAAGAACAAAGTAACTGCACAGCCTCCAATTTGATTTATATGTAAAAAAAATAACTCACCGACATATTTTTCAGTGTTTAATTCTCCCAGATTATTCTTTCTCAACACCGCAAAGTCATCCTGTTGGGAGGGGTTCCTGCACAAACCAGAAAATGCCCCTGGCTGCACTCTTTCTAAACCCCACAACCCCTCCACCGCCCTGCATGCCATCACTATATATGTAACAGACTGAACAGATAAAATACGAAGACAGAGCAGAAACATAAATAAACTCCCACTGTAACTTTAACCATCAGAAAAGATCCTCTCTTTCTATCACTTCAGCACTGGTCACTTTTCTCACATTTGAGTCTTTAATCTCTAAACTTGCCTCAGTGCAGCATCAGTGAGAGAGAATTGCTGGTGGTTTAGCCTTTTCGCTAAGCTAATGTTGGCCTCTGGTGCTATAAGGAGATAGATTAAAAATACCTTAGGCTAACAGCTCCAAACACAAATACACAGGTTTATTCACTGAGATTTGATTCTTTATGGTCAACTTGCATCAGTGAGACAGACTCATATTGAGTCAGTGAGATTAACCTGTGCTGTGGTGAAACTATTGCATGATGAGCTTCTGCAGTACCATGCTATCTGTATCTAGAACAGTGTCAGGCATCAGTGAGAGGCAACGTGAGGCCATCAACCAGACCCCAAGCGTCAACAAGAGCCACGCTATCAACTCCCTGGCACGGTCTCGCCTTATGTCTTTTGGCATGACCACTGGACCACTCCTCATTACCGACACCGGTGGCATTGCCATGGGACATGAGGGCTGAGGCAAAGGGGAGATATGTTATATATAACGATGATAAAAGTATGGTATATGGTACAACACCCTGCATGTAACACTTTTCACCATGAACAGACTTACCAAAAAAATCAGTTTCATGCCAAACTGACATTGTACTTTTACCAATGTCATGTAATCGTTTTTGTGAGGTAGCTTTTAGAGGCATTTAACTCTTCAGACGTCTGGTTCCTATAACCACCACTGTGAGTAATTCTGCAAATTTTTGGTGTATTTCAACCAAACCTCTCTGAATGACTTTGATTGCATTTTAAAGATATAATTATGCAGAAATTTGAAAAGAATGTTGGAACTACTCTCTAAGTAAAGACTGTAATGACTTAATTATTTATTTCAACTGATTTATATTATTAAACATAGTAAGGCTACATGCTTATACATATTTAACTGATGTGGCTGCATTTGCACAGGATTCAGAAATTTGGGGAATGCCTCTCTCTACAAATAATTCTGTTTCCGAATTAAGAAACTTCTGCTCACACAGTCCTCCTTACTCTTTCTTCATCTCAAAAAGCTGGCTCATTTGTATCTGAACACAGACATAATGACTCTAAACCTGCCATGCAATCCAACATATGTGCTCCACATTGCAGTGATTTGTACTTTCATAAAAGCTGTCCATGCACAGAGCACCCCACCTGGAATGCTTGTTATCTGCTGAGTTTTCAGTCATAATCTAACCGAAACAGGTGTGACTCTCCTGTAAGGCTTCCAAAGACTAGCTTGACAAGTTGGATCACCTTGGGTAGATTGGCGTTAGAACTGTGTCGATTGGTATCTCAATGAATAGAACTGGGCAGACCTGACCATCTACACATGCTCAAGCACATTTGTGGATTGTGTTAAAAAACTGGTGCTTCCAGTTACTAATCATTTGGACCAATGGTAAAAAAATGCAGTTGTCTAACTATTACAATGAACCTCTGACACCACAACTCGATGCAATTATACTAAATATAGTCCTTAATGAGGAGATGAAATGATTCATATGCAAATCAAATCAACTTCAAAACAAATTATGAAAGTTTGAGCACTTTTGGTTCAAATTCAAGTTGTGTAGCTAGTTTAGATTGACTTAAATCAAGACTTCTGTTATTGACAAATATGCATATTCCCCAAAAAAGTTCAAATTTGTTGTATGTATATATAATAAATTAGAAATTTTCACATAAATTCTAACTGCTGAAGTTTGTACTTTAGCTAAGAATACAGGCAGTTGAGTGATTAGCCAGCACCACTGCAAAGTCTAACTACCCTTTCAATACCTGAATATCATTTTTTCCAGAAAGAGTCAAATGCATATAGGGGAGTTCATTTTAATTGTCGGCAAGAACGATAAAGAGTTATTATTAGGTAGCACAATAAAAAACATTTTGACTGAGTCTTGCAAATTTTTACTTTTTCTCCAAAACTACATCAGGTATGAACATCAGCAGTTGTAAGTGTGTACTGATTGTAGATGTGTAGGTGTGTACCAGGGTGTGGCTCTGGGTAACACAAATGCTTTTAAACGTGTTTTCCTCATCTGCTGTCTTCATTCCTCCTGTATTCCTCATTCCTCCTCTCTCAGAGACTGCAGCAGTTGCTGTGCTTTTGGTAAGTCACTTTCAACACTTTCACTTCTATTCAGTAAGATTTCGATCAACTTTCACAACACAACATTCTGCAGGTAAGAGCTTAATTTACCTGAGGATGGAACGTTGGGCTGCTCTTTCAAACTGGTTTAATAATTACACTTATAATAACACTATATAATTCCGAAGATGCTTTAACTCAGCATCATTTACATCATATTAAACATCCTAAAACATGTCTTCTATCTTTCTATATTTCCGTCTGTCACAGCTTTAGCTTCGTTGAAGAGTTCACCAGTCTGAAGTTACAATGGTAAGTGAGCTGCGGGAGTCTTTAAAAAATAGTGCTGTGGCAAAGTAGCTATATAACTTATTAATTTAATTTAGGCAGTCTGCTGTAGGTGCTAACCTTTATATCCAGGCTAATGAGTGTTGACAGCTACAGTTCATCACATAATGACATTAAAAAGCATAAACAAGCTTTAATAAATGTGTTAGCTTACAGTGTTTGCATAATTTCTACAGCCAACTTGCACTACTAGTGTTGCATAATGCAACTTGTTGCGCTCAATCACCAAAGAGGTGGGATTATGATTTTAGCCTGAAAGGTATTAGGGTGTCTAATCATCCATCACTGATCATAATTACACTGATGTAATGAGTTCTAATTTAATCCAAAGTGCTTTTTCCAGTGTTGGTGCTCTGCAGTTTCTGTGAAAAGTCAGCTAGACAGATGCTTGTGATTTGCAGACGAGTTTGTTATAGAGCAGAGAGGTTTCTCTTTCCCCTGAACATGAAACGTAAAGAAGCGTATTTTTTTTTCATTGCCAGAGCATGCAGATGACTCATGGGTGTGGGCTGGGTTTCTCAAAGGTCATGTCTTTCTCTCTCTCTCTCTCTCACTCTCTTTCAAGTATCACTTCCATCTCTTTGACTACACAGACAAACTCAATCATAATTGTCTCCAACTTGTCCCTGAGTTGACATGGTAACATGGGTGGGGTCTTGTTTGCAGAGCTGGAAGTGGAGCAGTAGATTGTGGAAGCAAAATGTAGTTCAAACACTGTGCTCTGTAAACATCAGCATCCCTTGGCTAATATAAAAGTGTAGTTTGATATGAGAATGTGAGAAGGCAGTTCCCTTAAAGTTGCTTGTTTGAGACTGGTTTCGCTAAAAGTAAGTGGGAATGTGAAGGGCAAAAGGGTCTAAGATCATTTGTCATGTTACAGATTCAATCTAAAGGAACACATGCATACCCATATCACTATATATATATATATATATATATATATATATATACAATCTCCTCCACAATTATTGATTGCCAGTCATTGCCAGTCATTAATTCCCACTGTCCATGGGGGATGATGGGATGAGCACTTCCTATCTGGAAAAAGCCAGCATGTCTCACAATAAACACAGTCCATCTTTGGCGAGTAACACATCCATTTCTGAGGAACTGTGCAACCCATCTAAGATGGTTTAAAGTAAAAATTACTTTAAAAAGCATCTGCCATTTTTCTTCCTGGGAAAAGGTCCCTCTGGTTTACATGAGCCTTGGGAAAGTATGGTCCTCTTCACACTGGGATCAGTAAAATCAACAGAGAAGTTGGCTCTGTCTGTTGGATACTCCTAGATTTCGTTCAGGGCCTGGAGTAGTGATACCGGCAGCTGGTTAGTCGCTGTCAGCAGGGTTAGTTGGCATGATTAAGGTGCTAATGCTAGCTGCTGCAGATGCAGCCTCGCGTGTCCCTGTGCTAACAGTGTCACCAGCATCCTCGCCCACCTTGCTGACACTCACAGCATGTATATTGGACATAAAAGATGAAATTTAAATTCATCTTTCCTGTGATGGCTCTGCCTTTTCTGAGCACCACGTTTGATTTTTTGCCTGCTTAAGCAAGATACGCAATCCATCCAATAGGCTTAACATTTTTGTCTCATCCAGGAAGGTGACTGGACGCAATTTTTTGCTTTTTTTTTTGTTGTTAGTTTTTTTTAACACAGTTTTTTCAGATTGGTGACCAGTGTCAGTGCTGCTCTTTGGATTTTTAACAATTTTTTTATTTTTTTTTATTTACTGCCCTCTCTTGACAGAATGGATGTTTGGATTGCATAACAGGAATCCAGCTCTGACTCACTTCCATTACACAATACTGCAGACAATGCACAGTTCTTCACACACAACATTCAACTCTCCAAAACACAGTAACCTCATTAGAATTCTTCATTTGTATGCCATAAGTGTTAGATAGATTTTTGAATTTATTTTTGGTTTTATCGTCCACCTAATGTAATTCAACTGCCATCATAAATTGCTCTAGGTAACGGTCAAGTCTGTTAAAGTTATGTAAAATTAATAATTTGTTCATTTTTATATTTATATTTATTTTTCTAGATCAGTGCATATATTGGACCCTTAGGAATGTACTGATTTGGGAATTCTGAAGCAGATTTCCAATGTTTATCATGTACATAAGGTTGTATGAAAAACAGTTTAGTGTACAATTACTGGCCCTGCGATAGACTGGCGACCTGTCCAGGGTGTATCCTGTCTTCCGCCCAATGACAGCTGGGATAGGCTCCAGCACCCCACCGTGACCCAGAAGGATAAGCGGTTTAGATGATGTGTGTGTGTGTGTGTGTATGTGTGTGTATAATTACTGTTCATTTGCTGAATGTAACATATTGGAAATGTGGTCTGTACAAAATTTTTGCCACATTTTACACTTAAATTTTGTTAACTTATAGTAACAGTTCCATGTTGGGAGTGGCAAAAAACAAAAAATCCAACCACATCCACAAAGCATGCTCGAAATAAGCCCCAGAGATTCCTGAAATTCCTTTCATCAGGACACAAAATTGGCATATCAATATGACCAGGGCTGTTTGAATTTTTGCATATGACTGTATCTACTGATGTCGATACATTAAAATTCATTAAATGTAGACATCAGCGTTACAGAAAAAGGTAACATTCTTTTGTAGTGAGTAACAAATGCAGTAAAATGAATATCATTTTGAAATATCAGTCAAATCTAAACATCTGGCCAGTGCTGATCATTATTTTACTGATTATCTGAAGACAGCATAAAGATTCCAATATCATTCTGCATCATCCCTAGATATTGTATAATTATTAAGCTTGAGTCTTCTGAGTTCAGCCTTTGGCCAGAAACCAGACACTTGTTTGTTAGGCTTTTACTACGTCTCATCGCACCCATGCTTAAGCACACAGCCAGTGGAACCCCCTTAAGGACGCACCCAAACACATCGGCTGACTATTATTGAAGCATTGAAGAGGTTTTGAATAGAACAAGGACCTAAACCCAGATTGTGTTAGTTTACAGTCACCATTAGCTTTGATTGCTTTAGGTTTGGTCCATATGTTTATAGAAACCAATGCAGTTGTGTGCAAACGTTTGGGCACTCCTGGTCAAACAACGTGTTAATTTTCACTAACTGCTTATTTGCTGAATTAAACATACTTAAATAAAAAAAACTTTTGTGACCTGTGCAGAAATATAGGCGCATTTAATAATATATATTTCATTTTCTTCCAATATGTTAAGCTCAACAAATAAACAGAAATCGGGCTGTAAAATTTAAGTGTATTCCAAGTAGAAGATGTTAACCTATTTACACATAACTTCAAACTTTTGCAAAAGACTGCATGTTAGAAAGTGAAGTCACTAAATATCTTGGATCTATTTAAGCAGAGAGTTTCCAGTGTTTGGTTTGGTTTGGTTTTAATGAGCGTCTGCTGTGGAAAAGGAATCTTTATGCTCTTGTTGTCACTCAAGGGGCTAAACCAGGCCATGCTTACATGTGAACACCTGAGCCAATTATGATCGTCTCCCTCTGGAATCACTGTGAGTTATTTAGGAATCACTTTCACTTTTTTAACATACAGACATAAAGCAATTGGCTTGCTTATGGAAATATATCAGATAGTAAGATATTAACACTGTTGTTGATTATGAACAGCATGCATAGTAAAAAAAGCAGCAATTGCAGCAAGTGGATCATTCGCTTACATCCTCAGACGATACATCCTTCACACGTTTTGACTGAGTTCTCTTTCAGTTCTCTTTAAACACACAAGGAATTATCAGATTCTTAAGCTCGAGGAAGGGGTCCGAAGCGTAAGCCACGTTGCAAAATCTTCTTCTGCATGTTGCATGCAATTACACATTTCCACCAGAGAGGTCTCCAAATCCCCAGATCTTACACAGTACACCGGCTTAACTGTTCTTGTTTCAGCATCTTATCAGATTCACTCAATCTTCAGACTTAAGTCAGACTCTGAATGTTAATGGATGAGCTTGTTAGCAAGTTGCTGAAGTGGTTGTTAAACAAGGCTGCATTCTTATGTAAGGTCATGTTTACTATGCTTTTGGGCCTTTTATTTCATATACATGAAATTTGTGACCATTTGTGACTGCAAATATGCCGCATTATTTAGATCCTACCTTTTTGTCCTCCTTCAAGCTGGGCTATGCCAAAATATTCTGCTTTATAATGTCTCTGAGTGTATGTGGGTTTATTTTACACTGGGAGGATGCTGATGTATTTTGAATTGTATTGCGACTGCATGTTAGAAGCCGAATCTTAGAATTGTGATGCATCTTACAGTCTATTATTTTTATCCACCCCCACCTGTTACAAACAACAGTGTTTTACCTGTGACAGTTTAGAGCCATACTGGTAAAGCTGGGTAACCTTAAAATTACCCAGTTAAAAAGTTTATTAATAAACCCTTGTTCTAACACAGTTCAGCAGTATTGAATCAGATGTGTTAAAGCCAGGGAATGTGGCTACATGAGATCTATGAGATAAGATATTTTAGATTTATCATTTTAAAATTCCGGAATGAAGGCAAATGGAAGAGGAAACAACCTGCTTTTTTTTTCCTTATCTTAGGCCGGAAGAGGAACTGTGAAGGCCCAGAGTGGGTTCAATGCCAATAATGATGCCGAGGCTCTTCACAAGGCAATGAAAGGACTGGGTTAGTCACAGCATGCATTTAATTTTGGAAATGTTTAATGGATTTGCTACTCAATGAACCAATCAAAACCTGAATGAGAAATCAGGTCAGTGAAGTTTAGTCACAGAAAAAAAAAATATTGTTCCACTTTCTAAGCTGCTGTTGTTATGAAAAATGTTATGAAATTGAAGGTTTTCTGTTGATTACATCATTGTGTTTCAACAGATTAAAACATGTTTACATCAACCCATATGTTTTTATTTTAAAATAAATAATCCAACAATTGGATATTTCTGAGTGATAGATATGAGCTGCACAACCTATTTTATAGCACTGATTATTGCTTCTAATCAGCAATATGCATAAGTGGCACCAAAAATTATTTAGACATTTGTGCCACACCTAAAAATGTGCATTGTGTCAGAAAACCAAGGAAATCACGTGGCATTTATTTTAAACAGGCCACTCCAATGTTTCGGATCGTTACGCTTTTGTAGACTTCTGCAGGTTTGCATCCACATTGCCTTTGTACATTTTTCTAAATTCATGATCACATCAGTGAACACAAGATTACTGACACCACTGTAACAGCCCCAGACTCTATGCGTTGCAGTAACCTTAATGCAGTCTGGTTGGAATTCTTCTCCACATAAAGAATCTGCCATCAGTTTAATGTTGTGCTAAAAGTATCTTTATAAAATAACCTAAAGGACATAATGCTAAAGTGTCCAAATACTTTTGGGGGCAACTGTATATCATGTTTGGTTAGTACGTGATGCTTGCATGGACATTTAACCTGTCATTTGCTGGATCTTTTATATTTGCCTAACTTCAAAATGTAAAAAGTGACACAGCAGCCATTAACCCTTATTTTTACTGTCTGTTCAGGCACCAATGAGGCAGCCATTCTGCAGCTGCTGACTGCCCGCAGCAATGCTCAGCGCCAGCAGATCAAGGCTGCCTACAAGACGCTGCATGGCAAGGTAACATCAGTGTTAAGATATATGTTTAGGACTTGGATCTCCATTGGAATAACACTACCTTCCAACTCTACCATGCAGTTATACTACACATCAGGAATCTTTTTGAAATCCATGCTTACGCAAATGGACAATACACAATACAAATTACAAATAAGAAACCAATAGCCACAAAGAGTATCATAGAATATAGCGCCAGTGTGGAAACTAAATGTGTTGGGTATTTATAAAAATAAATATCTATCATGTGAGAATTCTTTTAAGTAACAAATTAACAGATACTGTTGGATGTTGAACATACAGTAATACCAATATGTGCAAAATGAAACACAACAAAGTGCCAAATGCTTAGCACAACCATCTAAGTGGTCAGCTTATTGTTGAGTGGAGAGGAAAAAAGAAGAACTGAAATAATGTAAATGGATAGCTGGGAAATTAGTAGATGAACAATAGATTGGATCATAGCAACAATACTGTAAACTACATAGGTTACATTTAGCTAAAGTTTGGATGTATTTTAAAAAGAATTTCTTTCAGTGTAATATGTGACGCTTGTCTGTGTAATCTGTAACACAGTGTAATGTGTGACTTCAGTGTAATCTGTAACTCTTTTTGGTGTAACTTGTGACGCTTTTCAGTGTAATCTGTGACGCCTTTCAGTGTAATCTGTGACGTCTTCCACTCAAACTTCGTTGTTACATTTATTTCTGTACTCAAAGAGGCTATCAGCTTATACTATATGAGGTAAGAGCATCTCTCTCTCTCTCTCTCTCTCTGTGTCTGTAGGACTTGGTGAGTGAACTGAAGTCTGAGTTGGAAGGGAAGTTTGAGACTCTAATTGTGGCGCTGATGGCTACACCGGTTATGTTTGACGTGACTTCACTGAGGAATGCCATTAAGGTACACACGCACACACTGTGGGAATCAAACAGATGCAAAATCATGTTACACTTTCACTTTCAGTGTTTTAACCATATTGAATTATTGTGACAACATTCTCTCTGAACCTGACAACCACCAACCAGAAAAAATTAAGATTTTTTTCAAAAAAGTAGTTCATTTTCTAGTTTCCTTTTTAAAATGCTCAATAACTGCTCATAAAAACTAAATTCTGTATTGTACTAAATCACAAAAAGTCCTTGTGCTAATGGAATTATCTTTGACTGAAATGTCTGCTTGTATGTCCCACTGCTTGTTTTTCTTTTAGGGGGCGGGCACTGATGAGAAGGTATTGATTGAGATCCTGGCATCGAGAAATCAAAATGAGATTCGAGAAATTATCAAGACCTACAAACAGGGTAAGAGCATTTTTGTAATGTTGATGGCCATTTGTATAATTGATTTGAGAATGATGAAGTTGGTGATTGAGGGTGGATATAACACATTATTTACTGATGATGATAATTATGGTGTATATTATAGAGTACGACCGTAGCCTGGAGGATGATGTGACTGGTGACATTGGTGGACACTTGAAAGAAATGCTGGTCATTTTGCTACAGGTAATATTATGTCAGATACCTTGGATAATTGTTGCATTTACTCAGTTACCTGAGTGATGTGTACGTCTAAACTAACTGGCCACCTTTATTAGAAACACTTATGTCGTAGCTCCAGCTTGCTAGTATACCGTTGCTGAGGCTGTAGCTCAATTTTTGTTGGCCATCTTTTAGCTACCCATCAGTGGTTATCTTCTGAAAACAGAATCACTTTTGGCTGCACATCATTTTTGGGTAGTGGACCACTCTCAACCCAGCAGTGCCTGTAAAAACTGCTGAGAATGGTCCACAACCCAAATAAAGGTCAACAGTGCTCAGAAGCTGAAAAATAATGAATGGATATGACCACAGGTGGGCTACAGTCTGCAATTATATGCCCATATAATGGAGATAGAGCTTATAAAGTGGCCAGTGAGTGGAGGTACAAGGTAAATGTTTCATATTAAGTAGATGGTGATTTAGTGCATATTTACTGGTCTAAATGATTATATAATGTCAGGGCATGTTAACTGCTTTTGTGTATTTGAGTGTGTATTAATATTTGTTATAACGAGAAATGTTTTGGTTTTAGGCCAACAGACAGCCGGGCATACAAGAGAGCACTATCCAGAGTGATGCTCAGGTAAATATGTGCTCTTGAGATACCTTTGTATATGTGTATACAAGAAAATAAGACCAAAATGGATACAGAAAAAAATATATATACAAATACAGTAAAAAATATACCATATGTAGTCACTGAGGCTTCTGTGTAATTTTATGTTAAATATATTTTCTGCTTTCTGATTTAAAAAAATCAGAACTGGTCATGAAATATATTGTCTCTTGTTTAGGCTTTATGTGTTTGTGTTGTGCACAGGCACTCTTTAATGCAGGAGAAAAGAAGTTTGGTACTGATGAGGATCAGTTCATCACTATTTTGGGGAACCGCAGTGCTGAACACCTTAGGAGAGGTAATTTACTTAGTAAAGGAAAACCTTATGCAGCATTCTAATAATTAACCACAGAGAAATCACATTTCTCAAATGGAAAAAATCAGATCGGTACGATACTGACTGATTACTGATTAAACTAATCGGACAGACGTGTCTGATACACATTCGATGCCGTCTCTGAGTTGCATTTGCTCTTCACCTGAAGCACAGTATTCCAAAATGTGATAAACATCAAAACACTTTCTGTTTTATTAGGAGAACATTGAACCTCGTACTGGTAATAATTATAAACAATCACATTACAGAGAAACGTCTTTGTTTAGGGAAAATAAATTCGCAAAGTGAAATCCACCACGGTTATTTCTCTAAGCTGCAATGCATCACATCTCATACTTATGCATTATCATCAATTTCATGTAGGCTAAAAAGTTATAGGTAAATGAAATGAAAGTGGTTAAATATGAAATGAATAATAAGGGTGCCTCATTTAACACATCCTCAATTTAAATGTCAGCTAACAAGCTGCAAGACTCGTGCTGGCTAATAACAAACGTCTGCAATTTAGAGATATTTTAAGTTTGATAGAGTTGCTAGCAGCACAGCAACATGGAATATTTGCAAAGTTAATGTTCCGAGGGCTAAACTCAGACTTTCTTTAAAGGTTTATATTTTACAACTTAATTGTTGCACTGAAAAGTTCACACTGACATTATGATTACTCTTTATTTTGCCGTTGCATTGTTATGAATATTCTTCTAGATAGTTACTGTTTATGTTTTGTAATACCTCATGCTTGCTTTTCATTCTGATGAATTTTATGTTTTCATTCTCATTATGTAGTGCAACACAACTGTAGATGCTCGTGGATGTTGTTAAATGATGAGGCTTTACTGTTTGAAACATGATTTAAGCTCATATTCAAAAAACATGCACAAGTCAGATCCAAACAATCAAAAAAGACATGAGGGAAAACATAAGAGCCAGGCAACCAAGATCAAAAGGGCAAAGGCAAAATCGGAGCCAAAAGTCCAAAAACTCATCCAGATACACAAAAAGGAAAACAAATATAGACCACTCAGTAGTTCAAGGAAGTGAAGCAATACCTCACAAGCTAAAAGCCCCAGGCTTATATACTAACTGACTAGACTCATGTGACAAGCAAAACAGGTGTAACATGTTAGTATTCAGGTGAAGGAGATCATTGAACGGTTGTTATTGGCTGATGAACAGTCATGTGATCTCCAAGAGAGTTCTGGGAAGTGTAGTTCCAGAGGACTGGGTGCCACATTACTCTTTTGCTTTAGTTGCAGCCTTTTGAGGTATACAGAATTTAAAGAAGTGAGGTATGCAGAATTTAAATCCATTTTTTAAAAAAAGCATGGATATCGGATTGGAATCCTAATTCGGCCGGTACCCAGAACTGACGTATCAGAATTGGTATTAGAAGAGAAAAACTGGGCTCAGTGCATCTCTAGGGAGAAGCATGCTTATTGTTTCTATACCCATTATCAAAACAGCACATGAGCTAGACTTTCAAACAGCAGGCCTACTACAACAGCAAATCGCAGACTAGTGACGGACACATCGAGTAAGCTGGTATGCCTATCAGTTAATATCTATCTATCTATCTATTGTATTTGCAGTATTTGACGCATATATGAAACTGTCTGGACATCAGATCGAGGAAAGCATACAGAGAGAAACTTCTGGAGGTCTGAGAGAAGTACTGCTGGCTGTAGGTAAGGCACACATTCACACACATTCACCCACAACTAGTGAACAGTTCAATTTGGTATTCAGAAATCTCTTTCTCTCTCTCTCTCTCTCTCTCTCTCTCTCTCACTTTCAGTAAAGTGTGCCAGGAGTGTTCCTGCCTATTTAGCTGAGTGTCTGTACAAATCCATGAAGGTAAACTGTTGTTGAAGGTGCTTAATTGATGACAGTCTTTCCTAAGTCTTCTTTATAGCATTTACAAACACATTAAAGTGGCAGGAAAGGGTTCCATTTCTTTTATTGATGTGTAGCCTTATTTTACCTTTAATGGAACAGTGTACAGTAGTCTAGCCTCCTACTTTTAATAGCATGATGCTTTAGGCTTTTAAGCTTTTTAAAACGGTTTGACCATCTTTGGTTCAGTTTTGTCTCTGTAAAATTGCAACTGTGAGATATGCAACATTGTGTGTCAAAGGTTACTGTTTCATGAGGTAATGTTGAACTATGCAGCCACGTCCTCTGTATAGCAGTGGCAATTCTACTAATACATGCATGTAGTAGCACATTCAAAATTAATAAAATAGGACCCACAATGGAACCCTGGAGAACTCTTAAGGTGATATTATATCTGCTAGAGCAGGGGTGCCCAAACCTTTAGTCTTGGGGAGCCATGTTTGTGAGGGACTCAGGGTCGAAAAACAAGCAAATAAAAGGGTAGATTTAAAAATGTTTTTAAAACATTAATTATATTAAAACATTAATTTACCTTCTAGTAATTATTTAAAATGACTCTTCAGAAATGTCAAGTTAAAATGAAAAGTTGTCATTTTCAAAGATTTTTTTATTTGTATACATTTTTAAAATGAAGTTATATAAACCATCCTATGCTATAGATTGGATGTGAACCAAATCATAGCAGTGCCAAAGAGGGCTTTGACGATCCCACAGAAACCACTTTTATTAGCTGCCTGAAATGCCTTGTTGGAATTCCAGCCTTTTTTCTTTGTTACAAGATGGCATAATCTCATAACACAATCCTTACTTAAAGCCAGCGAGTGTTTGTCAAGTTTTGTAGAAATGTCGAGAAGACACTGACCTGACTTTCAGGATAGCTGTTTACAGCTGCTCAGGAGAGAAGGGTCTGTGTGCACACTGCAAGACAGGGGCGGTACATGTAGGGTTGGAACTGCTCTGGTGGTTGACCAATCAGAACAGAGTATGCGAGTGACCAATCAGAGCACGCTGGGCTCATCGGGAGGTGGGGCTTAAAGCCACAGGAGCTTAGAGAGAGTTTCAGAGAGGGTGAATAGAGTTGTACAGTGTGAGAAAAATGATGTGTTTTAGGGACACTGAAGCATGTAAAGACCCAAAATAAAATAATAAACATTGAAAATGAGCATGTTAGGTCCCCTTTAAGACACGCAATAAAAAGTACTGATGATAATGTTAAGGTATTGATTTTGTTGATGTGTTTCTTGTAACAGAAGTGTGTACAGTGTGTTACTGATGCAAATTTCTGTTTCTGAAGCAGGGTGCAGGCACTGATGATGCGACCCTGATAAGGATTATGGTCTCCCGCAGTGAAATTGACCTGCTGGATATACGTGCAGAGTTCAGAAAGGCATTTGCAACTTCTCTGCACAAAATGATTAAGGTACTTATGTGCAAAAATATGTAATTTAATATTGCTGAATTATGACAATAATTAATTATGATAATAATTCAGCAATTTGGAGTTCTCCACATACACTGCTTGAAGTGGTCTGTTGGCTTAAAAAGCATTCTTTCTTTCTCTCTGTCTTTTTCACACAGAATGACACCCATGGTGACTATTGCAAAACGCTGCTTCTGTTGTGTGCTGGTGATGATGCCTAAATCCAAAAAACAACTTGCATTGCAGAGCATTTTGATTTAAAAAATGTAATGCATTTGACAAATATAATGAAATTCTAAATATCTATTTTTTGAACATGCAACTAATACCAAAGCTGCAGCTAATAGCAATAGTGATGGCATAATGTTTTAATAATCAATATCAGTGAAGGCTATTTTGATCGTGGAAGTTTTCTGTGCTTAACAGTACTTGTGTTACAGTCTGCAGTTTGTGAAACGGGACTGGTAATGAAAGAAAAGCTTAAGAAGCCAGTTGGTGTAAAAGACAGATGTTGCTAAATTAACCAAGCGCTCACTTAAGATTATTTCTCATGCTGCTTTCATTAAATAAAAAAAATCTAAATAAAAAATGTTGTGTTTGTATTACTCTATTTTGGCAAATGTTCACTGGCTACTTGTCTAGAAATGCATACATCAGGCATGTCAAATTGAGGACCTTCCAGGCAAAAGTGCGGTGGAGATTAGTGTTTACATTCATCTGACACTCTGAATTCAGTTCATGAAGGCTTTGCTAATTAGCTGATAAACTAAATTAGGTGTGTACTGAAGTCTGCAGTGTTTTGGCTTATGAGAACTGGAGCCTGACACATGTGGCCTACATTATAGGACCACAGTTACAAACTGAAGTCCATCTGTTGATATAGCTTGTGTTAGCTGTTCCTGCATTTAGGAGCCACTTCTAAATGGACATTTCTGGGTGGTGGACTGCTGTTCTAGCGCTGACAGTGATGTAAAAACTCCAGCAATGTACTATAAAATTGCACTTGTAACATAATGAATTCCTCTGACAAGTGGACCTCATAATACAAGGTAGGTGTTTCGAATAAAGTACATAGTTGACTTTTCTATATGATACATTCATCACCTTTTGGAATTTATAAAAAAATAAAAAAGAGAAAAAAGCAGCTAGTAAAAAGAGTGTTTATAATTTGCTGAAGGTGAAGTATTTCTGAAGATGACATTAGCCCTTATTTTTATTTCCTTTCGTTCCATCACATCACTTTGGGCAACACTGGGGGACTTCAGGACCATGATTGAGAACAGCTGTCAGATATAGTACCTGTACTCAGGGCCGTAGCTAGGAGCCCATTTTGCACTTAAAGTGGATCTATTATGCTTTTCTGTTTTTTTTCCCTTGCCTTTCATGTGTTATATAGTTTCTGTGCATGTAACCGGTCAGCAAAGTCATAGAGCCCAAAGTACACGCCAGTCTCTCCCACAGAAATCACTTTTCTCAGCTGAATTCCAGCCCTTTTCCTTTGTTACAAGAAGATGCAATCCCATAACACAATCTTTATTGCCCACCTACCGGTCTCCTGATGAAAAAGTGCCTTATTAAGCTCAAAATACGACAACAAAGTCCCTGTACGCTTGCACAACTAAAGACTTATACAACTGAAGAATGGAAAAAATCCTCTTTCAAAACTGGATCAGTTTTGTCTTTAGTCCCCAATTGATTATTAAGTGCTGTTAAAAGAAAAGATTATGTAACCAAGTGCTATACATGCTCCTGTCCCAGCTTTTTTGGAAAGTGGTGCAGGCATCAAATTTAGAATGAGGGAAAGGAACAAAAACAATGTAGTTCATAAGGTAAAACTGCTTTCTGTTTTTATTAGCATTTCACATACCTCTTTTAGAACTCATTTGGTATTATTATTATTATTGTTATTATTATTTCCTAATATAGACTGAGTACATTAAGGAAAACACTTATTCACAGTGTAGCTTAAATACAGCCAAAACCAGGGGCACTATGTGGCTTCCCGGGCTACAGATAGCCCAGAATGTATTTGAACCAGCCTTGACCCTTATAACATTAACATGCCACACGTTTCAAACCAGCTTGATTTCACATCACTCTCAGAGTCCATGGTTTCATTCAAGAGCACATTCACCCATTCCTCAAACTCAGGAGCTATACTGAAAGCAGCTGCAGACCATAACGTTAAGAGAGTGCATGAGATTTCTATTACAAAACAGCAAATCCACAACAAAAAAACAAGCTGGGTTGGTTTAATACTAAATTATTATTTCTTATTTGGTTTAAATAAGAGTTTTATTGAATGACTGTAGCATTGTGAAGGTTTAGTAAGACTTCACAAAACACAAAGACACACTGCAGACACATTGTTTCTCTGTTAGCAGGACAATGGAGGGGAATGTAGAAGAGATGGTTGCAGTGGAGTGGATATTACTGGGGGAACTTTCACTTCTTTTCTTATGATTTTTCCCCAACTGCCAATGATCAGTGTTGATTTCCTGCAAGTTTTATTGATATGTAGATCCTCACAGTAGTAAAAACTGTACGTTACAGGGAAATTTAAAAAAAATACACAACCCAAAACAATCCTACAGTGAACTGGGCTGAGCTCCGGATCTTTACATGCCCAGCTAACACCCTGGTGTATATGTGTTATGTCACTCTGTGCTGGGCTGTAGTTTGTGTGGGTTTACTGTCTGCCGTTTAGGAAAGTTGTGGTTAGAAATGACCTGCTTGTGTTCAGTTAAGTGCGTTCTATAAAGGGCGCTATGTTTACTGTGTCTCTTTATTTGTGAATACCACAGTATTATACTAACATTCTTACAATTTTATTCTGTGTTTCCTGGGTCTTTAATGTCTTATTGTCCAGAAAATGTTAAAATGTATTATATGTAAATATTATAAAGTCGAAATTTCCCATAAATTCTTACTGCTGCAGTTTGCATTTTAGCTAAGAATACAGACAGTTGAGTGATTAGCCAGCACCAATGCAAAGTCCAACTTAACTATCTCTTCCATACCTGAAAATGATTTGTTTGTCCATAAAGGGTCGAATACTTATAGAATATTTATAATTTTAATGATCAGCAAGAACGTAAAAGACTTAACTATCAGGTAGAACGCCATCATAAAGTATCACTTTTCTCCAAAACTACATTACCCATGAACACCAGCGGTCGTAGGCGTTACCAGGGTGCGGCTCTGGCTAACTCAAGTGCGGTTAAAAGTGTTTTCCTCCTCTGTTGCGTTCATTCCTCCTGTTTTCCTCATTTCTCTGCTCTCAAAGACTGCAGCAGCTGCTGTGCTTTTTGGTAAGTTAACCTACTTTAAAGACTTTATCTTCCTTTCAGTAAGGTTTCTATTAACTTTCACAGCACATTCTGCTGGTAAGAGCTTAATTTACCTGAGGATGAAACGTTAGGCTGCTCTTTCACATCGGTTTAATACTTAGGAAGATGTTTTAATTTAGCGCCATTTACGTCGTGTTAAACATCCTAAAACATGTCCTCTGCCTTTCTGTATTTCTGTCCATCCACAGCTTTAGCTTCGTTGAAGAGTTCACCAGTCTGAAGTTACAATGGTAAGTGAGCTGCGGGAGTCTTTAAAAAATAGTGCTGTAGCAAAGTAGCTATATAACTTATTAATTTAATTCAGGCAGTCTGCTGTAGGTGCTAACCTTTATATCCAGGCTAATGAGTGTTGGCAGCTACAGTTCATCACATAATGACATTTAAAAGCACAAAGAAGCAGCTTCAAATGTGTGTTTGCTTACAGTGTTTGCATCATTTCTACAGTCTACAGTGTTTGCCAACTTGCACTACTAGTGTTACATAATGCAACTTGTTGCCCTCAATCACCAAAGAGGTGGGATCATGATTTTAGACTAAGGTATTAGGGAGTCTAATCATTTAGTGAGTTCTGATTTAACCTGAAGTTTCTGTGAAAAGGTGGCTGGACAGGTGCTTGAGATGTTCAAGGCAAGTTTAGCAAGTTTAGTGCAGGACGGAGAGGAGGTTTCTCTTTTCCCTGAACATGAATCAGGATGTAGAGGATGGTTTTTTTCTTTTTTCCTTTTTTCATTTTGTTGCCAGAGCGTGCAGATGACTCATAGATGTGGGCAGGTTCTTCAAAGGGTCTCTCTCTCTCTCTCTCTCTCTCTCTCTCTCTCTCTCACACAGCTATAAGTATCGCTTCTCTCTCACACAGCTATAAGTATCACTTCCATCTGTTTGACTACACAGTCAAACTCTGTCATAGCTGCCGCCCCCCCCCGAGTTGCCGCAGTTACAGGGGTGGGGTCTTGTTTGCAGAGCTGGACGTGGAGTAATAGATTGTCTAAACACAGTTTAATTCAAACACTGATAAACACTCATCCATCTCATTCAGTTAGATTACACAAGAGCACAACTACGCTCTGTAAACAACAGCACCACTTGGCCCGCTTGGCTACTGAAAAGTGTACATTGATACAGGACAGCCAGAAGGCAGCTGGCTCTGAATTGCTTGTCTGAGACTGTTTTTGTTTGTTTTATTTTATACATCATATGATTTTGCATTTCCCCTGAAGTAGAAGTAAGTGTTAGAGGGTAGCGTTAGGAGAGTGAAAATGAGAAAGAGGTGATGTGGTAGATTTCCATAGTGAAAATGTGTGTGTATGTTTGAGCTTAAGCTGGGTGGATTAGAGTGTGGACAGTATACAGCAGTGTGTGTGGTCACTAGAAGTAGTGTTAGTAGTGTGAAATCTGGGTATGTGGGGGACAACGAGATTTTAGTCTAAAGAGACATGCATGTACATGTATATCTGCTATTGAATCAAAACCTCATAAGTCAGAAAAGACACTTCACAGGAGAATATGACTATGTGTATATATTATGTATAATGTGTGTGTATCTCAGAATTATAATATGGGCAGATATTTGCTTGAACACTTTCATTTTTCAGTGTACTGAATTGGTAACATTCTACAGATGTGTTGATATTTCTTTGTAATGCTAATTACAGGTACATGTAGTCTAAATTTCTACATTTTATAAATGTTTAAATGTAAATATGTACATGAAAAATATTGGATATCGGCTTGCTTATACAATTCTGTGCACAAGTTTGGACACCCCTGGTTAAACATGTAAACGTAAGTTAACATATCCTTCAAAGAGAACTCGCGTCTGCAGATTTTAATGCACAATTACTGTTTTTTCGTTTGAAAACATGAAATGGCCTTTACAAAAGTTATGGCATTTCCCCCATATGTTAAATTTAAGTAAATAGAAATTGTGCACTATAATTTGCAGAATAATATTTGTTAATTGTTACACTCTATAGAGAAAGTGTTACTTTATTTTCACTTAGAATATCAACACAACATGTAATTTATATGCTGATATACAGTGTTTTATACTGTTTCATATAGTCCACATAGGCATTGAACAATACATTCAAAAGAGTGGAGCAAATAAAAAAAAGTACTAATTTTAATACTGACTGTTTTGCCTAAACTGTAATAACAATTACAGTCCCTCCTCTAATGGACAAAACGTTGTGCGAACATTTCTTGATGAATGGACCAAAAGAAATGGCCCAAATTTACTTGGAATAAAATCATAACATAACATACAGCAAAGTTAATGTTTATTTTTATTCTTCTATAAAGTTACCCTTTCAGAAAGACATGGTTTTGTCCGGCAGCGACGATGTGCTGGTGTGTGTCCTCCTCTTTTTTTCAATGTCTTGCATCACCACATTTCTTTCAGATTGTATCTGCAACGCATGATTTCAAATCTCATTAGGCCTTCAGGTTTTGCTCCCACAGCGGAACCGTTGTTTGGACTGAGATTTAGGACTGCACTCTTGCAGATAACTCAAACAGGAATCGAGCTTGTGACTCATTCCCCATACATAATACTGCAGCCAAGACATCCATTTAGACTCGGACAATACACAATACCTTACGCGCAAAATTCAACCCTCCAAAACGTAGTAATCTCATTAGAATCCTTAATTTATACAGAGTGAGTTAGATTCAATCTTGCGTTTGGTATTCAAGCAAACACTTAACTAAATTCATGAAAATGTGTGTCTCCTTAATGAAACTTTCACATAAGTGTTAGGTTTGTACGCTATATTGGTGGCCAAACCATTATTTCCCGGTAAAAAGGACAATGTTATTGTTAGTGTAATTAGTGTGTACCTAATGTTATTCATCAGCCTTCATAAAGCGTACTAGGTAGTGGTCATGTCTGATGCTCACTAGCGTTGTAGTATTATCTTTAGCATTACAAAAAATGTTACTTTCATTTGTAGTAGGTAACAAATGCAGTAAAATAAATAAAATGCAGATGTTTTCCAGCAGTAGTCCAACATCAGAGTACAATAAATACATTGAATATTGATTTAAATACCATCATTCCTATAAGCAGTATTAAATATTAACTCTTAATTAAGTATTAAGAGTTTTCTAAGGCTGAGGTTAGTATTATACAAAGTTCCTCGACTTTAAATTCTCCTTAGTCCATGATGGAGTTCAGCCTTTGGCCAGAAACCAGACACTTGTGTTTGTTTTAGGCCCTTACTACATCTCACCACACCCATGCTTAAGCAGACAGCCAATGGAACCCTCTTAAGGACCCACCCATTTAAACACACTGGCTGACTATTATTGAATTATTGATGAGTTTTTGAACAGAATGGTGACTTAAACCCATATTTTGTTTGTTTGCAGTAATCAGTCCTCTACAGACAACACGCTTCTGCATGTTTTAATACATAATTGCGATTTACGAGTAACATATTGTTGAGGGGGGCGTGGCAAAGTTATGGTGCATTATATTTTTTTTCCAATATGCTAAATCAGCAAATAATTAGAAATTGTACTTAAAATGTACAGAAAAATACCATGAAAACTGTTATGTAGTGTTTTTTTGGCATATGACTGTATGTGACATACCAAAGTCATTAAATATCTTGGATCTATTTAAGCAGTGAGATTCCAGTGTGTGGAACACCCTCGGTTTTGTAATGTACACACACAAGGCAGTTTGTTTGTATACAGATGGTATCAGAAAGCAAGATTTGAACCCTATTGGTGATTATGCATAACATGCCAGCTAATTCACCAGTATGATCTACACTGATTTTCTCCATCTTCAGGTACATAAACACTTGAATTGGAATCACAGTTCAAAAGACTGGGGTCAGTGTTTCCAATAAAATGCTAAATGTATAAATAAATGTATAGAAGGACTGTATTATGATGCTGCTCCTTTACAACTTCAAAGATTTCAGCTAATTATTATGAAGCTATGAAAAATAGAGTTGTAGAATAGAATAGACCTGTAAATGATTCCATAATGGTTGAGAAAGGGCGCAGTTCACATGACATGAGGTGCAACATGAGCTATGTTTGTGTAGTTCAGCGCTGCACACTCATATAAAACTTCACAAAATGTCACAAAATTACAAGATAATACTAAGCTTGTTTTTCTTCCAAACCATACATGCTATCTTTGAATACCCAAATTAGTAAAAACAATATTGTGATGAGTCCACATCCTGTGCTCCCCCCCATTTCATATTAGACAGTAGGGGCAGCAGATTTTAAGCACCCACACCCTTGGAATGAGGAGCTCTGAACTCAGTGTAAAGTTGCTTTTCATTGTGACAACAGTGAGGATGACCCTGACCAATCAGACAACATCTACGCAAAAAGTAATGGAAATGCTGTTTCAGTTCCAGGGCTTGCTAAGGATAATGGTTTTGAATTGGGCCTGGACGTTTTAAGGTGATTTATAGGAGCTTGTTGTATATTATTTAAGACTTGAGTTTAAGAATTAACTGTCATCACTAACATCACATGACTGTTTACGGTTGATGCCTAACTCTCATGTGAGACAACGTTTATCATAAATTACTGCAGCCTGTTTAAATAAAATCATCTGATAAAAGTTATCAAAGCTTATTTGCTGCTCAAAATCATTTTATATTTTATCAATTTTTATATCAGTCAAACCAAAGTTTGCTAAGGGCAAAGAGTACTTTTGGGAATTTGGACAAACTGGCTTACATACTCCTTTTTGGGTAAATTTAATAATGGCGTACAGTTGCATTGTTGTGGTCTGTTTGGCTTTGAAGATTTTTCCCATTCTTGAGATCTCGCTCTCTCTCTTGCTTGCTCTCACTTTCTCTCGCTCTTTTTCTGTTACTCTTTCCCCTACTTGCACGTGACTCAGGCGTCAGCCCTTACATAAACTTCAGTGACATTTGGAGTAAAGTGGAATCAGTTTGAGGAATATAATATGAGGAATCTTCAGGTATTTAATTTCCATTCATAACGGAAGTGAACAAATGAAGTTGTAGATTTAGATAGATAATAGATAATCTGCCTGCATAATGAAGGGGAAAGATAAAATAAGGAAAAAGACAGGAGTTCCCAAAAATGGGAGTTCTAGTTAACATGCAAGACCTGATAGACCACCAACACTGTGACTGTCCGATAAACAGCATTTTATCAGATTCAGATGTGAAAAAAATCACAGTAGTTACTGTTCATCCTTCCACTGTGAGAAGACAAATCAACACTTTGGGTTTGAAAGGATGTGTAGCTGTCAAGAATCTCTTACTGAGAAAAGAAAATAGACAAAAAAAGGAGAACATTTGCCCTAGAACACAGAAACTAGACATCTGAGATTACTTGGATCTTAAGTAACTTCTAACCAACTTCTAAGACTGAACATTGGAGTTGTGGAAAAGTACCCCTGTAGATTAAAAAAAAACCTGAAAGCAGGTCTGAATGGATGGATGAATGAATGGATAGATGGATGCTTATGAGAAACCAACACTACAGGTTGGTAGATGAGCACCTAAATGGTGATTAACATGTATAGATTAAGCAATTTAAGGCAGTTTTCACTGAAATGTTAAATATGTAAAAGACAACATTATTTACATGTAAATGAGTAAATTTTTCTGACCAGTATTAAATGACCCTCTGTCTGCTTCTCTGAACCTGGACTTGTGTAATGTAGGTTGTCAGTGCATTATTATTATATTTGTTGAGCAAACAGAAAATGGCCAATAGAGAAGTTTCCTGGCAGAAAAGAGGGATATTATTGCCGTGTATTGCATGAGATCTAATTTCAGGCTTGTTTGCCTTTTAACGCCCACTTCGTTTTCCTCTCTCTCTCTGTCTCTGTCTCGCTCTCTCTCTGTCTCGTTCTCTGTCTCTCTCAACTCTGCAGGCTTTTTAGCTCAGTCAAAATTTCCATGTGGAAAACTACTGGTTAAGGCTGACATGGATTAGTTCTTAAAGGGACAGGCAGCACATACAACTAAGCAGCATGAGTTTCCATATTCTCAAAGGCTTTTGCGCAGCTAAGTTGGAAAATGTGACACATGAGAAATAACCTAAAGGCCCAGGATGCATTACAGTGAGGTTATGGCTGCATTCTGGGTTAAACAGTCATTCACCATAGTAGTGGTTTAAACATTTTTATTCAGTACTGGTGGAGACCGTAACTGCACATTTTCAAGCTTCCAGTTCTAAGGAGGGCCTGGCCGCTGAACTGTCACCAAAACCAATCTTAAGTTGATAGTGTCAGTGATTATAGACGTAGGTGATTTGGCGAAAACATATTACTATACGCAATATGTCACAAAGTTTATTTTGTCCTATATCTAATAAGTTGAAAAAGGACAAGGTAGTGCCACATTTTAAAAATACTATCAAAAACTATGAATTCAGTTATTTGTAATCAGCATTGCGAATGCTATGCTCCATTAAATGCAATTAAACAGGACTGATTAGGGTCTATTTGTAACCAAACATGCAGTTTTAAGTACTGACGTTATTCATGATATGCTCAGAAAAGCTTATTGTGACATAATTGATCACAATAACAACACATTTTGGTATTTTGTCCAGCCCCACCTGATTATGACTTCATGTAATTATCCTAATGCTGAAACTTATTTATCCTGCAACTCATTAGGGGTGGGAATCTCTAGGTACCTCATGTTTTGTTTTGATTCACGGTTCCAAGATGCAGTTACAAACTGTTCTGTATGTTGTCTGTTTATCATTAAAGACACAGTTTGAAAGGTTGTTTTTTTTTATTTTTTTTTTTAAATTGAGCAGCATCAGGGCTCATTTTTGCCTAAATGTTAAATACGGATACAGACGGGACCTCTTGTCTGTACTCTGCGTTCATTTTGTCAGTATTAGTAGGCTTAAGCTTACTATGGTTTTGGGCCTTTTGTTTAATCTACACAAAATTTGTGATTAATTTGTAGCCAAACATGTGTACATTAGTTAGATTTTACCATGTCCTTCTTCAAGCGGGACAATGCCAAAGTACCTTACTTCATAATGTTTCAGGGTGAATGTGAGTTTATTTTATGGTTGGGGATTGCTGAGCCGATAGTGATGTTTTGTGAATCGACTCAACAACAATATTTATAACACACCTGATTTTTATCAGCAGCTTTTTGTGATTTGAATCAGACATGTTAAAGGCAGGAAATCTCTATGATTGAGAACTACCGTGATAAAAATACAGAAATAAATAAGTGGAACAGGAAATAACCTGCTTCATTTTTTTTCCTTATGCCAGGCCGGAAGAGGAACCGTGAAGGCCCAGAGTGGATTCAACGCCAATAATGACGCCGAGACTCTTTTCAAGGCCATGAAAGGACTGGGTTAGTCACAGCATGCATTTAATTATGGAAATGTTAAAGGATTTGATACTCAATGAACCAATCAAAACTTGAATGAGAAATCAGGTCAGTGGAGTTTAGTCACAGAAAAAAAAAATATTCTTCCACTTTCTAAGCTGCTGCTCACTGGGATGAAAATAATGTGAAATTGAAGGTTGTCTGTTAGATTACATGATTGTGTTTCAACAGATTAAAATGCAGATTAATGCGTTTCCATTAACCCATATGTTTTTATAAATTACTTGGCAATTGGATGTTTCTGTTAAATTAATGTAGTGCTAATTCATTGACTAGCTGACATTCAAGATATTGATTGTATGTGGTGGAAAGAGTGATAGATATGAGTTGCCCAAACCATTTTATAGCAGTGCTTATTGCTTCTTAGCAGCGATATGCATAAGTGGCCCCAAAAAGTATTTGGACATTTGTTCCATACTTAAAAAATGGCGTTTATTTTTTTAAAAAGGCGTTTATTTTAAGCAGACCACTCCAAAACCTTTTAAAAGGCAGATAATGTGTTTCAGATTGTTATCATTTGAGCAGTTTCTTTTCATTCCTCTGCAGGGTTGCGCTTAGAATGCCTTTGTTCATTTCTGAGTTCATGATCCCATCAACCATCTTTGACATTTCCCCATCTTCTCCAAGCTTTCTCCAGACAAAGAGTCTGTCATCGGTTTCATGTTGTGCTAAAGGTGTTTTTCTCTGAAACAAGTATCATTTTATTATACATTTTAAGAAATAACCTAAAGAATGAATGTTCACCAATGGATAAAGTGTCCAGACACTTTGGGGCCACTACTACTATATGTTGTATAGTTAGCTCTGTAAGCATGGACGTTTAGCATGTAGTTTCCGGGCTCTTTGATTTGCCTAATTCGGTATAAAGAGTGAAGCAGCAGTGGTTAACCCTTATTTTCACTGTCTGTTCAGGCACTGATGAGGCAACCATTTTGAAGCTACTGACTGCCCGCAGCAACGCTCAGCGCCAGCAGATCAAGGCTGCCTACAAGACCCTGCATGGCAAGGTAACATCAGTGTTAAGCCAGTTGTTTAAGACTTGGATCTCCACTGGTCACAGCTCTTCAGAGCTTAGCATTTGTGTTTTCCCAGCTGTGTTGAGTCTGATTTAACACACGAACAGCTTTACAGCTTTAAATCAGGTGTGAAACACTAGGAAAACACTCTGCGTTCCAGGCCCTGTTTCCCAAAATCAATCTTAGCATTAAGATCATTTTAATTGGTAGAGAGAGCGTTCAGTGTGATGCTCGCAGTGTGATGCTTGCTCTCCAATCACCTTTGTTCTAAGGTGATTTCAGGAAATCCAGCCAATACTGAAAAACACACAGAGCTGGTTTCTTGGGCATGGATTAAACCTAGTCTTGGACTAAATTGTAATGTCAGTGGTTTTCACCATTAAAATCCTGTTTGGTCTGCGCTTCTTATTTTGCTTGTGGTAATTGGCCATTAAAACGAACTAGTTCATTCTGTTGCTGATAAGTCAGATTCAGAACTCAGAACAGAATCACTTCATTGGCCAGTAGGGTTTAGCAGTATAACTAGGATAGCAGAGCGGTGCTATCGCTCGCAGAGTTAGCAGACTAGCAGCTCCACACAGCACAGGTTCAATTCCGGCTAAATGATCTTAGAAGATCTTGTGATATTTACAAGAATATAGATCATGCAAGGATTCTTTAAGTAACAGATTAGTTGGTACTGCTGCATGTTAAACATGCAATACTACCAATATATGCAAAATGGGACATGGCAAACCGTCAAGGCGTTCACAAGTTTGTCTAGGTGATCATGAGTTCAATCCCTGATGACCCACAGCTATCCATGGCCAGGAGTCTAAGAGAGCATAGTTGATCTCACGCTCTCTGGGTGGGTAGGATCACCCCTCTTATATGTAATATAGCAAAGTACAGTCAACAACAAATAAAATGTTTTCAGCTGCTATTTAAAGCCAGTAATGGTAGAGTGAAGGAGGAGGAGGAGGAAGCTAACTTGAGCACTACACAGCTAATTTGAACAGTGAACATTATTTACCCTGCAGCAAACATTCCCTGCAAACACAAAATCATGTGAGCTTTCAGTGTCTTATTGCTGCGGAGAATCGGGATGTGTTTGAACTGAAGCTAAACTGTGGAAGTGCTCTTGCAAGTTCTCAAGTCAACATGAAAGGGAATGTCAAGAGAAAAGGTCCATTGTGTTGTTATGGACAAAATACCACAGTTTGTTTTTCCCTGGTAAACAAAATGATATTTCTCTTCCTATGTTTATTATCTTCTTCTTATCTTCTTATGCATTCCTCGAGTTCTTTACATTGATGCACAGATTTTTAATATTTAACAAAAGGACCAACCTCAGAGAAACACAAAACCTGATACGATAATGCACATATGCACACAAATGATTAAACCATAGAAGAAGAAAGAACTGAACTACATGTTTGGTAAATGAGTAGAAAAGGTGAGAGAAATTGAATACTGGTCCCATTACTGGACCATATATTGGATTGTAGCAACAATACCATAGCACACATAGGTTAAACTTAGGTAATGTTTTGAGTGAGTATTTTATTTTTAGGTAATATATAAAGTTTAAATGCAAAGTGGACTATATTTGAGCTGATGGTGTGTAAGTGAATAGATCCTCATTGTCTCACTGATACTTCCTCATTCTATTCCTGGACTTTATATTTCTCTCACTCTCTCTCTCTCTCTCTCTCTCTCTCTCTCTCTCTCTCTCTCTCTCTCTCTGTCTGTAGGACCTGGTGAGTGATCTGAAGTCAGAGCTCGGAGGAAAGTTTGAGACTCTAATTGTGGCACTGATGGCTACACCTGTAATGTTTGACGTGACTTCACTGAGGGATGCCATTAAGGTACACTTGCACACACTGTGGTCAAACAAAAATATGCGAAACCATATTTTGGCTCCTTTAATTTATGGGGACCAACCAGTTACACTTTTTTCACTTTGTACTGTGACAACATCCTGTCTAAACCTGACAAACAGTGCCTGCTATTTTACCTTGACAGTGACTGCAGTCATCTGATCATTAACAAAATTAAGAATATTCTGCTCTTGGAATCTGAATGGCTGAACCACATTCAAAGCTATTTTTAAAATACTTGATATAAGCACACCTATGATGAAGTTTAAACTGAATATCTTTTCTTATCTAGAACTAAGGTAACCAGCTAGCCAAAAAGCTAAATGATAGCCAACAGGCTAACAACTCCTCTGTTTATATCTCAAGCTTTGAATTAAGACTGCACTTCGTAATTGTCAACCTCTCTGGTGGAAATATGATACTGCACGAAATATGCAGAAGAACATTTTGGAACGTGGGTTGTGCTGCAGTCCACTTCTCTGAGCAGATTAATCTGAAGATTGTCCATTATTTTGTAAGCCTCTGCTCAGAAAGATATCTATTTAGGCAATGATATCCAAGTATATTTTACATTGGTTGCATTTACAAAATAAGAATAATAGCTAGCCTGGTTTATCAAAGAACAGAGGACAAACTCTGAAGCACCATGGCAAAGTAATTGGCTGTTAGTGAATTAGCCAGCTAACGTTAACTAGAATTTCATAAGTACAAGTTTCCCAAGCAGAGGATGAATGGAAGCTAATAAGGCACTCTTAATGGAGAATTAGCAGTGTATTTACCTGATATGCCACAGCAATATCAGTCAAGCAAAACTCTTAGGTCATTGGGAACTAGTTAGCTGGTCCTGCTGAAGGTAAAGACTAAACATGGAGAAGCAGCATTTTGAGATTAACCCCCAGCGTGGGGAGAGTGACACACAATCCTGTTGGATTCGGACAAATGCATCCAGCTCTGACAGCGCTGTGCTTTTTTGTGGTTGGATGAACGTGTGTGCATGCTAAAAAAATCTTCTGTGGGACCTGTCCCACTGTGTTTTTAGTCAATCTGTGGACATTTGGTGCCCATTAAATACACACATGCACACAAACTGCTTGTTTTTCTTTTAGGGGGCGGGCACTGATGAGAAGGTTTTAATTGAGATCCTGGCATCGAGAAATCAAAACGAGATTCAAGAAATTATCAAGACCTACAAACAGGGTAAGAGCATTTTTGTAATGTTGATGGCCATTTGTATAATTGATTTGAGAATGATGTAGTTGGTGATTGAGGGTGGATGTAATGCATTATTTACTGCTGCTGCTGATAATTATGATGGTTTATATTGTAGAGTATGATCGTAACCTGGAAGATGATGTGACTGGTGATACCAGTGGACACTTTAAGAGGATGCTGGTCGTTTTGCTACAGGTAATGTTATGTCAGTCATCTTCGATGATTGTTGTATTTACCCGGTTACCTGAGTGATGTGTTCGTCAAAACTCCCTAACCATGTTTATTAGAAACACTTATGTTGTGGCTCCACCTTATTAGTGTAACGGTAGAGGCTGTAGCTTAATTTTTGTTGGCCATCTTTTAGCTAACCACAGGACCTCATCTACTGGACATCATTTTTGGGTAGTGGACCACTCTCAACCCAGCAGTGACTGTAAAAACTGCTGAGAATGGTCTACAACCCGAAATAATGGTCAACAGTGGTCTTTTGGTCAGAAGCCAACCAATGGTGAATGGACTAGAGAGAGGCTGACAAATTGGTTGAAACGGGCTACAGTCTGCGATTATAAGCCAATATAATGTAAGATAGGTGGGGCTTGTAAAGTGGCCAGTGAGTGGAAGAGCAAGGTAAATGTTTAAAATAAAATAATGAGTGTGATTTAGCGCATATGTACCATGTCTAAATGATTATATAATGTCAGGGCATGATAACTGTTTTTATCGATTTGGGTGTGTAATAATGTTGGTTTTAACAAGAATTGTTTTGGTTTTAGGCCAGCAGACAGCAGGGTGTACAAGAGGGCACCATCCAGAGTGATGCTCAGGTATAAATGTGCTCCTGAGATATGTGTATATATAAGCAAGTCAAAGAAAAATAAGACAAAAGGCAAGATTTTCCAAAAATGGGAGTGCTAGCAAACATGCTAGACCTAGTAGACCACCGAAACTAATCTTTGAGAGAGAAAAGAAAATCAAGCTCTACTCTTGAACTGAAAAAATGCAGTGATGTTTTTGTTCATTCTTCTACTCTGAGAATGCACCTCAATGCTATGGGCCTAAAAGGATGTGTAGCTGTCAAGAAGCTGTTACTGAGAAAAGAAAACAGACAAATAAGAAAAAGAAATAAGAATTTGCAAATCAAACAAAGAAGCTGTGGACTGATCACCTCAGAGCCCAGACCTGTTTGGGATTACTTGGTTTGTGAGAGGCAGAAAATGCAACCAATTTCTAAGACTTCTAAAACTTTGGAGGTGTGGAAAAATATCCCTGCAGATTTCTTTGAAAAACCTGAAAAGAATGGTGGCTGTAACAAAGGGTAGACTTAATACATAGAGGACAGTTTTAATATTATACAGAGTAATTGAGGCTTCAGTGTACAGTTCTGTAAAATATGTTTTCTGAAAAAAAAAGATACTTAATGGCAATTTTGCACTGGAAATTAAAGGAAGTGTGGTCTTTGTCTTTTGTATTGCACAGTATGTGTGCCTTTGAGTCTGTTATCTACTGTACTTGAGTGCATCTCATTCACTAATTATGAAATATGTTATCTCTTGTTTATGCTTTGTGTGTATGTGTTTTGCACAGGCTCTCTTTGATGCAGGAGAAAAGAAGTTTGGCACTGATGAGGATCAGTTCATCACTATTTTGGGGAACCGCAGTGCTGAACACCTTAGGAGAGGTAATTTACTTAGTGCTGACAATCCATTATCACAATATTTTTCAAACATATTGTGGTATCGGACTATAAATAGATTATATATAGTTAGGTTAATGTATTGTTGGTATTTAAGTGCTCAAAATATGCATGTACAAATCATGCCCTGATGATCATGAATAACTGGTGAATATCTATAAATACTTCCTCAGCATTTCTCTCCTTTGACTAAACAGACCACTACAAATTTTGGCTAAAGCCTATGTAAGCTCAACCTTTACCAGCCACAAGGCTGATACAGGAAACCCTATGTAGTATTATAAACATTAACCACAGAATAATCACATTTCCCAAATGGAATTGTACTGTTTGTTTAGAGAAAGTAGCCTTTATGTATTTTTAAATATTCTTTCAAAACAATCTGAAGCATCCAATAAATAACATACTGTACAATTAGCTGGTTACCAAGTTTAAGAAGCACAGAATACAATTGAAAAATCAAAGAACCCACTCATTAATAACAGCAGTGCTGTTATTTTATAAAACAGAATGTTATCATGAAAAAATTGAACATTATCTAATCAAATCATTTTGCTATCTATCTATCTATCTATCTATCTATATTATTTCTTATGCAGTGTTTGATGCTTATATGAAACTGTCTGGATATCAGATCGAGGAGAGCATACAGAGAGAAACTTCTGGAGGTCTGAGAGAAGTACTGCTGGCAGTGGGTAAGACACACATTCACATACATTCACACACGTTAAATATCCTGAAATATACCTCTCTCACTCTTTCTGCCTCTCTGTCTTTTTTCCCACCCTCTTTTACATTCTTTTTCTCATTCACTCCCAGTGAAGTGTGCCAGGAGTGTTCCTGCCTATTTTGCTGAGTGTCTGTACAAATCCATGAAGGTAAGAGTATCCAATACTGATTGACAACAGCATAATTAGGTTTCTCTGCATCATTTTGGGCAATTCCATGTTGCATGCACGCTATCCATGTTTTTAAGTTCATATGGGGCACTTCTGAATACTTATATATGGTTTAGGATTATTTAGGATTACTTATATATGATTTAGGATTATTTGTTAAGTGCTTTAAGCTAGTGTTGTAGTACTGAAGTCTTGAGACCATAAACTAGCAGCCTTGGTCTAGTCTCGGGTTCGACTACATTTGTATTCATTCTTGCCCCAGTCTTGGGGTAAGGTTAACTCAGAAATTGTCAGCTAGCCATGTCCATTGCTTCTCTCTGAGGTAACTGAAAGCTGAGTTATTACTGAATATCAATAAAACCAGAATAAACAGCCCTTTTTCTGCGCACTAAACCTCCTGCTCCACGCTGGTCTTCGCGCTACTGTGTGCAGACACAGTTGCTAGGATACAGACAGAAGCAGCTGGAGCTGGTAGCCAAATGAAACTGAAAGTAAAATTATTTATACAGTTTGGCTGATCACTCGGCTGCATTAGAGACAGGTTATGCTTGCACGATATATATATATATATATACATACACACACACAGAAAAAACATAACTAGCTAACAATTTGCCAGAAGTCATATATATATATATATATATATATATATATATATATATATATATAATATATATATATATATATATATATATATATATATATATATATACACTACAATGTTTTATTATTGCAAATAATCAACAATGTTTGTCATATTTAAAGCTACATTTGGTTACATGTATATGTATATGTACATATATATTGTAATGAACTGAACTGTGAACTGTGGGGCTGCAGCCCACAGGCTGAAAACCACTGTTGTACATGTTGAAATTAAATCAGTTGGTTGAGGATCTAATTGATCCTTTCCAGGCTGGCTTAACTGAGCATTATTTGATTGTTGATGTTCATGGTTCCAAATTTCAGACTTCCCCTGAGAGCAGATAATTTGTTCATTTGACTTTAGGTGGTGATTCTGAATACATTTTAAATGGATATTCTCTGTTATTTTCTCCTTTTAAGACAATACTTAACTGCTTCCAGTTACAATGCAAAGTTTGACTAAGACTACAGTATAATTATAATTAATAATGTTTTAGGCTACTATCTGTTATATTTTATAAAATATATTATAAACTATGCGATAATGATTGTACAATTCACTGCAATCTACATTTATTTATTTCTGTATTTATTTATTTATGTATTTATGTATGTATGTATGTATGTATGTATGTATTCAAAAAAAAAAATCTTAAACCGTCTTGTCTCTCTCTCGACCACTCCTGGTCTCGGTCTTGACTTGGACTCGACTACAAAAAGTCTTGGTCTCGGAGTTGGATGTAGCAGACTACAACACTAGTCTTTTAAAATGGTTTGCCCTAGTGACCAAGTTTGGTTCAGTTTTGTCTCCGTGAAATTGATGATTGATCAGTGTGTCAAAGGTACCTGTTTCATAAGGTGATGTTGAACTATACAGCAATGTCTTCTGTATAGCAGTGGCAATTCTACTACTACAGGCATGTAGTAGCACATTCAAAATGAGTAAAATAGGATGCAAAATGGAGCCCTGGGGAACTCCTAAGGTGCTATCATAGCTGCTAGAGCAGGGGTGCCTAAATACATTTTTAAAATGTATTCTATCACATTAAACTATATTTTGTTGCTAAAATTTTACTTCAAGTAATTGGTTAAAATGATACTTTAGAAATGCAGGTAGGCCAAATACATGCGGCCATGTCATCAAGTATCAACTTAGGCCATTGTTGGGGCAGCCCGGTGCTAGAGAACTCTCCAAATAACATAAAACCTTTCTTTTTTAGTAGAAGCGATCTGAACCAGTTTGGTAGTAGTGCCAAAGTGCGTTATATATGTAATCTGTCAGTTAACTGCTCTGAGCAACAGCACCAAATGCTGCACTGAGATCTAGAAGTGAGAATTAAGATGCACAATAAATTTGATGAGATTGTTAGGATATTAATATTGTTGATGTGTTTATTCTAATACAGTGTGTTATATTGTTGTATACGCTGTGTAGCTGATGTGAATCTCTGCTGTTTAAACAGGGTGCAGGCACTGATGATGCGACCCTGATAAGGATCATGGTCTCCCGCAGTGAAATTGACCTGCTGGATATTCGTGCAGAGTTCAGGAAGTCATTTGCAACTTCTCTACACAAAATGATTAAGGTATTTATACCATTTGTAAAAAGTCATGCATTCTATATTGACACAGACTCAGGTTAAAATCTCTTAAGAACACTTCATATCTGAAATGAACATTACCAGAGATAAATCAACAGCTTACAAGGTGTAGTATTGTATGATGAACTTGAAATGCAGTGTATCCCTTAATGTGCATTGATTAAAAAAAAATCTGTCTCTCTCACACAGAATGACACCTCTGGGGACTATCGCAATACCCTGTATCTGTTGTGTGGTGGTGATGATGCCTAGCTTCGAAGAAAAAAAAACCTGCATTGCTGAGCATTTCCAGTAAAAAAAAAAGCATTTATTAGGTAACATACTTGTTTGCAGGGCAATTTTTTATGAATTTGACAGACTTCATAAAATTCTGAATGTTTATTCTTTGTACATTTGACTAATAGCAACAAAAGCAACTAATAGCACTAATTTTAATTATCAATATCAATGAAGGCTGTTTTGATCATGGAAGTTTTATATGCATGTCGTTACTTGTGTTACAATTTGTAGTTTGTGAAATGTGAAAGTTGGTGACTAGTAATGAAAGAAAAGCTTAAGAAGCTAGTTGGTGTAACAGAGAGATGGTGCTAAAAAACAGATGCTCATTTAAGATGACAACATTGTTTCAGAGTTATTTCTGATACCGCTTTCATTAAATAAAAAAAAAATTCAAAAATATAAAATGCTGAAGTGTTACTTTGTTTTGATTTAATGCCTGCACACCTTTTGGAAATGCCTACATTATAGGACCACAGTTACAAATGAAGTCCATCTGTTGATACAGCTTGTGTTAGCTGTCCCTTAATTTAAGAGCCACTTCTAAATGGACATTTCTGAGTTTTGGACCACTGTTCTAGCTCTGACAGTGATGTAAAAACTCCAGCAATGTCCTATAAAATTGCACTCGTAACATAGTGAATTCCTCTGGTAAGTGGTGCTCATGATGTGGCTCAGGACATGAAGTACAAGATAGATGTTTTGAATAAAGTAGATTTTTATGCATGATAAATTCATCACCTTTTGAGTTATAAAAAATAAAAGGGAAAGAAGCACCTGTTAAGTAAACAAAAATGAATTTGTAGAAGGTGAAGTACCCCTGAATTTGACGCTGACCCTTCTTTACACTATTCCACTGCACTGGACAGGACCATGATTGATCACTGTTCTCAGATATAATGCCTGTAATGACACATATTTCCACATGGGGGTAGAAATGCTACAGTTATACGGCACTGAAGTTTCAATTGTGGTGTAATGTAAAAGTCTAGGCTGTGTACATGGCCTATGAGTGGGAAATTATTCTGAGAATCCAGCTGGGGTCTCAGTTTCAGTAATGCAGGACCAGTCATTGACTGAGAGATGCAGCGCTTCTCTTATGCCAGATGTCACTTTATTGTTAAATTCAGGGACCTTCTTATATTTATATTATTTTTTTATGATTCTATTTTCCTACAACTAGTGTTTATTTTTACGATTCGTGTTTAGTGTTTATTTAGTGTCTATTTAATTCACACATGTCCTGTTTACTGTCTATTTAATGTTATTGCTACACCATGGGGTCTGAGAGTAACGCAATTTCAATACTCTGTCCTATACATAATGTAGCATTGACAATAAAAGCTAACTTGACTAACCTTTTTTTTTTTTTTTAAATAAAAAGGTGCAAGTTTATACAAGTATACTACTGTGAACTTTTTTCTTATGTGTTATGTGTCTTCAGTGTTTATGGCCAGGATATGAAGCCAAGACCTGAAACCTGATGTTCAGTATTATTATTATTAGGGGTCCAAGCACCTTTAGGTGCATGAAACCCTATTGCTTTTGCTAGGATTTTTCTTCTTCTTTATTCTTTTTCTTCCCTAAAATGGTTTGTGGAGAAGACACCGTAAGTCATCCAAAGACCAAACTTAGAGGGTAGGTGTAGATTCCCCCCACTACTCAGTCAACCGAAATGACCCCAGTTGGCCTGATGGTGGCGCTATAGAGCAACATTTTACGTTTTTGCCCATATCTCCTGAACCATGGGGCCTACAGTCAAAATTTTTGCTTCTTCATAATCCTTGCTTAATTCTGCATGGACGATCCACTGCATGTCTTTAGCTGCGCCCCCAAATTTTCTGTCATAATTCATAAAATATGTGACATCTACATTTTTCTACTAGTCTGAGGTTTTGCAAGATATCAACACAATATTGGTCTCAAAATGTTCAGGGGAGTCTGGAGGTCAAAAATTATGAAAAAGAAATTGAATATTTGTAAAGATTGTGGCTGCCACATGCCAATTAAGCCTCTCTGGGTTTGGCTTAATTCACATAAATGGCTACAGATCAAGACTGCTTTGGCCAATTCACATCAAACTTATCAGTCCTGTACCCCACATGATTCTCAGTATCCCAAGTTTGATACTGATTACTCAATAGGGGGCGCTAATACAACCAAAAATCTGTTTCTCAGCAACCGCTTGGCCAATTGAGTTGAAACTCTGCATGCTGTATCCTTGGCCTAATATTTACATGGTCTATTAAGGACAACTGAATCATTGGACAAATATGGCAATCATCACAAAATTAAATCATGTTCACATAGGCAATCTCTAATAGCCTATAAAGTTTGAGCTCAATTGGCCATGGGGTGGCGCTATAGAGCATAAACAAGAATAAGTCCTATAAATTTTATCAAAGATCAAAATAAATCAATTCACATCATTGCTCACACTGGGAATGACATTTTATCAAATACAAGTCTTAAAATTCTGTAAAGTTTTTCTTTGATCAATGTTTGAAAATTGAGCTTTTCAAACTAGTCTGTGGATTTTAAGACTTTTGTTTCAATTTTGGTCTTAAAACAATCTGTGGAGTCCGCAGGTAAATAACTATAAAAAAAACCTTGACTTTATTGCAAAGAACATCCATAAGACACCAATGAATCTGTTCGGCCTGGCCTTTTCTGACTTAGGGGGCTATAGATTCTTTAGTTTTTAGGTGATTGTGATAAATCTTGGTAAACTTGTACAATACCATTTTCTGAGGAAACATGCAAAGTTCTATTTGAATTGATTGTCCTAAGCCCCTACAATACTTAATCTAGTGTGTAATTATTAAAATGTCATTATATTCTTCTATGAATGAAATAAAGAAAAGACATTGGTTTCAAATTACACATCTCATTAGCATCTAAAACATTGCAGTTATATGTGTGTTCCAAAATTGCACAGGAAATGTGGAAATTTGACTTAAACCCAGGTTGGCCACACAATTAATAACGGTAATATATTTTCTGCCCAGCAGAGGGAGCATCAGCATTAAATGCAAATTATGACTTCAAACATACTTATGGTCGTAGTCTTTGCAACATCTATCTTGCAGCAAAGGAACTTTCTGAATTTTATGTGTTCCACTGAGCCAAGCAATTTTGCGTATACAAGTCTTTTAAAAAACTCTATTGTTTTTCTGTAAATCATCAGAGTTTGAAAACTGATGTTTTCATACTGCTTGCTGAAATGTTTTTGCAACATCTCAAACTTGGTCTCTAAGCAACCGTTAAAGTCTCAAAATTATTTTAAAAATCTTGCCTTTTAAGCACAATATTATTGCAAGTTATGGATCAGTCAGTGCGGTCCAGCCTATTCGGAAACAAGGGACCACAAGTCTGTCACTTATGCTCTGATTGTGACCAAAATTGATATATACTTTGACAATAATCAGCTGAGGAAATGTATGACATCTGGCTTGAATTGGCTTAAGTTGGCTCTTACAATGCTCAATGTACTGCCAGCAATCTAAAATGTAATTTTTCCTGTCTAAGAATAAAATAAAGACATGACTATTGTTTCAAATTATGCATCTTAATGAGAATGAACACTTTACAAATACATTTATGTTGCTTAACTGTACAGGAAATCATATATTTCAACAAATTTTAATTAGCGCAAGAGGTGTTTTATATTTCTCTGGCCACCAGAGGGAGCCAAATCAGCAACTGCAAATGTCAATGCTGAACTAATTCATAAAAAATATGCTCTGACTGTGACCAAAAATGATACATACTTTCACAGTAATCAGCTGAGGAAATGTATGACATTAGGCTTGAATTGGCTTAAGTTGGCTCTTACAATGCTCAATGTACTGCCAACAATCTAAAATGTAATTATTTCTGTCTAAGATTAAAATAAAGACATGACAGTTGTTTCAAATTATGCATCTTAATGAGAATTAGCACTTTGTAAATATGTGTAGGTTGCTTAACTATATAGGAAATCATATAATTTGACTTCAACAAATTTTCAATTAGCGCAAAAGGTTTTTTATATTTCTCTGGCCGCCAGAGGGAGTCAAATCAGTAACTGCACATGTCAATGCTGAACTAATTAACAAAAATATACAATTAGTGGAAAGCTTTACTGTATGTCTTTAGGTCAAGACCATTTCTGTATTTTATGCTTTCCACAGTGCCTGAAAATGTGCAAATACAAGTCTTTTAAAAAACTCTATTGTTTTTCTGTTTTTCTTGCATCGTCTCAAACTTGGTTTCAAAACAACCATTGAAGTCTCAAGATCAATAATTGTTTAAAAAATCTTGCCTATTAAGCACAATGTTATTGCAAGTTATGGAATAATCACTTCGGTTCAGCCTATTCGGAAACAAGGGACCACAAATCTCTCACTTATGCTCTGATTGTGACCAAAATCGATTTGTATATTGATAATAATAAGTTGAGGAAACAAATGACATTTGGCTTGATTCTGCTTATGTTAGCTCTTATAATGTTCAATTTACTGCCAAAAATCTAAAATGTAATTATTCCTGTCTAAGAACAAAAACAATAAAAACATGACAATTGTTTCAAATTATGCATCTTAATGAGAATTGTCACTTTGCAAATATGTGTAGGTTGTACTGTACAGGAAATCCTGTTATTTGATTTCAGCAAATTTTGTTCATAGCAACAGTTTTTCTCTGGTCACCAGAGGGAGCCAAATCAGTAACTGCACACGTCATTGTTGACATATACATGGGAAGCTTTACTGTATGTCTTTAAGCGAAGAGCATTTCTGAATGTTATATTTTCCACTAAGCCTAACAATTTTGCAAATACAAGTCTTAAAAAACTTTCAGTAATATCACAGTTGAAAAAAGATGGAGAATAGACATTTCTTACTAATTCTTGAGTTTAAATCAAATTTAATTTTTCTTAAAACAATCATATTGAAAATATCATGACTTAAGCACAGTGTGGCTGAAGATTTGAATAAATTGGTGTGAATTGGCTTATTCTGCCATAAAAGGCTAAAAATACACCAATAATTGTCTGAATATAACCAAATTTGACACAAATATACAAAATGACAAACATGACAGTGTGTTATGATTTCATTTGAAATTATACTACTCAATAGTCACAGTAATTGCAAGGTGGGAACTAATTCCCAAAATGGTGCTTAGTTCCTTATTGCTCTGTACCAAATAAATTCTCTCAAAAAAAAAACAGGTCTGCTGTGGGCCTCTTGTAGCTCACCATGAAAACATCTGCCTTTGAAGATTAAGGTTGTGGGTTTGATTCTCTGTCACAGATGTTGGATGGAGCTGTAGCAGTTGTTGTGAACACACACTTAATCTTAATGAAGGGGCTTTCTTAAAAATCCAACGATTTGCTGTCTTCTATGTCCAGAGACATGAAATTTATTTATGCTGCTACTTTGTCCTAAAATGGTGCGTGGTTCCTTGTTGCTTCCTTTCAATAAATTGTTACAAAAAATTTATTATTTTTTTTATTATTATTATTATTTATTATTATTATCATTAATCAGGAACATATTCACTAGAAACGGAAACTGTTAGATGGACCAAAAAGATTAATGCGGCAGCTGGTTTGCAGTCAGTATTGAGGAACAGTGGTTTGGGAATCTGTTGTCTTCTGCTTTTATTGTTCCAGGTACGTCCCATTGGACGGAGGCTCTGAAGCAGAACCAGGAAATTCTTATTACTGAGTCCATTTGGGATGTCAGCACATCTCTCAACTAAAAGCTTTAACCCATGGCTGGGGATAGAAAAGTCTAGGTGGATGTCGGCTGGGTGTAAAGTGACCCATGAAGGGTGTCAAGATGATCCTAAGTTATATATGAATTGAGATGTAAGGCCTGGGGGCTACATGCTGGCTTACTATGCCATCTAGCATTCACAGAAATAAGGCCTTTTGGGGGCCCTAAGCATTTTTCTCATTATGCTAGCTGTGCTATAAAATTAGGGGCTGACTAATAACAATGACTTCCACAAGCTATCTAAATCATATATATATATATATATACATATATATGTGTGTGTGTGTGTGTGTGTGTGTATATATATATATATATATATATATATGTGTGTGTGTGTGTATATATATATATTCGTAACTGTCTAATTTGTGTATTGCTGATGATTGGATGCTCGTTTGGGGTTCTAATAAGTTACAGTTTCAATCACATATTAGCTCAGTGTTTTCGATCTCACAACACAGCGTTTCTTGCTTACTTAGCTAACTTTAAGCTTTAAGCAAACTTTAAGCAAAAAAAAAATACATAGTATTGTTAGCTTTTAGCTTTTTCTCCTCATCTTCTTTCTTTTGCATTTTTTGGCTCTAAATGCTTACGTTCTTTTTGAGATGTGATTACTAAATGCTTTTTTCCATTTATTCAAGCATCTTAGACAATATAATGATCCAACTTGTTAGGGGCCCCCCTGGTGGCCGCAGAATGCTAAGCATCTGCTTATGTCACTCATTAGGTAGAGCCAACAGTGCACATGAGCATACACAGTGGGCATTCAGGATACATAAAATATTCATCAAATGACCATTTCCAGTTAAAAAAAGTGAGGTAAAGCTGAGTTTGTCCCTTAATGTTACTTGGAGCGTAATATGAGGATGAATGTAGTAAAGCAATGTTTTAATTTCGATTTTAAAATTGCAAATACTTATTTTATCATTTATTTTACTGTTTGGTCATGCTCTTTGTCTATAAAAGTTGATAAATGGACAAAATTGAGGCTTCAAGATGTCTGCTACCACTTTTGTGTTTTCTTTTGTCAAACTTTTGCCTGTTCTGTACATTTTGTCTGTTTCTTTGGAAAGTGGGAGCGTGTGCAGCCACGTTTGCATTCATTTTGTGTTTGTGTGACATGTTTGGCCTAGTTTGCTACTATGTGCAAGTACACATAGATGTGTAGACCTTAGCCAGTGGAGAGAACAAAGGGGCAGATGTTTGACCAATAGGTGTGGCCAGAGGGCATGAGCTTGACCAATGGGAGTGAACGAATTAAGGGGTGGGAAGGTCACGCCACCTCAAGCTACATGTCAGAATAATGCAGATGAAACCCCCGAACCTCCAGAACAATACACATCCCTCCTAAGCGTGTGGGGGGAGAGAGAGTAACTCGTCATGTTTAATTACGTCTGTAAAGATGAAAGACCACCTCAAAACGGTCAACATGCCTTGTCATGTATGAACATGTACACATTGTGCGTGTCTTCATTCTGTCAGTGCATTGATTCAATTTTGAGGTTAGCTGTTGTGAGTCTGCATTCATTTATACACATCTAACTGCCTCTGTGCTCTGTGTTCATTTGTGCCCACCTCCCTTCTGGAAATCTCTATCTGCCTTTGATCTTTCATCTGGAAGCCCAGGTGCAACTTTAAGCATGTTGAAACATGAAGCTGTGAGGAGGTGGTTACAAGCACATACACAAAACATACAGTACTGTGCACTAGTCTAAGGCACCTGAGCAAACAGTTCGAGCCATTTATCTGGGTAGAAAATGCATTTTTGCTTTTAAAAATGACAAAATAAATAAATACAAACAAACATGAATGCTGTAAAAAGTAACAAGAAATGATTGTTTTCAAAAAAGTCACTGATCTCTTGTGAGCTGCTCTCAGAGCAAAACCTGGTATCAACTTCTCTATTAATGTAAGATCTCAGATTACTTTATTCTTTCTCATAACCCCCCTCAAGCAGAAAATGAGATTATCATTAATATAATAAAAGGAAATGAGATATCGCTGCTGTCAAAGCAAAACCATGTAACTTAACAGGAGAAGGAAAAAACATATTTTACTTTTAATGGAAGTCAATGGAACCAGACATTTTTACAATTCATTTTAGGCCATTTCTTTTGGTCCAATTCTCATGACATTTACACACAATGTAAAGGTTAACAGGCATTTTCAAATTATGTCAGAAACTGAAAAAAAGAGGTTTTGTTCCTACAGCAGTGATATATTTCATTAATATTCTGGAGACAAATCTCCTTCTGCACTTACAGATTTCTGAAAGATTTCTGAGATGTAGCAGAGAACTATAAAAAACATTATTTACTATTTAGGTAAGACAGGGATGGAGTCTCAGACTGACATAAAAAATCTTAACAAAGTCTAGGAGACGTGAATGAGATTCAGAAAGATCTTATTTGTAATTTTTGCTGATATTTTATTTGAGTGGTCCTTTTTAGATGAAATAAGCACTCAACAGACTTTCAATAATATATCAACAACAAATCAAGTAGTTTATCAAGGGACGTTTAATTAGCTGTGTGAATGTGTTTATAATCTGCTGAGTTCAGTTGTTTTTCGCATTATTTGGAATGTCAAAGTTCATATTTGTGGATCTGAACCTGAGAGGAACTGAACAGGTTTAATAAAGACCATCAACATTCCTTAACAAGCTGTTACAGACATGCTGCTGAAACCATTCTGTGACTGGATCTTAACTGGATTAGTCTTTGGATTGGGGTTAAGATAAGGGTTAGGATTAGGGTCAGGGTGAGAGTTAGGATTAGGTTTTGGATTGAAGTTCTAAGGTTAGGGTTAGGATTAGGGCCTGGGTGAGGGTTAGGATTAGATTTTGGATAAAGGTTAAGGTTAGGGTTAGGTTTAGGGCCAGCATGAGGGTTAGAATTAGGTTTTGGATTGAGGTTATAAGGTTAGGGCTAGTATTAGGTTTTGGGTTGAAGTTATAAGGTTAGAGTTAGGAGTAGGGCCAGGGTTGAAGTTCTGTTTTGCGTAATGGAGGTACCATATGAAGTCTACTTCATGTAACATATCAACAACACATCTACAACACATCTACAAGATATTTTCCTCAGTGTATTCAGATGCTTCATTGCTGCTACTTCACAGATGTGTTACTAATACTCTGTTAAGAGTTTATTAATCATCCACAAAGGACCACTCAGAAAGTGTTACCTATTTTTTTTCTTCAGTATTCAAAGAACACAGGTTCAGTTCCAAATTTCTCCTCAACACCCCCAGCATCACATAATTTTGATCAGCACAGCTGATTGAATTTAATGAACTACCATAATATCTATACTGGGAGAAGTTTGGAAATGGTTAAACAAACACAGTGACATACAGAAAATGAATATTTACTACAGTAATGTTATTTCTAGTTATTGTCATAGTGATTTTATAAGCAAATAAATGCTTACTGCCCAATTAAACAGACTTTTTTCAGCTGCCTAAAACATTTGCACAGTATTGTACATTACACCAACAACTGTAAACATCCTGAAGCCTGAAGTATCTGTGTGATGCCTTCCACAAGTGCCCTCCAGATTTATTGTAAACAAAAAAGGACAGTAGGAAATGTATGTTTCTTTATTTGAGTTTTCTTTGAATCATTATAGCTCACAGAGAGTTTAGATTTATTTCATGTTTCCAGTGTATGATCAAGCAACAAGAAATTTAGGGCAAACAACAAACTTTTTGCCCAGTGTTTCCATAGTTTCTTTCCAGTGGTCATAATATGAAGCAGGCATTGCAATGTCTAAATCTTTTACTAAAAATAGTAGTAAAAATTAAAAATAGCCTTACACCATACCTAGAATATATGATAAAACGTCTCAGACATACAATACGTTACATTTCTGTGAGAAGCATTAAACACTTCAGGCGTCTGGTTCAGTCACCACTAAAAACAAATCAGGCTGAATAAGTTTCTCTACAATGATGCATGAAGTAAACTGTCATATGTAAAATTGCAGTATATAAATAGTGACTGTATTATAATTTGGGAGTTTGTTTCCTGTAGATGATGTTGTCAACAAAACATGTCATTTGACCAGTGGTGCCGAAATATCTGCCGAATACTGTAGATCAGTCAAAGACCACCCATAAAGGAAAGAACACACCAGCATGACACGAGAGGGTTTTCACAAGACGGAAACCACCGGAAAAGCTCAAGAACAGAAGGTCCTGGTTACAGTTGATTGAAGTACACTAAAAGTCTAGGTGGGTGGGGGTGTGAAGGATGAAGCCAAACAGGTATGAAAAGAATCAGGAGCGGAGCAGCAGCTACCACACACGCACTCAGAGATCTACTCAGAATGAATACTTTCCTTATCTTGTCGTCACACTGTGATCATGTATAGTAGAAGCTTATCGGGGTGTGTGGGCACATGTGTTTAGTGTGTTTCTAACAAAACAGTCATCTGACCGCTGTGCCTCTTGTGTGTGTGTGTGTGTTTGTGTGTATGCACACACATGCATAGTGTGGGTGGGGTGTTAACAGTCTTTACTGTTCAATCTTTTTCTCTTCCTTTCACCAGAGATGGGTTGTAGGAGGTTACATTTGAATGAGCGAATACTGCTGATTTTTATTTTCCAAATTACTACATAGTTTAATCAGTCAGATGTAAACAAAGTCATTCAGGGTGAAATGGGTTACTACAGAGGAACTTTCTCATTCACGGTTCTTTACAGTGTTTGTTATTGGAAACAGGGGTCACAATTTCAAGAGCCGTTTTATTTGGTATCCAAAATGAAGTGAACCTCACCTATATGTTTTTGAGTTTTATACCTAAATATTGATTTATATTCAGGCATTAGGCAGCATATTTGTAACCATTTCCTGCAATAGTTTATAGAGGCCTGGTTACTATCACCACTGTTTACTTTTTAAGTATTGTGTTAAGTATGCATTTGTTCCTCTCGTTCCAAGACTAATTTTCTTCCCCATTCATTTTTTCATTTTTGTGTTTACTTTTTTGGTTCATTTTCTGTTTACTTTTACTTATTCTCTTACTTTTTACATCCTTCTGCTGTATTTGGTATGGTGTATTTTGGGATGCAGTGTACCATGAGGTTGCCTCTGGCTGCATTTTGGAATATTTGGCCAGAGAAGTGTGTCATCCTGGCATCTTTGGCATACTGAGGACATTCATGTTGGTCACACACTGCACACTAGTAGCCTATTTCAAACACAGCCATTATTTTACTAAAAACAACAGCACTGTTGCCTGAGTGCAGGTTTAGGCCACAGAGGGGCTTCAAAAGGACCACAGAAAAATGTCTGAAGCCGTATCTCAAATTTTGAAATTTCTTGGTGTATAAAATCTGCTGTGGTCATGTCTAAAAAAAGGTGTAACTCTCTGAAAATGGTAATATGTGCCACCCAGCACCCACTTATTGAGTCGTTTGTAATGTCATAGAATGGCACCATGCCATGTCAGCAATAGCTGTGGGAAAAGCAAGCTAAATAGACCTGGTTCTGGTAAAAAAAAAAGGTCCCCTGTTTTTAAGTAAAGTTAATGACAAGAGACAGGAGTACAAGGAGGGGACTGAGTAGAAGTGGGGGGTGGGGCGTGGGGGGTGGGGGGGGTGGAGTGGCGAGTGGGCACAGCGGCAATTACTCTGCACAAATGGGGGCCTAAGAGTAAAAAAAAAATCAGAACTGCTGGTTTAGGCCACAGTACCTACTTCTCTTTGTCATACACTCACATACAATACTCACCATCCACTTTATTAGAAACACCTACCTTATACCTACAGTTTGTCAGCCGGCATAGCTGTCACTAGAGGTTTACGGATAGGGGCTAAGCCTGTACTAGGAGGGTCTGGGGCATGGTCCTTGAGGAGAAATTCCAAAATGTTCATCATGAACGTTTAGAGTGGGAACAGCCAGAAAATATCTCCAAAAAATGGCTATTTGGTCAAACTGATACAGAGTGGGCCTGTCTCTTTGTAGTTTGCATTAAGCACAGATTTATTATGACTTAAAAACTGTATCCATCCACTTACAACAGGCACAGATCAGGTACTGAACTCAAGCAAAGCTATATCCTCTCTATTAGATCAGTGGCAAGGTCCTAAATATATTATTCGAATGCACAGATTATAGTTAAGATCGGTCTCAGCTGGAGCCATAAGAAAGATTGTGATTTTTAATAAGCTAGGTGACAGAATTTCATGGTCATAGTGACAAATTAAGTTCAATGAAATTCAGTATTAATTTTAGCTGAAAGCTTAAACAACTCCCCTTCACTTTCTTCTTGATCACTAACCTCCATCAGATCTGCTCCTTCAGTCCTGTCAGTATCCTTCAGCTTCTTTCTCTCCCTCTCTTCCTGTGTTTAGTAATATATTAAGTTTTATTAAACTCAAATATACAAGAATCAAAAATATTATCTGACTGGCCTATGACAGCTGCCACCTCTTAATTTCCATGTACAGGTTGAAGATTTAAAGGAACTAAAATGTTATGTAAACATAATGATTAACATGTGAACATTAAGATTAACATATGACTTTTTCACTGACATTAACCTACTGTAAACAATAATATATGGCAAATAAAGGGGGATATTTCACAAAAAGCAGGATTTCTGAGCTTAGCCAGATCATTTAAGCGTAAGTGAAGTCTGTCCAATAGGAATAGAGCTGAGGGACATTCCTATTCGACAGTCCTCATCTTTGGGCTTAAGCTATCTGGCTAACTAAGAAATCCTGCTTTGTGAAATATCCCCCTTGGTGTCAGTGTTTTTCTGTTCCTCTCACTATTAAGTGAGATTAAACTAGTTCCTTTGTCAGCTAGCTAACATTAGTGTTAGCCTAACTCATCTTCTTTGCCTCTGTAGCTGAAGACCCCGGGCCTAGTGTTGAGATCTGTATTTGATAAATTAGCCTTTGCATATCACTGTTTATTTATTTTGTTATATACCATACATGTCACTGACAAGATGCCATACTGATTTCTGCTCTTCTGCAAACAGCTCAAGAACCCCAGTACGACCTTACATCCACATTAGATTTGCTGCTGCTTATATGCTAAAAACCATAATAGAGAAGCATATTGAGAAGACTGTATATTTAAGGAAACACACTGTTACTCTGAAAAATGTCTATTAATGTTATTACGTTATTAATGAAGCATCTTAATTAAGAACTTTCACTTGCTGTCTCCCCTGTTATTATAATATTTACATGCCTAGCACACCAGAGGTGGGTAGTAACTATAGTTCCCCCCACAAATATTGGCACCCCTGGTAAACATTAGCAAGACTGGCTGTAAAAGACATTCTTCATTGCTTATCTTTTTGATCATTCATTTCAAAAACTTGTAATTTCTAAACTTTATTTGAAGTGCTACAACTGAAAGAAGGAACCTAAATGTTGTTGTGAAATAAATATTTTTCTCAAATCTGTGTGCCACAGTTGTTGGTACCTCTTCATTTAATACTTTGTGCACCTTCCCTTTGCAAAGATAACAGCTCTGAGATTTTTCCTATAATGTTTAATGAGACTGGAGAACACATAGCAAGAGATCTGAGACTATTCCTCCATGCAGAACCTTTCCAGATCCTTCAGATTTCAAGGTCCCTATGAACCCTCCTCTTCAGCTCACCCTATAGGTTTTCTTCATGGAGATTAGGTCAGGGGACTAGGAATCCAAGGCAAAACCTTGATTCTGTGGTCAGTGAACCTTGAGGTGTGCTTTCCTGGCTGAAATGTATGTGTCCCACAATTGTTGGCACTCCTAAAAACATCTGCGTGAAATCTAACTGAAGTATATTCATATTTTTAAAACATATTTTATGTTTTAAAGTTCCCCTGAGCAATTTAGGACTTTTAAATGGTCAGCCATGACTCCCTGTTTCACTGGAGTATAAATATGAGGTGACAAACAAGTAGTAGTGGGCAGTATGGGCAACACTTTATATCATAGTACAATTAAGATTACTGAGGGTTTCAGTATGTATCATGGTACAGTGTATTTATATATGTATTTTTTTATTTTTTATTTTTTGTAGATTAAAAATGGTGGGATTCTGGATTTTATTTGATTTTAGCAAGAGCCCTATTTAAACTATTTGGTCAATATTGCTTTCTAACCCTAACAAGATAAAGGCAGCTTCTGTGAGTGCAGCAAAAATGAATGTTGAACTGAATGTTGTTTTACGTCCAAAAATCATCTGTCTCATATGTGTGTTTTTTACATGCTTTAATCTATGACCATCAGATGCTGCTGAAATTTAGTAAATATTACAGACCATTCATGCTATTAGTTAAAGCTGTTGCTCTCAGTTTGTAGCTCAAGACTGCAGCATCGCCTGAAGCAGTTATCCAAGGGAGGAGACTGTAGGGATAGCTGGCTAGTCTCCATCCAAGGCTAATGGCTAACAGCTAACCCCAAGAGACTGACTTTTCCTTTCACTCTCTTTTCCCCACTGATTAACTCATTATACTCTTTGACAATAATCTGGACTAACTCATATTAGGATGCAGCTCAGTACATGAGAGGTGAGGGAGTTATTTGCATACAGGTACAATAATAGTGACAAACCCGTGTACTGGATATATCATTCACACAAGCTAAATTTCCTTCATCTATCACTATGAAAAAGACTAAAAGGATGTTGAGTTGCACACATCAGGAAATGGCTACAGAAAAATCATGAAATTGAATTGAATGATGGAGAAACATGAAAACAGTTGAAAATGTCCATTTGCACTATCAGTGAAATACTTCAGAAGTTTAAAGTAACTGCAGATGTTAAGAATCTGATTGGACGATTGGCCAAAGAATCTCCAAGGATTATAGCTAGAAAACACCACCTACATAACCACAAGTTGTTTTGAAGCGTTGCTAGGGAAAAGCCTCTGCAGTCATGGACGAATTAACTCAAGCGCCTACAGTTTGCCAAACGTTACTAGAAGTCTAAATGGGACCATGTTCTATGGTCAGATGAGACCAATATAGAGCGTTCTTGGCAAAAAACACCAAAGTTGGGTTTAGTGTAGACACAACAATGAATATAGGGAGATGTAAGCACATTACACCCACTGTGAAGTGGTGGATTTGTAATATTTTTGGGCTGTTTTTCTTCCAAAGTCCCTGGATAGCTTGTAGTTGGACCTTCCAGCAGGACAATGATCCAAAACACACCTCAAAATCAACACAAAGTAGTTCACAATTCATCTGTGCCATCACCATCCAGGTTCCCTGACCTAAACCCCACATAAAGCCTGAGGGATAAACTGAGGAGGAGAGCACACAGGTGTAGACCTCAGAATCTGAAGGATCTGGAGAGATTCTGCATGTGGACAAAATGAAACCCACGCCTCTGTGGAGACCAGTCCTGACAATATATGGCCGTGACGGCACACTCTTGATAGGTGCACATGATTTTAAAACAAGAAAATGATCATATAGTCTCTCAGTCAAAGTTTAGTTGCAACTCTGGACTAAAGCAAATGAAACTGAATGAATCTAAGAGCAAACTGTTTTAAAGGAGGGTGGATTGTCTGTCCTGCTTTGTACTTGGTCACATCTCTGACTTGAAAGATGAAGCTTTGGTATTTTATTTTATACCAATAGAATCCAAAAAAGAGAAGAGTAGAGCCTAAAAACTTAATGCTGGATGTTCCATTGCAATTCTGTAAGTTTGTACTTAAGTAGTAATTCATTAGTTTTTTGTGTTGCTACTTTACTTTTTTCTCAACTTATTTTTGAGGAAGGTACTTTTATTTTTAGTCAAGTCATTATTTTACCCAAGTAACAATATTTTTACTTGCAGATGGATGTAGGCTACACTGCCCACTTCTGGGCATGTATATGACAACATGTTGTTACTCTTAAAACGAAAGTTCTTCAAATATTCTTTAGTAAAGTTCTATATATAAGAATAGTTCTATATAGAAAGATGAACACCCAAAGGACTCTTTAAGGAGAACCTTTTCATGATGCAAAGAGTTTTTCAGATTGATGGAGAAAGTGTTGTATATGGTCCTGTATAGAACCTTTTTGAAAAAAGGTTAAGATAAGATAATCCTTTATTAGTCCCACAAGGGGGAAATTCACAGTTCTATGTAGCACCAAAAAGTCAAACGTCAAGCTTGTTACAATAGAAAAACCCTTTTTGGAGCTATATACTTGGTGCTTCAAGAACCCTTAAAGAACCACCTTTTTAGGTAGGGGGTTAGTAAAATAGTAAATTCCTTAGCTATACATTTATAAACTGCCACTATCTACACTGACCAGAAAGTATACTGCCATTTAATGGTTTTCTACTGATAGTTTTGCTGCCAGATGGTCTAGCATATGTTTAATCTGTTCATACAGTTCTGGTTTGGATGCAGTGAAGACAATAAGAGATTAAGAGCTGGATCTAAATCAACAGAAATCCCACAAACAGAGAAATACTGAATGAATTCCTACAGTGTTCACCCCTGTTTATCTTATAACCGGAGGAAAGAGAGTTTTTAATAACTTGAAAACTTTAATTAGAACAGTTTTACAGTGACTCAGTAATCAGAAATGTGTGTCCACCATTTGCCTCCTTGGGTCTGGCCTCAATTCTAGAAGTTTCCAGACCTCGAGTATCTTTCATTACAGTGTTTTCGTCACAGTGAGCCGAACACTGTGGGCGTGGCTCAAACACACGCAGGCTGAGGTGCAAAGACTGAAAGTTCCAGAGCAGCTTAATATTGTTTTAATCTAAAAAAGAATCATCTGACGTAATAATGAAGGGTTTTCTTTAAACCCAGAGCCGTATAGAGAGAGTAGCGTCAACGAAAGTTCAAAATGCTTGATGGTCACGTGATTTACGTAGACTTCAGATAGTTCCACGAAGTTCTTTGCAGGCAATTTAAACCCATAAACACTCAGCGACAGAACTGCGTCTTTTGGTACTTTAAAGTCAATAAATGCACTGATTTACAATATTTATATAGAAACCCAACGTGTGTGTGTAGTTACACCAATGATATATTTTAAAGTCAAATTTGCTACTATGGTAGGAAACAGCTATCGTTACCTGCCTTTTTGACATGTTAGGTTAATGTGAACATGGTTTCAAAGTGTGTTTTCGTTGTTTCATTGCTTTGACTTTTCAGTATTATAGATATTATGTTCTTAAACTTGTATGGTAGTTAGGATCAGTCATATCCTAATGTTTATTGATATACTTAGAAGGAGGGGAAGGGAAGGAATGTTTCAAAATTGAGATCAGATTCATTTTAAACATAAATAAATATAATTAACATAAATACATCTTTAATTAATGGTAGTTTCAGTAATCCCAAGGCCTAGATCATTTTAATGACTTGATGACTACTGTAAACTCTATGACTTTCTGAAAGGACAGAAGGAGAAGGAGCCAAAGAAATTTGTTTGGCTTGCATATGAAAAAATCTGTATTAAAAAGCGTACATTAAAATACATCACATCCAGACAGGACAGGACATAAACACATCTATTTATATTTGTTTGTACACATTAGCTTAATGTTTTATTTATTAAAAATAAGGAACAGGTAAAGAATTGCAAAACCCAGAGAGCTGAGTCTCAGGGTGCAGGGTGGGGGTGCTGTCTTATTGTAGGGAGTCAGGCTGTTGAAACCCCCCGTGGTTCTTGCCATTAATCCAAAATCATCTAAACTGCAACATAATGTACAGATAAGTCAACAGAATCACAAAGCCTGCAAACATCCAATCCATAAGTCTTATATTTGTTTACTCTTTAAAGTCTCCAATATGCGCTCTAAATTCACATCAACAGTGACGTATGACGAAAATAGCTTTCTTTTTATTGTGTAACCTACATTAGCTCGTACTCCAAAATGGATAACGATATTCTCATTTTATCTCCTCCACCTCCACTCTGCAAGCTCGTGCTCCAGTGTTGTAATTAACAAATATCCCACCCACCCCGTGAAAAATCACGTTTAGAAGCCTTTTCTAAGATTCAACAACGGTGGATGAAATGACATTAAGAGCAGGGATTTTACCATCACCAGGCTGTTTATGATATAATGTTAACATTATGGGTTCCTAACTTTACTCAGTACCCTAGCCTAATCTGTTATCTGTTAATGTTCCTTAAATCTACTAATTTAGTCGGGGATAATCCACTGACATACTTTAATATACATGTTAATTTGATTCAGATGTATTATGTACAAACTGATTCTTTAATAGTTTTACCCTTTTAAAGTGCATCACAACCGGTCTATTCTGCTGCAGCTCGGTCGCGCTGCTAGTATTTGCTGCTAACCTCCGCGAACTATTGAGAGGCTCCACTGGAGTGAACGGAGTTGACGCAACTCTCTCTCTATACGGCTCTGTTTAAACCGACCGCTGTATCTCCCGCTCAGTGAGCGTTTCAGTGTTAAATCTCACCGCGTGACTGTGAGCGTCACATAAACGGTTATGGCGCCAAGTATCAACAATCTGATTGGTCAGCACTCTGCTCATTTGCATAAAGCTCGTCCAGAATATGAGCAGAGTCAGAGCTGGTTTATGAAGAGCCTGGTCCTCTTCCTGTTTACCCGTTATATCAAAAACAGGACGGGAAAATGAAGCTAAACGGCAAAAAAAAACAAAAAACAAAAAACAAAGTAGTAAAAAGTAGTTTCTAACTAATTTTAGAGAGCAGAAGGATGTATTTCACCAAAAATGCAATGAAAACTTACCTGTATGTTTACTTTTTTCTACAACAAACGGTTTTGGGGTTGCAGGAGGCTAACAGTACTGCTACTGAATGCTGATAGCAATACTTCTATCGAGTGCTAATTGGTTGACGAACGAGCAGCTCATTGGCTGTTCGTGCTCACTGACGTCATTAACGTAGACGAGGCGCCGTTTTAACATTGTTTTATGCTGTTCTGTGTTCAGGAAATAAATGTATTCTTTTACATTAAAAAATGTTTTAGCATTTATAAACTAGGATTTTGCCCAAATGCTCCATATCAACCCATTCATTTTGGACTCGCTCGGGAGCGCCCTCTAGCGTTTGAGAAACCCAGAAGACATTACTGAGTGGTAATTCTCCTCTCTACAAGTTCTCTGCCAGAGTGATGATGTGCATCAAAGGTCTGATGTCTTTATTCGCTTCATTCGAGCACCGTATGGCACGTTCTGTTTGATGTAATTTGGCAAAAAAAAAAAAAAAAAATGTAAAGGACATTTATTTTGCATGACGTCATCGCCATCACTGCTTAAAACTTCAGCACCCCCAATTAAAACCCCTTCCCGCGTCCCTGCTGAACACTGTAGGCGCTGATTCACCACTGAGTCCTCAAGATCACTGATTCGACACTGCAGATGCTCCTTCAGCGCGAAGAATTGTGCTGTGCATTTGTATAAAAGTTGACAAACTTATGAAAATCAGTCGGGCATTTAGGCTACGTTTATTGCCTTATATTGGTCTCCATCACATATCAAAACACACACACACACACACACACACACACACACACACACTTACTCTATAAAGACCACCCCCCCGCCCCCAGACTCAGCAGTCTCCTCCACTCTGTACTATGGTGAATAAGAAGGTGCAGATGCTCGCCCACGCCTCCCCGCACTTCTCCTCCGCGAGCCTGCGGTGATCCGCGCTCTCCGCGCACTCCGGTGCGCGCGTGGTGCTCTCTGGGAAGTCCACACTCGCTGTTGTGGTGGTCTTTGGTCCCGTCTCCGGACGCGCGAGTCTGAAGTGCGCGGCCGGCGGCGCACGCACACACATGCCCGCCCGCACCACGGCGCGCTCGTCGGCGCACAGCTGCTTCTGCTTCGCGAGAGCGCGCCCGACCTGCCGCCAGTAGCGGCGCGCGCCGGTGCCGTAAGCCGAGCACGCCGCCGGCTCGCCCGCGTACTCGCACGTGAACTTGCCGCGCGCCTCCGACTCGCACGCGATCCTCAGTGCGAACGTCTTCTCTCCACTCGCCGTCCACGTGCAAAGCGAGCTGTCGCGTGCCGTAAAGCTGCCCTCGAACACGCTCCCGTTTCCGCTCCGAGCGCTCGCGACTGCGTCGCCTCCCCGCCTCTTTCCTCCGCTGCGCGCTCCCGCGCCTTCGCCAATCAGCAGCAGCAGCGCGAGACTTCCAAACAGCCACATCTGTATCTCACACGCACGCGCCGATCTGAAATATAATGATGTGTCTAGTTAGAGACAGAATGTATTGTTTTTGACAACAAACGGCTCAAATGGCTCCCTACTCCCTACACAGTGCACTAGGTAAGTCATGAAATAACGGCTTCTGCTCACTCAATGTTAAACATGCAGTCGTGCAGCCCACAGCTCACCGCCAAACTATTATTATTAGACATTTAATGCACCATTTGGGTGTGAAGGTTCATATTTCATGACCTACATAGTGCACTTCAGAGGAGACATTTGAGATTCATCCAGAGTTTAAACCAGGAGGGAAAAGTACTTAATCCAGCGTACTTTGTTACTATACTTAAGTACTATTTTGGAAAAAATCTGTATTTCGAATAATATTTAAATTGTACTTTTACTCTAATTACAGTAAAAAAACACACTTTGTACTCCTCACATTTTCATTTAGACATTCAAAGTACAAAGTATACCACCATGAGACAGAATTGTTAAAACACCCTAAATTCATTCACAACTCAGTGCCCACAGCTCCACAGCCCTGCAGCGCCTTTTAGTAAACACGGCAAACAGCTGTGAGCTGAATACAGTTAAGAGTCAAAAAGATAAGAGTCAGTTCTCCGTGACAGATGTAGCCTCTCCTGCGCTCAGTTTAAACACACGATCCCTTTTAGTTCGTTATAACTGTACTTACCGGTACAGAGATGCCCGGAATGCGGTCCGTGCAGCGCGAGGCTTAACGCGCGGGTCCTTTATACTGCACACCCACCTCCCTCTCCACAATCACACACACACACACACACACACACACACACACACACACACACACACACACACACACACACAATCTCTCTCTCTCTCTCTCTCTCACACACACACACACACGTTCATTCCAGCTCTTTTCAGTGAATTAAATCAATCGGTTCAGATCCGGCTCTTTCGACTCCCAGATTAGCCAAGTTAGCAATACTCTTCATCACAGTGGTCACCAGCCCTGTTCCATCCTCAATCTCACACACATCAGCTAATCAGGAACTTCTGAAGGCAATAATTATGATCAGGTGGGTCAGTTAGGGTTATGGCTAAAGCAGACGTGTCAAACTCAACCACTGAAAGGGCCATATTAAAAAATCTCATCAAATCTGTGGGCCAGCTGTGTTTTTATTTTATTTTTATTTATGTCTTATTTAAGTCATGCTGCTCTTCATGCTGAACAGCCTTCAGTGGGCTATACAGCACAAGCTGTGTGCAGGACAGGGGGGTGACTCGCCTGCCAGCTTCAGGGACTGAGCCAGTCAGACTATCTCAAACAGCCAGTTCTAGCGGCTTTTAAGCGTGTCCATTCATAATTTGGTCAAGAGATGATGAGCCTGTATGACTTTTGAAAACACTACATACAGCGACTGAGGGCAAGACGCTTCATACTCATCTCCAAAGCCAGTTTTTATCGTTTCAGCTTTGGATCTGTCTGTGTGGTAAACCTGTGTGCTTTCCAAGCTCACCTGTTTTCCTCCGTTTGCGAGTCGTTTCACTCTCATTACACTCGGATTGTTCAGCTGAGAGCAACTTCAGCTAGAAAGTTACTGCTTTAACCGCGTTATATTCGCAGTAAGTTAACTTCATTAGATAGATGAGGTCAGCAAACATCAGCAGAGAAAAGCTGTATAACAGAGAACCTGTAGAGAGGAGAATTACCAGAGGCGGTTTATGAGGAATCTGACCTCTTTCTATTCCCCCTTAAATCAAAACAGGACTGCTAAACGCCAGAGGGCGCCCAAGAGCGAGTCCTCAATGCATGGGGTGAGGAAAACGGCTAAAAACGAAAGGTTAAAATAGTTTCTAATGACTTTCCCAGAACTTTCCTTTAATTTTAGAGAGTAGAAGGATGTATTTCATTTTAAAAGCAAAGAAAACTCAGCTGTATGTTTCCTTTTTGTACAGCAAACAGCTTTTAGGCAGCAGGACACTAACATTACTGCTACTGCTACTGATTGATTAGTATTACTGTTGCTGATTGAATGAGCAGCTCATTGGCTGTCCGCGCTCACAGACGTCATGAACGTACATGAGGCGCTGTTTTAAACTCCTGTAACTCGAGTTCTAAAGCTCTAAAATATAACAGCGGTGTTAATGTTTTATGCTGTTCTGTGTTCAGGAAATGAATGTGTTCTTCTACGATAAAATGTTTAAGCATTTATAGACATTATACAGTGGTAATTCCAGAGAACTTGTAGAGAGGAGAACTACCACTCTGTAATGTCTTTGGGTTTCTTAAACACAAGAGGGCGCTCCGCTAATATAAAGCAATACATTCATTTCCCGAGCACAGAACAGCATAAAACAGTGAGCGTGAACAGCCAATGAGCTGCTCCGCTCGCCAACCAATCAGCACTCAGTAGCAGTAACGTTAGTGTTCTGCTGCCCAAAACCTGTTTGCTGTAGAAAAAGGAAACAAACAGGTGAGTTTTCTTTGCTTTTTTAATGAAATACATTCTTCTACTTTTTAAAACGGAAAGTACTGGGCAAGTGATTAGAAACTATTTTAACTTTTTGTTTTTGGCCGTTTAGCTCCATTCACACCCATTCATTTAGAACTTGCTCTGGTGTTTTGCTGTCATCTTTTTGTTATAACAGGAAATAGGCCAGGCTCCTCGTAAACCGGCTCTGGGTGTATCACAGAAGTACATTCAATTCCACAGTATGCAGTACCGTTCTGTCCCCTACACACTTGAGTGCTGGATCTTCAAAAGTCCTGCAATGACTGATGGGTAAACTTTCCTGCACCTCCATGTGAAGAGATAAACCAGTGTTAACTACTCCCTGTGCAGTTTAAAGTTCTCTCTCAATGGACATTTTTCACTCCCTGTGGTTTGAAATCACCCTTAACATGTCTGAACACCCTGTGCAGTACACTTTGCAGGGGCCTATGAGGGCGACTGGAATTAACCCAGAGATCCTACCTGTGTACTGGGATATTTGGTAGGATTAGTACGTCATCCAGGTATCTTTGGCGTAGGCCTACTGGTGAAATTCATGTTGGGCACACAGGCATACTACTTAGGCCTACTCCTTTTGGGTTCAGTCAGTACGAGAGCAGGATGTCAGCTATTTCGAACACAGCCATAGACTTTCAGGTACAGCATCATGTGATTTGCCCACTGGTCTTGTCCTAATTTCCCAAAAATCGGCTCTTCGATGCAAGTTGGCTCCTAACGTTCACCTAGAAGAGCCGAATCAAAGAGCTGACAGCACTCAGTCACACACAAGGCCGCGAGAGAAAAAACAAACAGATCAGAGCTTATGTCTGCTTCTCTTCAACGGTCGTGCTGTTTGTGTTTCAGCACCATTTCTCCTCCAAACCTCTGTTAGCACTTTCCTCTTCAGAGTGGAAACCATATGTGTACTGAAAACACGCAGACTAAAAGAAGACAGTAAAAGTGACAGAAAACAAAACAAAATCAAACAAACAAACGAAAAAGAAATAGTGCACATAAAAGCAGTTTGGTGATTTTGATGATGAAGGGTTCGGTAAATTTGTTGTTGTTAGCTTAACACGTGCGATGTTGGTTGTGCTACTCTGTGTTGGTCTGTGGGTGGTTGGTGTTGGGCCGGTGTCTACCATGGAGTGGAAGTGTTTGGCTAGAAGTGACCTCAGCGCTTGGTTAGCACCGAGTGGCGGTTCACTTGCTGCCTGTCCAATAAAAGAGCATTCGCCTTCAAAGCGCAATGTTTCTGCTTCGTCTTTGCTGATGCCACAGTATGCGGCAGTATTACTGTCACATATACATTTACTTCTTTATATATGTCTTGTTGAATATCAGGCCTATCTGTAGTGTGAATTCATTGTTTGTCCATATGCCCAATGATGTTGCTAAAGAATGGAGTGAAGCGTTAAATAATTTGCAGTATCTTCACATATTTCACACATTTTGTGCTATTTATGGTTCCAGCTTTTTTGGAGAAAGTTTGTAAAAGTTGTGGGAAACACAAGGTGCACATATGTATATATAAAATGTAGCCTGTGCAAAAGTAGAGCAGAGTTTATTTATTTGTTCACAATATGACAAACTAAAATTTGAAGAAAAGGCCATAGGTTTGTTTTCTATAGATGTTTTATTTTCACAAATTCAACCAGGAGTTTTGGATACAACTGTGACTTTTACTTGGTTTATAAAGATTCCTTTGTCTTTACATGTTTTTGTAACAGTTATCACTGTTAGTTCAACTTATTTTACCATGCATTTGTTGCTATGTGTTGTTTTCATATCTTGACTTTTATATAGTATGGCATGTGCATGGTGTAGGCTAACTTGTGGCTCGTTGATTAGCTTGCAAATTCAGTCAGTTTATCTCGCCTAGCTGGGTAGGCTATCTTTAGTGAACTTCCATTTGCTGGATGTCACAAGACAAATTAAGGACATCGCCAGAACTTCAGTGGTATCTCTGTTTTCCCATGGAATTTTAGTCAGTTCCCTTATTGAAAAGAAACCCATATGGGCATGCATATTTTTATGTGAGATACATTTCAAATATATTGTTTCATTCCAAAACATATTTCACATACTATAGTATTCATCCATTTTTTGGTCATTTTCATATGTAAATATTTAAATTTGATAAACTTTATATATATTTATTTTTCATATGGATTGATTGTAAATGTTTTTATTGATAATAGGATTATATGTGCTGAGTTTTATTGTATTTTTGGCTGATTTCTGTCTTGATCTGGGGTTAACTTATTTAATTCTTGTAAAATTTCAAATTGTTTTTGCTTTTTACAGGGCAATTCCACCATTCTCTCAAAAGTTTGCATATTTCAGTTGTTGAGATGTACACAAAGTCATTCAAAGAGGTTTAATGTGAAATGGTAGTAGACTTGGATGGTTTCACAGTGGTTGTGACAGGGATCAGATGTTGTGATGTCTACAATGCAAATTTTATTTACTATCCAAAAACACCAGTGAACCTACACGTCTTCTGAGTTTTTACATGTAATGGTGATGATGGCAAATGGTGGCAAAAATATGTTTAGCTTGGAGACCATTTTGCCATACAAGACACTGCATGCATCTCTCTACCACGAATGGATTTAAATGTGAATGTAAAATGGAAAAAAAAATGAGCCAAAATCTGATCTCAAAGCGATCATAAAACAGCCTAGGCAGGCTATCCAACCATTTCGTGAAACGCTTTAGTCTTGTTCCCATCTCCACCACTGTAAACAATTCTGACTCAAAAACGTTTCTCTAAAAAGGAGAATTTTACATCAAATCACTCTGAATAACTTTAATAATTATACAGAGATTAAAAACAGGTAGAATTCCTCTTTAAGTTGTTATTTCCCATAGTTATTACTTCTTAGATTTAGATTTAAAGTTCCACTGTAATAACTCAAGCCATAGATTAGAAGCTAAATATTGATTTATTACACATTCAGAAAGATGTCTGCTGTTAAATATAAAAAAAGTTAGAAATACAAGACAACACAAGGCTTATTATTCAGTAATAAAACTGGTTGAGCTATTCTTACACATAGAAGTGTGTAGTAAAACTTTGGTGGGCCCTGGCAAATGAGTAACTTAGGAAATTCAGCAACTTGCTATACAGTTTACTAAATGTAAATGAAAGTGGGCTTGTTGACAGAGAGATCACAAGTTTTTTCTGCATTTTATTTTCTTTAACTAAAAAACAAACAAAAAATGCACAAATCAGACTCACACACACACACACACACACGCACACACACACAAACATACATATGCACACGCACACAGTTGCCCAGGTCCCGGGGGATGGCCTTGGCCGGTGGTCTGAAAGACTCAAAAAGTCTCCTATACTGCAGGCCTAGACGTAGGAGATGGGGGGAGGGGGAAAGAGAGAGGTTCAACAGTCAGCTCATTGAGAACTGTAAAGGTGCTGCAGGCAATATAGCTAAAACACTGAACCCCTGAAACACAGTGATGTTACACACCATTACACTGTTTTGTTAAGTAACATTAATGATCAGACATTATCAGAGATTACAGTAACCACTGTAAGACCTTTTATGAAACATGCTCAATATATTTATACTCTTGCATCTGTAAAAATAATAGTCTTAAAGACTTAATTCATGTTACTGTGGCAAGATTTTACTCCAAGCAATTTAGGACTATTTCTTCTGATCCATTTGCCATGAAATGAAAATGGCAGTTGGCCTCTTAAAATGGTCAAAAAAAACACCTTAAAAATGTTAAGCTTTAATGGCAATGACATATAAAACGCATTATTAGAAATGTAATGTTGAAGTTTTATCCTCAGGAGATCAGTTCACGTACTACATAGCAGTAGATCTATTACATTTACTTCCACAAAGTCCTACAGAGCTAAATGCATGTCAGCTTATTCCACTGTGCCATTACATTCAGTTACATTAGCATAAATGTGTTCAGTATTTTACTCCCACACCTATTTGCTAGTAAGGCTGCCTTCACCTAACTATAAGTTACTTTTAGCAGGAATCCATTACAGCACCTCACAATGCTAGCTAGTTTAAGGACTTAACCTAGTTTTCTGCATCGCTTTTATTGCACGATATATTCTGTTAGCTATATTTGTTCAGTACTTTACTCCCTCATCTATGTATACTGCTAGTAAAGCTAACAATACTTGTCTTAAAATGACTTTTTTAGTAGAAATCCATTACCAGACCTAGCAAGACAAGCTAGTTCAGGCTAGTTTAATAAATTAACCTAAATGTCTCTTTTTTTGTAGCTACATGTATTTTGTGCACTATGTTTACTGGTAATGGTGAGTTTTAAGTTACTGTTTATCGTCTGTAAGCAAATTTTGCACATTTTGTTCATGTATGGTAAGGAAATGAATTAGTGTACATTAAGTTGAATGATGTTCAGTGAGTTACGTTGCTCTGTGAAATCTTAAAAACTCTGATCCATCATTCACAAAATTTCCAGTAAAGAAGACAGTCCTATTTATACATGTTTCTTACCTGTGTAAGTAGTTACTTAGTTCTGGAACCATCCAATGAAGTAGGCGCAGATGCCTTGGAGGCTTCTCCAGCAGTACTCCTCTGCTAGTTTGGTAGCCCGGGTCTCTGCCTCCGCAGTGGGTCTTGGTGTAGTGCTTTTGGTGGGTTTGCGAGGTTGGACAGGTTTGGGACCAGGTTTGCTGGCTGGTTTCACAGGCTGTTGTGGCTTAGGAAGCACTTTGGGTGGTGCTGGTGGCTTGGAGGTGGCGGCAGTCTTGGGAGGTTGTTGTTGTTTCGGCTGGGTCTGAACCCGGTCTTGTGGAGCTGGGGCTGGCCGGGGGGTGAACGTCTTGGGCCAAGAGTTGTGGAACACCATCTGGGCTTCGTCCACGGCCGCACGGCACATCTGGGGCTTGTATGTCCGGAGTCCCTGGCAGGCGTTCGGGATCTTTCGCATCTCCCACATGATCTGGGTGAAGTAGTGACGTGGGTTGTTGTTGTAGGGCCGGCACAGGTTGGGCTTTCCCAGATAGTCACACCAGTAGGACTTGCCCTTGTTCTTGCAGGAGACCCGAAGCTTAGTAAAGTCTCCCTGGCCCGAGATCACCATTGTGCAAGCATCTTGGGCTTTGGTACTGAAGCGGATCGGCTCGTCCCAGATGCTGCTTCTTTGTTGAGGCTCCGGCTGGTGCTGCTTTATGCTGGTTGCCTGGCTGGTTGTTATATTGCCCTGGTTGCCGTTATCTTGTTTACTGATGCTGTTGCTGCTCTGAGCTTGGGCATGGATGGCCCAAACCCAACAAGCCAGCAGAACAGAGGCCCTGCAAGCTGCTCTCATGATGCAGGAGAAAAGCCACTGGACAGAGGTGCGGAAAGGACAGAGCACTGTGCAGAGGGTGTTAGAGGTATGGGCTGGGTTTATAAGCACAGTCCCAACAAAGAGGCCTTTGAGTCAAGCAAAGCTCGTATCCCCACTCCACCTCGACTGCAAGAGCTGATTGTGACAAGCCAGAGCAGCAAGAAGGTGTAGGTGTGGTTTAGTCTGGATTGGTCCCTTGTGTGCCAAAGCACGAGTGTCTATATGATGAATTTGAGAGTTGTGTAGAATGTGTTTTGGTTTCATGTGCCACGGTTTGTTTTGATGTCTGATGTGTGTTTGTGTGTATGTGTGGAGGGGGTTGGGGTTTGGTTACCCACACAGGGCCCTCAGTGGTCTAAACCCCTCACAAGACATTATATAATATAACATGCTGACATAAGTGAGCCATTGACTATTGATGCAAAGAAAGTTTCAGTTTCATAAGAAATGACAAAAAAGAGCAATTCAGCTGGAAGTCATTTAACTCAGTCCATTCTACCAACAGCCACATGCTTATAGTTTATATGACCTCAAAACCATCAACAGTATATCTTGCAACACATTCCACCAACTGAGTATGTTTTTGTCCCATGCGAAGTACAATAAAAAATAAACATTTTTGTCAAATCAGTTGTTTTTTTTTGTATGCTTTTGGGTGCTATCTTTGAAAAACAAATATGCAATGTGTGTTTAGACCGGTCACTGAAAACTTTTGTGCATACTGCCTAACAACAGTTGCACACTATTAATGGAACTGTAGTTATTAGAATCTTTTCTTCATTAGACAAATGTACCAAACCATATGTTATTCTTATGTACCAAACCATACATAAGAAACAACAAAAATCCCATAGATCATATATAACAATCCACTTGCATTAGGAACGGAAAAGTAAAGGGAAAATTAGTGAAAAATGGAGTTTCCAGTTCAGAAATGTACTGTGCATATATATGGATAAAATGGATGAGTGTAGATACAACATAGGTTCACCTAATAATGTTGTCAGTGAAAGTGTGTACACACATACACGCACACACACTATAGACAAAAGTATTTGGACACATCTCTTAATCACTGAATTCAGGTGTTTCATTCCCATTGCCACAGGTGAATAAAATCAAGCACCTAGCCATGCAGTCTGCCTTTACAAACATTTGTAAAAAATTGGGTCGTTCTAAAGAGCTCACTGAATGTGAGTGTGATACTGTAATAGGTTGTTACCGTTGCAACAAGTTAGTCTGTGAAGTTTCTTCCCTCCTAATTATTCCACGCCCAACTGTGAGTGTTATTATTGAAAACTGGAAGCGTTTTGGAACCACAGCAACTCAGCCACAAAGTGTCAGACCACTTAAAGTTATAGAGCGTGGTTGCTGAGTGCTGAGGTGCATAGTGCATAAAAGTTGCCAACACTCTGCAGAGTCAAGACCTCCTTTGGCATTAACCTCAGCACAAAAACTGTGCACCAGAAGCTTCCATGACTGAGTAGCTGCATGCAAGCCTTAAATCACCCATGGAGTGGTGTAAAGCAAACTGCCACTAGACTCTGGAGCAGTGGAAATGTATTCTGTGGAGTGAATCAGGCTTCTCTATCTGGCAGTTTGATGGACGAATCTGGGTTTGGCAAATGCCAGGAGAACATTACCTGCCTGACTGCATTGTGCCAACTGTACAGTTTGGCAGAGGAGGGATAATGCAATGGGGCTGTTTTTCAGGCCCTTTAGTTCCAGTGAAGGGAAACCTTAATGTTTTGGCATACCAAGACATTTTGGACAACTGTATGGTTCCACCTTTGTGGGAACAGTTTGAGGAAGGCCCTTTTCTGTTTCAGCATGACTGAGCCCCAGTGCACAAATCAAGCTCCATAAAGGCATAGATGGGTGAGTTTGGTGTGGTTCTCACAGAGCACTGACCTCAACCCCATCGAACACCTTTGGGATGAACTAGAATGGTGATTGTGAGCCAGACCCTCTCGTCCAACATCAGTGTCTGACCTCACAAATGCTCTTCTGGATGAATGGGCAACAATTCCCACAGATGGACTCTAAAATCTTGAAGAAAGCTTCCCAGAGGAGTGGAAGCTGTTATAGCTGCAAAGTGGGACCAACTCCATATTAATGCCTGTGGATTTAGAATGGGTTGTCATACAAGCTCCTGTAGGTGTCCCAATACTTTGGTCCATATAGTGTATATATATATGTGTATATATATATATAGTCAAAAATATGTGGACACCTGACCTGAAACGAAATACCAGAACCAGCGGTAGCATTACTGAATTTGCTGACTCGGATCTTTTCCATTTGTGCATGTATGTTTATATGAAGTAATTAAAGGTTTCTCTGAGTCTGCCTTTAAGAGGATCGAGGCAAAGAGGATGTTTTTAATGGAGAGAGGATAAAATCCATATTTTTTGTGCACGTTATTTTATGCAATCAAGTACTGCACATAGAGTTTCTTGTTGGTGATGTTGGGGTCTGCAATGTAAACACTGGGCACCTGAGTGAGTGAGAGAAAGAGAGAGAGAGAAGAGAGAGAGAGAATGACAGAAGGGCTGAGAAAGAGGGGTTTTGTTGGACTGCGGTAGAACATGTGGCAGCAAGCCTCTGAGACTTTCTTGTCTCTCAGCGTGAATGTGTGTATGTTTGAACAACCACAGGATACAGCTGTACTGCACCACTCTGACAGGCCAACACACGAAGCACTCAGCTGCACACAGTGACCATTTGGGTTCTTACAGTATATTCTGCACATAAAATTCAGACTGCCATTTTCTACATGAATGTATTTATATTAATAAGGCTGTATGATGATTATTGTTATCACTAACTTAGTGTCCTATTACTTTATACAACAGTAAATAGTAAAACAAAGCCTCACATACTGTATCAAATGTTCTTCTGCCATAAAGGTACAGGTACATATAACTATCATCTGGTTTAGCTTAGTTTTTTTTTTCAATATTTGCCAGATTAACCTGAATGTTGTTTTGTTTCAGCCAGTTTGTAAAGAATTTCGCAGCCCATCTTGTTTGCCAAAATGCATTCTATTCAGTTCAGCTTTGTTAAGCTGTTCTGCTGTCACAGCTATGGTATAATATGATATTATCATATGAAATTATATATATACAATATTCTGCATATATTTAGCTTTAAAAAAAGACAAAGTCCAGCAATTCTTATTATGCATAAATTTATTTTCCACTTTTGCATTTTTCAGCTGGAACCATGTGAAACTTCACATGCACTCTTGCCACTTACGGCTTCAACACAAGTGATAACAAGACCACAGCTGCGCAGGTAAAACATTTTAAACAAGGACGAAATTACCTATTAGTTACCATTTGATTCATTCACTTAATGTTGAGATTCATAATTTGGGGTGGACTTTTAGCAAGCCTATGATTTTTACAGCTGGATGCTAGGAGAGTGTTTTAATATTGTCTTTAAAGAAACTCTTCACACATGTTAACAAAATGTTAACATTATCGGTAACACTTTCTATGAATGTTATGTCTATAAGAACCTATGAACACATTTATAATACATTATAATGCATTCATAAGGCATCATAAACATGGCTATAAATATTTATAAAAATGCAATACACGTTATAGCCATACTTGTTATGCATTATGCATTGTAAGTAGCGTTCACAACAAATTATAAGAGCTCGTAAGTTGCTCTTTGTCGGCTCTAAGTACAGTGAAGTATACTGTACTAAAGGCTCCTCAAGTATTACGAGTGAGGCTTCAAGTTGAAGTATTTACTGAAGGATTTACTGCAACACTGCAACGTACAAAGTTTAGCACAATACAGGCTTCAAATGTCAGACTGTAAACTTGTGCTGCTATCAATAGTTTTACCCAAGTGAGGGAACCAGTGAGAGAACAAATTACAATGACAGCCTTCTTTCATCTCACCTCTCCATGCCTTCAGTCCACAGTAACTTCATGCTAAGTGTGATATCAGAGGGGGTTCAGGGAAGGGGCTGATGGGTACCGTGATGTAAATAAACGTTGTGTATTTGTCTTTACACTCTCCAAGCTGGGACTGACCTCTTTGGCACTGACAATATAACATGTTATTAACACTACTTATAATGCATTGTGTTAACAATTCATAATGTATAATAATCGTGGTTATAAAGTGTAATTCATTTTTATAAATATTTATAACCATGTTTATAAAGCCTCATGAATGCATTATAACATGTTATGAATGTGTTTATAAATGCTTAAAAACGTGACATTCATAGAAAGTGTTACCACATTCTCAATAACAAACGAGACCCAGCCTCATCCACAAGTATTCGTATATTCATCCACACTAACAGTGTTTTGGTCATTGCACAGAACATAAAAATGATGCATAAAAAAATGCTCACATGAGCATGCCAGCCCAGTAGGGATGATAATCTGATGTCAAACACTTCAAAAAGAACACTGTGAGCATGCATACAGCGTATGGCGTGCGAAGCCGAGGCAGGGATTTTTAAAAGTGATGGCAGCATTTTACAATAATAGTCTTGTTTGACATGACACTGTCCTGCAGACCTCAGTAATTCGATATCTCAAATAGATTTAAAGGCCGATTACTGCCAGAAAATAAAAGCTTAAAAAGCTATAATAAGCTACTATTTCCGGCAATGGCTATACCACAGCGTCTACACAGTCCTGATCAGGCAGAGAAATGTTTTCTGTTTCGGAAAAAATGCTTTATGGTTTATGATTTAGGATTTTTTTTAACCTGACTTTGATTAATGATCACTACGTCACAACAGTTTAGAATCAATTAGACTCTTTTATTATCATTTTATTGTTTTATTTTATTAATTTTTAATGTTTGCAGTTGTCACCCTCGTTAATCTTTTAATGAGCACAGGTTCTGATGCTTCTGCACAACAGCATAACTAAAAAATAAAGCTTAACCCAGTTGTGAACATTATCAGCCCCAAACTGCAAAGCACACAGAAACAACCTAGTCGTCTGAACCATACATTTGAGACAGAGTTCTGCATACTCAATAAATTACAAAAACAATTATGCACATTGTGCATATGCAGAAGTGATGTCAGTGTTTTCAGTGAGCTAAGATGCCGTGTGAACGGGAGGCCAAAACGCAGAGAAAAGACTGTTTTCAAAAATATATGGATACATGTGGATGGAAACTCCAATGAATTACCATGCAGGGTCCATTCATCTCTAGTTGAGAATTTTTGGGAATTATTTAAAGTTTCAAATTCAGAAAAAAACGGCCACTACTGAACATGGAATACTGTCTGTACTCACCATACTGATTTTCTTTAGAAACAGGGACTCAAAAAATAAATAAATAAGCAAATACAGTAAGACACTGGAAAATAAGACAATAAAACTTCAAGTAGGAATTGCATCAGTGAAATAATAATGACTGGATCACAAATAAAATCTCATATAAAATACATTATATGTGTTTAGACAACACATGATAATAATTATTCAAATTAAAAAGATCTATGTGTTTCTGGGCTGTTTGCATTATAACTGATATACAAATACATCATTTTCACTTTTAACAACATTTCTCCCCTACTTCTAAAAAACATTAACAAAGCTAACTGCAAATTCTAAAAAAGTTATTCCGTTCATTATTTACTGGACAGTATGTTGTTTATAAAAAGCATGTGAAATGTCTGATCTAGTCTGAAATAATTTGACGATTATAAACTTTTGCCAGTTGTATATATTTCATAGGCTCTACCTCAACCTTAAAACTGTTTAGTCTTCCAAACACTGAACATTGTTTTTATCAGAAACATATCTTCTGAGTTTTGCTATCACAGACAGGAGCCAGAAGCGTAATTAAATACAGCTTCCGACCTTTCACTTTTCCTTGTCTTTCCACAGACGTCCTCATAGGGTGTTGGCAAGTTTCCCTAGTACTTTGATCTGAGACCAGTTTTGCTATATATTAGCTGCTGTTTCTTAAATAAAGACTGGGTATAGAAGAAGCTAATCATAGATTAGCATGAAAGAGCAACATCAACTCAGCTGCTCGTAAAAATTCTTACAACTCTACCCTTTTTTGAATAACGATTACTAAAGGACATGGTTTATAAAATTGATATTAACAAAAATACAAAAGCCTTAAAAACATTTGTGATATGGATGAGTAGAAACGAACATTCAATAGAACAGCCATAGCTCTTTACGGTAAACATACCTTACCACTGGTCAGTGGTGTGTCAAATGATCAGAACAGCACTCTTAAAAATAAAGGTGCCAGAAAGGATTCTTTTAAGCTACGCTATAGGAGAACCACTTTGGTTCCCTAAAACAGTGGTTCTCAAGTTAGTCCTCAGGGCCCCCCTAGATCAATTTCAAATCCTAACGCACAGAGATCGAGCAAAAACGTGGTTCGTTTTTTTTTTGTTTTTGGGAGGGGGGACCTTTCAAAGGATGGTTCTGTGAAGCTTTTTTAATGATACATGTGAATGTGAAGCACCCCTTTAAAGTTTTAATAACCTCCACATTATGTAAATGTTATATGCCAACTAAAGAATTTTCCCAGAATCATACATACAAGCCAAGGATCATTTAGGAATCTTTATTTTTAAGAGTGGACTATGGCTACCTTTCACTGATTTAATGTTACAGATGTATTACAGTCAGTTTTTACACAGTTCACAAGTTCAGTATGTTGTATAAAATTAGTCTTACGGAAGCAACTGAGGCTCCTTCTGGTTTGTCTGGATATATTCCCTTTTTTCTTCCTCTGGTATGAAATTAGTCACAGATGACTCCCTGATCAAAAAATGGCAAATATTCATTTATAGGTAATAGAAAAAAAAACATCTCATAGAAGTCAAAAAGCTGACAAATGTATGTGTTTTTTTTACCTTGATGACTTGTCTAGCTCCAGTTTTCCGTACCACTAAGAGAAATAAGAAGTTAGTGTTATTACACATACTGTAAAAAATTTCCACCTGAATTTGAAGATGAAGATCAAACATAAGATAAATACTGTACATTCACAAACACTGAAGGAGATCTGCCAGGTAAAGATATGTAAATTATGCTTAAGAAATAAAGTATTACCACAGAATGTTATGAGAAATGTAGGAGAAATAGATGAATCACACATCAACGACAGCTCAGAAAAATGCAAATACAAAGCATGCAAATGACCAAACAGCAAGTCAAAATCAAAAAAAGATCGCACTGGAAAGAGATTGTGGTGATGAAGTGATGCAGGCAGATTAAGCCTCAAGAAAAACAACAGTAGATGGAAAGATGGACAAATTGCTTGATGACTTTTGTGGCTCAGTGATGTGGATGGTGATTAGAAAGAGTGGAAAAATAATTCAAGCAGAACACATAGAAGAAAAGAATAAATGGTTGAAAAGATTTTGTAATAAGAAGAGTTTAAGACAAAGGAACTGCTGCATGTCTGAAGTGACAGAATCGTTTTAAATCTGGAGAAGAGCTGAAATAAAGAACAGTGAAAGGATAACAAGGCTTGTGTGAAACGTGGTGGAGTATAAGTGATGAACAGAAATGGTGAATGAACAATGGAGAGACTGTTCAGCTGTTTCCAGAGGCACTACCTGTTTATGCTGATCTGGGCTGCATGTCCCATGTGTGTAAAAGTGTGAATGTGCTTGCATTTGTCACCAGTCAAGCTGCCTCGGTGGGGCGGAGGCTCTAGGATACCGTGTCATTGTGTCGTATGAGGGATAGCTGCAACACATTCAAGTTAGACGTCATTATGGATCATTGGCTGATGAATCATCTTGAGTAAAAAATATATAAAACACTTTCCTATAGTAAGGTCTTTTACTAACTAGGGATGGGCATGCTGAATCTACATGTCGACTGGATTATCTCTTATTCTAATTGCATAAAAATGTTTTTGTTTATTATTCACAAGAATATATAATATTATCTCTTTGCGATATCTGCATACTACTCGTTTTAAAAAGGGCCTATCTGATTGGCAAAAATGGCAAAAAAATACCCATCCCAACTACCAACATGCAAAGCTAGACATACTTCTGAACTAAATAACATGCTGAAAAAGCAACAAAAGCAGTGCAGCAGACACGTCTGAAGGCAATCAGTGACTATAAAAATGATCTGTAATGAAGAAAAGGCAGTTCCACATGCAAAAATAAAAACATATTGTTAGAGTAGCATTGTAAAACAAAAGACAGTATTCAAGATCAGAGCGATCACAGTTACGCTAGACCACTGTTAATGCAATTGTCTACCATGCCATTGCTGTATGAAAACATTAATTGAAGCTACTGCCGCTCTCATCACCATTAGGATAGTGTGAGGCACAACCAAACAAGAGGTGTAACAATTTTTTATGTAGTTAAAAAGATCCAAGGCAGAGGTGTAGCTGGAACTTTTAGAATAGAATGGACAGATGAGACCCTGACATTTCACAGCTAGAAAAAAAAACTAAATAAAATTGTTACTTTATTAAAATGTCATAAAAGTGAAGTGGTTTTCTCTATACATAAATAAATCTGTTGATCATTTTCACGTGAATAAGGTGTTACATCAATACAACTATCGCTGAACATAAACAGAAAGACAAAACTGTGTTGATGTAACCTATATAACTCATAACCATTCATGAGGAAAAGAATATTAAAGTAGACACATTTCATATAGACAGGCCACAGAAGCTTCCTTGCTACAGATTATACATGAGTCTAATGATTAGAAAGCTAGCCAGTCAGCAGTGTATGAGGTAACCTACAACACATGCATGTGTTCAACGGTAAAAAGTAACTAGTTAGTATAATAAATGATTACAGCTGACTCATTTTTGATAGTTAACTCATCTTACCATTGCATAGCCGACTTCATATTTTAGCTCACAGAGCACTGAAGGGACCCAGCACACATTTCACTCGCCTATTTGCTAAGCATAGCGGTTTTATTAAATGCAGCATCATCAAAATCTTAGAACGGATTGATTGCTGATTGAACTACCTTGATGGCGGATTTTCACCGTAAAGTGTAATTGACACTTTAGTGATGATGGCTAACTGTCTCACTTTCTATAGCTGCTTCATGCTAGGATGGCACTGGCCACCCCTCACCATCCCTTGGCTATGCCTCTGATCTAAGAACAGTGTGCTTCTGGTGACCTTGTATTCTCATAGTAACACCACCCATAATTTTCACAGTAATCAGGCTGGTATTTCTCAAAATTCACTTTAAAACATGTTTCCATACAATGAAATGAAAGTGTTTTCGATTACTGAGTTGTGTCACAGAATTTACATTCACATTATTTTATTCACTCTCTTGGTAGCTGTAATATAGCACTGTTTTAACACATAGACAGAGCTAAAGTACAGCCTTTAAACAGCAAGGATCATTTTAACAGTGTTAAAACTAAGCTTCCCAAAGTAAACAATTAGAAAAGTCCAGAGCTTTTCCCATTGTTTACAAAGACTCCTACAACTAGAACCTCAGTCTGCTCCAACTAACCCCTCTAAGTGTAGATCAAATGAAAGCGTCATAGCATAAACACAGCAGAACGCTGCAGAGGAATATAGACCACTCTTTAAAAAAGTGAAAGATATTCGTCCATGTTCTCTCAATTTGTATTACACGGTCCAAAAACTTTAGCCATTCTTTTGCCCTGTAAACCAGCCCTTGGCCCAACTCCCTAATCATGCCTACATAATACATATTGCTCATCTACATCAGCCAATAATGTTGAGTCTTTCTCCCTTTAAAAGAAAACATGATCATCTCAACATCAAAACATCAGAAACACATAAACGTCATTCTAACAGTTTTACTCCCTGCTTTCAACTGATTTTTTTCTTACTAATGGTAGAAGTTCAAAACAAAGTTGACATTTTCATTTGTATTTTTGTGTTTTGTCATTTTTCATTATTTTTTTAAATGGGCTAGTTTAACAAGACAGTGCAGTTCAACTTCCGATATAAACAGTGTGTGCATAATGATGTATACATAATTGAACACAATCTTTGACAGATTTTTGGTAGAAAGTCACTGAGTAGGATCGACTGAGAGACGTAGGACCACCAGAGGACGTCGTTATGCACATACTGCTTATACCAAAGTTAAACTGCGCCATCTTGTGCAACAAACCCATTATTTAGTAAGACCTAAAAGGTGTTAGGTTGTGCCCCACTCTCTCCTATTTAAAGACATCAAAATGGCATGCAGATAAACAAGGCAAGGCCTTACTGTACCTGGCCATCACTGGGTTACTTATGCTGTAAACGTGATCATTTTGATAACCACTGATACCACTGATGTCCATACTGAAAACAAAACCATGCACACACACATAGAAACCAAAGTCGCAAACAAGGAATGGGACAAGGAATGAAAAGTAGTATGAGTGAGATGTCTGAGATGGATTGTTTAGGTTATGAAGGTTATAAAGGTTAGGTTATACCACCTTTCTCAAAGACACTAGATAACCCTCGTACTTATGGAAAAAGTAAAATATATTTGAAGAACTGTATTTTATTCAAGAACATTTTTTTCACTAGATTTTTAGTGAAGGTAAAGACAAGTAGAAGGAGATTTTTATTTACATGAAAGAGGAGAGAATACTGGAAATAACATGAGATGAAAAAGAAGAACAAAACTCTGAGGAATGAAATATGTGATTTGGTAAAATTAAGAGTGGCAGAACAAATGGACCATTTCAAAAGAAAAAGAAAAGATGAAGAATGACCAGTAATGGAAGGGAATGTGTATTCAAAGAGTGAAGTGCCAAGCTGCAGGAAAACTGGAAGGAACAAAGAAAAAAATGCAAAAGGAAAGCAAGGTAAGAGAATTTATTAGGCATTACCTGCCCATGGAAAAAGGCATGGCAAACCTAGAAGTAAGACATGTCTGAGCAAAGTTTCATATTTACAGTTTCAGCCTTTCCTTAACAAACAAACAAACAGGAAGTTAGAAGGCCTTAGTAATTTCTGCAACAGTTTTTTAGCATCTTTAAGTAGCTTTAACCCTTAGAAGCTGCAGTTAGGCCTGTCACTATTAGATAACCGCCTAATTGCAATTACTTGGGGTTACTGCAATTCTTTGAGATCACAGAAGCTCACTGCAGTCATATTGCAGAGTTATTAGATTTCACAATCATAATATGCCACAACAAGCAGGAAATCTGTGGTGAACTAGCTATGCTGGATTGAGACAATTCATTGTGACACATAATAAGTCTCATTAAAATAACCACTAACTTGGCACTGCAACACATTTAAATGGCAGCACAAGTAACATGCTTATTTATCTGCTAACTAACGTTTTTAGTATGTATGCTAGCAGAATGATTGCTGCTTATATTTTCACTCAAGAAAATTATTCTGTATAACAGAAACAGATAACAGTGTAGTAATTTCAGCACAACCAGTAAACATAGCTACTAAGTAAACATAGATAAGAAGCAAGACAGCTAATCGGTTTGGCCACTTTACAGTAGTGCCTTAATAGTTTAATATAATAAACAAGCAGAGACAGTTAAATTATGAATCACAATTATTTATATGCCAATTAACTGTCAGCTAAAATTTCATGACTCATGACAACAAAAGCATATTATATTATTGTATTAGTGTAAAAGTATATTAATTATTTCTCACTCATTGATATTGATATGGCATTTGTGTTTGTCAATAATGTGTTTCGTTTTGCAGAAAGAAAAAAAAACACATTGTGTCTTTAGCACTGACATCGAAACCAACAAGAAAAAAGTCTGAAGTGAAGGCTTGAACCTGTCAGTGCAGAGTATAAATTGAATGGTAATGTAATGATTTACATAACTATTACATGTAAACAGTACAGTAACATGATTTAATTCACTTGGCCTCAACTTATTAGGGCTTAAAGCAACAACAACATACCAAGTTCGTGCGGATATGTTTTTATATATGCTTTATATATACTAAGTATATATAGTATATATTTTATATATGAGCCTCGGACACTCTGGTGCCAAGTTCATCAAACTCAATGGCAATGGTCAGCATATAGAAGGTATGAAGCCCCCAGCATAAGCTGTGGGGCAGTGGAACTGTGTTCTCTGGAGTGATGGAGCTCTATCCAGTACATTTGGAATGAGTTGGAGTGGGGTTTGTAATCCAGGACTAATCGTCCAATATCATTTATTAATGCTCTTGTGAATAAATGCAATCAAATCCTCAAGTTTCAACAAGGCCTTCCAACATCGATACAGATGTGATTTTAGGGGGCTAAAAATTCAGATAATCGACAGTATAGTCTAATATATTTTTATACTTATATTTTAGATGTTAATGTTTTACTCCTGTTTTACTAGTTGAACAGTTATGTGAGCAGGTATCTACAAACTTTTGGACAACTAGTGTCGATATGTGTTCACTCACTCATCGAATACGTCCTCAGTGTCCATTCTGCGGTAGAATTTGGCAAGTTTGACCGACATGATGATACTGGGGATAAGGAACAAACAGCAGCCACCTAGACCAAACCAGAATGTGTTCTGCCATGCACAGACACACACGCACACACACACACACACACACACACACACACACACACACACACAAATAATTATTACACAACCTGGCCTTCAAATAAAAATTTGATGCTTAGGCAATGAGAACAGAATACTGTGACCTTTATTGACTCTAATGCCGTTGAGATAAGGATGGTAGACAGATTGGCCCAGATTATGAGGACATTCTGTATTTACAGTCAAGCTGCTGGCAATGTAAACAGCTCTGACTCCATACATCCTCTTAAGACTACTAAAGAAACCCTCTTTGAGCGGCAGACTTAGGTGTCAGGCTGCTGTTGTAAACACCTGAGGGCTACAACAAGACAAACCTGTGGTTATCATGGGTTAGGAAACCTAGGGTTCTACTTAAGCTAGCCCTGAGTTGACCTGAACCTCCATGCTAACTGTGGGATTTACTCAGCTCAATGCTACCTTAATTTTAGCAAGCTGACCTTAAGAAACGTGCTTTTATGTGGAGGTATTTGGGGTGCACTGGGAGTTCAGGGATCTTGAATTTGTGCCAAAATGTATATATATCTGCAAGTGTGTTGAAACACACACATGCACACATAGATGTGCAAAAGTCTGGCATCACTGTTTGCAGTAAAACCAGTTTAACTACACATTAAAGATTATGCTTTACATTTTTTTTATTCTAATACTGTAAAACCTCACATGTTCAGTAATAACAATAATAATCAAACATCGAGACCTATAATCAAACACCTGAGAACTATGGACAAACCAGCCAGCAGCAAACTAACAAAAGCAATAGTTCCAGTTCCCCTCAAGAGCCTTCACTCTAACAAGAATCTGCTAGCTGTATGATTGAGAATGAGAGGCTACAATCACAGAGGAGTTGGAGCCACTGACTGTATATGTGATATATACAATCTTTACACTTATTGGTTAGAATATGCAGCCACTGTTGCTCTCACAACCAAAATGCACTGCTTTTTTAAATGGAAAAATCTTTCTTTAGTGTCAAATTTGAGCAAATGTAACTGTGCCTAACTACACACAATGTGACTAGTAATTCCAAACTTTTGACAGTAGTGCCCACAACACGCCTAAATATTGTATACAGTGCTGAGGCAGTTCATATTTTACATGTACTAATGCACGTATGCGCTCTCCCTCTACATCTCACTCTTACTCCCTCTCCCCCCAACCCCGCAGTGCACACACATCTCTCCAATAACATCCCTCTTCTGTTTTGCATCACCTGGGGGTTTGGAGTGTGAACAGTGAGTATCTTGTTCTGCTGTGTGTGCTGGTATGGCCATGCTGCTCTAGTGCATGTTCTAGCCTTATTAGTATGCTCTCTATACGCCATATGTGCATGGGCAGAATATGAAGCAGGAAGAGAGGTGCTGCATGACTTACCACTGAGTCCACTATAAAACTGCAGCCAACAATCTCCAGAGAGTCTATGATGTTGCTAATTGGTTTACACTGAGCCACCTCCAATGTTAACTACAGAGAAACACAAGTTACAACATTATGACATCAGCAGCATTATGACAGCAGCATTATGACATTAGAAGCCAAAAAAATGGGCTCGACGATGTGAAAATGTTGTGGCCAATTCTAATACTTACTTCTTAAACATAAAAAAAATTCTGAAATTAAATAATATAAATGTTGCAGTACTGTACCCAGAATTCGCTGTGTTACCTCTTAGTTTTTATTACTTCTCCTTATTAAAAAAAGTTATACCATGATATTCTCATGCCAAAGGTTAAGTCTGGACACATTTTATTGTTTTAATCATGATGGTGTTTTGCAGCCAGATTCATCATTTCAGCCTTGATTTGTAGGACTATACTTTAAAGCAGTAATTCCTTACTATTAAACATTAGTGTATATCGTTTGGGATGCATAAACACCCATTTGCATGCATAAACAGATACACAAACAGAAACAAACGTACCGAATTCTGGACCCAGTTAGTGTACTGCCTGAAGTATCCCACCAGGTTCTTGATGTATTTTTCTGTCTCCTGTAACAGAAAAAAAGCCTCTTAGTGATACTTTTAGTACACCTTTTTTAGTACAAGTTGTACTTGTTCTGGGTGACAGAATGGATGTATAGCTTGATGGGTGGTTAAAGTAATCAGTGCTGCATTTGTACCTGTTTGACAACATGTGAGGCATTGTTGGCAATGAGATACTCAGCTGCATCAATGGCACTCAGCACGTTGGTCACTTTAGCCTGAAAATCAGACAAGCATATAATTTCAGAAAAAATTCACCTAGCTGAGCTACATTTGCACACTTCTAAGACGCCAATGCACTAAGATATTAGTGTTGCTTGTATTGACAGTGGAACTTCGCACTGACAGGTGGGGCAAAAGCATGTATATAAAGTAAACATCCTGAAATCATATCAATTATACCTTACGTAGGAACTGGTTTTGTTTAAACCAAGGGTTCGACAACTATAATATGCATAGAGTTTAAAAAATATTCTTAACTTGAATGATAAACCTGCCTATTCAAATGGAAATTGCTGATTGTTGGAAATTGTAATAAAATTAAGTGTTAGCATTTTTAACTAATAGCATTTGTCAAACAATTGTTTATTTATTAGTTAATGGTTAATTGGTTTATCATTTACATCCATAATATATATATATAGATAAGTAAGACTTCACATCCTTATGTAAAAAAAAAACAAAACTTGTCTGTATGAAGAAGTGGGGGGGGGGTACATTTTGATCTGAGAAGGGAACCTTAAACAATGTCAGCAATGTGCTATGGACTTACAGGAAGCTCTCTGGAAGTGGTCTGAAGTAACGTGATACTTTGACTGAGAGAACTCTGAAAGAGAAGCATGATACTGCATGAATACACAAGACAGACTGAAGACTCTTAGAAATAAAACTCTAATGCTGGCCATACTAGAAATAATCTGCCTATTTCTGTATGAAAGGCAGAGAAGAGTACAATATCAGTCAGATAAGAGCTAAAGAAGACAGGGTGGGATTTAAAATCAAATACCATTAATGTACAATACAAACAGAACATTCTCTGCTATACATTCAAGGAAACAACACTCAATCACAGAGCATAATTTACAGGTACACATAAAATGCCTTATAAATTATGCACACACATAAATGGAGAGTAACTCAGTTTCTTGTAGGGCCAAAACAACAGCATCAAAACACACATATACATCACAACTACAAAGGTTTTAGAGAATATTTTCTGTTAGCACATCATATTCCTGAACTCCTGTCTTACCCTTGCTCTCACAAATTTCTTTAGTTGCAAAAAGGGAGGAGTAGAAAGAGAGATAAGTAAATGGTTCAACAGAAAGGCTTGTAAGCTGTGTACAAGTGTGGAATGTGTGTTTGTGATTACCATAGCTTGCTCCATGGGCAACACTTGTTCTTTATGGATCTGTCTGATGCTGCTTGCGTGACCCTTCAGTGCATTCCCCAGAGCTCCACGGGGCTGAGGAGAAGATGAAGAGAATGAGAGAGGTGACAGAGAAGAAATCCAGATACGTTAAGAAATAGGGACTGACACTATGACGATATTAGGTTTAGTATCACACCTTGATATTGATAAATAACATGAATTATATCTACACTAATGCTCTGTTCCTTAAAACAGCAGAGTCTTTGTTGCCAAGCAGAGTTGTTTTAGTTTTTTAATTCTATCCACACCAAACTGTAATGCATGTCACTGTCAACTGTTGTGTTTTAAGAGAATAAAAATACCTGAAAGCTAAGTAAATAGTAAGTTTCCGTTGTAAATGCCTACAACTGGTTTACAATACTGTGCAAGACTCTCTTTGGTGTAATTTTATTCATGCACAATATTAGAAATTACTAGTCACCTCCTTGTATCTACACTTTTGGTCCATTTTATCAGCTCCACTTGCACAGAGCAGGTATTATTTGGGTGGTGGATCATTCTCAGCACAGCAGTGAAACTGACACGGTGGTGTGTATTAGTGTGTGTTGTGTTGATATGAGTGGATCAGACACAGCAGTGCTGATGGAGTTTTTGAACACTGTGTCCACTCACTGTCCACTCTTTCAGACACTGCTACTTTGTTGGTCCAACTTGTAGATGTAAAGTCAGAGGTAGTATCTCATCTGCTGCTGCACACTTTGTGTTTGTTATCCTATACTCCTTTATCAGTGGTCACAGGATGCTGCCCACAGGAAACTGTGGCTGGATATTTCTGGTAGAAGGACTAGTCCCAATCCAGCTGAGGTATTTAGGAACTCCAGCAGCACTGCTGCGTCTGATCCACTCACACCAGCGCAACACACACTAACACACCACCACCACTTCAGTGTCACTGCATGGCTGAGAAAGATCCACCACCCAAATAATACCTGCTCTGTGGAGGTCCTGGCCATTGAAGAACAGAGTGAAAGGGGGCTCACAAAGTATTCAGAAAAACAGATGGAGATGATTTAGTTTACTGAATTGCAGCCACATAAACAAATTAAATTGGCCAAGCTAACTTAAAAAAGTTAAAAAAAAACTTATCAAATCTCTCAAAAACTAAATGCTCACACTAGATTTAGCTTTCATGCCATTCAAATAAATGCACGAGACATGAGCATAAGGGTTCATGTCCTGGTGCATGTTGTTTGTGCTTGCTCCAGCACTTTAAAAAACCCTCAGTCTACTCCGTTCACACGTTACAAAAGTTTCCTGAGTTGTCTATGTGTGTGTGTGTGTGTGTGTGTGTGTGTCTCTGTGGGTCACTGCTGTGAAAGGGGGTTTTTGTTTGACTCTACAGATGGAGAAAGTCCCAAAAACGTTCCAGATGTTCAAACTGCTATATTTTAACTTCCGAAAAACACACAGCTTGCTTTTGATAAGAAAGACTTATTTAAATTTCTTCCTATTTGAATCTATTATAGAAAGCACTAGGGATGTACAGTCAAGCAGATTTTTGCTTCAAATACTTGTTTGGCACCAAGTGCATTGGTGCTGTATTTTGAATGCTGTTGCTACATTATTATGCATGACTTATTGTGCTAAGCAGTCAGTTTCCTTTAACTTACGATATTATTTAAATATTACGCTGTGAAGTGGTCAGTTACGCTGACCACTTCACACTACAGGACTTTTTTAATTGTAAATTGTAAAAAACGCCTTGAAAATATTGGAAGGCCTTTACAACGGATTACTCCGGAGCTAGATCAGAAGTCTAGAGTCGTTTCTCCTCTCACACTACCAGATCATCTACACCATCAATTGAAATCTTAACCTGAAATTCAAACTAAAAACAGTGTGTTTACTCAGCTTAAAACAAAGATAAGTTATTCAGAGCAAATATATGAGTATGGGTGCATTTTAGATACTTTAAATACAGGCAATTGTTTTTTCAAAATTCAACGTTTGGAGTCGGAAGTTACTTACATATATCTACTGCTATAGCCAGTCTAGTATTAGTAAAAATGTAATTTTGCTCACCAGATGGTCGGCCTGGGCCTCCAGTTCATTCGCAAAAGACAGAAGATCCACAACAGTCACTCCTTTATTTACCTGCCAAATTAAACACATGCACATAAACACAGATGAAAGAACTAAACAGTAATCAGTAAGTGCTTGATGTTGATGTCCCCAGAGAGAGAGAGCGAGAGAGAGAGAGAGAGAGAGATGTGACAACTGAGTGTGTATGAGAGTTTGTTTATATGTGTGTAGCTGTGTATTTACATCTGGATCAGAGAAAAACATAAAATTTTTGATCTACTAAGGAAATCTGGCTGGTCCCCATGAAGAAAAATATATTTTTTTTCACAAAGGTGTCTACTTTATTTAACAAAGTGAAAGAGTCAACAAAAGTTCCTTAAGCTTACTGAGATTAGGGTTCAAGTTAGGCACAGATCTGTGTTTAATAAGCTATAGTAGTACAGATGCCAAAGAAAAGACATAAAGACAGTAATGTGTACTTGTGTGAGTGACAAATGATAAATGGATTAAGAATTAAATCATGTTCATGCTATTTAGTCAGTTTGCATGAATAAATCTCTGCATAACTGCATTAACTCAGGGCTGATATGTCTATATAGGCAAACTAGGTAACTGCCAACAGCAGCACTTAAGCAAGGGTGGCAAAATGTGCCTAATAATTCTGTCACTTATGAGAAACTTGATTCAAGAGAATGGCATTTTTCACTCTGGATAAGAGCATCTGCTAAATGCTGTAAATGTTGTACCGTGTCAAGTTTACAGGAATCTTAAATCTGGCTTGTTTTCACACTCAACCCTTTTCCTTTTAATTACTGTAAAATAACCAGGTAAAAGTGCATGTGGCTTTAGATCACTTGATGCGTGTGTGAAGTTGTACATGTGGTGCATTACCTCTGAAAGGTAAGCCTGGTAGTTGATTTCTCCAAGGCCTGTATTAGCAAAGTTAATGAGGTTGTCTTTGCCCTCTTGCTCTAGTAGTATTATTCCTTGCAGGTCCACTTTCACTCCACCAAATATATTAGCCAGCTCCTGATTATACTGTAAAACACACAACACACACACACACACACACACACACACACACACACACACACACACAAACAGGTTATATTCTGTTTAGCGTATCTTGTCAAATCCAAAGGAGTCAAACACCTCTTTAACATTAGGCATCTGTTGTCTTAACTTTTATACTAACAGACATGAAACTCACCACTGTTGCATTGATAAACCTAATGAAGTTGAACTTGTTCTCCAGTTGTAATGCAGCATATATGCCGCTATTCTCATAACAATCCCTGAGAAAAAAGCACAGAAATAATGTCTTATTCTAAACCATACAGAAGTATAGCCCTCTGGTGGACAAACACTGTAGTCCATTTTTGGGAGAGAATAAAACCATTAGTCATTTGGATGAACAGATGCATTGTGCAAAACGTCTTAGGTAAGAAATTTGTAAACTATATCTCAGTCAGTAAAAATAAAATGTAACAGAATAATTACAAACAAACAAGAAATACAGAAAATGTAAGGATAATTCTTGTTTTTTTTAAGGTATGAACTTCTGTAAACTTTAGAAGAATACAGTTAGAAGAACACAGATTTGGCTCCTGACTTTTGTACTCCAGCCACTGCATAATGAAGTAATGATTAGCTGAGCTGGGTATTGCATAGTAACTGTAAATCCTGGAGGTTCTCAAGGAGAAGTCTGTAAATAGTGATGCTAAGACAATCCATCCATCCATCCATCATCTAAACCGCTTATCCTTCTGGGTCGCGGTGGGGTGCTGGAGCCTATCCCAGCTGTCATCGGGCGGAAGGCAGGATACACCCTGGACAGGTCGCCAGTCCATCGCAGGGCAGACAAACAGACATATACATCCACACACACTCACACCTAGGGGCAATTTAGCACGTCCAATTGACCTGACTGCATGTTTTTGGACTGTGGGAGGAAACCGGAGTACCCGGAGGAAACCCACGCAGACACGGGGTGCTAAGACAATCATGTACATAAAATCATATTGTATTGTTTATTAATTTATTTGTATTAATTCTAATGCCAGAAGTTTTTAAAACAGATAAACGCCTACTAGTCGATAAACTGCTGTACATATTTTCTTAAATGCCCAACACTATTAGAGTGCTGCTGTGTACATACATAAGTAGATGCAAAAAGGACAGACGCACAAACAAACACAAACACAAATGTGCACACACCTGTACAGGCTGCCAATGGTAAGTTCAAGGTTGGGGTCTTGAAACAGCAATCCAGGGAGAAAGTTCTTTTTACCTGGATGGACCAAGTATGGTGTGTCTATCACCTACACAAAAAATGCAGCAGCATTCGTGAACACACCCTGTTATAAATCTGCAATAAAGCACACAAATTTAAGGCCTCTGACTTTGACTACGTTAGAGCTGAAGCATGTAAACCCTGTGTTTTGCCTAACTGAGACACAAATGTGTGTGAAAACAAAAATCAGATCTTTTAAAATCAGATCTGAGCCACTTTCTTATATGCTCCTAGGTCAGAGACATTAGGGCTTTGATTGGAACACTGGCCCAAACTATGACCCGAGAACATTCTGCCCAAATCCAATCTGACCCCTAGCACCAACTTTAGAATCCGAGTGCACAAAATTCTGTCCAAACCTGATCTGAACCTGAGCGCTGCCAAATGTAAACAGAATAAAATTCCACATTCTTAACAATAGTGCCTGTTATGTAAGCAACAGTTACAGCTGTCACTGGATCAGAAAGTATGTTTAAATTCCACTTCAATAAAATAATTTATGAATTAGTCCCTTCAAATAACCAGTGTCTGCAGCATGTTGGCAGAGGCTTTTGGATTGGATTTTATATAATGTTCTTGACAGCCTTGAGGCTTAACATTTAGCATTAGCAAGAAAACAAGGCTAATTATTTTGCCTTTTTAGTTATTGCAGCCTGAACAGAGAGATGACACTGCTAACTGGTAATTCTATATTCAATGCTTATGTCTACTTTTACCTGATAAAAACTTGTGACAGATGACTACAAACATTTTTAATCCTGTGATAGATAAAACTGACAGGCTAATAAAGGCAACATCAATTAATGATAAGAAGTCCTATGCCTGTCAGAGTTTGTGCCTGCTGTAAAAATACTGTGAGGAAAACTGCCTAGGTCATTCACATCATGTTATCTTGTCCTTGTTTAGTGGAAATACCTTATACAGCTGTCTGTTGGCCAGAGGCTCACACACAAGCTTCTCCATGTTGCCTCCAGCAACAAACGTAGTGACTACAACTCCCATCAAAATCCAGGAGAAGATGAAGCTGAACCCGACACCTCTTGAGATGTCAGAAAAACAAGACACAATGTGGGGGGATGTATGTGGCACAATTTGGCAGCAGCATATAAAAAAACAGTATATAAAAAAATAGGGTATTCATGCTACAATATTCATGTTGATTATTTGTAAAAAATGTTTTCTACCACAAATATGTACCAGTCAGTCTCAGCCATTCACAGCATCTATAATAGTTTGCAGTAACCCGTGTAGTTATCATCATATAATAATGCCAGTCTGTCCAGCCTTCTTGGTTTGTTTAAGTTGGTTTGTGGAACTCAGCCAGCATCCATGCAGCTTAGCCAATTAGCAAAGACCTTGGCTTCACTGATTTGGCCACTGTGAATTGTAAACCAGTGGTTACAGTGCTACTTACGCCATGAGGAGATTGCCGCCAGTGTTTGACAGGCAGCCTCGTGTGGTGGGGGTGGCGTTCTTATCATAGCCACATGATCCACACATCAATCCCAGGAAGTTGAAGGCCAGGATCAGCACCAGCATACAGCACACCACAACACAAGCGATCCATCTACAAAAAGGAGAGAAACCCAAATTGGATCTTATGGAGACAAGCGGAGAAAATGGTTTTTGGCATCTGCACTTTCAATATACACCACAAATGTGTTTGTCAGTAGGTAACATTTAAAATTAATGCTTTTATACAGTCTTGTGCAAAGAAAAAGGAAAAAAATGTGCCCTGTTTCTGTCATTTCTGTAACCAAGAACAATGAAAAGTGCAGATACACACCTGTTGACAGACAAGGTCAATCAAACGTAAGCATAATCAACTATGTAACTATGTAATTAATTCTATAATTGTAGGTTTAAACATTTAAACAGTGCAGCAAAATAACACTAATAACTTCTAAAAATTCCACTGCAGTAGTAAATACGCTGTCTATGCAAACAGAATATAATAGAACATATGATTGTTTGAAGGCTTCAGTATGTTTAGAAGGTAAATGGCCTATGTAGTCCGTTCAGGTTATAAAATGGATACTTCATGTGCAATGATGGCTTCTTTTAAGCCATTTCTGGTCTTTACTTTATGGCTTCAGTGTGACTGTCAGTGGTCTTGTTACCTGTAGAAATCAAACTGGTCTATCTGAGGATAGTATGCCTCAATGTTCTTCTGTCCTTCTGTGAGGAACTTGGTGAAGTTCTCTAGTGCTGGTTCCACCGGGAACATCTTAGTGAAGCCAACAATCTCTGCACCTGACTTATCCAACAAAGCTTTCACCCCTTAACCACAGAAAGAGGAAAGGAGAGGTGTTTTAGTTAGCATGTGTGTGGTGTATGGAGACAAGATGTTAGCATCAAATTTACTTCACAGAGAAAGAGGGGAATGAAAGTTAAGTACCAAAAAAACACTAATAAAATTTAATAAATTAAAAAAGTACTAAAACATCTAGTCAGATGTAGCACAAATTATCTGCAAAACTTACTTGGCAGGGCTGCAGTTCACCCAAGGGTAATACAGAAAGAAAAGAAAATGATACATTATTTTGTATAGTAAATATAAAATGTGATCTTAGTATATAATGCCAGTTTACTATACTCAGAAAATCCAACGTGTATGCTTAGAATCGGTCGATTTTGGAATATGGTGTTGGTCCTACAATGTGAAGCACGAAGGGAGGAGCTACTCCTACTTCCATTAATGAAGAATAAATTCTTGTAGATAATTGGATGGTTGGGAAAAAAACTCACTTGACACAACGCCTCTTGTCTGTTCGCTCACCATCCTAGGAGTGTCATTAAAAGCAGAGTAACCCTAAACAGAAAGCAGAAAGAGGTCAACAAGAACACAAATGAGAAGAGAGATAATTAACAGTAAAACACTGCTGCACGGTGTTTAAGGAAATGGATGTAAAAAATAAGAGACCAAGTTATGCATCTGAATTATTAATATTTAAATAAATGTATTTGATCCAAATGCAATTATACGTGTTTACAGTTAATACAAATGTTCATTTTAAACTATCAAATTCAATTCAAGTATTAATTTCAATAATCACAATTCACACACATTATTAAATATATTCAAATTCATTAGTAATTTCATTTCAGCTCTTGAGGGAAAAATGTCAATCATACCTTCTGTACGATGTAGCTGAGGTCAGTCCTCATCACGGTTTCTAGATTTGTCAGTTGGGGGCTTACATCAGGGAGCTGCAGCATAACACACAGTTCAGAAATCAGGCTTCAATCACAGACAAAGGAGCTGAACGAAAAGCATAAAAGTAACGAGCATTAAGGAGTTGGTCTGACTCTCTAACTTACCCAGAGGCCCTCTTATCTTGCCTATGCATGTGTATTTGTATATCTATGTGCATAAAGTGAGGGGAAACAAGAATTCAGACACTTATTTTTTTTATTTAATACACTTCCAGTGCATATGTCCACAATGTTTTTTGACTTTGTAGTTGCAAAAACACTGTAAAACTTCTATAAGCAAAAAGGTATACATTCATAATGCATTCATAAGCATAAACAAGCATCTGTTTAAAAAGTGATATTGATAGGGGGAAAAAAGGATTCGGATGCCGCAATTATGGCTTAGTGATGTCAACGCTAAGAAGAAATTAGCTTTTTGTAGTATTGTGGTTCAATTTTGGCCCATTCCTTTTGGCAAACTGTCTTCAATTCCCAAAGCTTATGAGAGAACTTCTGATGGACTCGCAGTTTCAAGATCCTCCATACATTTTCTAAGAGATTCAAGTCATGAAATCTTTGCTGAGCTGTTTTGGTTCTCTGTTTTCTGGTCATTGTTTTGTTGATACATCCGTCTTCTCCCCAGGTTCTTAGATTAAATTCAACTCTCTTCTAATAAGTCCTGGGACATCATTCTATTCATTTTTCATTTGATGACGTGTCGTATCTCAGTGATGTTTGCAGAGAAGCAGTTCCATATTTTGATGCTCCCACCTCCGTACTTCACTGTGTATATGTCGTCTCTGAGAAACTTAATATACATCAATCATTAAAACACCATTTCTCAGCTCCACTCATCATATAGGAGCACTTTGTAGTCCATCTGTTTCTCTGTATACTTTGTTAGCCCCTTTTACTCTGTTCTTCAGTGGTCAGGACCCCCACAGAGCAGGTGTTATTTGGGTGGTGGATTATTCTTAGCACTGCAGTGACGCTGATGAGGTGGTGGTGTGTCTTGTTTGTTGTGCTGGTATGAGTGGATCAGACACAGCAGTGCTGCTGGAGTTTTTAAACACTTCAGAGTCACTGCTGGACTGAGAATAGTCCACCAATCAAAAATTCTTGTTTCCCTACCAATTTTGTTTTTTAAACATATTTTTCGCTTACATACTTTTTTGTGAAAAGTCAAAATACAGGTATGTGTATAATGTAAAGTGGACATATGCACTAGACGTATATTAAATTACAAGAACAAATGTGTGAAGTCTTGATTCCACTCTGTATGTGTGTATCTACTCTGTATGTGCTTTTAGCTGGATGAATGTGTGTGTCTGCGTATGCGTGAGCATTACCCCATTAAAGTTGGCACTGATAGCAAGCTGGCTGAGCGTGCCTCTAACGTTGTTGCACGTGTGTGAGACATCTCCGTTGCTGCAGGCTGGATCGTTGAGAGTGTTTGAGAGTGAAGCACGCTCGGACTGCAGGGACCTCTGCAGCTTCCCTGTCCCGTCTTGCAGGGTCTCCAAAGACGTACTTACACTTTCTAGAGCCTCCTTAGTCTCCCGCATTGCTAAACACACATACACACAGGTACAATAACACATCAAAATCATGTGGGCATACAAATGCAAACACACACAGTACCCTTCAATTAATTTTGAGTCATAACAACCATTTCAGGTTATTCTTTTTTCAGTGTCAAGAAAAAAAAAACAAATAAACAAAAAACACATCATTCACAGAAAATTACAGAGATGCCTCAAGAGCTATTAAAATAATACAACTTTTTCAGCATTTAGTGTGTCGACCCATTGTCTTTATTACAGCTTCCATTTTTTTGGGAGACTTGCTTTAAGTTGTACTATAAAGAAAATCTGCAGGGACAATTTTCTATACCTCTAAAGTTCAGTTTTACAAGTTGGTTGCATTTTCTCCTTCTTACACACATTTAATAATGTAAAGTTCTGAGCTCTGGGATAGTCAGTTGATTGTTCTGAGAACACCAGCAGCTTCTTTGTTCGATTTGCAAACTGTCCTTTTTGCCATCTGGACAGCTACAGACTGATAGCGTTTAGTCGTTTGACAGAAACACCTGTGGATTTTTACAGATATGAAGCAAGAGTGGAGCTTGATTTTTTGCAATTTAGTACTGTTTATCTGATGGTGACAGTTTTAGTGATCTACCAGATCCTTCACGGTTGCATTTTCTTTGTATCTTTCAATATTTTTTTTAATGCCAGTTGTGGAAACTTTTTTCCATGTTTTTCTTTGACATTTCTGTGTTTCTTCTTTGACTTTTCCCTTCCTTACGCAACTGGAATATCTTATTGATCTTAAAAGGAATTACTTGGAAATAAAATAAAATAAAGGGTGGTCTCTGACTGTTGCAGTACAGTACATGTGTAAGAATAAAAACTAGTGGTATATATCTTTGATTTTACAATGTTACGATCTGACTACAATTCTAATCAAATCAAATTTCACCATTATTTTGGTACAATTCAAAATGATTTCTTATTAACATAATACAGACAACAAAAATAACATACATCTCATATTAGCTATAAAGGCATTAACACATGAAGGTCTGATTTTTAAACAACCTTTACTCGACTCACACACAGCTTTAATATAATAAGGGTATGTATGGAGAAACACACGACCTCAAACAAACATGCACATACACAACTGGATGTTGGGGCTGTGTTGATTCTCTGGCTCACTACATTATCTCTTGCGTACACAGTCTTCCTGCTTTTACTATTTTGGAAACCTGCTTCTCAGTTGGACCATGGCTGTGTGGATATTTAAATCCTGCAGGGTTTTCGCAGGGGATTTGGCAGCAGTATTGCTGGCTGAGTTATCTCTCATGCGCGTTGAGTTTAATGAAAGACCTGCACATTTATCCCACAAGCTCACTTATGTAACCCGGCAGAGATATCAGCTTGTTTCAATGTTGCTGTGCCATTATTAGATTAGAGCCTGTGAGGGAGCATCTCTCTTTTTTAAATAACCTACCAGGCGTTCTGGGTCCAAAACCCACAATATGCGTAAAAGTACAGTTAAAGGAATCAGTGTTAAGCTCACTAGGTCCTCACGTACTTTAAATGATACATTTTGTATTTATTGTAATAGGATAAGGCAACATGTGCTTTGGAACAATATATGTGGTAAAATGTGGCATACAAATAAAACTGAATGGAATATGTGGTAGTAGATTTGTCATTATGACCTCATGATGACATCAGTTTGGCTTGTTTACTAGCTGACACCACACTGACTGTACGAAACCGCTTTGTTCTATCATCAGAATAGTTTATATGGTGTTATACAACAGTTAGTTCAAGCCACGCAAGCTGACTGGTCACGGGTTATTCACAAACACTGTATCACTCCGCTGAGATGCCATTGCTAAGCAACGACTTTGATAGGAGACGCTCAAGCCATTTGAATGTTTTTACTTCTTACTTTGCGCACAAACAGAAATGGATACTTTTAAGATCACATTTGACCCACAGCCGATTTGGTCAGACTCTGAAGATGAGACTACACTAAATTCCCAAACTGTAAGTTGGTCTGTGTAAGGAGTTGGAGAACGAACTGCTGGCTGTGCAGCGAGTGAGCGGAGTACGTTACTCTGACGTAGCAACAAGCTGCTTGTTAAGGAACTATAATTTGGCGGAAGGAATCTAACATTAAAACATATTAAATGCCACGTTCACGGCCCAATTTATTTATTTCTTACTTTATTTAACTGTTGTATAAAAGCAGTAGAACACTCGAGGTTGTGTGTTATCGCTATAGCTTTTGGAGATGGTTAGTGACCATGTATGACCATATCAGATGTATAATACGAGCATTAAAGCAATCTGATCACAGTATGTGGATTGGAGCGGCAGACATTTCCACTCCTCGCTCAAAAATTTCTGTAATCACTCCAGATTTTCTTCTTCCCGCTCCTCGCTCGCTCAATATGATTATTCTTATATTTATTTTATGTCTCAAAAGGAGAGAGACACCACACACTTTATTCCAAGAATCATATAATTGATGTTATTAAACGAAAAACTAGTTAAGCATGCTGAGCAAGAAAAAACACAGATGCTCCAATTTTCTGAAATCTTTTTTAACTAACTAGTTTTGACCTTAACTAGTAAGTTGATATGTATACTAGAAGCGTATTTTGCTCACTCTAAAGGAAAAACCATAAGCTCTGCTTGACTATGCTTGACAGCAAATGCCGAGAGAAACTAATGTAGTAAATGTGCGCAATATCCTTCCTTCAGTCACGAAATCCAGTCACTGGAGACGCACTGGAGACACACGGAAACACAAGGTGTAAACTTTCGGGCATGGTACTGATTCAACCATGAAGCGCATCACTGACAATAACAACAAACACAAACTACAATAAAGAAACAACGACACACCAACAGCTGCATCACAACATGAATATGTTCGTAACATCAGCACAGTGATCACCAAAAACACGACAAATGCACTTCACTATCACAGACACGAGTAACAGAATGATGAGCACATGCTCTATGAGCACAGGTGGGTGCTTGATCCATTACCTTTAATTGCACCTTCCACTTTGACTTTAGCACAAAATCACGCATTTTCACAGAGAGAGAGAGAGAGAGAGAGAGTGAGAGAGAGAGAGAGAGAGAGAGAGAGAGAGAGATGAGAGCGAGAGAGGGAGAGAAGGGTGCAAAGCATTTAATGCCACACATCAGTATATGTGTACATGTCTGTATGTCTGTATAAATGATTAATACAATGTAATATAATGTTCCTTGTTAAATTGCATCTGTTTGTAAAGTGTATGTACATGTTTTAGTGTGTGTGCACATCCTCATTAGAACAGAAAACTGGGTAACAGCTTACTTGAACCCTGCTACATAAAATTGACGTCATGCCATAAACATGTAATATACTGTCTTGACAGGTTATATACAGACCGACAGTTAATTGTCATAACAGATGTCATAATGTTTGATGTTGTGACGACTAATGAGTGCATAGCAAAAATCAGCATGTGATATAAGCTGTCTTGATATAAAACAATATGGCATCAGTCATGACGATGACTGTTAATGGTAACATGACACTGTTATATTACTGAACAAAATCATGACATGTTTATGGAATGGATATTTCAATGTTCTGAAGCAGCATTCTAGTGTTACTGAAAACTGTTGAGTAAAATGCTGTTAACCTTTACTTTACAAGCCAGCAGCTACTTCTACTTTGGAATCTACTCATCTCTGGTGATTAAATTGTTTCTTAATACTGCTTAAAATAGATTTTTATTTTGTTTGTTTCACATGCTACCATTTGAAACAAGAAAATGAATGAAGCACAAGAATATGAATATACTTTATCTTTTATGGTTACTCGAACCAGTGATCTTAACCCCATTCTAAAAGTGCACAGAAAACACAGTTGTGCACAGAAAGCTCCAATTCCACATGCTCATACATTTTACTGTGTCCGATGTGGGAATGCATGCAGCCCAGGTTAAAAGGTATAAAACCATAGTCTCTAAATGTATTGCTGGGGAAACATTAGATATAATTGTGTTACTGTAATGACATAAAATGATACAATTCAGATGCCAATTTGTGAATGTGTGTCCCTGTTAGTATGGTGAATTTCCAAAAACCCTGACCTTTATAACAGACCTCACAGACCTACTTTGCATGCATTTATTTGAAATGGAGCTGTACTTTGATAAAAGAGCCTGAACATGTCTTTAGGTTTAGGTTTTGGGTAATTTGTAACAAACAGTTGAGTCCAGAATCACAGAATTAATATGTATTTGACAGTACCTCCTGTCATGCGTAGGGCGTTGTCTAAAGCAGGCACCACTTCTTTCTCCAGCTGGTTGTGTATTCGGCCACCCAGTAAAGGCCCAATGTCTGATGACATTGACAGTTACATGACAAAAACACAGTTACATAACAGACAAAGACTGTAAAGACTTAGATGTCAGTAAGAGAGCGAGAGAAACTACTTACTGTCTAAATCTGAGAGTACTTTATTCTTGGCTGTTGTGTACTGTGCAGTCAGGTAATCTATTTGCTGTAAATATAATCAACAACAGCAAACAAAGAGAATAGCATCAGATTAGTAGTCACTGTGTGCAATTCGATCTTATGAAGGTCAGTAAGTTTAAGTGCTATACATGCAACCATGGGTGCCAAGAGATTTGAGCCAATATGGGGAAGGGGCTGCCTATTGGACTTACCGGGTGTCCCAGCTCCCAAAATTATTTTTTTGGGTCATTTGTGTAGCTCAAGTTCAGCAATTTTAACAGCATTCTTTTTCATCAGCCTGTGAGCCATGCAGCTTTACTTGAATAAACAGCATCATTTTTGGTTTACTTTGCATCTTCCCTCATTATTTACTGTCTTGGCTGTGAAAGGGATTTTAAGCATTGTCGGCTTTAGGGATGGCTACAGCAACCAGAAAAGCATAGTTAATGCTGTACTGCAGCCTCAAGCTCCAAATGAAATAATTCAAAATATGTTTCAAACAACTTTGGATACTTGCATACGCAAAATAGCACAGGTTTTTCCAGCCACTTGTGGCCGATGCAGCCACTGATGCTTTATATGCATTTTAGACTGCTACATGCTATTTCACCCTCTATTTTTGCCCCACCCTAACCAAGACTATATGTTGAGATGTCAGGAGTGAGGGAACCCTATTTTTTTCATGACTGCCTCTGACATGGAAGTAATTATATGTTGTTCTCAGCACTGAAATCTTGAAAATGTGATTAAAAATAATAGCTTTACTCTTTCTGTGTCAGTGGTTTAATAAAGTCAATTAATTTACTTCCTCTACTGTTTCTAATACTTTAGCCCAAATTTTAGGTTTGGGGGCCAACAACCCAATACCCTCCCACAGTGCCTATGCACGCAACACTATGTCTTTGTAACTGTGTGCGTGTGTCTTTTTACCGCTGGTGTATAATTGGCGAATGATTTCAAGTCTCTTATGTTCGTGCTGACAAGTCTTCTGGTGCTTTTGATCCGGGTGGTGATATTATGGTTCGCTGTGTAGGCAACTAGCACACCCACTCTGCAACACACACAACAACAGATAAAAAATGGCAAGCAGTTTATACATATGGTACGTATCATTGCTGTCCAAAAAAGTGTATCTGCAAAATGGTAATTTCACAGAAAAAGGCATAAATCTTTTAACTTTTAATGCAAGTTTATGTAAAGAGGTTTTATTTCAAGTGATTCTGGAGCATTTCTATTGGTCCATCCATCAATACATGTTCATACAATATAAATGACAGCTGTTCAAATGGTGTAGAAAAAATCAACAAAAATATTTGTTTATAGCGGCGATATGCAATATATACAGTTATTCTGTTAATACACAGGGTTATGACAGAGAGGTTATGCAGTAACTGACTTTGACCACAGGGAGGCACTAATTCAACTTCTTTAACCCTCCTAGGTCCCCAAATTATGTATGCATCATGAAACCTTCTGTTTATATTTTCTGGTATTATTTCTCTGTTGTAGCTCACTGAAAAAAGCATAAGTTCTGTTGAAAATGCAGATTCTAAACTTCAAAGTAAGACCACATTTGTGTTTGTAAGTAGAAGAGGTATTTGTTCAAATTTGATTGTTATTTTTGTGGTGTGTATAGTTTATGGGAAAACCATTGTGTACATTTTTGACGTTTTATCATTTCTTGACATCAGAGCAAAACGGAAAAAGTCACAAGTGTAGCCTCTAACTTGCAAATAAAGAATAAATGAAAATACAATTATGTACATAACTGTAAGTAATTATATAGTCATGTACTTGAACAGGGAGAGATACATAGTTAATGTAAGTCAAATGTATGGCAAAGTATACAATAATAACACATTTAAAAATGTTCCATTTTAGATAATTTATGCACTATGTAGTATGTGTTTCAGTTGTACCATGGACATTTCCCACTCAGTCCACTATATGGAAAACACTACGCACTGAAGAGCGAACGAGTTAACAAGTGAACCACTTCAAACAGATCATGGGCCTCCACCCATGGCTGTAGCTAGCTATGAGGACACCGAGGTCTGAATCTTAGATGTTTTGAATGGGTTGTTTCTCCATTCAGGAGATTTAATGGGGAAACAGTGCCATTCTGATGATGTGGTAGCCTACTCAGGGGCACAGCCCATGGGTAGGCCTGGGATTGATCACAGAACTTCCCAATCTAATGAGGATGGAATATTTATTAAACTGCAGCCTTCCAGTCACTTCTTTGCCATCTGCCATTGCCTCAAGCCTTCAGTTTGTTAACAGCACATCAGCCATTTTTGTAACTAGCATGAGGACACAGAGGTCCTGGGCAGATTCAGAAGAATTTTCAGCAGATCAGCAGGGACAGGTTCTCAGTTTATCTCAGAACAGCTGTGCTTTGGCCACAGATTAACCACCTGCTATGTTTATCTCTGTACAAGACGCGTTACGTTACTCAGAGTGACCATGATGTCCTAAGGTGTTTAGGTTTGCAGCAAAATCCAACAAAGCTATGATAAACATGTGAGAGTTTAGGATTGAGACCAACAGATAAGGCTTGTAAAATGCAAACCTCATAATTCATTTTTATTTGGACCACTCATAAAACAGCCTTTAGTCTGTTTCCAGTAGGTGCACAGCCTAGGCCATAAGCTCCATAGATAGCTATATTAGCGATTTCATGAGAAATTAATGGTAGTTCAAAGTTGCTGTATTGTGTTAACTACTTGTAACATACTACAAAGAGCATGAGAATGTTCACTGTAAACTAGCACATTGATGGCACAGTATCATGTACCATAATAAGCATTCGGTACATTTGAATGCTTAATGCTTATATTACATAAGTGATTAAATATATCAAAGAGTGATATAGAGAGTGCTTTTTATAACACACTTTTAATATATGCTTTTTCACTAATGAGTGAGGACTGATAAGAGAAAAGGGAAGAAGAGAGAAAAAGAGACAAGCAGTTTATGGGTAGTAATAACATTTTATGGAAGAAAAACATAAAGGAGAAAGTGACAGTTGGTCTAATAGACATACTCAGTTTATTGACTGTGTTAGTATAGTGAGTACGTAATATAAGTCAATTTTCTGCTAAATGGACCTCACTAAAACTTTTAACCCTGCCTTTACACTGTTTGTATCTGGGACCTTTGATTGAAAGCAGATCTACTTCTTTTCGAATTGTTAGAGCAAGTTTATGAACAGTTTAACAGGCCAACAACAATATCCCACATACACTGCAAAAAATAAATCTTAACAAGTGAAATCATCTTAAATCTAGTCAAAATACTTAATGTTTCTCATTTTAAGACTAATGTAAAAACTGAAGAGTTGCAGAACTGATTACTGTAACTGTACTGAGATTTTCTTTAACTGTACTGAGATTTTCTTTCTTTCTTTCAAGTATTTATTGTTATTATTGTTATATTGTTATTATATCACTTGCCAAGAACTAGTTTATTCGCACTGTACACTTTTTCCATTGTCTGAGTGGCTAAGATCTCTCTTGTTCTCTCCCTGGCACTCCGACCTTTAAGGATATTAAAAAAGCAGGAAATATCATGTAAGAAAAGAAACCAAAGTTGCTAAAAAAAGATATTAGAAAAAAAAAGTTGTGAAAAGGCACAGCTGCAGAAGAGTCAGTCTCCCAATCCAAACACATTCTGTCTCAACCAGTGAAAGTCACAAACAAGCAGACACACACAGACAGACACATGCACACAGCATGCAGATAGGGCCCATGGTTGTGTAGCCTTCACAAACGCTCATTGTGGTCTGAGAAGCGGCTGTCAGCACCGTCCAGGAAAGAAAAAAGAGAAAGGAGAGGGATGGAGGGCAGAGAACTTAAAGTGGGGAATTTCTCTCAGGACAAACTCAGGGCTATCAATGTCACATAACTGCCGTGCGCGCAAACACACACACACACACAAAAGAGGAAAGAAAATCATGCTTTTGTGAGTTCTGCAAGTCACAACTCTGTAACTGTGTGTGTGTGTGTGTGTGTGTGTGTGTGTGTGTGTGTTGTGTGTCACTCTAAACCACGGCAGGTGTGCTCTCCTCTCTGGGCCTTTCTGCTAATGATAATGTTCCATTTGATTACACACTGAGTTACACATCCTTAATTGAGATGTTTGAAGCTTTTCCTCCATTTTTTGAACCATGATTAGAAACCTGCAGAACAATAGGCAGGAACTTGCAGACCAAGTTAAAAAAGCACTAACGAATAGCACAGTATTAGAAAACACTGAACTGTAGGGGTCCGATTTTTGTGATCAGAATCAAATGGAAAATTAAGGAACAAGATCAGGATGCTGGCATGTGCAGGTAGTACCTGGTGAGCAGCAGCGCAAATATAAGAAAAAGGTTTTATATATATATATATATATATATATATGTATATATATATATATATATATATATATATATATATATATATATACACACACAAACAGTACATGTGCACTCATGTCCTTGTCTTAATGTTTATGCACCAAGAAGCAGCCTGAACATGTTTCGTTATATGTTTCGTTATGTACCACAATATTTATACACACACACACACACACACACACACACACACATATATTTCCCTTTCTCTGTATCTCACTCATATAGACACAATCACTGTACCCTAACTGCTCTAGACAGGATTAGATTACACTGCAGTTCAGCAGTTCAGTAGCACAGATTGTGTTTATCACGCAAAGACAAGGACAGAGAGAGACACACAGAGAAGACAGAAGAGTAGGACAAGATGGACACTGCACAGAGAAAGAGGCAGAAACAGAAAAATAACAAATGAAATATGGAGAGACAGTGAGAGGGGGCAGAAATAGAATGAGAGGGAGGTGGAAGATAGACAGGGGATGATGGGTCGGGGGGGGGGTTATTGCACAGCCCATGACCTCCATTCTATTTCTAGCAGCGAATTAGTGTAATGAACTTTAACTAGAAGCTTCAGCCACACATACACACACATATAGACTCTGTTACATAGGACTGTGCACCCTGAACAATTTACAAACAAAGGATAATTGATTCCTAAGAGCGTTTTAAATGTGTGTGTGTAAAGCTGCTTTTTTGTTCTGTGCAATGCAATAAACAAGGGGAAAAAAACTGTTAAAAGCTCTGTGTGTTATTAGTGTGCGTATGTGTGTGTTATTAGACAACTGCCTATGTTATTATTACAAGCTAGGTTTCCATCCATGTATTGTTATATGTATTTTGGCATACTGCAAAAAACAGACTTCATGGAAAAGGCAAATGATGAACAAAGTCACCAAAATTTTTATAAACATCTGTAAGCTCACTTGAGGTGAACAGACTTTTCTGCCACAAATGTGGTAAATCATATTCTAAATGTATTTGCCAAATAAATAATGTAAATGCAAATAAAAAAGTCATATAACGGATGAGGTGTTCTTGTTTTTGTCCAAGAGAACTATTTTGTTACCAGAGTAGAGAAACAAAGCTGACAGAAGCTCAGTCCGTTGCACATACTGTTCTTAAAAACATTTTCCTTTTTCACTTTAATTTAATTAAACATTACTATTTACAATCCTATACAACTTCAAATTAATACAACTCCAAAACTCCTATAAAGGTGTCACTTCAGGCCAACAAAGTGGTGATCCTGCTATGGGACTGACTATAAAGCCAAACGAGAAAGGAGCTGGAGGCTTTTGTTCACTCAAATTTATTAACACAGCTTTGGATACTAAATATAACCTGGTAAAAGTAAAGGATGGGCTCAAAACTGCACTCATATTTCCTAATGTTTGAGGTAAAGCTGCTTTCACACTACACAATTACTCTTCACAGTTATTGCTATAGCTCCAAATGTTTCAAGTGCAAGGTTGCACAACACGAAAGGTATGTAGGAGTAGAGCTTTATGTAGGTTTCCTGACATAAAGTGATTAGAAGAAAGCTGTTCTGAACCTTTAAACCATCTAAGAGGAACTGCTGACAAGAATAAGATTACAGTATAAAGCTGAAAGAAATAGAACGGCTTTGTGGCTTTAAAGGTGGTGGACGAAAAAGTATTTGTTTATACTTGAGTCTGTCAACTTATTTTCTTAATCTGTTTATGCTTTTAGCTACAGGCTCCTGCATGAACATGTTACTGACTGCAAAATGGTGCAAAAAATAGTGTTGGTCATTTTGAATGAGAGATTTCTTCCCTTTCATGGTTACAGGTTTGGATTTGATTTGTGTTGCACTATATTGGAAGACACTGACTGACATCAAGTGATCCTTTGAACCAATCAGAATTAGGGTAGATTTCTAGCCAGCGGCTCTTTACCACACAAACCAAAATTCTTAAACGACTACCAGTGAGCAAGCTACCTACTAACTGATCTGTCACCTATCTGAGCCACCTAGCCACAATGCCAAACTTTAACAACAGTGTTTGGGTGATAACCAATTGCCTTCTTGCAACAAAAGCTTAAAAAAGATGCAAAAGCCTGCAGCTCTGAGGTTCCACACAGTCCTCATGAGGTAGAGAAATTGAGTTTTTCTAGCTTTTCACTTCCTTTAAAATATTATTTAGGCTTTTTTTTCCAATTCTTTACAATCCTTAAGTCACAAATCTTTAGATTCACTGGAATAGTTTTAAATATTTGAAATTAAGCTGCCAACACTTTTAAGTCATCTGGCAAACTACAGCATGCCAGTAAGACACAATCACTTGTTTTGCTTCTTCATAAAAAGCACACTGATTATACTAAAGCCTACTTAGTGTGTAACAGAACGCTCTTTAACATACAGGTTATGTTAATGCACTGGACTCTGCAGATGTGTGCATTCAGCTTAAATTAACCATTCACTGCTTTTACAGTGTGGCTAGTGTAAGAGACAATATTCACTCTTCATTAAGGATAAAAATCTCCATGAAAAACAGGCAGATTGTACCAATGTCACTTTGTGTATCATTTAGGGATATCATTAAAAATGTGACATCCATATCGGTTCCTGACCAAAACTTTTTCTGATGCCTTCTGTTAACCTACAAACTGAAGGTAGGTGTGTTTTAAAGCAGAAATGAGTGTGAGGAGCTGGAAGTTTGTGTGTTCACTGATTGCAATGGAATGCAGACTAATAAAGAAGCTCTGATAATAACATGTGTACAGAACGTAATTCAGGATTGCTCAAATATGTATTAAGGTCTATTTCGTTCAAACCAATTGGTTGTAAAGGAAACATGCTTTAAGATTGTATGGTTCTTGCACAGTGTTTGGCTTTGTTATCAGGACTGCTGTAGTTTTGGTTGTTCTCAATTAGTTCAATACATAAAATGATGTGTTTTTCAAGAATCATCATATAATTTAAGTAGGGATGTCCCGAACTGGCCCCCTGCCCCCCCGCTCAGATTTGAGTCCTTTAATATGAAGTATCAGCTCCAATGCAATCTTTGCATTTTCAGAAATAATACAACTGTACATTTTCTTCATTTTCAGCTTGTGCGTAATGTAACATTACAAAATGTAACCAGACTGTTACATTTACATTTTTAGCTTAAGTTTTGGCTTACTGTTTAACATGATGCAGTTTTATTGACATCCATAATGATGTGGTTACCAGTCACGTTAATATGCAATAAAATCTTTAACATTTTTGAAAAATAGGTTTTTTGTGGACTTCTTATGTGAAATTGCCATTTTATAGAGTCATGAATTCACAGATTTCATTTTGCTATAATGTGTGCTCAGCTGCTGCTCCTTTCTTTCAGTTCTGAAGACTGAAGTTTGAATACTGTGTCTGCTAACACCAGTTTAAAACCAGAAGCAGCTTGGCACAGCTGGTAAAGCAGAGCGTTTATGTGACAGTTTTCTTCTCAGTTGGTTGGAACTCGCAAGAGAAAAGGACCGCAGGAGTGTATTTGTACATGTGTACATGCACCAAATGTCAGAAAACAGACTAGAATAGTCGAGCGCTTGCATGTTTAGACGGAAGATGGCTGCAGACATTACAAGTTCTCGTTTTCTACCTTGTTAGTAGTTTGTTACTGTCTTGTTACCTTCTAAGAAACACTCCTCACTACTGCAGGTTGTGAATAATGTCCGCTCATGGTGCCTCTGTTACAGTGGGGTAAACAGAGCACAAAACGATACAAAGGACTGGAAATAGATTGGGCTTATATGACCTTATAAAACGTTTCAAGTATCTGCGGGAACCCTGTAACTGAGACAGCCAATCAGCAGTCTAGATTTTGGAACAAGCATGCATACTGGCTTGTGAATACTGATAAGACTGACTGCTTATGTATTGAAATTACTGAATGATATGGAATGTTTTGATACTTGAAGCAATTTGGTCAGCCATTAAGTAAAGTACTGAACTTTAATACTTAGCTCCAAAAACAAGTGCACATTCTGCCTAATGCTGAAAAACAAGCACTGCCTACCACACCTGTGAACTAGGGATGGGTGTGGCTATTTGAATATACAGATATCTGAGCTCATTTCAGTGCTTTTTGGGTACATGAAGAAAATCATGTGTAGTTTGGAGTAAAAAATGAGACAAACTATATTATCGTCATTTTTGATTTATCATGTGATGCAAAACCTCAATGCTGGGCAGCTGATATTGTAACTCACTAAGTGAAAGGATGTCATCAAAGCAGAGCTATAAATGGAAAAAAATCTAACAAAAAGAAGATAAATTTATCATCTTGTGATGGTTATTGTTCCGTGGTATGGATGCATGGTTGGAATTGGCCAAGATCAGAATCGGTTTCAACCACACGATCAGGAATCAGGCAATATATTATATTATTTTGATTTAGGTGTTACAATCTTATGACATAAATAAAATAATAAATGTGAGACAGGTAGGTGTTTGATTTAAATGCAGCTGCTACCCAGACATCAAAATCTCCCAGCATTATTATGGACGACTCATTGTGCTAAGCATCCAGTTGCCATATACTTCAGTGTAGCATGTCATTTGATTTATGTTATTTAAACAGCTGACTGATTTTTTATTTATAAATTTAAAATGTCAGTTTAGGTCACTAAAGACCAAATAATGTTATTTCTGTTGCAACTTTGGCTAATAAAATGCCAAAGTAGTTTGATTCGAATTTGCCTAGTAGTTTTAGTGTGTTCATTCAGCCTGTGCAGTGTGAGCATCAGGTAGCTTAAAAAAGGAAAAAAAAGGCAAAAGCAAAGAAATTGGAATTGCCCACAAAAAAATCATGATCAATGCACTTTCATTCTGTAGGTTACCTAGTAGTGTCAAATCACATACACTTAAAATAATAATCTAAAATTTTTCTTTGTGCTAAAACACTATTTTTGTCTGTTTTTATAGATGTCATACAGTGTCCACATAAGCAAGTCTATTTGAGAATTCTTAACAACTCAATGTAGTTTGAGACAAGTGTGTGATGATTTAGGTACGCAGTTTGTACAGTGCTAATTGGTGGGGTATAAACTTCTATTACTTGCTAAAGAAGTAAATCAAACATGTTTTGGCTAATGGAAAACACTGTATAAATTAGGAAATTGTATAAATTGTATAAATTACGTTTTCAAACCTCCCCTGTAAATCTTCTTTACACTTTGTTTCTTAATTCAGTTCAGTTCAGAAATATATTTTCTCAGCGGTATATTCAAATAAGATTTACATAAATAAATATGTACATAGAAATAGTAAAATGGGTAGCTGTGAACCCTTACATTCTTTTTTTAATGGTTTTGCTTTTGTAGAGACTTACGTGATGAAGATAGATGAAGCAATGAGGCTGGCTGTATAAAAGCCCCGCTGGCAGTCAGCGTTCTTGCGGTGTCTCTGATGCATTTCTCCTCCACAGTTCTCACAGCAGCGGCACAGGCAGAAAAAAAAGCCCACCAGCGGCATAAGCATCACAAACAAAACCCCCAACACCGCCAGCACGATGAAGCCTATCTCATAGTAAATAGCCTGCAGAGAGAGGATAAAGAGAGAGGAGAATGAATTTTCATATAGAGTAATGTGCAAAAACTCAGACCACCTGAAAAAAACATTTAAAATCTGAGCACTTGTAAAAACATTACAAAATGTTACAGTAAATTAGAGCTGACATATACGAAAACTTTACCAATTTTCAAGAACTAAACATTCCAATAATGGATAATATTGTTTGATATAATTTTATATGAACAAAAATTAAACAGACTCCAATAGTTGTAGTTAAACAGTGGCCGACTGACTGATATGACTGAGTTGTCAAGTGTGAATTGCCAATTATGATTATATACAGTTCTTAATCGCTAAATTTCTTTAACAGCAGAATCTCACAAAGCTTTTGATGTTTTTTGTGCTGGAGTTGGGCCTTCCCAGAATTCCTCACAGATTTCTCTGTTATTTTCTTATATAATTTCTCCTTCACATAAACTTTTTAATAACATTATTCTCCTGCTAAAGGGTAAGTCTGTACGCATCATGTTTTGTTATTTTGACCATGATGTTGCTTTCTGATCATGTTCACCAGTTTAGCCTGTATTGCTGAAATAAAGCTGAGTTAACTGGTTACTGTCCTAAAATCAGTAAAACCCCAGTAAACAGTCTGTGGCTAAGTGAACACATTTTCTGTATTCTAATTCTAGTGTTTTTCCAGGCAAGTAAACACTTATCGGACAGACAAATTATTTTTCTCAGATGTCCTAAGACTTACATTGTATTGTGCTGTACACAGATTCATAAGGAGGAGATCCGTTGCTCTGGCTAACTAGTGTAAATGGAAAGTAAAAATGCTAGTAAAGCTGCTGGAGGTTGTTACCTGTAGTGTTAGGACAACGTTCTCAGGCTGTTGCGCCATAACGTTGAGGGAACAGCAGGGAAGTACAGAAACATTGCAAAATGAGATTCAAACACAGGATTATGATGACAATAACAAATGCATTAGTTATTTAGTACAAATAAATGAACAAACACATAGACATACCTTCTGGAGCTCCTCTGGTTTAATTCCTCCCATGTTTTGCTGTAGAAGTTTTACAATGAGGTCTATAACAAAAAGAAAAGGTTATTGAATTTTATTAGGGTTCAAAACATATTATGATTCAACTTCATCCAACAGCCAGTAAAGCACACAGCCCACACAGTACAAGCTAAATATCTATGGCTTGTTAATTATTTGTTGTTATGTCTGTTTGTCTAAAACAGGGGTGTCCAATCTTATACGCAAAGGGCTGGTGTGGCTGCAGGTTTTCATTCCAACAAAGCACAAGCTAACATAATCAGTTGCTTGAACACTGAAACCAAATGACTGAAAAAGTGGAATCAGGTGTGCTCTTGCTTGTTTGGAATAAAAACCTGTAGCCACATCGGCCCTTTGTGGATAAGACTGAACCCCCCAAGTCTAAACAGCTCTGGGTTAAAACTGGCCTGCCACTTGCAATGATTGTGGACCAGGACTAATTGCTTATGAAATTTAGTGTTGTGGCTTGGTTTTGCCAACAGGGAGGGTGGTGCTGTTTTTTATCACTCAGGTCTTATACAGGTCTCTCCTGCTTTGCTCTATTCAGACTGTGTCCCTCATGCTAAGTTCCACATCTTTTCTGCTTTTTTGCCTGTGGTCATCCACAATCTGATGAAATGAATACTTGTCATACAATAAACTTAATTCTTTGCATAACTGTTCTTCATGCATGTTCTTCCGTTCTAATGATGCACAGAAAAAGTTGCTTTAACACTAACAGCTCTCCCTTGTGAAGAACCTTCAGCCTGCTAAACTTAAGTGAGTGTGAGTTACGAGCCAGGTTTCACAAGGTGCTGTAGTGAAAACACAAGACAAAACAACACATTTTATCGCCATCCAGCACATCAGCCTAAAGATAAACCGCACAAGATCAACTGAACCCTATCACGACCAGCCAGTTCAAAAACACAATCAGACACAGTCAAATAACTCTACATACATGAAATCTCCAAGAAAAAGAGAGTGGAAGTCTAGCAAAATGGCACGTCAGTATAAAAAGACCTTTAGCCACAGAGCTCAAAGATAAAAACAACCAGAATAATTGAAATACACACGGACTGGTAATGTGAAAACACTTGGAGACTCCCTTTGGGGATACTCACCAAAGCTGGTCTTTGTCCTATTTAAAGATGAATTAAGTCCGCTTAGAATTTCACTATTTAACATGAGTTCTCTCAAATGGCTTTAAAATTAGTGCCACAGCTGTATTACCAGGCTAAATTACATTAGCTATGTTTACCAAACCTGGTGCCTAAAGCTTTCAACAGGAGAAAATGTGGTCAAACTGGTCAGTTGACTGGCTAAGGGCAGTGAATCTGATGGAGAGTTTGGAATCCTCAGCACCCTGCAGCACAAACAAAGCCCATGGCCAAAGAGTTGTGGTAAACATAACCTATAAAATGGTATTAATCTTTTAGATGCACTAGCCAGTTAAACTCAACCTTTTAGTACAAAACAGTTATGTATCTCAATATTGTTATTTCTTCTTTTCTGCTTGTGGTTACAGGCAGGGGGCACCTTAGAGCCAATAAGCATCACGACTGCACATAATAATACTGCTTTTAATAATATTAATAGGCTCAGTTATGAATATGGTTTAGTCTTTTCTTTTCCCTCAGGCAGATTAACCTGCCTAACTTTAGTATGTCCCTGTTGTGCTGCCACTGATGACAGTGGTCACTGTGCTTACGGTTGAAAAATGTAGCAATATTGTAGCAAGTTGTTTCAATTTTTTACTTCTGTTTGCATAAGGCAACATAGCTGCTATAACTGACTGCAGCTTGCTTTCAACATTTGATGACTCATGTTAGCACTACACATACAGAACAGAAAGGTAACAGACATGCAAACCATTTATGCTCTAGTTGTTAAGTTTAAACTATTACTGTGTAAACAGTATACAGTAAAACATTATTTTGTAATTAATCTTAAAATTTAATATTCAGTAACTACAATAAATTATTTGGTAAATGCTTTGAAACTAATACTAGCAACCAGCATTACTATGATGACGTAGGAACACTGATTACTGCTAACTCTACCGTATGTTTCTACCCATCTGCTTAGCCTGCTCTAAACAGCAGGGCTGGACCGATATTATATTGTACCGATGTACTGATAAGTACTCCTTTTATTATTTAAAGCCACAGCTGTATTACAGTTACATATTCAGAACATCAGATGGTTTCCATTTCCACCAGAGGGGGTGCCAGCCTTTTTCTTTTGTCAGCCTTTTTCTGTCAAAGCCACAGTAGGTCACGGCATTGAGAATCCAATCTTACCTGCCTGTGCTAGAGCTCTAATTTGAGGTGATAATGTTGGTTTTAATAGCCCAGTTCAATTTCCACTCACTGTTGTGCTTGTTAAAGTTACAACACTATGTGCCAAATATGCTGATTTTCCATCAAGCTGGACTTTCCTTTTATTTTTTAAGCCTGTGCGTGTGATGTTAATATGTAGTGATGTATAACGTGGTCCAATAAACTCCTGCACAATCCAATCTGGTGCCTCTGATGCTTAAACTACTATTTCAGGCTTTCAGGGTGACTCGCAGCAGCACACACAGACTAAATTTTAGCTTGCTTTTTCTCAGAAATAAGCGACCTGCCTAGACCACATGTTCAAACAGTATCAGCAACCTGGTGAGGGTTGCCAGATTGGGTAGGATCCCTAGGAATAGCAATCTATGCTGTTTGCTACAACAATTGTTTATCAATGATGCTTTTCCATTACCTTGTAGTTTCAAGTTTCATTAAAAAATTAATAAAAATAACTACTAATGATAGAATAACAACAATACAATAATGATAAAATTGAAAAACAAAAAAAAAACATTAATCTACAGTGTGAAACACATATATTGAGATTTCTTTATTGTATGCAAAAAACTGACAGCTGCAGCCCAAATTAACATTAATGCAGAATTTCATTTGAGAGCTCATGGTGGCTCCTGTAGTTTGTTCTGCTTTTGCAGTGCCCAACGCTCCACGCTAATCAGAGTCTCAAATTCCACCACACACAAGGCACTCCTGCAGAGCTCTGTGGAGATCCAGCGACTAAAGCTCGGACTGATGTATCCAGACCTCCTGTGTTCAGAGTTTTTAATATCAAAAGCACATCTGACTTGATGTGAAGCGTTCAGCGCATTCAAAATCGCACTTTCCACTAATCCACTATTTTCATCCATAAAAGTGTTTGATCGGAGCACAGAGCTCTCACTCATGTCCAATAGGTGCATAAAATCAAGCACATAGCCATGCAATCTCCATAGACAAACATGGGCAGTAGAATGGGCTGTACTGAAGAGTTCAATGACTTTATGTAGTCATAGGATGTCACAGGATGCCACCTAAATCAGTTGATGAAATGTCTTCCCTGCTCGATATGCCCCAGTCAACTGTCAGTACTACTATTGTAAAATGGAAGCATGTAGGAGCAACAACACATCAGCCATGAATACGTAATGCATGCAAACTCAAAGAGCAGGGCTGCTGGATGCTGAATCAGGTAGCATATAAAAATGGTCTATGCTGCACCACTCACTACAAACTGCCTCTGGAAGCAAAATCAGCACAAGAATAGTGTGTCAGAGACTTAATGAAATGGGCTTCCATGGTCAGTACTTTCCTGTTCCAGCACGATTGTGTCCCTATGCATAAAGCGAGCTCCATAAAGTCATGATTTGATGAGCTTAGTGTGGAGGAATTCCAGAACCCTGACCTTCTCATCCAACAGTGCTCATATAAGTGTGATGGTCAGGTGACGTAGTGTGTTTGTGTACATATATGACATACTGTTCATTGTTCTAGAAATACTAATGATACATATGATATACTCAAAAAAAGTACTATTACTTAATGGGCCTAAGGTCACCATGCCCGATGCCCATCGTCAGCTAAAGGGGTCCCCTCAGCACTAGGTTTGGAACCAGCGTGCACACAAATCTAATATCTGATATCTGATGCTGAAAAGACTGATTTGTCTTAGCTTACAGAGTAATCTGTCTCATGGCAACCGTCTAGTTGAATCATGCGCTTAACAAAATCCGCTGTTGATAACAAAATGGTGATAATGCTCCTCTGTTCTCTTTTAATCAGTTTGTCTCACTGTGGTTTACAATATGGCAAGGATTTTAGTGCCAGTTTTGGGTCTGTTATATACAGTATCATAAACCTGATACTATTAAAATGTCAGGCTCTCAGAACGAATCAGATGCTCGCAAATTAAAACCCGAGGTAGAGCTTTACTTGAGAATAAGGGATTCATACAACAATCGTGGTCAAAACAGACCAAGGCCAAACACAGAAAGCAGGACATCCAGAACAGGAGAATCATAAAGAGAGGCCCAAAAACAAAGTCCAGGATCAAACATGGAAAAGCAAAACAACAACAACAGAGCAAAAGGGCAAAGGCAAAACAGGTCATACATAGATAGTCAGCAATACAAAGAACACTCAGTATGCAGCTGGAGATGTTGGCAATACTTTGCAATCGACTAAACTAAAGCCCGGGCTTATTTGCTACCTAACTGATTACATGTAATGACAAACAGGTGAGACATTAGAACTCCGGGGATGAGGAGCGTAAAAAAAACAATCCATTGGTTGATGGAGGTGAGGGCGGAGACACAGGTTCCTCTAGAGCAGGGGTGTCCAATCTTATCCACGGAGGACAAGAGTGGCTGCAGGTTTTCACTCAAAACAAGCTGGAGCACACCTGATTCCACTTGTTTAATCAGTTGGTTTCAGTCTTCAAACTGCTGATCAGGTGATCTCCTGCTTTGTTGGAATCTGCAGTGTTAAGGCTGTGGCTGATGAATAACTGCAATATGGCTGGTTTATCAGCGGCTATCATTGTTTTTTGTTGACACGCCCCCAACTCGGAAACTCAGGGCTTATTGAAAAATAAGCCACTAGCAAATATGACACTGTGGTGCCGTTCATGTGCGTCCATCTCGTAAATACAATATTTCTGATATGACTTGAAGGCAGCATAAGATCGGACACCGCTCTAGAGTCACAAGCTGCTCCAGAGACTCAAGAGAACTCCCATCACAGTCCGTGGATACTGCAGAATCCGCTGGTTGCAAGGAACAAACAGAAGGAGTGTCCTCGGCAGTAGGCGTGACAGAAAATGGGTTCCGATAAACACAAGTCACATTTTACACTCTGTGTCCATGAGGTAGAGCCGTCAAGGTAAATTAAACAATTCAAATATTAAATTAATTCAATTCAAAAATGAATAATGTCCATTAGAATATTAAAATCCGAATATTATTCAGGCCAGGAGTTAGTAATATTTGCACACGCTACCAAACGCACAGACGAGAATGCCACTGCTTTCTCTCAGGCAGCCACACTGCCTGGCTGCTGGCTCATAAGAACACAATAATACTGGCATGGGGATTTCATGGAAAATTCATTGGCAAAATTAGGTCAAAACTGACCTATGCACCTTTTTCCAAAAGTCATGCCATGGCCCTCTGGCTGAAACCACTGTTTAAAATAGTGTATTTTTTGTGTGGTAGTGCCTTTATAAGTATAAAATATATATATCTCTTATACAGACACACAAAGTTACATAAGGGTAAGTGATTTCAGACTGAATCCTCCTGAGTTACGTGTAACAGTAAAGACTTGTGTATGTGTGTCTTACTTCTCTTAAGTGAGTCACAGAGTATTTAAAATACACACTTAGTCACACATGACCTAACATGACCTACATTAACAGTCACAACACAAATGAAAAGCTGCTTATCTGGTAATCCATATGTACTGTATGTCTTAAGTCATAACCCAGCAAACCCCATAACCTTTCATTAGGACTAGATGATCATGAATGCCCATCTGACATTTCTGATACCCTGACGTTTTGCTTTATGCTCTTTTAAAAGCGTGTTACTGTTTGTAGTTCAGTCACTTGGTCTGGACCAAAGCAGAAAATTATATATTGTTGCATTGCATTTAACTGACGTAAAGAGAGGCTGATAAATTGTACTTGATTACAGATGGGTACAATGTGTAATTGTAGACCTATATAGTTCATAGCTTATGGCTCATAAAATAGTTGGAGAAAGAAAATCCATATACGCACTGCAGCACAGTGACTGCTTTTACTAGTTGATGACATATGGCAACATTATAGATAAGAAACAACGGTGTAACAGATTGTGTAGTTCTCATTAACTGTATGTGGGTTCAATGTGTCCCAGAACTAATCACCAGTTGAGACTCAACAATGGTGTGCACTGGAGAGCAGGCGGCATGTATTAGGGCAGACTCGAGGTGTGTGTGTGTTGACAGATGGATAGGTGTTCGTCAGTAAGCAGTGACACAGATATGTGCGATTTTCCCCAGCTGTCACAGCAACTGGACAGTGGGACTGAAGATGCCATTACTCTCAAGCACTCATAGACACAAACACACGTATACAGAAACGCAGATCAGTTCTCTCTCTAATCAGACCTGTGACCCGGCAAAGGTTAATCGAGTCCTGTGATGGAAAAAAAACCATTTACAGCTGGTTTAACAACACAGGTTATTTACTGATTTATTTCATGAAAACCATAGCAAGACACATGAACATGAACTGACCTTTGGGTGAATACTACATTTATTATATCTAACGTAGATCAGATTGTTCTGTTTCCATGACTGTTGAGCTGTGCTCGTTGAAGGCGTTTGGCGGTCTAGGCACATACAGAAATGTTATAAAAGAGGAGACAGATGTCATCTGTTTACAGGGAAAGTCTGCCCTTCAATAACAAAGAGCCAATCGGCTTGCTGGTTACACCACAAGCAGGAAAAGCTCTCTCATTTGTGGAGAACTGCGAGAGCATAGTAGACAAAATGACCTGGAAAAACACATTTGTGCATTATTTGAGCCAAATGCTAAAAATAATTTATAAGATTTTTATAAGACAGTGAAAATACAAGCCAACAATTCCGTTAAATGTGATGGTTTTGCTGATATTTGCAAGTAAGCATCTTATGTTATACCTTAGTACTTTAAAACACGGGTGCATTAACATGAGCCCGCTGCCCAGGACAGGTTGTTAGCTGTAACTAACTAAGATAACTAACTTAGCTATGGTCAGAAACAATGAAAATGTATTTCTCTGACAAACAACTAGTAATGCACCGAATTCTAGGCCAATACTGACATCTGACATTTTACATGAACATATCTGCCGATGCCAATTTCCAATATTGTGCCATGCCGTGTTCCGAAGCGTCCAAAAATTCAAAATTATTGTTTGTAATGATGGCAGACACACCAGCAATGACGCGCCACGTTGATGCTCTCGTCGGCTCTCTGTGACCCTGAGCACTAATCAATTACTCAGTGTGTCACAGCCTGCCAACTACATTAAATTATATGAAAGCCATATCGAGGCCACAGAGCCACAGTACATCACGTGTCTTGAAATTTACACACACAAAGGAAGTCTTTTATATAAAGAGACAAACACTAATGGTCTGTTGCCTCAGCTAACATTCTAGCCTTTTTTCAGCTCGAAAACAACCAGTTCGTGAAGAGGCTGTATATGAGTAAAGTGTAAAAATGAACTTGAACCTGGCTTTTATCGGCTCTCCCTGCCAGCATTCCATAGCAGCGCTCTGCTACATGACGTGACACTGCCTGGCGCATCCGATGTCCGGTGGCCTTAATTCAAAACTCTCGTCTATCCACTGTGCGGTTAAACTAGGAATACTCACAGTATCTACATCAGATGTCCAGATGTCTGTGGTAAGGCTAAGGGATGTCACATTATCATCAATAAGCTTGTGAATATGAGTCGCTACCATGTTGTGTAGCTCCACTAGGGCTACATCAGAAAAATAACGATACTGGGTTTTGTAAAGTAGCTTAAGATGTTCGAGCAGCTGTCAAAACCTCCTTCACAACAGAGAACTGCTGATTGCCCAGAGTGATAAATTCCATCACCTCTGCTGTAACAGTTGTAGCTTTAGGGCTGTTTTTCACTGATTTTTTTATTTCTGAAGGAACCAATCAATCATTAGCACTTTTTCTTAAAGGAATTTTGAGATGGTCCCTAACTCTGCCTCATGGACTGATCTAGAAGCATCTAATTTTGTTTATGCTCAGCTTGAGCCATCGATCCACCAGTTCACGGACAAAGACAGTGCCAGCATGATTGTGCCTGGTTGTGAACAACTTCTATAGAGCCTATATTCAAGATTTCATAATGTTGTTGCAAATATTTTTCTTGCAATGGCACGTTGGGAGCACAGTAATAATATACACAGAACTCTTTTATTTTAAAAAGAAAGCAAAACAACACTGCACCGGTAACCTTTGCTGGAGTTTGTGTATCTTTCTGTTTGAATGAGAACGAGACAGAATGAACTGTATGGAGTGGCATATGGTTAATCCTCTTTAAAGGGTCTTGCTACTGGGCAGTTAAGCGATCCCTCTTTTCTCTGTTTGTGTTTCTCACTCTTTCATTGTCAATTTCAATCCCTCCCTCTCTTTCTCTCCCTCTATAATCCTCAATCCCCCTTTTCTACCTTCCTCCTCAATCCATTTTCTCTCACTAATTCTGCCTTACCTCACCTTTTCACCTCATCCCTCTCTGTGTTTCTTTTCCTTTCTCTCACAGTATGGTGCCTGAAAGTAGCTTTGCTTGAGTTACTAAGCAAAAGTAACATTTCTTTTCAGGGTAAAGAGATTGACAGAAACACCACAGCACACCAGGCATATATATATATATATATATATATATATATATATATCATAGTATATTCAGAGACCACCTTTTGTTTATTTAATTTCCAGAAACAGAAAAAAGCAGGAAATACATTAAATACATGAATTTAACAGAAATTAAACCAAAGCTTCCAGCACTACAGTCTAATAACACATCTATCAGTATTTACTGTGTTCACTCTTTACTTTGGCACACTCTACTGCCACATTAATTCCATCTTTCCAATCTTAAAACCAGTGAGTACCAGCTGTCCCCCCAACAAAAGATCTTCACAAAACAGTCAGTTACATGATGTTCCCCTTCAAAGAGACACTAACATTCACACACGCAAATACTCCAACACAATTTATCTGTCTTGCAAAGTTTGCATCTGAAATGGCTAAAGGAGATTTTTCTGAGGGGACTGGATATAAATGAATCCACTTCCATAAGCAAGAGTAAAGTCAAAGGAAAATAAGTGAAAAACTCGTAACAGCCAAGGCAGACCACCAAAACCGTCACTATCAGATTAACAGCACTTAAAGCTTTCATCTTTAAAAGAGAGAGAAGAAAATCAAGCTCCACTCTTGCTTCAGATCTGAAAAAAAAAGTGTTTCTGTCCATCCTTCCACTGAGAGACGATCACTCAATGCTATGGATCTGAAAGAATGTGTAAGCTGCCAAGAAGCCATTACAGAGAAAATAAACTAGTCAAAAAAGCACAACATTGAAAATGGACAACTGAAATTAAAGTTGGTGAGGGTAGTGTGACTAAATTTGTAACTGTTTACTTTTTTCTGTAAAAAAATGAAAGCTGTAACAGAGGCAAGGAGTGGACACAGTAAACACTGAGCATTTTTATATTATATTTAGGTACTGTAGCATCAGTGTAATTTTCTGTTAAAAATATGTTTTCTGCTTTTTTGTCTGCTATAGAAAAATTAACAAAATGTATGCAACAGCCATTTTGACAGGGAATTATGTAAATAAACGGTGGTCCCTGACTTTCGCACAGTTCTGTATATATTTTCAGTTATGGGTAGAGAAACTGACAGAAGATGAGTGGACGAGAGAGAGGAAGGTACATGAAAACAAGATGGATGGATCAATGATAGTATCCTCAAAGAAATATTCAGTTTTTACAGTAGCCAATCAACCAAGTCACATTTGGTGTCTGAGGTTTACTTATTTTGCACTGTATCTTCAAGGCTAATGAAGTTAACATGTAATAGAAGCTTACACCCAGTGTCAAATGACTGTTACTGTTAGAGCTAGGCCTTCAGTTAAAAATCAGGCAAAACATCAGGAAAAAACACTTATATTATAATGCTAATTTCTGCTAGCATCCCTATGAGATTCTAGTAGTTTGTTCGCATTAAGTTAAGGCCATTCGCATTAAAATGTTTTGGCCCTTCTATTTACTCGTATTCACAGTCAGTGACATATCTAGGGGTTCCAGATAACCTAGAGTGACATTTGGCTGTTTCCTTAGCCTATTTGTAATTGTGCTGATAGTTATTCTGACACTTTTTTTTTTTCTTGTTTTTCTCTGTGGTATCTATTAAGATACCACAGAGAAAATCAATTCCTCACTGGACAGTTTTCCTCTCAGCATCTTGTAGAAGGCATCACATAGCCACAGATAATATAGATATCTACATTTATATACACTCTTCATATTACTGTGCCTCGTTTATACCCTAACGGCTGCACTCTGATGAGCATCTCCAAGTCAAGTCATGTGCCAAGACAAATTCTATTTACATGCAATAAAGTGGAGATTAAAAAAACGATGCACAATAAATGTACAGTATGTTAAGAGCGTCTGGGCCTGCAGGTTAAATCTAGGAGCACTCCCTCTGTCTCAGCTCAGATAAACCTCCTTAATATTCACTGATCACCCTGCTAGATTAAAATAATGCACCGCAAATACAGCACAGATAATCATTTAGGATATGACCTCCTTATGCCATGCAAGTGTGTGTATGTGTTCCAAGTGTCTTCATTTTGTGGTGTAAGCACGATTAAGTGGATTATACACATTTAAATGTACTCATCAAATAGATTTGTGTATTCAGAGCTATTTAGTAAATGTGCATGCTAAATACCAATGGTGCAGTAGCATTAACTTCACATGCTGATCAAGAGCTTCATTTAAAAAATGAATGATTCCGAAATGTATGTATTCAAGACATATTTGGTGTCTGAAGCACTTGAGTAAAGAGGCTAATGTAGTTAACAAGTAATGGAAGCTCTGCCAATTAGCTTTGTGCAAATGACATGCCTAAATTATCACACACCTCAAACTGCACTGAACTGTCAAAACTCAAGTAGATTTGTTTATGCAGTTTATGACTAGAAATGGGCAATATGACAATATTTTATTATAGTCAGTACTCAGACCACTGACCAACACCATGTTTCATTAAATGACAGCATAATTAGTCCTGCTGACTTAGTTCAGTGTATAAAATGTAAAAATGAGTTTTTGATGGCAGTTTTTAATGTGGCACTAACAGTGCAGTGTCTGTGTGTCTAAATATTGTGAGAAATATCGTGTGTCATGAAAATCTCTTAAGTATCGTGATATTTTTTTTCCCATATCACCCACCCCTAGTTATGACACTGTGTGACACTGTAATCTATTCAAACGGACAAAATTGCATTAGATAATTAAATACAGCCACCTTAAAACCTGAATTTTATCAATATTTTATTCCAATTTCACAGTTAAAGGAGAATTCCACCAATTTTTTTTTTATATTCTATGTATCTAAATGTTTAAGATGTAAACAAAGGCATTCACAGTGGCTTCATAATGACTAAACATTAAATTCTATTAATGTCTGACGGAGCTTTCTTTGTGTGCTAGCACTTTGGTGTGTCACTCCCTGCTGAGTGTGTAAATGAAGTAAAACAAGGAGTGGAATTTTGGATGGTGGATGAGCAGGCACAGTGCCCATGCATACAAAATGTAAAGGAAAAAAAAGAAAGAAATAAAAAAGAAATTCTACTTATGTATTTCATGGCTGTTAACAGATAAGTGGTAACAGTTCTAGGTTACAGTATGGCATACGGTGTCAGAAAAAACATAATCACGTCTATTTATGATTACTATGCAAGCAACATCAAACACCAAATATGTCTTGGCTGATCAGCTACATTTGGGGAGAAATCGTGTGAACCTAATTTTTTACCAAACCAAAGTATTAAAAAAAGCTGCTATAGATGTGCTCCTTAGCAACACAGTTAATGTCACAAATTCAGCTTTACACGGATACACTGTTCGTACTTCATATGCAGGCAAAACAGAAAAAATTCTATTTAAAAGTTAAGATCAACTTCTTGGCTAAGGTTAGCTTCATGGTACTATTTGTAAGCAGATGTTTAAAGCATACAGGGCCCAAATTAATTGGGCCGCTTTGTAACGGCACTGGCAGAACACTTCCGTATAGGTACAAAGCCTCTTTTTAGCATCACGCTGCTTTTGTTCGTTTACTTAAACGGAAGTCATTACCATGGCTTTCTGACACTTTGTAACTCTCACAAACTATGAGTAAGTGATTGAAAAGTCTAGCACATAATGGCTTACTTCACTACCATAAAGTGTATCTAGATTTGCATTTGTGAGGTTGCTTACTTCATATTGGGTGTCATCAGTAAGTATACTATGGTGTATTAACTGACACTCCACAGTCGTTCAGGGTCCTTTTTTCATTAGTAGTTATGTGAGTGTGAAAGTCCCAGAAACCATCTTATGTCAAACACCTTGCCAAATTACATTCTAAGTAGGCCTGTGCTGGGGTTGTTGGGAAAGGCAGGATGCTATATAGAATAGTAATAGTGTGCAAGTTAAAACTTCATCTTTGTCAAATAAAAGGACATGTACTGTTCGCTGTTCAGTAAAAGTTGTGGTTGTAGTATACAATCATGTTAAATTTAGCCAATGTAATGAATTAACTGTAATTACATTGCTGTCTAAGGCTGTTTTGTTTGAGATCATGATGTCTGTGACTTCTTAGCCAGATCTCTTCTTGTCTGAGGCTGTTTTTTGTACCTAACTGTACATAAGCTGACACATGACAGTGTTTTTTCCCAAGACCCAAACCCATTTTGTTTGATGTCAGAAACTTGATGCTCTGGTCTTAAGATGGCCTAAAATATCCACCAGACCATAAGCAGCTTTTTTGTACAGGCATATCTGCAATGGCCCTCATTGCCCTGCCCCCATCCCCCTCCAAGAACATTAAACCAGCGCAGTTCAACATTTGCATTTTTACAACAACCTCATCTATGCTAGGTACAAAAAGTAATAATGTAAGACATCATATCACTTAACAAAAAGTTAGATTATATTCACATAAAGGAATAACAGAGTCTTTATATAGCTTCTGTGTTTGTTAAATTAGCAGTAAATGATTTTTTTTACTGTTTCAAGGGGCTACTACTTTAACTTGGTGAACCGTTACAGACACAGGCCTAATTCTAAGCACAACCAGATAATCTGAAATTACTCTAAATTTATCTGATATACTGAGTAATTAACTAATCACACTGTGAGTAATGCTGCATTACTTTTTTACAATTTCAACTCAATTTAAAATATATGGTTGTGACAACACTGACATCATACAACATTGCATATATATTTAAACATTTTGCCATACATGCCTATGTAACGTGTAGGCTGGATGTACGTTTTGTAGGTTGTTTGCATAAGCGCTGTGTGTAGGTTAGCAGCAGGCGTTGCATTGGCAGCATATGGCACTGAGATTATCAGCTTACCTGACTGGGCAGGTGACTCAGAGAGCCCCGCCTAATCAGGCAGATCGGCTAATTGATTAGGCAGCAGGGACTTACCACTGCAATCCTATTCTCCTCTAAACACACACGCACACACACACTCCACTCTGTTTCTCTCTACCAACAACTTGCCCTCAAATAAACACCTGTTAACACTTCAAAGAGAGAGAAAACATCTTGTGACAGAAAAAAACCCTTAATATTACTTTCTAATGTCTGCTCTTTCAGTATTAATGACCTGCTTATTTTAGATTTCCTTTGTCTTTTAACTTTTCATTTTCATCCAAAAAAAAAAGCTATTACATTAAACAGTTACGAATACGATGCCTGACACCTGAGACACTACTTTACGATAATTCTGAGACTGGATATTGTTTTTAATCCGTTCATGTCAAACAGGTACATGCAATACACTGTTGCAAGACAAAACAGCAACATTTTCCCATCATCAACATTTCATATAAAAACTCAGAAGACATGTGTAGGTTCATTGCTTATTTTGGACAGTATATAAAATGGCTATATTTGCATTGTTGACATTGTGATCCCTGGCTCCTCTGAATGACTTGGTCCACATCCACACAATTGAATTAACAAGAATTTTTAAAAATCGATAGAATTCGCCCCTTAATCATCCATCATTCTCTTTTTATAAGGCTATGGGCTCTATCCTGAGCTCACCTCTAAGTGCAAGTTCACACACAGTTTGGTACTGCAATCACCTGTAAACACTTGTTGACTGCCAACCACCACATGAACTAACCCAACCTGCCTTAACTGTTTTGAACCAGCTTTATTCTGAACTTATACTGAGCACCTTCCCTACTGTGTGCTTATCTAAAATCTTGTATATCTAACACAACAGTTTGATCTAGTCTGAAGCACCGAGTATACTACAAGTAGCTGTTAGCAAGACTAGACTAGCTAGCATTAACACAAGTATACCAAAAAATAACATAAATACTTGTCTATTACCATTTGTAGTGTGTTATTATATGTGTCAAATTTCAAATACAATAGTAGTAACAGCCAACATGGTTCCTGGTGTGTATTTGGCACATGGTCACCAGCAAAACCAGCATATGTGGTGTTCTGGATGCTGGTATGCTGGTCACCAGGATGATCATGTTGGGTGACCAGCTAAACCAGCACCAGACAAGTACTAGACCAGCAGAAACTAGCATGACCCAGCTTAGACCAGCACGGAATGAGCCATAATCACCCTCAGAACTGCTGAGCGTTTTCAGTACCTACAACTGCGCCATGCGCTCCTGTCAGTTCTACAGCCAAGTGAACTGCCAAACGCTGCACGTCATAATGCATACAGTCTGCGTACACACTTAGGGGCACTGGTCGCACGTGCACTGAACGCTTAAATGTAAACTGACAGCACGCGCACTGAAAACAAAACTGGAAATTCACTGCACGCGCACCAAACACTGAAATGCACACTTGCTGCGCGCTCTGAAAGATGGAAAGCAAACTCACTGCATGCACACTAAACGCTAAAACACACAGTGGCCGCACGCGCACTTAAAGCTTAAATGCACACTGGCTGTGTGCACTCTGGAAACAGAGACGTACCCACTCTCTACGCACACCGATATTTAAACTGACTGCACGTGCACTGAAACTCGGAATGCACAGTGGATGCACACGCACTGAAAGCAGAGGTGCTCACCTTTGGGGAAGGGGTTGGGCTGCACGGCGTAGAGGAACGCGTGCACCATGTGGAAGAGGAGGCCGATGGCTCCCGGCTCATAGTACGCGTGCGTCTCGTACACCACGGACGGGACGTAGCCGAACTCCAGCACTTCAGTCGCGGGCGCCCAGTGCGTGTCTGCGCGCGCCGGCTCTTCGCTGGACTCGGGCTGCTGCTCGCGCGCCCAGCTGCACGATCCACAACAATAGAACAGCAGCAGCGCGAGACGCGCTTTCCACAGCATTGCGATGCGGTCCTTAAAGAGGAATGACTTCAAAAAAGAAACCAAAGAAATGAAATAAAAACAATAACGAAAACGAAGCGAGGAAGCGCGCCTCAGCCGATGTTTTCGGAGCCTCTTTTGGATTTCGACATTAAGAAGAAAAAGAAGAAAGGCTGCAAGAAAAAGCGGGAAGGTGAAAAGACGGAGAAAAGAAATAAGCGTTCCAGTATGAGCTCAGGCGCGGCTCCGCCGTGTCGGTTTTGCAGGACTCATTTCTCCGTGCGTTCCGCGGCTCCTCAGCGCTCGGTCTGCCGCTCGTCTGCCTCCCTGTCTGCGCTCCTCTGCCGCTCGTTCTGGAGCGCGCGAGACTTTGCGCGTGCGCATAGCCGTAGGTATGTTTGTGGCGCGCATGCGTAAATATTGAGGGCCATGGACGATGCTTCTCATTTTCTATCCGATGGGACAGCAGGTAATAGAAAAAATACAGACACCAAAATCAAAACGGATCCTACGCACTACACTCTTAAAGATGCTTTTCGAGGGTTCTTTAGTAAAGACAATGGTTCTATATGGAACCATGAACATTCAAAGAACATTTTGCATGATTAAAAAGTTCTTTGCATGGTGAAGATCCCATAATGATTGACAGTGCCGTCTCCTTGGCAACGTAAGCAACACGGCCAGATGCAGTGGTGAGCGCCACCACCAACGATGCTGGAGATGGTACACACATCAGACGGTATCAGTGTAGTTCCGCCCTACATTTTGGATTTTGAAGAACAAAAGCCCCCAACAGACCACTTCCCTCTGTTCTTTGGCACCACGCAAAGCAGAGTAACGCACAGCCTCAAGTGGCTTATTGCTTTTATAAAACGGCGGCCAACATAAAATAAGATAGAATACATTTTTTTTTTCAGAAAATTAATGTATTATTAACATTAATCAACATAAACAAGTATTCCGCCAAGAAATGTAGTTCCTTTAGGCTTCCTGCTCCATACAAAGTGCACTAGCTATGTAGGAATTTAAATACTGGATCCTGTACTCAAACTCTGCAAAATATAAGTTAGTGAACAATAGTCATTTGGGATTCAGCCACAGCCATATTCGACAAACAGTGCACTGTCTGAGCAGCAATAAAGTCAAAGATTAATCCATCACCAGCACACGGATTTTTCATGACGTGGCGCAGTGATACAGAGTTGCTGTGAGGTGGCCATAGGTGCGGCTTTGAAAGTGGCTCAGCCAATCACATTTCAGGACCGCGTCTATCCGTTTTATAATAGAAATTTTAGATATGTAGTTACGTTTTGTGGCTAACAGTTAAGAACTCAGGCTTTCATCTCACAACGGGTAGGTCACGGACATTTTGATATTTAAATGCTCAGCACTAACGTTATTTAGCGTGTAGCTATGCTACAAACAATGTTGTAATGCAACTTCATAACAAGCACCATTAACAAATTTAGCAAAAGCTTAAATAAACTTCTTGCTCAGTGTTTTGGCTGGGACTGACATATACATTTTGCTATTTCTGATTGATACTTTAGTCCCGCCTCACTCAATCTGAAATGAAGAACTGAAGAAAACAGCAGAAAAAAAAATTCAAAAATCTCTCAATAGAAAATATCAACTTCATTCTTTCTCTGCCCGTTTAAAGTAAAAACATCACAAAAGTGGGGCCGAATGGTTTTCAGCATGTAGGTTAAGCGCTCTAGTGGCATTTCCACACAAACCAGACTCGGCGCGTTTTTTTCCGACACAGCTAACTGTGTTCAGGGCCGCAGAACCGCTTGGTGGGATGCCGTAATGATGCAGCTGTTCGCTGACTCCTTCTACTTTTAGGTGCCACTGCATACTGCATTATTTCATCTGAAAACAATCTAGTAAGTTCAGTTTGATTATACAGTCACTAAATAAATGAAAGCAGTGCATGATTTTAAATCCACAATTTAACAAAGGTCAAAGCAATCTAACGACTGCTAAATGTTAAACAGCGCTGTTAACTAGGAGAGAGTAGCTGGTTAGTATTAGCTTAGCTAGCATGTTGCCAGCTCTGCTCACCACAGAACAGGTTCAATTTTGACCAACAGCAGCTTTACTGACGCAAATTTAGATGATAATAACTCAAATCTAAGAAGTTGCATGGCTGGTGTTGGAGGGACAGTAAGCCAAGATTAAACATGTCTTGTGATGTTTAGATCTGTGGCCTCCTAGCTCTCCCAGTTGGATCTGTAGCCTCCTGGCTCATCACTTAAAGCCAGATTTAGTTGGTGTGTTAGAGCAGGGAAAACACCAGACTGTGCTGGTCCTCACTTGTTGTAGACGGCTGCAGTGGTCTTTTTATGTTTCCTTCTATGGACTAAATCAGAGATGATTATGAAGCAAGAGCCACCATATAAGGCCATTTGCAAGCATATTTTTAAACCTGCACCTTTTTACATTTGTGTTGTCCTGCGCTGGGTTAGCGCATGCGTCACTGGTCACAAAAATACCACAAATATATCTTACAGACCCTCACAGACCTGCGCTGTGATCTTGGACCTTACTTTTGATGAGATCAGTAATAATGTTAAACTAACACCTACAGTGCTGATTTGAAACTAGGCCTGTGAATTGTGTTGAATTAACACTACTAAATATTTACGGTAGTGAGTGAACCTCTACAGTGTTGAGACATTTTTATAGAGATCATTTGTGTTCATTTAGCACTGTATGTGTTAATTTCACACTGTAGGTGTTATTCAACATTAGGGATTTTGCTCTGCATAAAGAATTCAGTCTGGATATACAGTATCTTGAATGATCAGCTCATTCATTTACACAGCCTTTCTGTGCATTTGACAGTGTGTGTTGCCTGCTCTCTTTCAAACACGCACAAAGAGCCGTGATCTAATGCACAGACAGAGCCCCCTGAGTTGGGCTCATGTTTCTCTCAGTATAATAAGACGGCATCTGTGACAATCCCCTGATTTAAACGCCATTCAAATCCCTCTCCCCACTGCTTAACAAATCCAGCCAGCCTCCCATGGCAGTAGGAATCATTCAAGCTGTTTCAAAGAACAAATCACGTTTTGATACAGTTAGCTACTTTTCTGCATTGAAAATGCCTTAGAAATGACACTCATACCTCTGTATTTTTCATATAAATCTGGTGTGTGCTCATTTTCCTTGGCAACAACATTCAACCAGCAACAGAAGCCACTTCAGTTCAGATCTGCTGGTATCTATGTGTCTATTGTTAGCTACATTAGGTCAGTGTATGGTGCAGTCCCACCGAGATCAGTGCAACACAGATTTCAGATTCAGTGAGGTCATTTCTTCAATTTAACCACTTCACTCTACACAGAGTGCATGGTTGTTGTTGTTTTGGCTTTATATTTTGGAAATGACATAAGACAATGATGATTAATGTAGAGTACCTGCCTAAATTTGAGTGTACTTGCCTCTATAACTACACAGGTGTCACTTTTTAAAATTGGGATAGGCAGAAAAACAGAATCAAAGGAGTATGACATTTTGTTGGACTATTGAGTGTCGAACGAAAACAACAATCAGTAATTCTGCCATGAGGCCAAAACACCTCGCACTTTGCTATAGTGCTTTTATGTATATATATATATAATAATATATAAAATCACAACACACCTGACATCAACAAGTGTATTGTTGAAGCGACAGTTCATACCAACGTTACTCAAACAAAGTTTGACAAAATCCCAACACCACGATTTTTACGAAGATTGCGATTTATTTCAAGAAGTAGCTAGTTTCTGGGTGAGGTAGGTTAACTGCAGATGGGATGGAAGTTAGTTAATGCTAGGTTAGCTAAACGGGAAGCTTGTGTCCATGACAACTTTACGTTTTATACATATCTAGCAACGTTACATAGCTGCAGAAACTGTCCTCAGTAAATAAGACGACAAGGGGACTATCATTGGAATAGTTCAGCAAAACACAAACAGTTAAATAGCCAGCTATCTTGGTTGTTGCTGCTGCCACTCTGAGGTAATAGCTTAGCTAGCTAGCTAATCAGCCTAGATTGGATGACGTCGGGGGACTCCTGCAGTGACCACACCATGACACTAAAACAGACGGGTAAATTAACGTAACAGACTGTTTACAGACTGTTACTGAGACGAGGAAAATAACTTACACTCGTCTTATCTAGGTTTGCTTACTATGACTCCACTCTGATTCACCCCTAAAACAAAAAAGGAGTTTATAACCATCAGTGTTAATCTAACGTAACTAAGCTACCACATTATTTACAGATAGCTGACTTGCCTTGGCTAAATTGGCCTGGCTGGATTAATTCACAAGTCATCAGGCAACGCTGTTAAATCACCACAATTTTTAACGTGAACTTGAGTGCATTATAAACTCCCTCCAGTACGACAAATTAAGTTAATTTTTCTCAGGTTAGATTATAAGAATATAACTCTATAACTCTATAACTCTATAACTCCTCCCTCAATGTGTGACACTATGATTCATCTGTGCAATATTCAATACCAAATTGTACTGTTCATATGTGTAATAATAATAGTAATAATGTAAGTAATTTTCTTAATTATGTGTACAATAACTCAGAGGTGCAATAATTTGAACTGCTTTATACAGTATGTTTCATATTTATTTATAATCACAGCCACAGTCATTTTACTGTATTTGTAAGAATTTAAAAGTGTACATATTGCAAATTTCTCTCTTGTTTTAAATTATTAGTGTTTATTCTTTTACATTAATGGTTGCAACTGTAACAACTGCAATTTCCCTCTGGGATCAATAAAGTATTCTGATTCTGATTCTGAAGAACAACATTAGGAAAGAACTAAACTGTTTCCCTCACCTGCAGTAGATGATTTCACACTGTATCCGTTCAGCTTCTGTTGAATTTTGGAGTTTTCTGTGACGGTTGGAGCAGCTCGCGCTGAGTTTTCCGTTGGATTTTGAATTTTAAATTAGCACGTTAGCATTAGTTACTGCGCTACAGATGCGCTGCATTTAAGTTAGCAACAGTTCCAGCAAATTCTGCTGTGGACGTACAGTATCTTATTACGATGGACTGACTGGCAACTCTGCCGAAATCGCTCTAATACTGCTCCATCCTGCAAGCCAGACAGTCCTTTTTCCCCCACACTGACTATCTCTGTGTAACATGAGTGATGTGGTAATGACTATGTGGTGTTAATTTTGTTACAAATAAAATAACAAAACCCATAAACTACTGAGCATCAAAATGTCCAGAATATTTTGCAAATACAAGTCATGAGAGTTAAATCAAACTTAATTTTTCAAAAAGATTACTACCCATTTTCTCTCATTCCACTATAAATTTAGTACTCATTTTCCCAGGTTTTGCTTTAATTTTTTTTCCATTTGCTGATTTTGCTGATACACTTCTTGCTTGTGAATCAGCACTTTTTAACAGGGGGCGGGTAAGAGGGCATTCACCTGCTCTTTCTACACTGTTAGAAATAAAGGTTCTGTGCAGGTACGTTTTTCATTCATCAAGGTACAAACAAAGGAAATGTACCATCAAAGGTACAACAGTGGTTTTAAGGTCCTGAGATGTACCCTTGAGGGTCCCACTCCACCGACAAGAGGGGTACTGACCCAGTGACTGTTTTCGTTCCTTTTTTTTTTCTGAGAGTGTTCTGGTCAACTTTTTTGAACAGGCCTCCTAAATCCAGCAGTGTTGCATTTGTAAATTATTCAAGTGGGTGTAACTTCTGGTGTTTTGGCTTTTGGTTCCCTAAGGACCTTCAAATGGATGGTTCTTTAAAGAATGATTTTAGTAAATGAGCTGTGCGAGTGAAAAGTGAGTGTATGTGAACTGCTGAGCAGGGGATGAGAATCCTCTCAGAACAGACAGATTGGAGCTCAGCCAAAAATCACTGGAGTTTAGCAGACATAATTACAGCTCAGCCACACACAATTCATATCTAGCCAATTTGGGGATTAGAAGGATCCTATGCTTCAGGAAACATACTGACTTGATCTGTGCTAAAACTTAAAGGGGAATTCCACCTATTTGATCCCTTTGAGATAAAGTTTTGGTTTGAAAGAAATTTTTAAATCCATTCATGGTGGAGAGAGCGTTGTAAGGCAAAACAAGACCCAAAGAACACCTTTTATTCCAGAATAACCATTATTGTACCATCATCAATATTATATATAAAAGCATAGATTCACTAGTCATTTTGGGTAGTAAATAAAATGGCTATATTTGTGTTGTTAACATCTGGCACCACCACTAAAGAAATGAGTCAGCAAGTTTCTCTGCACTTAACTATTTAAAATAAAACCACTCTTGATGGCTTGTTTACATCTTAACAATTGAATTATGCAGAAATTTTGCATAATTTGTGGAATTCCATTTCAAGCTAAGTTTTGGCCTATTTTTGCCTTCATATATAGCTGAAATAAAATGTGGGTCAGCTGTACATGTTTAAAATTCACTTTAAAATGTATTTTATTTGTACAGTTTATCTGCTTTCCGTTGTTTGACTGTTCGCATCCATCATCAACCATGATGAAAATAGCGTTGAAGTCACCACTCAGCCAATTCATGCTGCAATTTGAAATTGAAAATTTTGATGTACTCAACTTCTTCGACTTTGAAGGGGGTGTTCATGTAGTCATGTGGTGGGAAAGTAAAACGAGACCACTTCACAGCAACATACATTGTAACGCTGAATTACAACTAACCTTGCTGTGTGGAGGCTGTGCTTTAGATTGACTAGCTCTCAATGTGAATTGTGTTATATTACAGCAAACGAGAGACTCAGTTAATACAGGTGTGAATTCTGTGACTTGTACACACAGTTCAGTAATCGAAAAACATTCTTCAGGGTGAATCTCGAGAAATATCTGCCCGATTCCTGTCAAAATTTGCCGATGACGTTGCTATGAGACTATAAGAACATGACTCAAAGCATAAACGTCATAAATTATCCATGTTACATTTCACTATGAGTTAGTGAAGAGCAGAGCACAAACTATTTCTTCGAAAGGCTTCCTCTTGGACAAATATCTAGTGGGTTTAGGAGCTATCAGCATGAGTGAGTGTGCACCCAGGCAGTTTATTAAAGCGTGTGTGAGAATGTGCTGAAAAGTAGGTGTTGGTGTGGCATAGTGTTCATACACTGTCAACCTCCACATGTAGTTTTGTCATAAAGGACAAGATATACATGATGTAAGTCCTTTGTGAAACTGTGTGTGTACCTTATGAAATGTTTGACAGAGCAGATCCGCTTACATTCCCAACTCCATACGCACTAAACCTGCCTTTTAGGAGCGAAACCATGGCAACACGCTCCATAGTAACCACTGGCGCGCGCACACACACACACACACACACACACACACACACACACACACACACACACACACAAAGAGAGATTATCCAAGAGGTACAAAACAGCAAAACTTTTATTCACCAATGCGCAATCCCCCCCCTGCCCCCCCCAAAAATACATCACTTACAAAGGATGTGAAATAATCTGTCTCTTTCTGCTCTTAAAGAAAAAAAGCAAATCACAAACTCAGTAATTGCCGATATTGATATGGAGGAATAAAAACCAGAGCGAACACAGACTTGAAAAGACGTGTAAGAAGCGATCAGTTTTGTCATGCAGAAAAAGAGAGAAATGTCCAGTAGGTTAGAAAGAGCTTAGCTTCGAATTTCAAAAGTCCCAACATTTGCGTTCATTTTCAAGGAAATTTCTAAAGCTAAAACTGAGCTACAAACGTTATGCTGGTATAAATTGTTATGGTTAAAAATTCATTTTCGCTATTGACCGCTGGGCCTAAAGCTCAAACAAAAAACTGATTTCAAATCAACACAGGGCAGCTTCCATCAAAGAGTAAAGAGTTATTTATAGCTTAAAATGTAGGATCATCTAAAAGCATGTTTTCAGGATTAATCCTAAGTTTGACACTCCAACATGTTTCAATGTTTCTATAATCATTTCAATTAGCAGTAACTAAAGGACAGTAAAGACATGATGGCAAATATCATACTTCACTTGTAATGCAAAAATACACATTATTCTAAATGCCTAGCCTTCACTGCAGCAACATATGCTCAGTGAGATTTTAAAAATGATAATTATTCCAAAATATAAAAAAAAAAAAAAAAATTTTACTTCCGTTTAAAGGAAGCACTGTATGACACATTCTGTCCAGGAGTCAGAATTCAGCATATCACCCCCCCCTTTTTCTTAAGTGGCTTCCTGCTGCGTTCAGCTACACAGCGAAGTTTTGTTCATTTTATTTCAAAGTAAGTTGTGATGTGTCCTCATCGACAAGTCTGCGCAACCATAATGAAGACTTGGATGCGGTTTAAGCTGATTGAGTTTTGGGGGAGTATTTACAGAAAAGATTTGGGTGACTATTGAGTGTTTGTTTACAACATTAGCCTCTTAGCTTCAGCGCTGAACTAAACCAGCAAAATCTGAACACCAAACATGACTTATGGACTACATCATTTATCATCAATTATCAATTATGTAAATTTGATTTTATTTCATTCCTTTAACTCCAAGTAATAATATCCTTAAATAAACACAAAAAACAGGGCATTATACTAGTCACTAAAAAGTATACTGCCAGTATAACCTCTAAAAATCTTTTGGAGCCTTGCTTTAGAATTGACGTTCAGTGTCAGTGGCTGACATTATAATCACCAAAAATTCTGATTCAATTTGCCTCTGAAGAATAAGTGAACTATGAAGTAATTTGCAAAAATATCAGAACTGCCTAGAAACAACAAGAGTATAAACATCAAAGGCTGGAAAATGATCTGTACTGACATGATTTATGATGTATTGCTATATTATTTTGAGACAAAATGCACCTGACAAATAGACAAATAGACAGAAACTAAGAGATAGATCATATTTAGTCATGTGCATTTTCACTATGTGGGTATAAATGAAGATACATACTGAGCTTTTGAAAGAGCATTCTGAATGCTTTAATGAGTGACAATAGTAATATATTAATGCTCCAATCAGAATGTTTTTTAAAGCTAAACTATAGTCAGCATATACACAGCAGTATAGGCCTACTGTGAATAGAATAAACAGGAAATCAGAACTCCTGGATAAATAACAATACTAGATGTAGTTGGACAAATCTGAGCTGTCTTTATTTCCACTATGACACCTGTGAAAAGTCCCGCAAACCAACTCCAATCATCTTGATTGGTGCTTTAATCTGTTTCTAACCTGTTTTATGAGGTGCACATATCTAATACCAGTATGACAGAAGTAAAGTCATACGGAACATTACTGTAGACCCAATATCAACAGCTGTAACATCCAAGGGAATGCCTAATTTAGCTGCATAATTTAACTGTTAAGACATAAACAGAGTCATTCTGAGTGGTTTGACGTGAAATGCTCTGTTTTAGAGAAACGTATTGAGTCTGAATTGTTCACAGTGGGGTGATAGGAACCAGACATCAGAAGCATTAATGCCTCTAAAAGCTTCCTGACAGTAAGTTATCATATGAATTGGTTACAAATCCAGTGTCTGATGGCTAAAGCATTGTGTTACGATCGTTCTGACATTAGATCTTGGCCCAAAACGTTTTTTTAAATGTTATAAGGTGAACAGTCCCCAAAGAAAACCTCCATCATACCATCAACATTACATGTATAATCTCAGAGGACACATGTAGGTTCCCTGGTGGCTTTGAATAGTTCATAAACTGACTATGTAGACATCACAACCCCTGGTTCTCATCACTGTCACTGTTTATCTAAGATGCACCATTTCACATCAAACAACTCTAAACTTTGCTTATATCTCAACAGACATTCTAAAGAAGCGGTAGAATTTCCCCTTTAAGGTATTACAGGTATTATGTCACAAATATGGAATTGTATGGACTGTTTTGAGAGATCAGATCACTCACACTACATTCTGAAGTGGTCAGAGACACATCTTGAACACATTTAACACAAGTGTAAACAGAACAGCGTTTGCGTTTTCGTGTTTTTATCCAGATGTGACATACACACAAATTAATGCAAGGCGTAGTCAGGGTCAATTAGTCCTGTTTAACTGAATTTACTGTAACATAGTAAGTGACATGCTGAACATGCTTTTTCTATCTGTTTTAACTCAGGAAAAAATGAAATATTGTGGTACACATAATGTCTCGAAAAATGTCTCTAAGCACCATCATGATATAATTTGCCCCCACACCCACCTCTATGATATACCATATTTGAACAAGCGTTCAAATTCTAAAATATAGAATTTGTAGACATCTATTCATAATTGAAAAAGTGGTAAATGCACGCCTGACCATATCAGGCAGTGACAAGACAGATATAAAATTGATTAGAAGATTTATTGACATAAACCTAATAAACCTAATAATTTATCCAGGAGCTGAATAGATCTACAGATCTGCTGATCTGCTATTATGATTTTACCACAGTAAACACATTTTTTCGATAAACTGGTCAATTTGTAAGTTAAGTCATGTACATGTAATGTATTTGAGTAATTACATGCTATCTTTACTGGGGTTTTCCTATAGTGTTTCTGTTATGTACCTACAAAAATATTAATACTGTAAAAGTCTAAGTAGTAAGCTAATCTGCAATTCACAAGCATTAAAGTATAATGAACAGTTGTTCAGCATGAATTAAGACTGTAGCAGAAAATACAAAATTACCTGACTGATAAAATACAAAATTACCACATTTTAGCTTTGCAATATTCATAATTAAAAAAAAAACAAAAAAAACAAAAAGAGATCAATCAGTTGATCCATTTTGATACCCTGGCTTCTATAGACTATTTGTTGTATAATGATAGTTTTCAATGCTCAAATGTTACTCTAAGGAATCAAAGTAACTAAAGTATTTCAGTCGAATGCTACTTTCAGTCTGCTTTCTTCCAAAAAAAAATGCAGACTTGAAGAGCTGACCTGGCCTACACAGCTCACTCTTATGTCCTGTGTACATGAGCCATTAACATGCTCAGATTATACAGTACTGTGCAAAAGTCTTAAGCAACCAAGAAAACTGTTTAAAACGATTTATCTCTGCAGCAAGTGTGTAAAACGCTATATAAAATTAGCATAAACACAAAGAAACAAACACTGTAAAAATTAATTTACAAACACATATTTTGCTTTAAAAAAAAATGTAATTGATGCCAGAGCCCTTCAAGGCTGATATTATAATTGGCCTCACTTTCTCTGAGTGGGAGGGTAGGAAAGTTAATAGTAAATTATGCAAATGAGCTTGCCTCCAGCATTACACATTCTCATAAGAACTATGAGACTGGACTGGGCAGTGAAGAGCCTGCGTCTTACGTTTTGATCAGTTTTGATAATGCTGTCTTCTAGACTTGACCCTTCTAGCTTGATAGCATAGTGTGATAGGGGAAGATCTGCCTAGCGATTGGGAATCGGACGTGACTGAAGCGGAGAGAAAACTGAAAAAAATAACATAGAAGTTACTAATATCATTTTCATCAGCAGCACCTTCACTTTATTAGGTATTGATTAGATAAAAAAGAGGTAATGATTTTGAAATAGTTAAGCTAACACAATGACATCCATAACAACACAATGTGTGGTGCTAATTTATTAGTTAGTGTTTTTTTTTTTACAAACAAACTAACTGCTCAGATAAAAAGCTTTACGTTTCATATATACCATCTCAAATGGCCTAAGACTTTTGCACAGTACTGTAGATGTGTCTCAGTGCCCTCAACAACAGAAATAAAGATTGGAAAAGAAAAGTACTGAGCTTTAAGAAAATTTAGCATGAAAAAAATGCCACACAGTTCAAGTCAACCACCTCAAACTGACCTTAGCATTAGTCGATTCTGACCTGTTTGAATTCTTCATGATACCACCATACACAATGTCTAGTCTTTTGCCTAGTCTTCTGAATGAAGTGATCCATCACTCTTTCTCTCTCTTCCCGTCAGGACGGCAAAGCAACCAAGCAATCATCTCCCCAGATCTAAGTCCAAGGCCTATGCAACCTTTTGTCCAAGCAAACGAGGATCCATAAGTGGAGGAGTATAGAAGGGAAGGTTGTGTAATGTGTGTGCGAGTGTGTTTCAGTATGAAACTTCAATAAATTAGGTCTTCTTAATAAATATCCCACTGTTTTTTGCTACCCTGATCCTGCAAGCCCCAGGGTCAAAAGTCAATAAAGAAATCAAGCTGGTAAACAGGGAGGGTCTTTCAGTTCGTAACCAGCTTCCCAGCTTTCGTCACTTTCTGAACTCATATATAGGTATATGTGTCAATCAATTCGGTTCCCACAGATAGTAAAACGATCGATCTCCAGCAGGTCTTTCTTAGGAGCTCTGTGTATGAGTTCTGTTCCATCCTGTGTAATGATCTTCTCTTCCGATTCATCAGGTGTCGTAAGGAACTGATCTGATTCGCTGGTTGGGAGACTAGAGGCAGTACGCTCAGGCTGGTGGGTGGGTTGAGTGATGATTGACGCAGATACGTCTTCATCCACAGGCTCACCTAAGAGGCAGGAAATCACAGTTCTGAATATTTTCATTTTTTTAAATATTATATTAAAAAATGTAATAATGTTGAATATTCTGTAAGAATAAGAAAAATACATTTTTAAATATACAGTCATATGCAAATGTTTGTACAGCGCTGGTCATTTTACTTGTTGTTGATTTTCTAAGTAAAAAACTTTTTTTATTAACACATTGTCTTCACATCCTCTACAGGAGACAAACTTAAAATTATTGTGCCATAACTTTTGCACAGGCCGTATCTCATGTTTTAGTATGTTAAATTTAGCAAATAAACAGTAATCGTGCATCAAAGTTGTGCATTCTGTGTAGATGATGTGAATCTGGCTCTGGCAAATGCCAGAACACTACTTTCCAGGATGCACAGTGCCAACAGTAAAGTTTGGGAGAGGTGGTATAATGGTCTGGGGCTGTTTTTCAGGGTTAGGGCTCAGCTCCTTAATTCCAGTGAAGTGTAACGTTAATACAAAGATATTTTAGACAACTTTGTTTCCAACTTTGTGGCAACAGTTTGGAAAAGGCCCTTTTCTGTTCGAGCATAACTGTGCCACTGAGCACAAGGGAAGCTCCATAAAGACAGAGCCAGAACTTCCTGTCCAATATCAGTGTCTGACCTCACAAATTCTCTTTTGACTGACTGGAGACAGATTCCCCCAGAAAAACTCCAAGATCTTGTGAAAAGTCTTGCCGGAAGTGCTATGTTTTGTGGCTATGATAGCCACAAAAGGAGGGCCTAATGCATATTAATGCCCAAGGGTTTGAAATAGGATGTCCAACAAGCTCATAGAAATGTGATGCCTAAGTGTCCACATACTTTTGGCCATATAATGTAGCTATGAGGCTGGAGGTATGACGCTAATATAAGAGAAGTCACTGAAAAAGATGAGTAACAGACATTTATAATCTACTTTATTCTTACAGCTCCAGTATAAAACTCTCTTGGTCGATCCACTACATTTGGAATAAGGGAAAAACTGTGTGCATTTAAATTTAGATTTGTCTAATTCTTCATAATTTACTGGTTGATGTAATACATAAAATTCAAATTAATGAGGGTCTTCTTGTAAACTGAAGTTGTAAGTAATAATAGCAAAACGAGGCAGAAGGCAAGGAGGTGGTACACCTGCTGAGCAAGAGGGAGAAACAGGCAAGTAGCATAAGGGAAGGCAGGACAAAGTGGGAGTGAAGTAGGAGGAAGGAGGAGAGCAAGAGATGGAGAAAGAAAAAGCAGTGGCAGCAGCATAGATAGGTTTGATGTAAGACAGGAGGAAGAACCTCAAGCCTTGAGACCTAGACAGAAACAGAGGGATAACAACGCAAAGAAGAAAGAACAGGAAGATGTCAGCTGACAGTTAATGTAAGGTGTATGAGGACTGAACAGCATCAATCCCTTTACTGGCATATAAAAAGAACATTAAGGATGTTTCAAAATTTTGCCCAAAATTTTAGTCTGAAAATTGTCAAACAGCTCTTTCAGTTCTCGGCCAAAAGAGAAAAACTGCCAAAAAAGTCAAAATTCAGGACTTTACAAATAATGGAAATGAAAACGTAATAGTATGCGAAATTGTGATTTAAAATACTGTTTGTTCCCCTCACTGTCCCATGCTAATCAGCTCCGACGCTTGTGTTTAAACTATTTGAGCAACAACAGGGTAAAAATATGGGCTGTTTGAAACCGTTTTTAAGAGGGGTATTAATCAACAAGAGATTTATAAGCTCTGTTTATGCCAAGTAACAAGAGGGGATACAACACTTAAGAAGATCTACAGGTACGAGAGCACTTCAGACCTGTTCAATGTGAAGAACAACAAAAGCGGAAAGTCTTTGCTAGCATGCTAACGCCTGTAGTTCATGATTTTGTGACTATATATTTTACAGACATTATCCACTACTTTATTGCCCCATAGTGTCCCAAAATGGGTGAAACATCGTCCCTTTTATTACCCCAAGATGACGGGAAAGCGCTAGTCTGAAACTTTGATACTGGCCAATTACAGTGGCTAATTTACAAGAACAGTATAAAAAATACATACATATTACCTTTTGCAGAATTCAGAAATTAACATTTGTGGACAGCAGTGTGTGTATGCGTGTGTGTAAACCGTACCTGCTGATTCACGTGTTTGTTTTGTTCGGTGAGCTCTACTCGATACTCTGCTTGGCGCAGCAGAGGGGGGAGACTGGAAGAGCTTTTCCTCCATGTTAGCTTCTTTCACATACACACATGACTTTCCCAACAACACGATGCTGTTCAGCACCTTCAGTGTGATCATACTGCAAGCACACAGAACACAGTATCAGCAAGATACATGTACAACATAGGCACAATCTAGAGAGCTCTGTTGAACATGTGTAGCGTAGGCACAAACAAAATCACAGTTCCGAAACTTACCCCAGATAAAAGAGCACAACACACACAACGGCAAGGGCACCCTGGATCTTCACTGAACTGGTCACCACCCGGATGAGCTTTCAAGCAAAAATGGCATGTTTTTAACACCAGCATACCATGCAAACGTAAACATGATATCGTAAAAGGATGCTGTAACATGTTGCATATTTTTATCACACTGTTGGTAAAACTATGACTAATAGCTACTAACCTAACTAATAAATTCTGGCAAACAAAATGAATGTGACAAAGTAACGTTTAAAATAAAGCATGTTAATCTTGTTGAATATAATGAAAACAGTTACATACAGAGATGTCCCAAAGTCTGAGCTTTTCTTTTACATTCTTTTCTAATTTAATACAAAATGTGTCATTATAAAGTATATTATCAGCATCACAACTGTGAAAAAGTAAAACCTTTGAAATATTTTTATATTTGGTAAATCTCTTTTTTGCTTTAATGACAAAATTTCTGACCTTTTAGTACAAAAGCCTTAACACTGTAAGCGTCACAAATTTGGTTAAACTGGAATAGTGAGCTAGAAAATAGTACAGAATCTTGATTTTTTGTTTTTATTTTACTTTTTTGTTTTAATTTTTAAGAATTCTAAAACATTTATTCCCAGCTATAAATCAAGATGATGATCTTCACTGTGCACTTTTAAACTCCATTGTATAGGTAAAAAAAATATATATATAAACAGATGCATAAATAAATGAATAAAACTTCCACCTGAATAGTAAACACTGGCAAAAAATATTATTTATTTAAAATTGATGTACTCATCACATCTTTTTGAATTTAATGAAAAAATAGAGATAGTCAACTCTGGTAACCAAAAAAGCTACTGGAACCTGTTCACCTGCATAGTAAATACTAACAAAGAAAATGGTGAAAGTGATTCAAGAAGGCTGTTACCAGTAGAGCAAGAGGAAGAGGGATGAAGCCCATTCTTCTTGAAACGCTGTCACTGTAGTCAGTATATGCCTAGAAAACACCCGAAGTCCACACAAAATATGAGTAACACACACAAAGCAATACAAAATACATTATAATTATGCATAGTAGATAATGGAGGTAACAGCAGGGGTGTAACTAACTTCACAACAGTTCGTTCTGATTATGCGCCTGACTAAAGAGAGCTGGATTTCCCAAAAGCATTGTTAAATGGTGGCACGAGCATCATATAAAAGACTCTCTTCTCTACCAGTTATAATGAAAATGCTGCAAAATTTTTGGGACACTGGGCCCAATCTTGTAATCATCCTCCTTGGTCAAGAAAGGTGAACTTCTATTTACTGACTTACATTCTTCTGTCTGCTGCTGACCAGATCAAACGCCAAACTCGCTCTGTATTCACCGTACACCTGCAAACACACCCACCCATCCACCATCATTAGTCAGCATGTTCAGAATCATAAATGTGCAGGGTACGTTTTTACTTTTGTACACTGCACTATCAGAAATAAGTATTAATATGAGAACACATATTTAAACATATTGTCACCATAAAACCTAGTATCTCTGAAACGGTAACTTTACAGGAGAAAAACTTATAATGGAAGTAAATATAAAAATAAATGTTTTTTTCCCCAAGTAAATGTAGACCATTTCTTCTGCTCCACTCATCATGACATTTTCACACAATGCAAGAAAAGCTGGAGTTTTCAAATTATGCGCAAACATCTTCTAACCCAAGACACAAAACCTTGCTACTGCAAAACCTTTGCCATTGACCTACATATAACTGTAGACTAGGGCCGCGCAAAGTTGGCCCACTAAAGAAAAAGTTACCCTAGCACTACCCCCTCACCAAAAGAAAGAGCAAGCATATTTTTAAACACATTTTTAATATTTTTAAAATTATATTTCTGAAGTATTTTTGTAAATAAACACAATGTTATATGATACTTTTTAAAAGTCTAGTTCCTTTCACACATGGAAATGAATTATAAAGGAGGACATGACAATTTACCTGCAAGAGACCAAATACTATTCCTGTGAAATTAGCATTGTGTGTGAACAGAAGCCTTTATGTTACCTGGAAAAGTTGAGTTCTGTACGCTGTTAGAAAAAAAGGGTATTGTACCAGGTAGATTTTTTTTTTGTCCCCCAAGGTACAAAAAAGGTGCAATATGGCCCTTAATGTTTGTCTTAAATAAGTTTTTAAGGCAAACGTTTCGTTTTTCCAAGGGAAAGGCGAATATTTGTACATTTTCTTATATTTTTACTAGGGATGCATCAATATAATTTTTTCAGACCGAGTATGAGTACATAATTTTTTTTATACTTGCCGATACAGAGTCTGATACCATATTGAGTAACCGAATTAAGTAGTAGATAACGTAAAAAAGTGCAATGTATCTTAGCAGTTTCATAGTTTTAATTCTCATCTGTCTCAACAACATTCTCTGTAGCATACTGACAGCAGGAATAACATCCAAGGCTAAGGCTCTGAGGTTTTTTGTTTGGCTGGTTGAGCTGTAGATGAATGTCCTCTAAAGCCAGGTATACACTATGTGATTTTAGATACTTTGTTCTTTGGTGACTCACACTGTTTGTCTGAACAGTCACGGACAAAGCCTACAATTTATGCTCACTCTGTACAAAAATGCACAGTCCATACTACATAAAGCGCAGCCAATACAGACAGCTCTGTCCATAAACAATTTCAAATAAAGCTGTTTCATTTAAACATAAACACACTGTGTGCCCGAGTACTGAACAAACACACTGAGAAACCATACTACAGCAGCTTGTTGACATTGTGGGGCAACATCGTAAAGTGTATTCAACACTGACACATTTACAACTATTTCACTGCTCAGTTCTCTTAAGTCTGCAATTAATACCTCTGCTCTAAACAGAACATAGTTACTGTCCAACTGTCCAGTATTTAATTTGTCCGCTATCAAGTGTAACTGCACAGAAACTCAGCTCAGATCCTCCAACATCACTGAAGTATTTAGCAGCATTTCAAAAACAAGACAAGAGTAATCAAACACACTGCTTTCTCTTTGATTAACCAATACCATGCAGGTTTAGACTTTCTTATTAGCATACTGATGGAAATTCTAGAAAGAAAATATATAAATAAATACATTTTAATTAAATACATAAATAAAATGTATTGATTTAATTATGTTTTAAATATGTATATATATGATTGTGGATCTTCTCTCCTTTTTGCCCTTTACCTGAATTGCTGGTGTAATCGAGCAAGTAATCGGGTGAACCAAGGCTGACAGCGCGATAGCAAGGGTTAATCACTGGGTGTTGAGGTGCATTACGTAACCACCCTTTATTTAGATCATAACACGCATTGCACACTCTTACTGCCTAGGAAATATTGTACAAAAAGGTCCACTGTGACAGAGTTTATGTTCCTCATTTCATGTTTTTCTCTCTCTTTCTGTCCCATTACCTTCAGATCGCCCCCACCATTTAACATCCTCTTTCATGTTACCTAAGATGAAGGGATGAAGTAAATACATCAGAAACTGACATGGACTGGAGAGGAGGAACAGCAGTGTGTGTACGTGTGTGCGCGAGCTGTGACACTAATCTCCCTGACAAAACTAAACTAAGCCACTGTAAGACAGAGCAGATCTCTGGCACTAATCCCTGCCAGCAAGCTCATCCCACTCTTTCTCTCCTTTCATGTGTCTTTCTTTCTTTCTTGTTCGCTCACTCTCCCTCCTCTTCTCCCCGCCCATCACTTCCACCCCCTCTTTCTGAAGTGGAAATAAATAAATAAATGTACACAGATAAACAAACACATGAGGGAATAAAGCTAGTGTTCACTGTATGGTACAAGCATATTACTCCAGCACTAAATTTTTGCAAATGCTCAATTCTTTTTAATGCAAAAACCACTGCACTGTTCACAGAATAATCTTGGCAACCATAGCCTACTGGTAAACTATGCTGTTTGGAGGAAGCATTGTTTATTGTGATCATTACTAATATGTTATTGAACACGAGTGTATTTTACAGTTTTTTATATGCAGTTATTGCTCTATTACCACCATATTCAAACAACCACAATTTACTAAGAAAACCCTGAGATAGAAGTCCAGGAAAGAAGGTAAAAAGGAGAGGCAGGGAGCTTTACACTGGCCTGTCCCTCTCACTCTAAACCGCTGTCGAGGATGATTTGGGTTAATGGAACTATTCGGGTCATCATGGTGGCTGAGAGCTGGGTCACTTTCCAAACCTGTCCCCAGAGAAACCTGTCTGCCTTTGTAAGCGTTCGTCTTCAGTGTCAACATGCTTTTCTTTTCACACATAAGAAAAAAGGAGTCTTGTCTATGTTGGCTTGAGCTAGTTAAAATAGGTCAAGTGATATATCTCACGTTCCCTCACTTTTTAGGTCACATCCTGGTGTCTGTTAACTTGGTGTGCAGAGGCATTAAGCATTATCGATGTATGATATAGTAGTGAATTTACTTTTAGCAAATTCCTTGGATAGTTAGACTAAAGTGAATAAGATTTCTAACAAGACCATGCAGTGTGTGCTTTTAGTACGTAGCCTGTATATTGTTATTATCCATGTCAATATACCGAGTTGCCATTTTATGCTCTATTCATTTGCCATATTTATCAGAAATATCTACCATATATGTGCACGTTGTAGGGACACAATTAGTGACTGTAGCCCATCTGTTGCTGTACAATTCATAAGTCACCATCTATCCCATAGATCAATGTAAAGAGACAACCATATGGATTATTTTCAGCACAGCAGAACTGCTGGATTTGAAAACACTGTACATTTACTAGACACACTTGGCTTGTTGGTCTATCTTGTAGGTGTAAATTCTTAGAGTTTGTGTTAGTCATCATCTAGTCTTTCATCAGTGATCACAGGATGCTGTTCACTGGATAATTTTAGTTGGTGGACTGTTCTCAGTTCAGCAGTGACAATGACTTATGTAAAAAGCCCAGCAACTCTGCTGTACCAGTGCTGAGAATGGTCCACCACTCAAACAGTATCTGCTCAGTGGTCGTTCCTTGCTGGTCGTCCACTGACAGACTGGGTAGAAGGGGTGATATATTGTGCAGCAACAGGTGAGCTACAGTCAGTAACTGTAGACCTACAAAGTGCACCTATATCGTATTTCAACAAATACAGGTGTCATCACATATGCTTGTCCACATATCAGGTTGACATGGATCAGACTATGAGAAGCAGGAGCAATGTTTTGTGTAGTATCAAAAAATCTGTTCTAACATAAAATTTGGGGGTTTTTTGGTACTACCTCAGCTGAGTAATAAAGATGCCAGTTAATATCAAGCAAAGACAGAACTGCAAAAAGTAATATTTTGGAAACAGTCTGACACGGAACTCTATATACTAGTAGAAATGTCCTAATAGGATTCACAGGTTGTCCATGAACAAAATCTACTCTATATTAAGGTTGTTTTAAAAGATATAATTTTGTTTCAAATCTTCACAATCAGGTAGGTACTGCATGATATATTTTTACATTAACGTTGGCAATCAGCAATGTATTGCAAAAAGATGAAAAACAGCTCTCTGTACACTATATGAGATGAAACATACAATAAACTATAGTAGCTGGTTTGCAAACTAGTTATGTGTAGTTTATAGCCTTCTTCAAGGCATTTTTAGAGTTAAGCCCTTAATGAATTGATGAAAAGGGCATCTGCAAACACATTTCTGGGTCACACTGAAGGCAGATCTGTTTAGAGTCATTTCTAACCTTCATTTTCTTATCTAAATATTCATATCCACACAGGTTGTACTTACATCTGCTGGGATGTCATTAAATTTGGTGATGAAGGCATGTTTTACCACATCCACGGCGATCTCAGAAGCAATCACCATACATACATCCGGAAACAGCACCCACAGATGATCTAAAATCAATCAAATATAATGACTACATCAGAAATGTCCAAAAAATAGGAGTTTATCCATTATAATTGAAATCGGTGCACAGATAAGGTAGATTCCGCCACAGTTAGTTTATTGAAGAAATCAAATCATTTTATAGGAGCTTGTGGTTGTTTAGTTATAAAGTGATTACCTGGGTTCCAAGAGAACTGTTCCATGTTTCTGAGGCAGACAATTAATAAGAGCACATAGTTTGTGAATCTTTCTTTGATATCTGAAATAATAAGCACAAAGAAAGGCAAGTTTAGTGTGTTCTGTGGTTGAGATAAGTCTGTTCTGACTGGATGGATTTTCAGTTTGTTGTGACTTACCACTGTTGGACATCTGAAAGAGGTTATTCTTTTCAAACTTCTTGAACACGCTCCCCTTGATCTCAACAAACTGTATTGAAAATGAGAAAGACGAGAGACATTTCACGAAAAAAACGTGTTACAGCCAGACAACAGATTATAGAAGCACATCTATATCATATTTCGTCATGCTATTTTCCGAAGAACACACAAAAAAATCCTATAAAATGGGCAGAGTATTTAAAAAAAAAAATTAAATATGACATGATTTTTTCTCTGATTGTTGGTATGTGCAGGAAAGGGATGTAACAGAATACCAGTATCTGGAATACATACACAGAATACAGTAACGAGGTATCTGTATTCAGTCAAATAAATATATTTCTATAAAGACAAACTCTAAAGAAGAACTCAAAAAAACAACTTCTTTACAAACACTAAAAGCTCCCGAATGCCTGAGTAGACTGATAAATCATTGTGATGATCAGTTATTAATCTCAGGTGATACTGAGCTCTGCTAAAGCCTGAGTAGACTGATAAATCAATGTGATGAGCCATTTATTAATGTCAGTGTTACTGACCTCCTTTGAGGAATGCTTGAACTGAATAGTAGTGTACATGTTCATGAGTGATAAGCTTAGCATCAGCGTTGTACTGGACTCATTACATGTCAAAGACTTTGTTATTGGGATATGGTGAATTGTTGGCTTAGTGCACAAGATGGAGACTATATTCAGTATTCAGCCTTTGCTACTTTTTCAAAGCATTCTGCCCACCACTGTGTGTGTGTGTGTGTGTGTGTGTGTGTGTGTGTGTGTGTGTGTGTGTAGACACCTACATTGTTGGACATCATGATGGTGAGCAGGGATTTGTTGTGGGAGTTAAACGCCACATTCAGGGTGGTGGCCTGAACCATGATTAGAATGGCATGAAGAACTGTAGGAAAAGTTCAGGAAAGCACAGGCACTCCAGCCTAACATTCATTTAAATTCTGTTACAGACTGTCTGCAGTAACAACACTCCTTATCATCTCAATGTAACTTGGAGGCTAAATTGCTGTAGGCTGACTGGGCGCTCACACGTAATATATGTGTTCATGGTTGTGATGTCAGAAACTCAAACCAGATGTTTTTTGCAGCTTAGTTTCCATATACACTGTTCAGACTGGAGAATGACTGGTATTTTTATAAACAGTGTAGAAGAACTTGGTTTTCTATGACATGGCCCCCTTAAACACTGCAGAATCCCACAAGTGTCACACGCTCACTGGACTGTTAGCAAGCATTTTTACCATAAGGCTCCAATTAGTCTCATGCAATTAGATAACTGGTCAGAGCTGTCTCTTGCTCTAAGCAATATAAGCCAGCTACTTATGGCCTCCTAGGCACCAGGAGGCCCCCCAATGAGTTTCTAAAAACTTTAGACTTTCTGGCAATCTAAAAAACTGTGGGTGTAATTTCTGTAAAGGATACAGACATAGAGGACAGCCATGAAGAAGTGAGGTATTACACCAATGTGTGCTCTCTTTCTTTCTTTGGGCTCTGTGGCTGTCCAATACAGAGCGTCCAGAATGTCCTGTCCAAAGGACGAAAACAATCGATCCGCCACCTAAACGAGAGGAAGACAGAGAGAGAAAGGACAGGTCATTAATCAGTTTTGCAAGAAAATAGTGGTGGCATAATGTATTCTCTACGATAGGCTGTATAAATCATAGACTGTAGAATGATATGTTGACCGGTGTATGCTTCAATGTATAGAGTTACCATTTTATCAAGTACACCTACTTTATACGTGCGCTTTGAAGGTTTATAATTGACTGTAGCCCTTCTGCAATATCAGCCGTCCTCAACGTTGTCCATCATTGAAAAGAGATCAACAGGACCACCGCTGACCAGATATTACCTGGGTGGTGAGACGTTCTCAATAACAGGTGGGCTACAGTCAGTAACCATAAACCCTCAAAGTGTACCTACAATATTGTGCCAGCCTTTAATTTATTTAATTTGCAGTCCAAACAGCCATTAAGCATAAGTTCAGTTTTCAGTGACAGGGAAAAATACAGAAAACATGTAGTTAACACAAAATTACACAAAATTAAATACAGATTTTTTTATAAACAGTATTTAGGGTGTCCACTTTAGACATGTAGAAAAATATCTCTGGAGATTTCTTTAAAAAAAACTTCGAGCAGGAAGATCAGATCAGAAGCAAGAGTGGTTGATTAGAGTTTTGGTGGTCTACTAGGTCTTGTACAGTTATTAATAATCCCATTTTGTCTCTATTTTTTTAAAATAATTTCTTTTGGAATCTCCTGACCCCCAACAGACTTATTTTTCTTTGATTTCCCCTTCCTATGCAAGTACATTATAATACATCTAAATAACTTTTAATTAATGGCTGTTTTGTTTGGAAATAAGATAAATGAGGGCTGGTCTCTGACTTTTGCACACTACTGTCCTGATAAACCTGATAAAATGGCCAGTGGACCTAATTTGTACCTAATAAAATGCTAACTCAATGTATGAACTGATCTGTGGTCAGCGCTTCCATCCGTCAGAAGTATCAAATCCCTGGTGATCTAGCGACCTCTGACCTGCAAGCCTAATCTAGCTCAGCTGACTCTAATATACAGATGCTTCTGAAGGCCTTGAATAGTTAGACCAGGTGTGTTAGATTAGGGTTAGATTAGGGGATCAGGGTAGATTAGGGCACTAAACTGATGTAGATCTTTAATGACATGCAGAGAGATGTGTATTTAAATAGCATAGGCTGATCTGAGAGCAGCACCTCCAGCATGTTGTAGATGATGTAGAGCTTGATGACAGACTGGCCCCTAATCAGGTGGTACATCATGGAGTAGTCCACGTAGTGCATCATGGAGTAACACAGCACCATGATAAACCCCTTCAGCACGTCACACACCTGAGCAGGCTGCAAGAGACGAGAGCCACTACACACACACACACACACACACACACACACACACACACACACACACACACTGTTATTACATGATAACATTATACTTCAGATGGTATTTACAATTTTTTGTACTAATCTGTACATCTATGTAACAGGCAACAAAACGGCTTCAAAGTAGTGTTCTATCTAGGCCTGTGTCGGTAACAGAGTCTTAGTTGGGTAACCATGTACAAAATAACCACAGTAACCGGTTAAACCAGGTAGGGGTGGGGTGGGTGGTTTGACATAGACCTTGGGGTTATTTTCTCTCTTTGATTTACTTTTTATTTTTTATTTCCTCCATGGTTATTTTACCCACATATCAATAAGAACTAGAGAGGAAGTCCTTGCCTGAACTTTAAGTTGGCTTGACAAAGCTGTTGTCATAAAATCCAGGTGGTTGCTGAGGTGTTGCTGGGCCATTGCTATGTTATCCCAGGTGCTTGCTATTTATGTATATATGTGTATGTATGTGTGAGCATGTGTGTGAGTGTATGTGTGTGTTTGTGTACACATTAGTATGTATGTCAGCATGAGAGATGTACTATACGACACAATTTGTGGCAGTTAGTTTTGATTTTTCGGTATTCCGCCATTCCTTCCTTTACTGTGGAGGGAAAAAAAGCTTGTTTGAACGAACACTGTATGAAAACTGTATATGGGACTATAATAAGAATAAGAATAATAAGAAGATAATGAAGAACAGCTTTGTCAAGACAACTTAATAATACACATAAAACAATAATATACCTAAGTCATATATAGAATACATAATAATAGCAACACTTTTTCAGACAGTAATTTTGAGATGGTCCCTGGCACTCAAGTACACGTGGGAAAAAAAAGTGAAAGTGATGCGAGTTAAAGCTTAAACTGTGTAAAAGAAAAGAACATAGTTAAAGGGCACCTTAAAAAAAGTTGTGGTTGTTGGAGACTGTTATATTTAATTTGGCCACAAACTTGGTATTAATTTAGTAATTCTCTGAAGCCATTTTGCCTGAGGCCGTTTAAACAGCCTGTTTCACCTGAGGTCTACAAGAGCTGAGACCTGACTTCATGTGTTTATTGCCACCCCCCGAGAACGGAAGCTGTTTTGTCTGATGTCTGAAACCTGATGCTGTGGTCTGATGATGTCCTAAAAGGTATAGGCTTTATGTATAGGCATGATATCTGACTGCTGTACCGAGCACGTTCAACCAGCGCAGCTCAACAGGTTTGTTTCTTAAACCATCTTATGTTAGGTAATAATAAAATGTAGGATATCAATTCACCCAGCATACGGTTTGCATGATATTAATGAAAGAAGTGAACAACAGGTTTTAAACTGGCAGTCAATGAGTTTTTCACGATCACTGGGGCCTGTTACCACGGTAACTTAGTTAACCAACACCAGGAACAGGCCTAGTCCTTACTCTACACATGCACATGACTTGTTAGTTATGTAGGGTAGTTATTATAAAGCCACAAAACATGCATCATGCAGCACACTTTATTAATTATTCAAGGATTTTTAAGTATTGAGTATTGCAGACACTTGCCAAGTACTAACTATAACCAATAAAATGCCTATAGGCTTTTTCACAGATAATTCTAAGATTATTCAAAGCATTATTACCTAAATAATTCCAAATCAATGCCATATAAGCTCACAGAAGGCACCTTGCATAAAAACAAACTCCTTCTATAACTCTGGAGCTACAAACATAGCACAATGCAGCCACCTACAGGCTGAACCTGGACATTTACATGTAACCATTTCACTTGCTGGCAGATTCTGTGGTTTATTTGAATGTGCAGCTCTGAGTGAAAGCAAAAACAAAAATGTGGTTAGATAGATAAAACAGCTGCAGTCTGTCTGACTGCATGCGTGCGCTTGTGAGCGAGTGTGCATGTGTGTAAAGCTGTTGCAGTCATATCAGCACTAGTGTGCATTTCTGCATACCTTCTCTTTTTGCAGTAGGGGCATATATTAGCCCTGCAGGCAGAAAGATAAATGGTGAGCAGCTCCTCCAATCCTAACAGTTTACATTATGTCTATGTGTGGAGAGCTATCTGGGCCACTTTTGGAATTAATGAAAATAAATAAATAAATACTGATAAATTCCATTTATAACGCCTTTTCTCAAACCCAAAGCACTACAAACCAATAAATAATCAATACAGAACAAAACATAAAACAAAACCATTGTCTATTCTATCTATTACAACAAAGCCCAGAAGAATGCTTTGGAGTGGTTATACAAAGAATACGTGCATGGTGTGTTGTAAATGTGCATTGCTGAGGGGGCTCATAAAGACAAAAGCCATAGCAGGAATACAGCATGAAGGGATGGGCGATATTAATTTTTTTCTAAATAGACAATCATTAAAAAATCAGTTTATAGGCATAATCGGGCTCTTTTTGAAACTGCATTTTATAATTTGGCCACATGGTGGCAGTGAATAGATTCCTACAGTGCTAAGATTCAAACAAGTTAAACACAGACAGGTGATATGTAGAAAAACCCAAATAAATTATAAATAAACTATGTGGAGAAACACAATGAGTGCAGATGCTTTCAGACAGACGTACTGCTCATGTATGATACAATTAAGCAATTAACATCCTACCACGCTCTGTGGCATGTATAAAAATGCTAAGCAGGTCCAAGTGACCTTGATTTTGGATTAAGACAGAGCCACTGGACCCCCACAGTGAGGGGGTCCAGTGGCTCTGTTAAGCTGTGCAATTGATAATGAAGCACTTATCCTGAAGGGAGTGGTCTCTTCTAGGATGACAATGTCCCCATCTATAGGGAACAAGGGATCACGAAATAGTTTGTTGATAATGAAAATTATGTAAATCATATACTATGACCTTCACAGTCACTAGATCTCAACCCAGTTGGAACGCCTATTGGAGATTTTGGACCAACGTGTTAGACTGCCAGCATCAAAACATCAACTGAGGGAATATCTTTGAGAGGAATGGTGTTTCTTCCCTGTAGTACTCTGTCCTGGAGGTTTGCGGTGGTCCAACACCCTACTCTATGTTATTTTTTCCTTCATCACCCATCTACATGTTTGAAAGAAACTCCAAAAACCTCTGTCCTCTGCAGGGAATCGTACAATTACATTTGTATTTTGCTTCCATCTCAAACTGTCATGTATTTAGTTCATGTTAACTAACAATGTGCTGTGATTGGTTGCATCCGAGTCGGACTTGTGGATGGCTTCTCTCGCACTGTTAAAAAGTTACACAGAACGTTGGTCAAAACTATTGACATATCGCCCAATCCCAGTTACTAGAATCAAATGTCAACATTTGAAAAGAACTCAAAAAAATTTATTTCATTCGAATGGAAAAGGTCATTCGAATGTGTGAGGACAGCGGCATGCTTAATTTTGGTATGTTGACCCCTATCATGAATAATGTAGGTCCAACATCACCATCATGATACAGCTTAAGGAAACTCCAATTCCTGCACAGTACATTAGTTTTGTATCTCCAGTGTAAAACTAAAGAAGCAAACGTCAGATTTTAAACATGTCTTGGCCGATTGGCTTCATTCAGATTAAGGAGACAATTAAGGAAACTGGCCAAACTATGGCTTTAAGACCATTTTCTTTATTTACACTATACTTTATTTAACGGGATAGAGGGTAAATCTTTGAAATTGTGCTATCGCATTCTAATAGTAAGATTTTATGTAATAAATATTTGAATTCAATTCTCAGGGAATGGCTCACCATCTTGAGTGAGTGTGTTTGTGTTACCTGAGTCCACAGCAGGGCAGTGTGAGCAGCCTGATCAGCGCCAGCAGCACTCTGAGCGGCAACAGAGTGAACACGTAGAGAAACGCATCCAGACACAGGAAGAACCCAAAGATCATCAGCTACACAGTGTGAGAGAGTAAGAGAGAGAGAACATTTTTAGTATTGATTTAGGCTAATGTAGCTAACAAGTAATGGCAGCTTATATCCACCAGCTGGCATCATGTAAACTGCATGCCAACACAGTGGAGGGAGTAGGGGTGAATTCACAAAACTTGAGCAATACAATTCAAACATGAGTTAAAGATTTGTGATATGCTAAATATTGTAATAGGACCATATTTACAACCATGAACACAAAGAACTCTTTGCAAGATTAAAGGGTTCTTTGCGCGGTGAAATGGTTCTTCAGACTGACTGAGAATGTGTTGTATATGGTTCTACACAGAACCTTTTTAAAAAAAGGTTCTATATAGCACTAAAAAAGGTTCTTTTATTGTTACAAGCTTGAAATCGAAATCTACTTGGGCAGATGTCCATGTGCTTGGGCACTGCACACTTGTCTCAAACCACACTGAAATGTCTAGTAATCTGAAACAGCTTTGCTTATGTGGTTTCAATCACTGTATGACAGACGGTCATCTATAAAAAAATATAAAATACAAACATTGCAGGCTTTAAGAGGGCTGCTGCTACTAGGGTTGCATGAATACAGGCACTTGAACGTAGTATCGGTATCAGTGATGGGGATACTGATACCTATGACCAATACCAAGCAATTTCTGGTGTGCATGAGCGCTATGGCATATGTGTGCGCCAGTAGATGGAACTTAGCATGTCGGCAGAGTGTAAGCAGCAATAGAAATGCTCATGGTAGAAATTGTAACACCAGTATTTTCTGGAAAGGCAATAGTAAAGGGTGATATACTATTTTGAATTCTTCCTAAGCTAATGGTTTCACCAATATGTCACAAATACACCAGGCAATGCAACATAGAAAGAGCATTACAGACGCTAACGAGAGCCCCTTAACAGCCGAGTCAGGTGTCTTTCAGAAATCCTTCATCTCCAACTGTGTAGTCAGTTACAATCTTAGCTAATGTTAGTCCAGGTTTGTAATGAGGGAGCAAACATTAAAGAGATCTATAAAGAGAACCGGCAGTGTCTTGTGATAATGACAGCCTTTAGCACAGCAGCCCGCTAGCAAGGCCTGTGTGTCCACTAGCACAGCCCACCGTGGGCCTCTGTCGGTGAGCTGCACCACACAGCGGCGTAGCCTCACGGACTTTTGCTTCAACAAAGCCAAGAAATCTGTGGCTCAACCACTGCTGCTGTTAGAGTAAATGATTTAATATTTACTGAATATTTATTTTATACATACATACATACATCATCTAAACCGCTTATCCTTCTGGGTCACGGCGGGGTGCTGGAGCCTATCCCAGCTGTCATTGGGCGGAAGGCAGGATACACCCTGGACAGGTCGCCAGTCCATCGCAGGGCAAACAGACAGACATACACAGTCACACACACATTCACACCTAGGGGCAATTTAGCGTGTCCAATCAGCCTGACTGCATGTTTTTGGACTGTGGGAGGAAACCGGAGTACCCGGAGGAAACCCACGCAGACACGGGGAGAGCATGCAAACTGCACACAGAAACGACCCTGGTCGCCCGGCCGGGAATCAAACCCAGGCCATTCTTGCTGTGAGGCGACAGCGCTACCCACTGCGCCACCGTGCCGCCCACATTTATTTATTTTATATTTAATTTATTTATTACTTACTAGAGGTAAGAGGAAAACTGTATATATTTGCTTTCTGGCCAAAATACCAAGCTATTTTGAGTAATTTATACAGTTATTTCTACTGTGTGTACTCAGTCTTTTGCCTGGTAGCATATTGTTGTGGGCTTTTGTTACGCTACAGAAATGATGTGAAGCAATGATTGCATTATGTGGTGCTGTGTGCTTTTGTGTTGTATTGTGTATTGAGCTGCAGTACCTTCTCCAGTTCTTTGGGAATGCGCAAGCAGGTGTAGACCCTCTCTCTCCTTTCTGTGTATTTGGCCTCGTTATGTTCCAGAAAATATCCTCTGGTCAACTCAGCACTGACGAACCGCACCAGAGAGAGATCTGCGCAAGCACACACACACACACACACACACACACACACACACACACACACACATGAATACAATTCAGCAGCCAGCACAATAAAGCCTTTCTGCTCATTATTCAGGACTATTATTAGCAGCCCACTATACATCTATTCAGTAAGCTTTGTGCAGAGAATAAAAAGTCTAAAAGCAGAAGGTGTACATGACTGAAGAAGTGAAGAAAAAAAAAGAGAACAAAGGGAACAAACACATATACATTTGTCCTCTATGGCATCCATTTTCTATTATACTATATGTTACATTGCATTTATTAAAAAGGGTTTGCAACAGTAAAACAGGAACAAGGTGAAAATAAATTACTAAGTAATCATTCTACACATTTTCACAGAACAGACAAATAAAAATCACTGTCACATTAAAAAATATCAAAAGTTGTGCATACAATGAGTGTTATTTAACATTTCACAAACTCACTATATACTCATTCCAAATTTGATGCCTCCACATTAACAGGGGATCCCTGACCCATATCTGCTCATAAAGGACTAGGCTTTTCTTGAATTGTTTTTTTTATATCCAAGCATAATGGAATCACCTGTTTAAGATGTTTTTTGAACCTTTCACAATGTTCCTAGGCTTAAATTGCACCTGTCCCAACTTTTCTGGAACATGTTGCAGGCATCAGCTCCACAATGTATATTACATATCTTGTCTTTCATATCTTGTAGTGTTTTTGCTTGAATATAGGTCAAAGTAGATTTAAAATTACTTTGTACATATTACACCACTCTAAATCTAATTAAACAGGACTAATTATGCACAACAACAATAACATCGTATTAGCCACCCTAGAAATTAGTATACATTAGTGCCGGGCAGCACTGATAAAATTAACTAACACAGCATGTTCCAAATACATTTCACAGTGAGTTAATTAACCCAGGCTTTCCGAGTACTGTATGTATGTCTTACAAACCTGACACAGTACTGTAAATGTTACCCAGACAGAAAGCAGCTTGTCAGAAAGGAAACTTCCTATTTATTTTGCTTTTATTCAAGTTCAACTGCTCTTTTAAAACCATCTGAAAACAATGACATTTTGTCTATCAATACTGATGAAGCTCAAAATCAATGCTGTTGTATGACTCCAATACCAGTATAATGTTATTGACCACAGGTTGTCAACTTAGGGATTCAGCAAAGTATTTTAGCGGACCAAATAAAATTTGTAGCAAACCCAATTCACATGAAAAAAAATAAATAAAAATGTACATACATGAACCAGTGTGGCTTATAGGCTCATTAAAAGTACTTTACTATTTCTTATTTTCAGTTTTCTTTTGAATTTATTTTACCTTATGGAAGTACAGGATTTGTTTTTCTTTTGCGGAAAAACATTTTTTAAAAGCAGCAAAACAAGCAAAACAGTTACAAACAGTTACAAAATATATTTGATATGTCTTGCATTACCTTATTAATTACCTGGCCTAATTATTAATGGTTAAGCATTTAAAGGTAATCACCGTCACCACTTAAGGTAGCTTGTTCACCTTTGACCTTTGTAAGCCAGAACTTTGATGGAAGTTGACCTTCGCAAGTTTTAACTTTTGACTACCCGTGTTATAGACACTAAATTGCCTAGCACTGCCACACTAGTTGTCTACATGCTCTGTATAAATGTTACAAATCTGTCTTTATTACAGGGCTGCTGTCATTCGTTGATGTTATCAACGCTGTTTTTAGAACAGTTTGGTAGTTTTTGAGTTAGCCTACAGTCTACGGTTACTGCAGCCTACCATTGTTATTGTGCTATTAGGATGGTCTATATCAAATTGTCTGTTCTGTATTTTCCAATTTTGCTGTACCTTAAAATCCTTTAAATCCCCATTTATGTTTTGTGTGGGAAGACGTTCAGTGGAAGGCTACAGCACGTGTTTTAATGGATTGTTGGAACTGTAGTTAAACACTTTACTGGGGGAAAAATTATATAATCATACCGCCCAACGTAAGCAAGCATAAAACTATAAGAATTTCAAGCAGTCTTAATTTTTACTTAAACAAATAATGACATATCTGCTGACAAACTAAACAGTATTTATTGCCATGGTATTAATTTAGGTCAGTTTCTGAGCATATTGTGTACATCATCACTATTTAAAGAACCCTGACCACCTGCATGTTTCATTACAAAGAAAGCACAATTAGTCCTGTTTAATTGGATTTAATGTAGCATTGTATTTAACATACAAACCCTCAGAAAAACGAAATACTGCAATGTATATTATGTATCGAGAAAACATCTTGAAGTATAGTGGTGCTATATTTTTTGCCCACTCCTATGATGAACATGTGCTGCTATTGATTGTACTGTAAAGGATTTGTTTACTGTTGTCTGTTTGCCTTGGAGAAGAAAAACGAAGGAGAAAAAGTGTATCTGTTTTGCCCAGTCACTCTTATTCCTTCTCAAGTGTTTATTTAGTTTGACATGAGGCCAAGAGCGAATGTGCTTGTTCTCTCTGGTTCAGTGTGTTCCACTCACGGTGAGGGCGAGAGGTTGTGCTGAGGTGAATGGTACACAATAACAGAAGGTAAACTGCAGTTAAAGGAATGGTTTGGCAAAGAGAGAGAGAAAAAACAAATCACATTTACTGTTTTCACACACAAAAGAAAGAACAAAATAAGCAAACTGCAGGTCTAAATCATTGTACACTTGCATTAAACACAATTTAGTTGTTAAGTAATCTCAAACCAACTTTCTAGGTTTCAGTGGTCACCAACTCGCTCCTGGACATCTACTTTTCTAGAGACTTTTGTTCCAGCCTGTATCCAACATGCTGCCTCCTTTACCTAACACTAGTGTATCTTATTCAGTCAGTCAAGACATTCTGAAGAAGTTTATTAACTGGAGTAGATGTGGCAGATCGTGGTTGGAACTAGACTCCACAAGAAGGCAGATCTTCAGGACCTGGGCTGGTGACCACAGCTATATGACATACTGCTATCTATCAAAACAGACAAGCAGCTAAAATCAGCAGAGGCAGCAAACTTGGAGCATTACGTTTTCTGTTTTTTGTTCATTTTTACAGATAACAGTATGTTGAGGCTACTTGGCGCTGTTTTTGGAAAGAGTGTGATGATTTAAGACCCCATCACACTAGCTTTTCTCAGCAAAATTTCACAAGCAAAAGTGTGTTTCAGTGCAATTATTTTGTGATGCAATTTTCCAGGGCAAATACATTTCAAATGCAAAACTCTGAAGTGGAGAAAACACTAAATTTAGCAGCGTCCAAGCTACAGCCTTAGACATGAAGTTTGTAAAATGCTAATTTGTGAGGTATAAGCTTTTACTACTTGTTAGCTACTTTAGCCCCATAGCACCAGTGCAGAAACATGTCTTGATTGTCTTGAACATGCTGATTGACTACATTTGCGTAGAAATGTGTAAGAAAAAAAAGGTGTAAATGTGATTTATTCAAGTTCAAGCTCTCAACTTATTTTGTCAATCTTTAGCCACATGAATGCACTATTGACTGTCAAATAAACAAAAATGCCAAAAGTCATTCTGATTCAAACACTTTAGTGTCTCCTTAGTTGGATCAGAATTAGGGCAGATATTTCAGTACTACAGCCCTGCCCCACACTCTTTCTGCATAGTTTTGGCTAGTCTAACAAATGCTCTCATAGCTTGAATGATTTGTGGCCTACCATAGCCACACAGTGATACTTTATACTATACACAGGTTCACATTGGTCCTGTAGTGCCTCCTGCCCTGCACAGTTTAGTGTTTTGCCTGGTTTCAGCACTCCCACTTCAAGTCATAATGGGCTTGTAGTGGACACACGCCATGCTGATCATCTGGAGGACGATGATGTGTTTATATCATTCCTGAAACTGAAAACTATTTGGATTAAACTATGCAGAAGACCAAATTCACAGCATTTAGCAGCAAAACTATCAAAATTGCAGATTTACACTGGCTCTAAAGTAAGCTAAGTTATATTTTATTGTTATTACTTTATTTTATTATGATGTCTACCGATATATAACATTACAGAACTAATATTTAGATTAGTTAACCAAGTTAGCTTTTCTTAATGGTTTTCTTAACAGCTTAACAGCTTGATTTGTTAATTTAATGTAAAGCTAAATATTAATACATTCATACTTCTATTTTTCTCATTAAAGTTTGTTCAAACGATAACGTCCTCCTCAGCATTTAACGTTGATTCTGACTAGTTTCAGTGTTAGTTTTGTTAGCTTTGTGCTAGCAGATTTCTTAGCTCTAACCTTCTCCTTATTACACAAAAACACCTGCCACTTTAACCCTTGCCACCCTTGGCTAAATTACTGTACACACGATTTCAAGAATATATTTTTAATTTAAATTCACCTACATTCAAATTGTAAGTTACCCTATAAAGTCAGTTTATTTTGACATTATACAATGTTTTCAGAGATACTCTGAGGGCCTCAGAGTGTTTCTTTATGCTACTGAGCTGTTTAGTCTATTAAGTTATCAGGCAGGCTGAACAGAAAGCATGATGGATTTTAGCTACAGCAACTAACAGAGGAGAAACTTGTCTGAATTTTGCAGACAGTCAATTAACAAATGAGAATCTGTTCTGTTATAGCAGGGAAAACACAAAAAAACCTGTGCGATGAAACCCATAAGACTTGGACAGAAAACCACAAACATGGTTAACAGTTCAGAGAATATGGTACTTTCACATAGCGTGGATGTAAGCGAGGCCAGAATGACTAAAGTGAACAAATATTTGCATTCTCTGGCTATTCTGTATTTGCCATCTACCACTGAAGTACTGTACTGATAATGGCAACATTTCATTTAAAAAAAAAACAGAACAAACTCAGTAACCTGAACATGCATGACTCATCAACCTGTGTGGACTGACAGACTAGTAAAGAGTCTGTTACAACAGAGATTCTTTCACGTAAAGTAAATGTAAAAAAGAAGTGGTGCTTCTTGACATTAGGGTAATTCTACACGGCAGGTGTCACTGAATGACACCGCAGTGAGTTACTTGGAGTGCAATTTAAGAGAGCACTTTTTTTTAGTAAACAATAGAGACAGACAAGACACTTCACATCACCATAAGGAGATATTTTATAACAGAAAAAGACTGTTTTAATCTAGTATCCAGCAAAAAACGTCATTAAAATAGCCCAGTTCACATAGCTAGCCTACAACAGCAGCTTAAGGTGAATGCAAGTGAACTAGATCTAAACGCAATGCATTGTGGTAAATGTAGTTATACTAACTAACCAGAAAGCTCAAGGGAGCTCACAGAACATCTGCTTCAAATATCACTGAAGAGTAAGCGTTAGTCTGTCTAATCTTTAAACTTTAACTCATTCTGGTCAGATTTATAAATAAGGGCAGTGTTTGACTCTAAGTTAGCTAACCTAATATGAGCTAGCCGAAGTTAGCAGCGCTGTTTGAAAGTAAAGCCAGAGTTATTACTAAATTAGCTATTAAACAGTCAATAGAGCTCTAACTTAGACATAAAGTTAAGCGTTTGACAAAGCTTTGCATGTCACATTTGTCTTCACAGTACCTTGCAGACATTAACGCTAGCTAGCTGGTAGCTGATTTTCGCACTGTACATTAGTAGCTAGCAGAGCAGATACAAACACACTAACTACACTAAGCGAAATGAGATGTTAGCGCTAGCAAGCTTCCAGGGGGCAATAGGTCATGTATGGCCAGCAATTGCTAATAAATGGTTGACATCAGATATCATATTAGAGCGTGAGGAGTAGATGTTTACTGCATGGGTTCGATACATAGCGGTCGTGTAGGTCGGTGTGGTAAGCTGTCAACCCTAATAGCCCTAATAGCCAACCAGCTTCCACTACATTACGTTACGTTACATTACCGTACATTACGTTACATGACAGCCTGCTACCTTAATTACATTACATTGCAGTACATTATATTACAGTGCATTACAGGGCACTACATTAAATCAGCCCCATTAGCTGACAGTGCAGTGGATGTGGAGGTGGTCGAGGCGCCGCTCTTACCCGACAGACTGCGCCTGCTGTCCTGCCTTTTCGCCTTTCTCTCGTAAAAGCCAAGAGTCTCGGTCAACTCCGACGTTTCGCTGCCCGTCTCCGCTTTGCCAGAGGCACGAAAAGCTCGTTTCTCCTTCTCCTTTTCTTCATTTTCGGCCTCTTTTTCATCTCCCAGCCCCGCCGCTACCGAGTCCGCCATCTTCACTCATTCGCCGCGCGAGAGCAGACACAACACTCTTACGTCATCACTCCAGAAGTAAATACACTGAAAACTGACATGTGTCTAATATCTCTTTCTCTAGCGGCCTATACATCTAATAAAGAACTGTTTCATGGCTGCACATAATGAATTAAAAATGTTTTTTTAAAAAAAGTAGTTATACTTTTCTGTTTCAGAGCTAAAGATATTTGACCGGTCAGCTTTTATTATTATTCATTATTTTTTCCTCAGTTGTTTCCCAGTCCTGATAAATGTCTTCCTTGACAAAAAAAAAACTACAGCTAGGACACACTGCGGTTATAACACGTTTATACGAAAATCCTTCTCCTTTCCCTTTTTTAATATCTCAGAGATCCGCATTGCAAAATCATGTCTTCGAATGCTGACCAGAGCTTAATTAAAATGACATCGATTCCCCCCTTATTCCTTCATATTTTATACATTAATGGAGGAATCCTCAGAAAACTTTAGTTAATTTATTTATTTAAAAGTTTTGGTGTGTTTCTGTGACCCTACACAGGAGAAGAGAGAAATGACAAACGATGACGTTTCACAGACACGCATCACTACCAACAGCGTTTAAAAGCGCGCGCAGCAGTAAAATAGTGTGGGAGCGTTAAAGACGTCATGCGTTCTGTTCTTTATAACATCGGAACACTGTCGCTCTGTTAGTGTTATAGCACAGCCTCTAAGAGCACTGATGTTCTTAATAATGGTTTGGGAGGAAATCTGTCTGTAGAGGCACGTGTTTGACGAAAAGAAGCTAAAAGTGTCAAAAGTGTTTGGAAAACTTTTGAGTAAAACCTATTTTTATAGTTGGATAGAGGGGGAGAGAGAGAGAGAGAGAGAGAGAGAGAGAGGAGGGCTATTTCTACTTATAAGCTGTATAGGCAGTCGGGGCCCCGAACCACCAGGGGGCCCCACGAGTATGTTTCATTTTTCTATTTTTTGTATATATATGTATATATATATATATATATATACAAAATTTACACATATAGTATATATATAATATATCATAAATATTAAAAAAAACTCGGAACACCCGTTGCATTTGTGTCTGCACTGAGTGTAACTCGTCTTTGTCAAAAGTAATTAATTTCATATAACATATAACAAGTACTCCTGGTTTATTAGTTTAAATCCTTTATCTATTTGTCCTTTATCTAATCAGTTTAACTAGACTTTTTAAATTATACTATAAGCTCGCCTTCGCTTATTTCAGTGATGATTCTCAGCCAAAATCATATTAATATGATACAGTTAAAGTGTGGAAAATAAATACATTTCCAGACAGCTTTGACTTCATTGAAAATGTTTTATTTAACTCAGCATTGAATCAAATAATATTAAATAACTGACCGAGTAACTAAGGCATTGGCCTGTTGTCTTAACCGAACACAGTTTATTGATGCGAATAATTGAAAAGCATAAAAGCATACAGAAAATACACACGTAATGGTAAATACACATACCTGCAGGTATATTACATTACACATTAAACAATTAGGTAATAAAGGGTAAAGTTATCTGCAGTTGTGCCAATAAAAAAAACAATACGATATCCACAAAGAAGACAATTTCATCAACTTCTGAAAACAAAGATTATAGAACAGAATTAAAGCGGAATTGTCCAGAGAGCTTAAAAAGTCCCGTATGAAATTAGTCGACAGCGCAGCGTATTTATAGAGCTTTCTATGTTTGAACTTTTACTGATACAAGCAATGGAAATGTGTGCTGTGATTGGATTCATTTTTATTTTTTTCTTCATTGGTCTCTGTCTCTGGAGATGGAGATTGAAAAAAAATACTATTAAAGCCAATGTGATAGTTTTACGTATGGGATGACGTCATACGTCACACGTCTTCTCTCACGCACGCATATGCAAACACACGCACGCACATACACAAATTCCCTCTCTCCATCCCCAGATGAGCACTCCCATCCCTCGGTGGCTCCGTTTCCATGGCGACCCGCTGTCAGCTCACGTTACTCCAACTGCTGCGTTGCCATGGCATCAGGCTTGCTGTCCTGGTTGCCAGGGGGCTGGCCGTTCCAGGGGCTGCTGTTGCTGAGCGCCTGTGAGTTGGTGTAGTCATGGAGACCGTCGTCATGGAGACCATTGGTGGGGTCATATTGTTCGTTCTCCAGCCTCGTGATCAAGCGCTCGTCCACGTCCCCCAACTCCCCCCCCATCAGAGATGGCTCCCCGACCACCATTACATCCTACAGCCAGAGAGAGAGAGGGAGAGAGAAAGAGAGAGAGAGAGAATAGAGAAGGAGAGGCAGAAAGAGAAAGGAGTGAAACAGAGCGCAAGCAACAGGGGCAGAGAAAGGGGAAGGAGGGAGAGAGAAGAGAGAGAGAGAGAGAGAGAGAGAGAGAGAGGAGAGACGGAGGGAGAGAGGTAGAAAGAGAAGGAGGAAGAGAGAGAGAGAGGAGAAAGACAGGGAGGGAGAAAGAGAGTGAGGGAGAGTGAGGGGGAGGGAGAGAAAGAGGGAGATCGAGAGAGACAGCAAGACAAAGAAGGAAGGAGAGAAAGAAAGATAGGAAGGAAAAAAAAAAATAAGGAGAGGAAAAAATACAAAATCTGTTACCAATGGGAATCAATGTGAACTTTATATTAAGTGTAATTACATATATATTACATATGTATTACTGAAATATAATCTATAATATATATATATATTTATTCATAATATGCATTAGCTCTAATGCAAGCACATGCCACACAACTGTATAAGTGCATTTAAAGTGTAATCTGAAGGATGAACAAATAATATGTTCACACTTACATTTTACACACACACACACACACACACTCACACACACACACACACACACACATACATTCTTGTCTACAGACACTATCTCTTTGCTCTTTAATTAGCTCATTCAGACAAAGCATAGCTACAACATGTCTGCTAATTAAGCTCATTTGCATTGCTAATAAGCTCGTTAAGGCAGCACATGCTGTGTGATAACCATCTGCACGTGTCAGTCACCTACCTAAGCTCCGCCTCCAGCCACCCGCCACCCCTCGTTTCCCCGGCGACACGTTTGGGCTGGGGACCAGAGACGGACAGTACTAATTATCATCAAATCAATTACGACTAATTGCTATCAATTACAAACATATCAATTAGACCAGTTAGATGAAAGCACATTAGCAAGCACTCAATATGACATCATCAATTAAACAATATAAATCTCTTGTTCAAATTAGGAGCATATCTTAACAAACCTTACTGAACAGTGAATAGAAATAATGAATTAAAGAGTGTACATTATTAATCTTTTCAAATCGTTCAATAAATAACTTGATATCTTTCAAGTAGTCTACTTAAAACTTGATATGAAAAACATTTAAGGACAACAGGGCTGCTCTCTTGTAGCTAATTCTAATCTATTTTTCACACATTCATGCACACACACACATACATACACATACACACACACTCATTCATACAGTGTTCAATCTTACTAACGTTCTTATGAGCAGTATTCTAACTACAACTGCAAACGTGTACTTGTATCTGTGTACATGCTTGAGTGTGAAGTCTGTCCTTCAAAAGTTTGTCCTTTCAATAACTTTGCAGATTAAAGAATAGCCTGTGTTTAACTGGAGGAGATTTTTTTTGTAAACATAAATGCATTCTTTCTGCAACACATTCCAAAAAAGTTGGGACAGGGACATTTCCAGACTGGGAACGTTCGGATGTTCAACAAATATCTTAAACATGCAACGTTTAATTATTGTTGGGTAAAAACGGAGCATCCAGGAAAGGCCTAGTGCTCCATGTACAAGGATGGGTCAAGGTTCACCACCAAATGCCTCAGCGAATAATCCAACAGTTTAAGGACTTTAAAAGATTTTGGGAATCCACAGATATATCTGTGCTTAAAGAGCAAGGCCGAAGCCACAAATGCATGCAACCTCCGATTCCTCAGACAGCACTGCATTAAAAATCGGCATGCCTCTGTGATGGATATCAACACATGGACTCGGCAATACTTTGATAAACACAGTATTTTGTGTGACTGCATCCACAAACGCAATGCAAATTAAGACTGTACTATGCACATCAGAAGCCATGTGTCAATGTCCAGAAAAGCCGCTGAGTTCTCTGACCTCAAACTCATAATCATTTCAGATCATTGATGGAAATGACAGGCGTTAAATTTTCTGGGCCGAAGGAGAAAAGTACCCTCCGGACTGTTACCAGCGTAAAGTTCGAAGGCCAGAGTGTGTTAAGGTAAGGGGGTATTACAGTGCCCATGGCATGGGTACCTTGGACATCTGTGAAGGCACCATTAATGCTGGAAGACATATACACATTTGTCTCCTAGATGAGGTCTTTTTTAAAGATGCGCATGCTTATTTGCAAGTCACAATCTGCATGTGTTACAACACCATGACAGTGTAATCACACAGTGTGGATGTGTAATACACTGGTCAACATACACCTGTCTCAAATCTTTTAGAATGTGTTGGAGGCATCAAATTTGGAATGAGTATATCTTTTCAAAAACAAAAAAAAACAATGAATGGCAGTACCAATAAAAGGTAATCAAATCAAATATCAGGTTTTTGTACCGTTATCAATTTAATACAGGTTGAACAGAATTGACTAATCACTGCTTTCTGTATGGATTAGCATTTCACCTACTGTCCCAACGTTTTTGGATTTTTCTTTGGTTGGACTTACAGGTTTTTTTTTTAAGGTTTTTTTGTTATTGTCTTAAATATAAAAGTACATCTGATTAGTCTTTAACACGTCATTGCAAACCAACAAAGCCAATTTTGTATTAAAAGTTTGTTATTTGTATTAAAAGCATTCTAAAGAGCAATGTGTCCCAAACTTTTGACAGGCAGAGAATATACGCTAGTTTGTATGTGTGTGTAGATTTACCTGTGTGGGCAGGCTGAAGCTGTTGGCTGGGCTGCGCTTCTTACTGTTTCCTGCGCTGCTATTGGATGCGCTGCCGGCTGAGTTCCGCCTCCTTCTTCTCTTTGCTGTTGGTTTGGCTGGTTCTGCTGTCAGTCAGAAAAAAGAAAAAGTGTAACGCATACAAACACCAGCTGAATATAAAAAGATAAACTGCACTCAGCAGTGCACTCTCTGAATAGAAACATACAAATATGCAGGATGGGTGGATGGATGTGTTAATGGGTGGGTGAATGAATGGATGGGTGGATAGGTGGGTGTATGGATGGATGAATGGATGGGTGGATTGGATTGATGGATGAGTGAGTAGAGTGATGGATGGATGGACGGAATGGGTGGGTGGATGGATGGATGCCTGGTTGAGAGCATGGATAAGTAGGTGGGTACATGGATTGATGGGTGGGTGGGCGCATGGATGGAGGGGTGGGTGGGTGTCTAGGTGGATGGACGGACAGGTGGATGGATGTGTGGGTGGGTGCATGGACAGATGCATGGGTGGATGGATGGATGGGTGGGTAGATGAATGGAAAGAAAGACTGGATGGATTACTGGATTGATGGCTGAGATACACTTACATTTTTTGGAATTTGATTGAAAAATTTCTGTCTTAAAGTTGGGCGAGGGTCCAACTGAAATAATATGAAAATATTTTCAGTCAGTTAACAGCAACATCCATTCCAGAATACCCTATGATATTCTAAGTGAAAATAAGAAAATAACAAAAAATCTACAGGAAATAACATTAAATATGACATTTTTCTGCAAGTAAAAGTTTAAAAAACACCAACTTCTTTGCAAAATTGCAACTTTTTTGTCTTCTTATATCCCCTAATATGTTAAATTGAGCAAATAAACAGTAAATGTTTATTAAAATGAAGTGCAGAAATGTGTTCTCTATAGATGATGTGTACTATTTTTGACTTTTTAGAGCCAGACGTTTAGTTCAGTTCGAATTCGAACTTTCAAAACTCAAAAAAAAACTGTCAAAAAATTAAGGATAGACACAACCTCAACAATAATGTTCATTTCTGGTAGGACCCCTATGGGACTCTAGTAGTATGTTAGTGCTTAGCTAACAGCAAATCACTTGAACATTTTTTGGCTGCTCTAGATCTAGTATCGAGCTGTCACTGGTTTCCATTTCTAACATCTGACAGCAACGCATTGGTCAGGCTACCCCTCGAACTCGCAGTAAGTGACATGTCAGCCTTCCAGAAGGCTTAAAGTCATATTCTTTCTCATCAAATTGATTGGTTGATTCCACCATCAGTTCCTAATTATTTTCTAATTATAATCTGACACCTTAGGCCTTTAGAACAGCTCCTGAGGGCCTAAACAATGGGAAAGATGTATCTTCTTCAATACAACAGAGAAAAAAATCCTGACAGGATCATTTTCAAGAATTCAACCCCAACAAAGAAATAAGAATTTAAATAAAACAAGCATGATAATTATATAAAATGGACATAGGGTCATATATGATTAATGATTACAAACATAAACCAGTCAACAGTTGACAGAGATTTCATTCCTAATAATGTTAGATTCAAGTTAAAATGCAAAGGAAGAGAGAGAGACAGAGAATCGGGGAGTGTTTTTTGTTTTCTTTTTCAGGCCTGTCATTGAGCAAAAGGGGGTTATTATGTTTAAAACACAGTGAAATAGCATACAAATAACAAACCCAAGGTCACGAGCTTCATTAATTAGTCTGACTGTTGTTGCGGAATTTCACAATACCCCCGACGAACTGCACTCCGGACTTTGAAATGTTAATCATGAATCTAAAATATGTTTACAATGAATGAAACTAGCTGCTGTAAATGTAATGATATTATTTACCCGTTAAAAATAAGAACACAATGAAAGAAACAAAGGCTGAAAAAAGTGAGACAAAAAAACAGTGCTTCTTTTGTTATTATTCCCTTGAGACAGGGCTGGGGGGTAATGAAAGCAAGAAAAATGGTTCCGACAAAGAGCAAAAAACGTGTTTGCATGGGTACACGTGCATGTAGAGAAAGAGAGAGAGAGAGAGAGAGAGAGAGAGAGAGAGAGAGAGAGAGAGAGAGAGATACCTGGTGGTGTTGTCATTCTTTGCCATTGGTGAAAGAGGCAGGTTTTCAGGCAGTCTCGTGGACTCAGGCCGTACGTTTTATGCCTCGACATCAACTCCTGCATTGGCTCAAGAATCATACACAGCTGCACATGTGCACACACACACACACACACACACAATGTAATACGCAAAACTGTTTTGCATGTGCCGTCACAGTTACAGTAAAAAAAGCCAGTAATCAAATTACAGATTCATTACAAAAAACAGACTGATTACCAGCAGAATTACATTAAACCCACAAACACACATAATTGTTGCCTTTTGCCAAAATTCGTCATTCTGAATGATGGATATGTCACATGGATTGTGTAAATTTGAAGAGCTTTTCATTTTGGGAAAACAGCGGTGGGGACCACTACCAAAAGAGAATTTTAAAGAATCCCCCTCACACAGCAGCACAGTCTTTTATTTGGCCAATATATAGAGATGTACAGTAGTAAAGTTAGAATAGTAAGTGCTTTATTTTTTTATTGGTAGAGCTAAGATCTGCAGCATTTTCCCAAAGATATTTTAATCAGGAATTTAACCTGATTTTCCATAATGCCAGATTCTGATCTGGAAGTAAACTCTTTTTTTTCTCATGACTAAACTGTCACTGGAGTGATATCCCTCCTGTTACAGGGGTTGAACCCTCAAAGGTACGTCGGCAGTAGCTTTAGCCAGGGAACATAATTGTACCTAATTTATTGCAAATATTTTTTAAGCTGTAGTGACTCTAAACACCCTGTCTTGTCTACAGCCTTTTATTTTATTGTTTTATTTTAAAGAATTAGGTTATAAAAGGATACAAATATGCACCTTTTCCTTGGGAAAAACTTAAGGTACACAGTTGGACCTTAAAACCATTGTTGTACCTTTGAGGGTATATTTACGTTGTTTGTACCTTGATGATTGATGAAAAATGTACCTGCACAGTGTCTTTTTCCTGACAGTGTGACTGGCTTTTTATTCAAACTTTTGCTAATGTGCCAAAGAGAGCGAATATTAATACTGATTAAGAAGAATAACATGAAACAGACGAATTACGAAACACAAAAACCGCCCTGCAGGCAGTAAAGTCGGTTTCATTTTCACGCTTGTTTTCTTTTTTTCAGTAGTTTTTGGACCATTGATGAAAAAAAAACATTAATATGTGTAAATGATCATTACTGGAGATAGAACACAAGTGAATAAGTAAGTTCTCAGTAAGTTTTTTTTTTCCCCAATTTAGTTGTTCCTAATTCCACCCACTAGTTAGGACTCCCCCAATCACATGATACCACCAACGCTAGGAGAGCGAAGGCTAGCACATGCTTCCTCCGAGAACTGTGAAGTGCCACCGCATCTTTTAGAACAGCCACTCATGCCATGCCACTGGACAGCCAAACGCGCTCGGCTGCCCTGACTAGCATCGTCACACTGACCTTTTGACTTTGGTTAACAGCCCAGCCAATCAACTCACCAATAATCTATAATTTTGCAACAAGAGTGCAGTTTCAACTTGTTTCTCTTCTTCTACAATTATATAAGTAATCTAAATGTAATAGGAAGTACCATGATTATATAACTTTAATATAGTAATCTTTTGCATTTGGTTACAGATTAAAAGTCTGTGTCTTACATGTTTGTAATCTGTACCAGAATCTTTAAAGTAACCATCCCAACCTTGTGCATGTGTATGTTTTGTGTTTGTTTTTATATATCTTCAGGACAAAAATGTCCTCACTTGTAGGAAAACTGGAGAAAAACCTACAACACGGGGACCTACACAATGGTCCTCACATTGTCAAGTAATTTTAAACAAAAGCTTAATGATTCATTGTGAAACATGAAGAGTAACCACTTCTTTTTGGTTACTGAGGTTATGGTTAGTGGTTAGGGTTACGGTTAGGGTTAAGTTTAGGTTTAAACACAGACAAATATTACATAATATTTACTGACAAATATTACAAATACACTAGCCTTCAAAAAATTGGAATCTCTTGTCATATTAATAATTAGTCATTTGTTCAATTTTAACTTGTACAGTGTAGACCGAAAGACTATAAGCTTGACACCAAAAGGTATTTTAACATGTTTTTTCAACATTTCAACAACAAGTTGCAAATAACAAAATAAATAAACTGTTACTCTTTATTTATAGCAAGTTATCTGACTGAGATTGGATCAATACATTTCAAACTCAAGGCAGTGAGGATGTTTATTTCAGTATAACTTCATTCTTAACATTATACAGCTTTATCAGTCATTATGGAATAATCTACTGCTCTGTTCATTATTCTCATATATATATATATATATATATATATATATATATATATATATATATATATATATATAAAGACAGAGAGAGAGAGAGAGAGAGAGAGAGAGAGGAAGAGAGAGGACCTGCATGCTAGTGTGTGTGTATGTGTGTCTTACTCTGAGGTAGTTCAGTGTAAGTTTGGTTAGTCCCACTCTGCTGATGTTTTTGGACAGTTGCTCCAGAGCTCCAGGGTCTTGTGCCTGGCAGGAAAACAAACACATGCACACACACACACACACACACAAACTCCATTTATTCCGTCTGTTATTCTCCCGGTACTCGGGCCCGATACGTCTCTAATTCATTAATGGAGAGGTTGCCATAGCAACACTCCAACAGCGGCACTAAAAGGTTTCACCTTGATTGATAAAAATAACGCAGAGCAATTTTGTTGTAGCGCAAGCATCCGAATCTACGTTATTAGCGTCAATATAATATTCTGGCTGCTTGTAAACTAACACAAAAATACTAATGACAATCTGCGTTCCACAGAACAAAAGAAACATTACCTAAAGCAGTCAGAATGAGACTTCATTTTCAAAAAATGATTCTTGTAATAATTACAGTCCCGTATTTGAGCAAACTGTTTCTATCCTGTATGAAATGATAAAATGATGCAGCCTCTGGCAGACTTTGGTTCTTGTTATGTTGCATAGATCCTGTCTTTAAAATTCTGCACAATCTGTTGATGCACACAGACAGTTCAAACACTCAAAAATGTATAAATCATTAGATTTATAGTGTTCATTATCACACACAATACATTCTCAAGAGAACAGTACTAAACTAACTATGTTGCTCATGAAATACTATTCATGAATAACATTTGACTCATATGAACCGTATCTGACTCATGAACAGCCAAACAGTATTCATGTACTGTGCTGTTTGTGAAAAACTATTCCTGAACATTATTTCACTCATGAACAGCCAAATACTATTTACAAGCTATACTGTTAGTGAAATATTATTCATAACAATATTTGACTTGTACATACAATATGTGACCTGTGAATAGAGGTGGGCAATATGGCAAAATGTAATATCACGATACTTCAGGAAGTTGTTTTACGATTCACAACATATCACAATATTTATTTTTTCTGACATCTGATAAGTTAGAACAGACAAAGTAGTGCATATTTTAAAAATACTATCAAAACTATGAATCTAATTATTTGTAGCGCACTTGGATGCAATGCAGTTGGTTTTATTAAGTACTGACGATCTCCACAATATAGCTCAGAAATGCATATTATGATGTAATTTATCACAATTGATGATAAATATTGTCATACTGCCCAGCTTTACTGATGAATAGCAAACGCCATTCACAACCTGTTGTTCATGAAATACTATTTGTGAACAATATTTGACTCATATGAACAGTATATAACGCAGGAATAGCCGTATAGCCTACTATCATATACAGTGTTGTTCGTGAAATACTGTTCATGAACAATATTTGACTCCTATGAACAGCATTTGACTTATAGACAAACACAATTCACAAGTTATGCTACTAATGAAATACTATTCGTCAACAATATCAGACTCATATGAACAGCATTTGACCCATGACCAGCCAAATACTCACAACCTATATTATTAGTGAAATATTATTCATGAACAATATTTGATTCATTTGAATGGTATTTGACTCATGAATAGCCACATATTACCCAAGACCTATATTGGTAGTGAAATCTTACTAATGAACAATATTTGACTCATATGAACAATATTTGACCTGTGAACCTCCAACTACTATTCTCGAACTATGCTATTCATGAACACCTCTTGACTTGTGATCAGCAGCGGACTTTAACGCACAATATTTAATTACATAAACCAAGCCTGACTCGTGAACGACTCATGTGAACAGTGTTTGAATTATGTTAACAGTATTTTACTTACGTGAACAGCCAACACACTGCGAGGAATGAGCTCACTGTAGTGCGAGATAGTGAAGTGCCACGTTTTGATTCTCATGAGGTCATCGAACGTGAACACCAAAATCAGACGGCCTTCCGTACACACCTGTGGAACGAGCACAGAATGAGTATGTGATGCGCAAAAAAGAGCTTAAATTAAGTATTGATATGCATATATGTGCTGTTAAATGGCTCATTTTCTTATTAAGTACCAAAAACAGTAGTAATTCCAACCTTTTTTTATCCCTTAGAATTCAACAGGCTGTTTTGGTCACTGTATATATGTAAATGGATTCTCTTCTGATTGGCTGCTCCGCATTGTCATTGTTCAAAAAACAGCCTGGGCTGAAATGTGGATCGAACTGTTAAGTTCAGACTGAAATCCTCAGGGATGACAGAGAAAAATGTTCAGCCACTCCTTTCAGGCATGTGAATCCTTTAGAAAACTGCTTTCCAACACCACAATGCTCCAATCCAATAAGTGTGACATCACAGCTATGATGAATTCAATGTCATTTCTGCAGCTTTGTTCCCTTATAAGAACTGTAGTGACTTGGGAGTGAAGGGAACATTTTAAAAATGTACACTGTTTACATGATACATACTGGACAAACTGCCATGTTTCTGTTATTTGGACCCTTTAAGCGGTTAAACACTGAAAAGCCAAGTGTGCTCCACTGATATTCACTCACTGGCCTCTTTATCAGAAACACCTATCTTGAGCCTGTAGCCCATCTTTTGATGCACAATTTGTGTTAGACATTCTGTGGCCCTTCATCAGTGGTCAGAAACTGACCGGCTGCTTTTGACTGCATGTTTTTGGCTGGTTGACTGTTCTCAGCCAAGTTGAATACCACATCCATTTCAGTCCACCACCTGAATATTATCTGGTCAAGAGTGGTGCTGTGCTCACAAACTGACCAATGATTAAGGTGGTAGAGGGCAGGGGGCTATAATATGTTAGTGACGTTCAGGTCCAGGCTCTGGGGTGGCCAGATGATTGTGTTGAGTGTATCAGCATCTTCTTTGTCTTCTCACAGTGAAAGGATGGACAGAAACATCTGTGGATTTTCCCAGATCTGAAGCAAGAGTGGATCTTCATTTTCTCTTCTCTCTCAAAGATAAAAGCACTGTTTATCTGATTGCAACAGTTTTGCTGGTCTAGCAGGTCTTGCATGGTTGTTAGTAGTCTCATTTTCTCTAAATGTTTTAGAAAATTGCTTTGAAAATTCCTGTTCCTTTCACTTATTTCCTTCTGGTTTTCTTCTTCCTTCCTTACATCATGTCAGTTATGAAGAGTTCCTAATTTAGAATTATTATGAACCATGCAAATCAGTTGTAAAAACTGGCCCACTATGCAAATCACATTCAAAGAAGAAACATACTGTTAATTGACATATTGAAGTCCACTGTTTATTTAATGTACAAAGTAAATCTTGGCAATATTTCCTCCAGTTTAGTAGCAGCAGTTTACTTGAATTGGGACTATTTATGCCCTGTGGACTGTTAAAAAGGATTTTCAATGTATTGAAAATTCCCACTGAGCATACTTGAGCATGCACTAAGTGAAATGCAGTTTGAAGCTAGGCTTAAGCTGCATCCAAAAAAAAATGATCTCAGTGAGCACTACTTTGAATCATCTTCTGTTTTTTCATTTGCAGAAATTGTGCTTTTTTCCAAGTGAAATGATTTACTCATTAAACTGGCAATTTCAGAGGAGAATTCGCTGTTTGGAACTCTGAACCCCAACATTCTGCTGCCGGAGGAACGGAGGGTAACTGCGAGGTTGGCATGGCAACAGGAGAGATGTAATCCCAGCAGACACGCTCTAATCAATGCCTCCACACACACACACACACACACACACACACACATATATATATATATATATATATATATATATATACACAGAAATAGTATTTGTAATAGTTAGCTCGAGTATAAGTTTTTGGAAATCAATATCTAATTCACAAATGTCAATTCGCTAAAGAGCAAAGTTGGATACGGCTCTGTTCCGGAGAGTGATGGAGACATTAGCATTGGTATACAGTCATATTTGAGAACTATACATTCAGTTCTGCCATTGTTATTTAGATTATATCAACACTTTTCATTGAGGCTTTTCCAATCTACTCATTTTAGTTCTCAATCATTGGAAGTCTTTCTTCATACTGTACTGAGGAGCTTTCTCAAAGGTTCGCTGTACCTTATTTTAAGCCACTCAGCTTGAACTCTCACCAAATCTCACAACTTACTGTTAGGTCTCATAAGACTTAAATATAAGCAAAACTATTAATAAATAGAATTACTCAGGTAAAACACGAATAACTGGGTCGAACAATGACTGTAAGTTACAGAAAGAAGGTTCAATCTGTGAGGAATCACTAGGTTGATTGCTGCTAATTAGCTTACTTTAAACTTTAGCTTAAATAGCTAACTAGCTATAGCTAACATGCACTCATAATTAACCATATAAGCAAAAATACAAGTTTAATAACTAGTAGTAAATAGTTAGCCTGCTACTAGCTTCCTCTGGTAGGATGTTGTGAAATGTGGTAGGATGTTCACTTCCTTTGGTAGCATGTTCACTGTGTATCGGCTATAAAAATGAAAGAGCTAAAAACTTAATTAGAAACAATTAAACTAATTAAAAGTATAATTACTGTAATTTAGTAACTATATTAAAACAAATACATCCACTAGGTAATCAAGCCTCCAAAGATAAGCTTTTACAGAAATATTTCAGGCGAAAAATAAAAATGAATGAACACTCATTCCAGCAGATGAACTCATTTGCTATGCTAGCTGACTGCTAATATGTCAGTAAAAGTCTTCAGTTATTTAGCTCATGGAATATTCTATTAGTAGAAAGGCAAGGTGACTGGACTTGAAACATTGAAAAATCTGGAATTACATCAGGAGTCCTTCACTTGTAATACTATTAGCTCTCACTAATCATTAGCAACATCAGTTTGAATGAGGAGCTCCTTTGAGCCTATTTTGTGTAATTCTAACTGACTGTGAGGGTTTTCAGTATCCAGGTCACTGAATTTTCTAGTAGTAGTAGGCTAAGTCAAGGTGACTGGATTTGTAGCATAATACTGAAAGATTAAAAGATTTCACCACAAGTTCTTCGATAGTAGTAGTGGTAGTCGTTCATTACTGCCATTAGCTCTTATCCATCGTTAGCAACGTTAGTAAGTATGGTTGAAGTATTTTTTTGACTATACATGACACTGTTTACAGTGAATGAATTACATGTATACATTAGATACATACGGCACATAACAATAATAATAGTGATCTAGTGCTCTGCAATTTACAAAACCACCCAAGCGTTTTACAGTAACACGTGTTAACATGATTTTATACTTTAACCTACCAGCTGTTCTCATTTTTATAAGGGATAAAGAGGAAAGAAGAGAGACTGAAGGGTTTGTGTGTGTATGTGTGTGTGAGGAAAAGAGAGACAGAGAGAGGAGAGAGCGAGAGAGAGAGTGAGAGAGAACTAGCAGGAGAGGGAGAGGTGGGTAGCAGGAGAGAGAAGGGGGGCTATATTTTCCTTTTTTGTTTTGTGCAGCTCAGCCCTGAATTCACAATGAGGAGGAACACATTCCTGCTCACAATGAGGGAGCTAAAAACGCACAGTGCAGTGTGTGTGTGTGTGTGTGTGTGTGTGTGTGTGTGTGTGTGTGTGTGTGTGTGTGTGTGAGGATGAGAGAGAGTGAGGGCTTGCGAGAGAGCAGGAGAATATGTGAATATATCAGTGTGCTGAGAGAGAAAGAGAAAACGAACGAGAGAAGATATGCGAAAATGTGAGCGGGTGTGTATACATAGAAACGTGGCAAACAAAAGCTCCGCCGAGTTACACACTGTTGATAGTTGGCGTGTGTGTATGTGTGTTTGTTTTCCTGCACTGTCAGGACAAAAAATGTTTCAGTATATTTTCAGGACAAAAACCTATAAAACATCCTCATTTCCTCATTAATGAGGACCAAAAACACGGTCCCCACTTTGTAAAGTGCTTAAAGTGCTTGTAAAGGTTAGGGTTTTATTTAGGGTTAGTTAGGCCTAGAAAATCACATATAACTCCAATTCCACATTCCAATTATATAGTAAGAATTAGTATATACACTATTAGTATATAATTTTACATATATATACTAAGTTCAAACTGTAGTCACAGTAAAAACAACAATTAGTTTTCTAGTTTTCCTAGTATTTAGATTTCAGATCTTTGATGGATCTATTTAAACCCTTGACATCACTTGAAAGTAAAAGTAATAAGCCAAATATATTGTCCAAAAAAAACAAGTATCTCCAAAACAGAGACTTTATAGGAGAAGGCAAAAACACTCTTTACTTTCAATGTAAGTTAATGTAAAAAGATTTTATTGCAAGCATTTCTGGGGCATTTCCATTGATCCAGGCTTCATAAAACTTCCATTCAATGTAAACGACAGCTGCCATACTCAAATGAAAAGTAGAAATTCAAAAATGAAGAAAGGTGTTTTTCTTTGGACAGCGATGATATACAAAATAATCATCTATTTATAGGGTATTTTCTATTGGGAGGTGTCTGTCCCAAACCCTAACTGCTAAATTTCAACTTGTGAAAGTAATTCCTGCATTTCTAAAATGCAGGAATTTCTATAAAAGACCTTTTTGATTTCTTTTACAGTGGAGTTAAAAGATTTCTATTTATCATGAATTTAATTTTGAAATAAAACAACTTTCAAAAAGTACCATTCCACGTTTTCAAGTCACTTCTGAAACACAAAGAGTTTTAATCTAAAGGCGGAGCCTTATTTTAGCCACACTCCCGCATTTTAGAGCAGGTAGTGAGACTATATTACACATAGGCACTTCATATATATAATACATACTGTTGAAGGAAAAACAAATATCTCCAAAATAGTAACTTCACAGCAGAGCACAAAATGTTCTTTACTTTTAATGCAAGTAGATGTAAAAAGGTTTTATTCCAAGCTATTTTAGAGCATTTCTGTTGGTCCATTCATCACAAAATCTTCACACAATCTGCCAAGCTCGAATGATGTAGAAAAGTAACAAAGTGAAAAAAATGGAGATACATGTTTTTTCTTTGGGCAGCAACAATATGGGACATATTATTATTACACATTGGTACTTTATATCCATAATACACATGGGGACATAACTATGACCCATAAATACATGACAGTGTATAGAAGCGAACCTGTGTGAGTGTACATGTGTGTACCTTTGCGAATGTAGGCTTGCCATGCTGCGTTATCATGGTGCACTGGTGGCAGTCTACAGTGATGGTGGAGTTGTTAAACGACTCTTTTGTGTGTTTCAACTCGAAAAACAGCTCGTACACTCCTCCTTCAAACAGCGTGCTGAAGAAACGGGGGATGAGCGCCCGTCCGATTGCTGGGACAGGAAGAGAGAGAGAAATGGTTGTGGATTAGGCATGATATTTGCTACAATACCCATAATAGAAGACAATAGAATAAGCTCCGCCCCCCAGTGCACGGCTTAAAAAAATTCAGCAAATTTTTAAAAAATCACTGCTTTCATTTTTGTTCTCTTTTTTAAATGTGGTCCTGACGATTTGTAGGTACACTTGGTCGAACCTCAGAAAACTACATACAGTCGTTTGTGAAAGTTTAAGCACCCCGGTCAAATGACATGCTCTATTGTTTTTTGTTTTTTTTTAGTGAAAAATAAGTTAACATCCTCTACAGTGAGAAAAGTAAATGTGGCATTTTTCTGAAAATTTTAGTGTGCAATTTTTATTTATTTGCTGAATTTAATGTACAGGAAATAAATAAAACATTTTTTGTTATAGCACATTTTAAAGTTTATTATTTATTTTTTCAGTATGTTAAATTCAGCAAATAAATACAATTAAAATTTGCAGAAAAATGGCATATTTAATTGTGTTCTCTGTAGCGGGTGTTAACTTAAAAAACAACAAAGCGTGTCGTTCGCCTGGGAGTGCCCAAACTTTTGCATACATACAAGTGTACATATGTCGATCGCTATTGTGTACTGTGAAAAGTATTGCAATGTTACATATTTGACACATTGCTCACCCTTAAGTAAATACAAAATAAATAAATAATTAGCAAAAAAAAGCAAAAACAAACAAAAGAACCCTTGTTTATTTGTCCATATAGAATGAGTGGGGCAGGAAGTTCAGTCACACTGGTGGTCCCTTTAGAATTAGAAACAAACAGCCTGGTGAATAGAGCCAGAGGCATTAAGTCCAATAGACTGCATACACACACACACACAAACACACACATACACACACACACACACACACACACACACACACACATTCACTACTGTTAGTGTTCTGCAGTTGTCAATCATGGCAGTAGATGTGTGTGAAGTCTGAAGCGGCATGTTTATTTAAACACCCCGTAGCTGTCAATCAAATCTCGCCCCATACATTCAGAATGAGAACGGAGCAAAATCAAGCCCCCATCTCTCTCTCTCTCTCTCTCTCTCCCTCTCTCCCTGTTTATCTCTCTCTATCTGTTTCTCTCTCTCTCTCTCTATCTCTCTCCATCTGTGTCTCTCCCTGTTTCGCTCTCTGTTTCTCTACATGTTTATCTTCCCGTTTCCCTCTCTCTATTTCTCTATATGTCTCTCTCCCTGTTTCTCTTTTTTCCATTTCTCTCTCTATCACTCTCTCTATCCGTCTCTTTCCCTGTTTCTCTCTCTCATTCTCTCAGTCTGTTTCTCTTTTATGCTCTTAATCTCTCTCTCTTTCTTATACTCCTTCTTTATCTCAAGCTTCTTCTCGCTCTTTTCTTTCTTTTCCACACCCATTCTTTTTCTTTCTTTCTTCTCTCACTCTAGCAGTCTTTCCCTCTCAGGCCTTTTTTGCTCTCTCATTCTAACTGTCTTTCTGTCTCTCTCTCTTTCCTTCTCTTCATCTCTCACTCTAGGTACATCTCTGTCTTTTTTTCATCTCTATCTATCTTTCTCTCTACCCCCCCCTTCTCTCTGCCTACCACGTTCTGTCTCTTGCTCTATCTCTATCTCCCCCCGAGCTCAGTATATCTCTACCTTGCATTTCTCTCTCTCCATCTCTCTGTCTCTTTCTCTTTCTCTCTCTTGTTCACTCTCCCTTTGCCTTTCGCTCTGTCTCTCTGGATTTGTGAATGGCATTACGATGAAGGGGTGATGATGACAGTGTTGGTAAACATCTCTGTCATTCGCAACATAGCGGATTTTAAACCAACAGCACAAAGGAGTGTGGACTAAGAGTCTGACCACAGCACTGACCAAACCACACTTCACATTTAAAACACATTAGAGGGAGACAGAGAAAGAGAGGGAAAGGAAGGCTGAAGGGGAGGAGATCAAGATCGCCATGCCAGCCCAGAGAAGCTACTTTAAAATAAACTGATGAAGAGAAAGAAACAGTTAGAGACAGACAGAGAGAGAGAGAGAGAGAGAGAGAGAGAGAGAGAGAAAGAGAGAGCGCTCCACATCTTTTAAGTGATTAATAATTAATTGGCCCATCCATGCTCCACCCACTAACGCATTCTTTCATAGCAACTGTTGCCAGGTTGCTACAGACTTTACAGAATGATGGGATGGTGGTTAAATTCCATTCAACCAAACAAGAGACTGTAGTGCAGCTCAGATTTGTCAAAATATACAGATGGAGATTATGTTCAAATTATTTATGATGCATGCGAGCGACAAGACAGACTTTTTGTTGTGTAACTGAGCTAATATGAGCACAGTGGCAACTTCACTGTCATTTCCAACCTGCCAGGTTTCAATTAGCTACAACACAGTCCAGCTTAACCTGAATGAACCTCTTTCTGCAGGCCCCCTAGTGGCCGTTCCACTGGTGAAATGGAAATCGCCTCAGATGTTTTAAATTAAAGTAATAAAAGTGTTTTTCCTCGTAACTGTTATCAGAAGAACAAGGACTCTGTGTGTGAAATGTGATTGTGTGTTGAGCTGCTAACGAGCAATGAGGAGTGAAAGGGGAGGCGTGAGAACCCTCTGCTGTGAAAACACAAGTGCGGCTTTCTTAATATTAAAAAACTGTCTACAACTGCCTTTGCTTGCTCACCTAGGATGATGAACCTCTAGTTTTTCTGGCTTGTAAATCATTGACATTTCTATCGAAACACACTGTATACTGTATCAACATTACTAAAAACATTATTGGAATCGAAAGAGGTTAATTAGGTTAAATGGGCTTTTATCAGTGAATGTGCTTGCATGCACACTAACAGTACGGCAGTTACTTGATTCAAGTGGTCATGTTAACAGCATATTGCAATTACTCTGATCACACCGAAGTCGTTATCAGATTTCAAGAAATCCAATAAAGAATGAATTTTAGCTCAGAAATTGGGTTTCTCAGTACACATATACCATTAATCTGATTTCTTTCATTCCTCTATATCTGTGCACATGCAGAAACAGAGCCGGACAGAGTAGAGCTAAACATCAAACACCTATTTCAACGCTATACCCCTAAAATGGCGACAACTGACAGCACTCTGTGCAATTTGGAGCCACATATTTTCCCAAATAAATATTTACCAGTAAAGAGATTGCATGTTAAAAAAGAAAACTGTGGCAAGAAGCTTGAATTTTACGCCATGCGCTGAGCTTCTTTACTGAGTTTATTGGTGAGTTGCTAAGCAACGGTAGAGGTGCACATGCAAGCTTTCTGATTATTGAGGGATGCATGTTGTGCCATTATTAGATTACTTAAGTGCTTGTAAACGTGTTGAGCAAATTATTGCCAAAATCGGATTCCCTGACGATTACATATTTATACCACTGTTCTGAAAGCTTGTCCAACCTCGCAACAGTAGCTAAGAAAGTATGCATTTGTGAGTGGAGCATGAAAAGCGAAATCATTAAACTCTCAAACTCTTACTGACAGGAACCAGGAGCCACAATATCTACACTGTAAATTTCCCTTTTATTCACTTCCAAAACAACATCACAGAGTCTTTATGTGTAATGTTGATAATAATAAAAAATTGGCAAAGCTGAAAAATCATTTTGCCTTACAATGCCTTGCATGTACCTCTCCACCATGGATGTATTTTGACAAACACACTTTAGGCCAAAAGCTTATCTAAAACTATTGTAAAAGAACGTCTCAGGCATTTGGCAACGTATTCATAGCCAATTCCTGAAATAAGTTTCTGTGAGGTAGCTTTTAGGGACGCTTCAAGCGTCCGGTTCCTATCACCACCACTGTGACCTAGAGGTGGGCGATATGGCAAAAATGTAGTATCACAATACGTCAAGACGTTTTCATGAATTAATCTACTTATTTGTATTCAACAATGTTCATACTGAGCTGCACTAAACACAACAAGGGTCATTCTATGGAAACATCCATTTTTGTGCCCCTAGCATTTACAGATATATTACACATAAAAAACATGTTAGGGTTACAATTTATTTATATTTTAAAATAAAATCAATTATCTAGAATTCTAGAAATCTGGAAAACAAATGCCACGTAAATATTATAAAATATATAATGAAAGTTGTGGTCCCCAGGAATCATGTCACTGGTGTTACTGCATAACAAAAAATCTCTTATTTTGAAATAAAAATCACACTGATGACATCACTTTACTTCCTTTTACCTATTTTTGAAGATCTATCAAGAAAAGCACATGGTAAGTCCACTGTGTCTTTTCAGTTACCAGATGTTTTTGCATTTAGCTCATGATTTCATATGAAGCTTTTAGTTGAAGTCACTAGTATGACCTACTTTATTCTTAGGTAATTGTAAAAAAAAATAGAACACAAATGGATTAAATTACATATTTTAGTGGATATTCCATGATTGACAACATGCGGTTTGATGCTCTGCAGCAGCCATTTTGTAAAATGCATTTTTCATTAAAAATGTCACTGGTGTTACTGTCTCTGGTGTTACCTTCCTTACATGTAACACCAATGATGATCAGTAACACCAGTGACTCCTATGGATAAATAAAAAAAGTGGACGTTTCTGTAGAATGAGCCCTAAACAGGATCAATTATGCTTTCTTTGTAATCAAACATACAATTGGGAAGTGTTTTTAAATACTGATGATATCCATTATGTGCTCAGAAAAGCATTTTGTGACATAATTTATCATTGTAGTAATAATAATTATTAGATTGCCCAGCCCTACTGTGAACAATTAAGACTCAGTAGGTCTCAGTCAAACCTCTCTGAATTACTTTGTGCACATCTTGACCATTTAATTACTAATAAGGTGCAACATACAGCACATAAATGTGATTATATATATATGTGTTAAATGTGATCTGGTGTTGTTGAAGTATGTGGTGAATAAAGTTTGCAACACTGCCCCCCACAATACTCACTATATGTCTTTGGTCCCTCCTCCAGACAGAATGAGAGTGTTAGCGTTGCATCCTCCTCGAAAAACTCAGTGCAGAACGCATCCCACCACAGAATATCACAGTCCTGCAGGATAAACACACACACTGTTACCCAGCACATCACACGCTCATGCTTCCTAACCAATCAGCAAATAATAGAGCATGCTTAATCCTCACAGACCCCACATTCACCACACACACCTCTGTACAGTACTGTGCAAAAGTCAGAGACCACCCTCCAATTTCCATTCAAAACAGCCCTTCTGTTCAAGCTGTTCACTTTCAGGAATTTATAAGTACTATATTCCACTTGTGTAATGAAGAGGAAAGTCAAATTAAGTGAAAAACGGGAGTTTCCAAAACTGGCGTTCAAAAATGATAAACAGAAACAGAACAGAAAGATTAACAACTGTGCAAGATCATTGAGAGAGAAGAGAAAATGAAGCGGCTTCAGATCTAAAAACATCCACAGGTGTTTCTGTCCATCTCTCCACTGTGAGAAGACAACTCAGCACTATGAGTCTGAAAGGATGTGTATCTGTCAAGAAGCTAATACCAGGAAAAGGAAACAGACACAGCTGCAAATTAAACAAAGAAGCTGCAGGTGGTCTCAGAACAATGCACTGACCACCTCAGAGTCCAGACCTCAACATCACTGAACGTGGGTCATTCGAATCGCAAAAAGCAGAAAATCTAACCAACCTCTAAGACTGAGCTTTGGAGGTGTGAAAAATATCAGTACAGATTTCTTCGAAGAACTGAAAAGAATGGCAGATGTAACAATAGCATGTAGGTAAGTTTCACTTAATGGTTATTTTGACTGTAAATTAATGGGCGGTCTCTGACTTCTGCACATCACAAGTAAGCACGAGCAACCCCACCTATATACCCTACATCCACACACACACACCTGTACCACACATACATATGTGTGCACACCCCCGCACCTACACCCCCCACACACATCTATAAACCCCACATACGTACATCCCCTTACACAGTCAGTGAGCTCACATAACCACACATCTATACCCCCCACTGAAACTCACTCTCTCACATGTCTAAAAAAAACTGACATCCCCCAGACAGACTTTTTCCTGACAATTCTTCCTCCCATTTCCTCCACAGCTGATTAGCTAATGGCATACAGACCCTTTTTTTTACCAAGTCTGTAAACCTTATAGCGGTTTACATTTAGCAACACTTTCAATCACACAACCATCCCAGTCTGAATTCCTCCAAACCAATGCAGCACCTCTGTGCAGAGTCCACTGCTTTGTGTTCAAATGGGGCTAATTCGATCCCACTCATTAGCAATCCAATAGTCTTTAACCTGATCAGTTTAGCAAACAGAGCGCTGAAAGCGATTCGAAAGGACAGTGTGAACGCATTTGAGTCGTGATCGTATTGTTATGTGAGTCTCTCTCTCTCTCTCTCTCTCTCTTTCTGTGGAACTCCAGTCCGCTGAGCCTTCACTAACGGACCAGGCATTAGCGGTTAAACCCAATGAGTTTACATTCAAATCGGCGCCGAATTAAACCAACAAATCAGAAAGAAGCGGAGCCAAAAGATCAAAGTTTACTTTAATTGCTCTGATTGTGACGTAGGCGCACTTCTAACTGAACTTAGCATCTCTGATTTCCTGCGACAGAACGTGTGGAATAACGTAACACATTCACGACTACAGGAGCCCGTTTGAGCCTCATGCGTGTGGATTTTATGCATCGACACGCAGTCAAAGTTTTTTTTCTTTGGCTCACGTTAATAAATACGTCAGTAAACTCACCTCGGTGCGGGACTGTAGGCGTTTGTTGAGCTCGTGCACGCGGTAGTCCGGCTGTGTGGCGCACGGCGCGTGCCTCCGGTAGAATGGGCCGAACGGAGAGGCGTAGAAGGGGTCTCGCGGCGGCGCGCCGCTCATCGCTGCTGCTGCTGCTGCTGCGCGAGCCCCGCGCTGTACAACGCACGTGGAGCGCGGCACTCTCGTAAACAGACGCACGCACGGAGGGAGAGAGAGAGAGACAGAAGGAGTGAGTGAGAGAGAGCGAGAGAGAGAGACCCAGGGAGAGATAGGCAGGCGCGCGCGCGCGGACACGGTGCAAAGCGAGTGGCACCTCTAGTGCGCTCGCTCGCGCGTTCTGACGGAGAGAGAGAGGGAGAGAGTGAGGGAGGGGCTTCACGGGAAAGAGGCGGAACCTGGGGCGGAGGGGGAGAAGAAATGTGGAAGGAGGTAAAGTAGGGGGGGGGGAGGGGGGGGGGCTGATAGGAGACCTAGATGAGGAGCTGAGTGGAGAGGGTGGAGCTAAGGGAGAAGATCTAGGATAGGAGTTAAGGGGAGGGGGAGGAGCCGATTGGGAGGATCTAGGGGTGGAGCTCAGGGAAAAGATTTAGAGGAGGAGCTGAGGGGAGGTGCTCTGGGAGAAGATGGAGAGGAGGAGTCTAGGTGGAGGGGAGGAGCTAGGGTAGAGGAGATGAGATGAAAGGGAGGTGCTGTAGTAGAGGGGCGGTGCCTGGAAGAGGAGTAGCTTAGATATATGCAGAGGGGGAGGGGCTACGGTGGAAAAGGAGGGGCCTGTATGGAGGAAGAGCTGAACATCTGAGGGATGATAATAGGCTGAAAAAGAGGTGTTACAGTTAGGTCCATAGGTATTTGGGCTCCACCACAATGGATTTGAAATGAAGTGTAGACTTTCAGCTTTAATTCAAGAATTTAACAACAATGGCTATGTTTACATGCAAAGATTTTTGCCAATCCGATTGAATACAATCTGATTACAGATTCAGACTGAGGTGTTTATATGCTCACTCTATTCAACAATCTGATAAAAACCTTCGTTTATATGCTCACTACAAGTAATCCGATGCAAAATGACGCGCATGCGTGGAGTAGCGCTTAGAGTAAACGTTACCATGACAGCGAACATCACGTGAGGTCCAGTCCGCGTGAGATGAGTTTCCAGTTGGCGCGCTTGTGTTTTAATTGCTTGAAAATGATGTCAGACTCAGGAAAACGTGCTTCACATGAAGTTATTAAAGAAGGCCGAGAGGAAGACGTCGTGTTCTGAGACACATAAGCTGGAAGTCCGTCCTACCGCCGTCTTTTAAATCTTAAACTTCGTCTCCTCTGCAGACCAGTTTCTGCTCCGCCATGTTGAATGGTACAAACTTTCGCCATGACGCGACGCACATGCGCAGAACATACTTACACGTTCTGGTTGGAATGTAATCGGATTCAGGCGTTTACATGGCTATTATTCTTCTACTTAACAGATTATTTAGAGGTTTACCCACCTCGTTCAATCGGATAGAAATTGTATTCCGAATGGCCTCAATCGGACTAGACTATTCCGATTGAGGTGTTTACATGGACGTATTCTATTCCGATTGAGCTATTAGTCGGATTATAAACGGATTATCAGGCTGCATGTAAACGTGGCTATTGACTGCAAAGGATTTGCATCCAAGTATTGACAATAATTCTTGTATTTATAACTATTTTAGTTTGTCCAATTACTTTTGAGGCTGTGAAAATGGTGGCACTATGTAAAATGTAATTCCTAAATGGTTAATGCAATATTAGCCACGTTTACCTGCAGCCTGATAATCCGTTAATAATCCGACTAATAGCTCAATCGGAATAGAACAGGTCCATGTAAACACCTCAATCGGAATAGTCTAGTCCGATTGAGGCCATTCGGAATACAATTTCTATCCGATTGAACGAGGTGGGTAAACCTCTAAATAATCTGTTAAGTAGAAGAATAATAGCCATGTAAACGCCTGAATCCGATTACATTCCAACCAGAACGTGTAAGTATGTTCTGCGCATGTGCGTCGCGTCATGGCGAAAGTTTGTACCATTCAACATGGCGGAGCAGAAACTGGTCTGCAGAGGAGACGAAGTTTAAGATTTAAAAGACGGCGGTAGGACGGACTTCCAGCTTATGTGTCTCAGAACACGACGTCTTCCTCTCGGCCTTCTTTAATAACTTCATGTGAAGCACGTTTTCCTGAGTCTGACATCATTTTCAAGCAATTAAAACACAAGCGCGCCAACTGGAAACTCATCTCACGCGGACTGGACCTCACGTGATGTTCGCTGTCATGGTAACGTTTACTCTAAGCGCTACTCCACGCATGCGCGTCATTTTGCATCGGATTACTTGTAGTGAGCATATAAACGAAGGTTTTTATCAGATTGTTGAATAGAGTGAGCATATAAACACCTCAGTCTGAATCTGTAATCAGATTGTATTCAATCGGATTGGCAAAAATCTTTGCATGTAAACTTAGCCAATGACTGCCTGAGGTCTGGAACCCATGGACATCACCAAATGCTGAGTTTCCTCCCTTGAGATGTTTTGCCAGGCCTTTACTGCAGCCTCCGTTTTTGCATCTTTCCGTCAGTTTTGTCTTCAGTAAGTGAGAAGCATGCTCGGTGTGGTTGAGGTTAGGTGACATTTAGGGACATTCCTATTCTTTGCCTTAAGAAGCTCTTGGGTTTTTTTGCGGTATGTTTTGAATCATTATCCGTCTGTACTATGAAGTGCTGTCCTATCAGTTTTGCAGCATTTAACTGAATCTGAGCAGAGAGTATTGCTCTGTACACTTAAGTATTCATCCTGCCACTTCTGTCAGCAGTTACATCACCAATGAACACCCAGTTCCACTGGCAGTCATACATACCGTAACACTACGTCCACCATCTATGATGGATGATGTGGTATGATTTGGATCATGAACCCTTCCTTCCCTTCTCCAGACTCTTCTCTTCTCATCATTTGGTTACAAGTTAATTTTGGTTTTATCTGTCCAAAGCATCTTGTTTCAGAAGTGGGCACCTTTTTTTGATGCTTTCTAGCGAAGTGTAATATGGTCTTTCTGTTTTTGAGTGTTGCCAGTGGTTTGCATCTTGATTGCAGACTTTGACAATAATATGCCAACCTGCTCTAGAATGTCCTTGATTTTACTAGATGTTGCAAAGCGGTTTTTCTTCACCACTGAAAGAATTATGCGATCATCCACTTCAGTTGTCTTCCATGGTTTTTCAGGCCTTTTGGTGTTGCTGAGCTCACTCGCACGTTCTTCTTTTTAAGAATGTACCAAATTGTTCATGCTTATAGATTTGGCCACTACTAAACCTGATAGGTTTTGTTTTTTCAGCCCTCTTCACTTATATCAACATCTCCTTGGACTGCATATTGAGAGCTCCCATGAACAGCTACCAAATGCATATTCAACAATTGGAACCAAGTCCAGACCTTTTATCTCCTTAATTTGTTACAGGAACAGGCCACACCTGACCATAGAACTGCTTAAAATGTTTGTAATTCCTAAATGGTTAATGCAATATTTTGTTATACCCCTTGCATTAAAGCTGAAAATCTGCACTTCAGTCACATCTTGTTTGCTTCATTTCAAATCCCTTGTGGTGGTGAACAAAAGCAAAATTACAGAAATTGTGTCACTGTCCAAATACTTATGGACCTGGCTGTGTTAGAGGGGAAGGAGCCTGTGGTGGGGCAGGAGGAGGGTGGAAGGGGAGGGGCCTCTTTGAGGGGGAGGGGCTTGGTGGCTGCCTGAGGCTCTTGTAGAACAGGGCCTCTCCTTCTGTTGCCAAAATGCAGTTTTTTTTCATAATGCGATTACAAACATGGTTTAATATGTTCAGAGTATTGTACAGAGTAGCAAACTGCAGCAATCATGCAACTAAGTATGAATCACCAGTTTGCTCCTATTTCAGTCTTTCATGCACACCTTCTCTCATGTACAGAACTGTAAAATGTTTCTTTTTGGGTTTACATTTAACTACATAAAGTCATTTCTTTGCATTTCTGTACAATACATTGCATTTCTCGGATTACCACACTTCTCTCTCTCACACACACACAAATCTGTAATGAGAGAAAGCATTTTATAGCATTGTGAGAGAGGGAGAGAGAAAGAGAAGGGAAGAGAGAGAGAGAGTACATCTGGATTATATTACTCTCATTCGGGGGGGTGGTGACGAGGGCCCCAAGAGTTCACCTCTTTTTCTTTCCTTGTTCTTTTTTTTTCCTTCTCTCTCTTTCTCTCTCCCTCTTTCTCTCTCTCCTCTTGCTCTCTTTCCCATGGCCAAGAACAAGGAACTCCCTCTTGTTAGAAAACAACACTGAAAGTCAGTCATACACCCACATGCTCTCTCCCTCCATTAAAACAGCTCATTTTGGACAATTATATATATGTATTTTTGGTTTTATTAGGAGGGAAAATATCGCATACGTCTTGCTGTAATGTCCTGCCATTGGACATTTTTTTGCTTTTCAATCGGAATGTGGTCCTCTTAATACTATGTAAACCTTTAGATGAGTGCTCTCTCTCTCTCTCTCTCTCTCTCTCTCTCTCTCTCTCTCTCTCTCTCGTTTTCTCTAATTCTCTATATCGCTCGCTCTCGTCTTCACTCTCAAGCATTTCACACCCTCTCACACACAAATGCACACACACACACACACACACACACACACACACACACCCCTCCCCCTCTAGGTCAGTTAATAAGAGTGGTTGCTGGGCTCTTGTGAGCGAGTGCAGTGTCTCATGGGGGAAAAAAGGAGGGGGGTGCTAGAGGAGTGGAATTTTACCCACTCTAGTCCTGTATGAATGGAGAGAGAGAGAGAGAGAGGGAGTAAGAGAGAAATGAAGGACTGAAAATACAGGAGAGAATAAGTGAAAGAGGGGATCTCGGTTTTCTTTGTATTTGTCAACATTAGTCCAGTGTGTTTGGGGTGGTGTGATCAAAGCTGGCCACAGGGTGTCACTCTCTGATCTTTACTGCGAGTGCTTGGGCCCCTATTAGTTGCTGCTTATTATGTTTGTTTCGGGGTGTTGGATGGTCTGTGGAAGAAGCTGCACCCAGCACTGCACCAAAATCAGCAATATATATAACCAGAAAGTCTATTCAAATGATACTGTATCAAACAGAATAGAACAGAACAGAATAGAATAGAATAAAAAAAAACATCTATTGTCAATGTAGAAATGTAATGAGAGTCAGTTTTAACAAACAATTTTAATTAATTGTTTATTGGGTGATTGTGGTTTCTTCAACTGAGAAAGAAATGTAGCTCATTGTTTGGAGTAAAACACTCACACACACACAGAGGCACAAACACAGGGGATTCAGAGAAGAGAGAGAGACAGAGAGAGAGAGAGAGAAAGAGGGACAGCGAGAGTAAGAGAAAGAGTCAGTAAGAGGAAGAGAGCAACAGAGAGCCAGTGAGAGAGCAAGACAGAGAGTGAGAGAGAGAGAAAAAAGAGAGGAAGATGGAGAGAGAGAAAAAGAGCAAGAAAGAAAGAAACAAGAAAGAGCTAATAAAAGCAAGAAAGAGAGACACTGAGTGTGAGAGAAAGAGAGCACCAGGGAAAGCAAGAGAGAGAGAGAAGAGAAAGAAAGAGAGGAGAGCAAGACAAACTGAGAGGGGAAGATAGAGCAAAACAGAGAAAGCTGGTGAGAGCAAAAAAGACAGAGAGAAAGAAGGCAGAGCGAGAGAGTGAGAGAGAAAGAGAGAGAGTTGGTTCTACATGGGCCTCATTGTTGAATTCGGTCTTTGATTAAATATTAACGCAATTTCACATTCTCTAAAAAATACTGCATAGACCGTGTACATAAGAGAATCTGCACTGTCTATGCAGTATTTTTTATAGAGCATAATGCTGCCTCTCTCTCTCCTTCTCTCAGACACACATACACACGCGCACACACACACTGCAGGCCTGAAACTCTCTGTTGTCTTGGCTCATTCCTTGTTTCTCATCTAGACCACCTCACTGTGCATCAAATATACATCCTTTATTTTTCCCCTCACACAACCACTCATAGATGTATACTTACATACGTACATACAAGGTTGTTCAAGGTTGTGAGAAAAAAGCAATACAGCCATTTATTTAATAGAAAATTATCTACTGATAAATATAACACAGCAGTGCTGCGGGAGTTTTATAACACAGCAGTGCTGCGGGAGTTTTTTCCACTCCCTGTCCACTCTATTAGACACACTTACTTTGTTGGTCCACCTTGTAGATGTAAAGTCAGAGACAGTAGCTCATCTGTTGTTGCACAGTTTGTGTGGGTCATCCTCTAGTCTCTCATCAGTGGCCACAGGACTCTGCCCACAGGACACTGTTGGCCAGACATTTCTGGTTGGTGCTGTGTCTGATCCACTCATACCAGCACAAAACACACTAACACAACACCACCACATCTTTGTAACTGCAGTGCTGAGAATGATCCACCACCCAAACAGTACCTGCTCTGTAGTGGCCTTGTTGGGGTCCTGACTATGGAAGAACAGGGTAAAAGGGAGCTAACCAAGTATGCATAGAAACAGGTGGACTACAGTCGGTACGTCCACCTACACTCTTAAAAAAGATGGTTCTATAAAGGTTCTTTATTAAAGACAATGGTTCTTTATAGAACCATGAACACTCAAAGAACCCTTTGCATGATTAATTGGTTCTTTGAATTGAGAAAGGGCTCTTCAGATTGATGGAGAATGTGTTGAATATGGTTCTATATAAAGCCTTTTAGACAAGGGCTCTATATAGCACCAAAAAGGGTTCTTCTTTTGTTACAAGCTTGACATTGTAACAATAGAAGAAACCTTTTTAGTGCTGTATAGAACACTTTTTACTTTTTCACTTTTTTTTATTTAACTTATGCAATTCCAGGAGATTTTTCAAGTGAACTTTCAGGCTGCAAATCTTCTGTTCTACCACATTGCTGGATGGGGCCACTAGAAGACAAGTAAATTGTCAGCTGTCAGTGGGTCATTTCCCACACCATTACACCACCTCCACTAGCCTAGACTTTTAACACAAGGCAGGTTGGATCCATGGATTCATGTTGTTTGTGCCACATTCTGACTCTACCATTGTGCGCTTCAGCAGAAATAATGATTTGAAAGGCCTGTGTCCAATACAGCCCTAGCTTTCTGTTCTTGGCTGGCAGAAGTTGAACCCGACATGGTCTTTTGCTGTTGTAGCCCATCTACCTCAAGGTTCAGTGTGTTTTGCGTTCTGAGATGCTTTAGTGCTAACCACAATTGTACACAGTGGTTATCATAGTTTTCATTCACAGAGTTGCTGCTCACTGGATGTTTTTTCTTTATTGCACCATTCTGAATAAACACTAGAGACTGTTGTATGTGATAATACTAGGAGGAAATCAGCAGTTATAGAAATACTCAAACCAGCTCGTCTGGCACCAAAAATCATGACATGGTTAAAATCACTGAGATCGCATTTTCTTCCCATTGTGATGGTAAATGTGAACATTACCTGAAGCTGTTGCACTTCACCTGCATGGTTTTATGCACTGCATTGCTGCTACATGATTGGCTGATTCGATAACTGCACGAATGAGAAGGTTTACAGGTGCTCCCAATAAAGTACTCAGGGAGTGTATTTCAGTGACTTCAGTGATCTCTCGTGTTGACATTAATGATAGCCAGAAATCTTTTTTTGAACTAAGGTCTGCTACCTTTGCAGCATGAGATTCCATGGCATTAGGGAAATCTTTTGGAGGAACTGCTGAATTGGAGGCAAAGTCACTACAAACTTAGAATCTATAATACAGTTTTGGAATTGGAAATAAACTATACTGCTAATCAGGCCATACAGCAGCATTAATTATAGTGAAAAAGAGTGCATGTTAGAGAAAAATGCAAAAATGTGCTGTTCATTTTGTACATTTATCAAAGACTTTTGATACAGTTGACCACACTTCATTTATGTGCAGATTGGCTGCTATTAAAATGCACAGTCCTGTCCTAGTCTTACCCAAATAAGCTTACGAAACAGATGTATAATCTTGAGTTTTCAAAATTTGTAAGTGGGGTTCCCCAAGGATCTACTCTTGGTCGTGTGCTGTTTACATATTTGAGATTTGCTGATTAATAGAAGAGCAGGATGTATTTCTATGCTAATGGCAGTGCTTTATTCTCTTGGGTTCTCATTGACTCTTGTGCATAAAACTTTTCAGAAAGTATTTCGACAAATATTCTTCTAGGACCCCACAATGGATCTGAATGACGAAGACTAATTATGTTCTTCTATTACATGCGCAATTGCATATTTGAAGCCCAAATTGAACCCTCGAATGTAAAAGTGAATACAAATATTTGCATACGGGGAGAAAGAAGCAGCACTAAAACACGTATAGATGATCACTCCATAAAACTGAATTGATAAACATTAAACCTTTTATTTGTCAATGACATGCAGAGGTGGGTAGTAACTAGATTCATTTACTCACTTACATGTACTTGTAGGTAAAAATCCTCTTTTTAAAGGATCATACTTTCACACTACGTTCATGGGAGACATATTTTTTGCTAAAGTGATCCACTGTATCGCTGACAAAGGGAAATTTCACTGACTTTTCAATATTTCAATAACTCAACCACTGCAATGTCAATAAAATCATTCAGAGTGGTTCAATGTGAAATTATTAACTGTAGAAACTTACCACTCAAAACTTACCAACAAAGTGGTGGTGATAGGAAACGGGGACATGATGTCTGCAACACAAATAGAGCCATTTTATTCACTATATAAAATGAACAGTGAACCTACATGTGTCTTCTCAGGTTTTACATGTAATGTTCATTATCGTAAAACAGGGGAATATAATTAAAATTGCACTATGTAAGATTTGGGGATTTGGAGACCTACATGGTGGAAATGTGTAATTGAATGCAACATGTGGAAGAACATTTTGTAACACAGGTAGTGCTTTGGACCCCTTCCCCGAGCAGACAAATGTAATGATTGAGAGCGTGTTGAAAGAACATTCAAAGAGAACTCAGTCAAAACTTGGTAAAGGATGTGTTTTACAAGGATGTAAGTGAACTATCTGCTGTGGTCATCATATCTTCATCAGTATAATGTTGATTGGGTCAGTGAGACCTAAAAAAAACGAGCCAGACCCTGATGTGGTCCGTAAAGCTCCACCAAACCACCAAATCTGACCTGATGCCTCAGGCTATTTCAGGCTTTACAGGGCGGCTCGCAGCAGTGCATGACCATCATAATGTTATGTGATTTTTTTTCACTTGACTCAGTAATGCTAGTTCCTTTTAATTTTAACAAAAAATCTTACACAGTGCAGCTTTAAATAACTTTCATTTGGGGATTAATTTGCCCTACAACACCCTGAATGTACCTCTCCACTAGGCTTGTAGTTTAAAAAAATACTATCTAGACCAAAAGCTTATCATAACACTATAGCAAAACAATGTATCAGGCATCAGGCAGCGTATTTGGAATCATTTTATGTAATTTCATGACAACTGAATTATGCTGATATGCTGATAAATCAGTGGAATTCTTCTTTAAGCGCTAATTATTTCACCTGTTCAAAACAAAAATAAGTTTTTTTAAAGAAAGAAACCATATTGCTTTTATATGTTGAACCATGTTCAAAACCTAGAAGCCCTAGGTATTTTAAATGCGCTGTTCACTTAAAGCAATGGTTCAGAAAAAAATTGCATATTTGCAGAATTTTTCCCTAACCCCAAACGTAAACACAGGCTCTTTATGTAAGAAAAAATATAAGATAAATAGGCCTAGGGCATTCTGGACTAAAACTAGAGTTTAATATGTTATTTGTTGTGTTATGCTGTATTCTGTAGTCCAGCATTATTTCCCTTAGCCTTTGAAAACAAAAAGTTGGGACAAAATGTAAATAAAAACAGAATGCAATAATGTGTAAATCATTCAAACCCTATGTTTGATTGAAAATCTTACAAAGGCAACATAACAAAAGTTGAAACTGAAATTTTATTGTTTTTTGAAAAAATATATGTCCATTTTAAATTTGATACCAGCAACATGGTTCAAAAAAGTTGAGAAAGGGGCATGTTTACCACTGTGCTGCATCACCTCTTCTTCTAACAACACCCTGTGAGCGTTTGGGAACTGAGAAGTTGCTAAAGTTTTAATAGTGAAATATTTTCCTATTAGTGCCTGATATAGAACTTCAGCTACTTAACAATTTGGGGTCTCCTTTGTTGTGTTTTCCATTTAATAATGCGCCTAACGTTTTCAACAGGTGAAAGGTCTGTATTGCAGGCAGGGCAGTTTAGCAATCGACTCTTTTACTACGAAACCTTGCTGTTGTAATCCATGCAGAATGTAGCTTGGCATTGTCTTGCTGAAATAAACAAAGCCTTCCTTGAAAAAGGTATCGTTTGCATGGCAGCATATGTTGCCAAAACCTGTGTATATCGTTCAGCATTAATGGTGCCTTCACAGATGTGCAAGTCACCCATACCATGTGCACTAATGCACTCCCATACCATCACGGATGCTGGCTTTTGAACTGTTCGCTTATAACAAGCTGGATGGTCCCTCTCCTCTTTAGTCTGGAAGATGCTGCATTCTTGATTTCCAAAAAGAATTTCAAATTTTGATTCGTCAGACCACAGGACACTCTTCCGCTTTGCTTCAGTTCATTTTAAAAGAGCTTGGGCCCAGAGAAGACGGCAGCATTTCTGGATTCTGTTTATATATGGTTTCTTCTATGCATGGTAGAGGTTTAACTTGCATTTGTGGATGTGAAGTTGAACTGTGCTCACAGATAATGGTTTTTGCAATTGTTCTTGAGCCTGTGTAGTGATTTTCACCATAGATTCACATCTGTTTTTATTGCAGTGTTGCCTGAAGGCCTGAAGATCACAGCCATCCAGTATTGGTTTGGTCCTTGTCCCTTGCATACAGAGATTTCTCAAGATTGTTTGAATGTTTTAATGATATTATGTACAGTACATGATGAAATACCCAAGTTGTTTGCTATTTTACATTGAGAAACCTTATTCTTGAATTGTTGCACTATTTGCCTGCGCAGTCTTTCATAGAGTGGTGAACCTGTACCCATCTTTGCTTCTGAAAGCCTTTCTGAAATGCTCTTTTTATACCCAACCATGTTACTGACCTCTTTCCAATTAACCTAATAAGTTGTGAGATGTTCCATCAGGTGTTTTTTAGCATTAAACAACTTTAACTGGTCTTTTTTGCCCCATCCCAACTTTTTTGAAAAGTGTTGTTGAGAGCAAATTCAAAACACTTAAACACCAATATAATTTCTCAGTTTCAACATTTGATATGTTGTCTTTGTATGATTTTAAATTAAATATAGGATTTATATGATTTGCACATAATTGCATTCTGTTTCTGTTTACATTTTGCACAGCGTTCCAGCTTTTTTAGGTTGTAGCTTTTACAGAATTCACAATTTTATATTTTTTTCATTTGGCACTCAACAAATCCTGACTGCTGATCTAGCCACTGTTCTAGAGGCTAATAAATACAAATGGTGTGCTAGCTAGCATTAGTGATATTACACTAGTTAACCTCAGTTGGTCTTTTTTCCTTTTTCTTTAGTTTATTTTGCTAAAGAAATTTCAGCCAGCTGGCAAAAAAATGTGAACAGCCCACCCCGAGAAGCATGTTTTACTAGTCTTTAAACCAGGAAATTTTTCATTTTGGCCAGAGTATTCCTTTAACAACACAACTTGGTTTGTGGCGAGTATGTGATGATTTAGATATGCAGTATGCATGATGCTGACTGGTGTACATAAGCTTCTATTACATATAAACTACACTAGTCTCTTAGCTCTAGTGAGAAGAAAACATCAGGCACAAAACATATCTTGGTGGATCTATGGTGTATGTATACACACACACACACATATACACACACATACACACACACAGATGAGCCAAAATATAATTACATTATTCACTGATTAAGTGCCAGCATTGTAAATGGACCTTGGAGCATTGGAAGAAGGACGCCTGATGTGATAAGTCTTTCATATCACATGGATGGCTGTGTGCGTGGACAACTGGGTTTGTAGATGGCCAATTATGTGTGCAGCATTTACCTGAGGAAGTGATGGCACCAGGATGCACTGTGGGAAGAATACAAGCTGGTGCAGGGAGTGTGATGCTCTGGGCAATGTTCTGCCAAGAAATGTGGATCTCAGTTTGAACCTACCTAAAACTTTGTGCAGACAAGGTACACTTCTTTATGTCAGTGGTATTCCCTGATGGCAGTGGCCTCAATCAGTTTATAATGTGCCCTGCCACACTGCACATGTTGCTCAGAAATGGTTTGTGGAACATGATGAAGAGTTCAAGGTGTTGCCCTGGCCCACAGATTCCGCAGGTCTCAATCCGATCAAGCATATGTGGCATGTGCTGGAACAACAAGTCTGATTCTCAATGGCTCCACAACTGTTTTGGCGGAACCAACAGCATATTAAGCAGGTGGTCGTAATGTTTTGAAATCATTGTATGGGCTCAGGAACACTTCTGAAAACCACTGTCTGTGAAAAGAGTTTGTCGCTGCATCCATAAATGCAAGTTAAAACTATACTATGCAAAGATGAAATCGTATATAAACAGGATCCAGAAATGCTGCCACCTTCTCTGGGCCTGAGCTTATTTGAGATGGACTGAGGTGAAGTGGAAAAGTGTTCTGTGGTCTGATGAATCAAAATTTGAAATTCTTTTTGGAAATCATGGGCATCCCCCGGGCTAAAGACCATCAGGTTTGTCATAAGCACACAGTTCAAAAGCCAGCATCTGTGATGGTAAGGGAGTGCATTAGTGCATATGGCATGGGTGACTGGCACATCTGTAAAGGCAACATTAATGCTGAATGATATATACAGGCTTTGAAGCAACTTATGCTGCCATTCAGATGACGGCTTATTTCAGCAAGACAATGTCAAACCACATTCTGCACATATTACAACAGCTGTGTAAAAGAGTCCGGGTGCTAAACTGAGTTGCCTGCAGGTCTGACCTGTCACCCACCGAAAACATTTGGCACATTATGAAACAAGAAATATGACAAAAGAGACCCTGGATTGTTAAGCAGCTGAAATCGTATATAAAGCAAGAACGAGAATTTTCAGAACTTTCAGAACAACAGCAACTGGCCTCCTCAGTTCCCAAACACTTACACAGTGTTGTTAAAAGAAGAGGTGATGCAACACAGTGGTGAACATGCGCCCGTCCCAACTTTTTTGGAATGTGTTGCTGCCATCAAGTACAAAATGGGCAAATATTTTTCCAAAAACAATAAAGTTTCTAAGTTTTAGCATTTGATATGTTGTCCTTGTACTATTTTCAAATAAATATCGGATTTAAATTATTTACACATCATTGCATTTTGTTTTCATTTACATTTTGCACAGCATCCCAACTTTTTGGGATTCCATAATTTCTTTCTTTTGAACCATTCTTTGATGGGTTTACTTGTATGTTTGGGATCATTATCCTGTTGGAAGGTCCACTTCTCCAGCTTGAACATTTTGGCAGATGGTCTCTCATTCTCCTCAAGTACTCTCTGGTATGAAAGAGAATTTATAGTCGATTTTGTGATTGCAAGTTGGCAAGGCTCCATAACCATAACATTTCTATGACCATGCTTTACAGTTGGTATTGTTGATTGTTCTGATCAAATGCTGTCTTTGGTTTTCATGAATCGTGGCTTCTGGTAATGTGGCCAAACAACTCTATCTTTGACTCATCTGTCCAGAGCACGTTCCTGAAGGTCTTTGCCTAGATATTCATAGCCAACTTTGCTCTTGCACCAGTGTTCTTTTAAGACATCAAAGGCTTCCTCCTGGTGCATCTCCCTTGTAGGTCAAATTTGTGCATTCTTGTTTTAATGGCAGATGCATGCACTGTTACATCGCCAGTGGCAGGAGCTACCTGCAGATCCAGTGATGAAATTTTGGCATCCTAAGAGACTTCTTTTAGCATCTTGCGGTCTGCTCTTAGGGTTAAATTGGCTGAGGCAGCCTGGCCTGTACAAGCTGGCAGTGGTTTTAAATCTTCTCCACTTGTAGATGATCTTCCAGATCACTTCCAGACCACTTTCTTTCTGAAAGCCACAGAGAGCTATTATGATATATATGTGATGATACCACACACTCCAATAACAAAGAGCAAACCAGACCACATATATGAGGTTTAAATAAGACAGGTTCCTCCAGATATTCTGTAATAGTGTTGTATTCATTAGCACCTGATCAGGAGCACCTGATTTCAAGTAGTGATATACTGATTTTTAAAGTAGTGATATATGTAGGTGTGCACTTCCTTTTTCCACAAAAGAAAATTGCATTACTGTTTATTTTGTAATTTTGTATAGGATACTTGTAAAAATGATATCAACTTTATCTATCAACACTCAAAATACATTGAAAAGTGTATATTCTTCACACGGTGTACTTCAATTGACTATATATATATATATATACATACACACACACATATATATATATTTACTGCACAACTCTTTTCAGAATTCAGATGTATTTTCCATATTTTATGTTTAGACTTCATTTTCTAGCAGAGCCCTGTTGCAAATGAGGCTTGGGTCTCAGTTGGTTTTTCCTTCATGAATAAAGGCTTGAACGAAATCAAACTGAACTTCATCATGAAACGGTGCAGAGACTGTAATCCGAACATTTTTTTCCCCTCGTTAAGATTATCTAAAAGCTAGAGCACTCTCTGAAGCCTCACCAGCAGAAAGTGAAGTAAACAACAATGTAGATGTTTACAAATAGGAGTAAACAAGAATAAAAAGAAAACAGCAGAAAGAACCCCTGCAAGTACACACAAATCCACTCGAGTGCTTGGTGTACAGACAGGAGCACACACACACACACACAGATACATGCACACAAACACACAGAGTAAAAAGGAGAGAGAGAGAGACGGAGGGAGAAATAAACAAATGTAGGACTGAAGCGCGCCTCGCTGTACGCTTCTACCATTCACTGTTCTTTAGATGTGACGTCGCCATGGCAACCTCAACTCAGTGACCTCGTTCTTTCAGCTCAGAAATTATGGGCTGCCCTGCCCGATAACGGAGAGATAGGGAGACGAGGGGGTGTTTGTGTTGGGGTAATGGGAGGGTTTTCAATTCCTTTAATGTCTCTTGCTATTACAACAATCTACCAATCTACTTTAGTACATCCAATCATCCTTGAAATATTAACAATGAGGGTATTAATGATAATAGATGATAATGTCTCCTATTAATATCTCTAATAACCGATATTTTATGCTACAGTGCAGCATATAGAGCAGCATATTACAAATAAGTATGAAAGATTCACAGTTACACAATTGTACAACAGTAACTGAAAATTGGTTGGTATTACTATAAAGCAGACTGATAGATATGTATGATTATAGCTTTTGTTTCTAAAGAAGCTTCTGAAAGATCCATTCTTTGCTGCATTTTCTGTCCAATCTGTAAAACTGCAACAAAAACAAAAACTTACAGGCTTGGCAAACTACTCCTTAAAGCAGGCGTGTCCAGTCTTATCCACAAAAGGCTGGTGTGGCTGCAGGTTTTCACTCAAAACAAGTGGGAGCACACCTGATTGCACTTGTTTAATCAGTTGGTTTCAGTCTTCAAACTGCTGATCAGGTGATCTCCTGCTTTTTTGGAATGAAAACCTCCAACCACCTCACTACCCGTTAATCAGCCGAGCTAAGTCTGAATCACAAAGTTAATGTAGTTAACAAGCATGGTCATATCTGGCATGAAGACACCGAGGTCCAGACCTCAGTAGTTTCAGAAGGTTTCACTTAATCATCAATTACGTGACATAAAAAGTGGAAACAGCGATGTCTGCCTACGAAGCATAAAGACTTACATTCTGAAACTACCCAAATAGCAGTAACATGACTGGTTCTCAGCTGTGTTTAGCTTTGAATTACTCAAGTGAATGTACGGGTTTCCAACACACATACCACGCTATTAGTAATAAGGGTTCTCTGCAGGTATATTTTTCGTTCATCAAGGTACAAACAATGTAAATGTGCCCTCAACACACCAACAGTGGTTTTAAAGTCCCGTTGTGTACCTTAAATAAGTTTTTCCCCGTGAAAAGTACATATTTGTTCCTTTTTCATAACCTGATGATTTTAAACAGAACAATAAATTAAAAAGCCTGGAGACGAGACGGGGTGTGTGAAGTCAATACAACTTAGAAAATATAACTTGAATGGATTATGGCACAGTTAAGTCCTCTGACTAAAGGTACTGAGATGTACCCTTGAGGGTATCACCCCAGTGACGAGAGGGGCACTGCCCCAGAGACAGTTTAGTACTTTTAATTCTGAGAGTGTATAGGCTAACATAGGGGTGTGTGATATGGCAAAAAATATTGTGATACTTCAAAACATTTTCACGATACATGATATGTATTATGATATTTCATTTTTCTGAGATTTAATAATGTGGAACAGAAAAAATAGAACATGAAATGTTACATATGAAAATACTATAATAATAATAATAATAAACCTGCAACTGCAATGATTTTTGTTCAATGTTTTCCAAACTGCACTGCAATAAATCCAATTAAAGAGGCTCACTTTGCAATGAATCATGTAGTCAGTGTTAATTAATTACTGACAATATCCACAATGTGCTCAGAAAAGCAGATTGTGACAGAATGTGTCACCATAGCTATAAAATATAGTCACAGTCACTAACATGATATAGCTAAGATACAAATGCGAGGGTTTTCGAGGGTAATGCTGCAAAAAGCAAAACGCAAAAGCAAGTACTGTTAGCAACACGCTAGCGAGCAAACATTAGTGATAAAGTGATAACTTTAATGATCATGATATATTTATTGCCTCAAAACAGTGAACCTTTATGGTCAGTGTTATGTTATGTTTGACTGAAGCTTGTAAATTGGATTTTTCCCACCTCTACTTTGATTGTATGAAAAAGAAAACCCCCCCATTTGGAACTCAGAATTCCAACTTGGAAAGTTGGGCTGGTGTTCTCAATAAAGAAGCACTTCTCAAATGTTAAAATAGAATTGATTTAGATCAGTTAACGTATAGATGGAGTAGTTCAATTATAACATTAACCATAACGTTTTGATAAGGTAAATACATGTTACCGCTGTCACTCATATCTCTAGAATTAGCTGTCTAGGAGATTCTCAAGCTATGATTAATCCTCTTGCACATGGAAGCAAGACATTTATAGTGAACAGGCAATCAGTTGAAGCAGCTTTTGATTTTTTTTGAGAAGGAAAAATGAATCTACAGAAAGATGGAAGAAGGTCAAGCATTTGTAACAGTAAAAAGCTGTGTGCTAATATTTAGAAAGTATGAATTGTTTCCTCTGCTATTTTTTACAGATAAAAATATTCTTCATGTGGTTGACACCACAAACATCTGCTCTTAGGGTCTTAGACCTGATTGGTCTAAGAACAGTATAAATCCTTAACCCTCCCCTGGGGTAGGTTGCCATGGCATGATAAAAAGTAATCCACCGACAGAAAATCCAGGGTCAGATTGCACTAAGCTTAAAAGTTAGCTGACTAAGCCATAAATCCTGCATCATGAGCCATCATTTTTCAAGCTTTTCTGTAATATCATAATAGGGACATATCTATAATGGCCAAAAACTGTTCATGTACACCAGCAAATTCCACAGCTTAGCGCTAACATACTATTAGAAATCCAATAGGGATGCTAGCTAAAATTACCATTATCATTAGTCATATAGTATTTCACTCCATTGGTCACAAACACACATAATTAAGTCTATTTAAACATCTTGTGTGTGTAAATAGATGTGTTCAAATAACACAATTTGTACTGCTGTATTCTTGTGGTCTGACATAAAATGTATGAACTAAAAACGTATCAGTACTTCAGTGTATTTTGTTTTAAATTGTAATGTTTAGTAGATATAAATGTGGTACAGTGCCCTGAAAAAGTACTTACACCTTTCTTATTTTTTGTGGTTTATTACTGCGTACTTGTCACAATAAATGCTTTTAGATTATCAGATTTAGCAAAATGTAATATTAGACTAAGAGAACATTTTAACCACAGAACAATTTGACCCCTTGTTTTATGACTTTCAGCAGAAATACCTGCAGCCAATGTATCCTACAACTTGATATCAGTCTTTTACATTGTTGTGATGGAAAAATGAAGAAATGAAGAAAAAATATATAGTATTTGTTTCTGTTCTATAAATTTTCACTCCATCTTCCTTGCGCTCCTAGTTCATCTATATTCTTGGGCTGCCTTGCACACACGGCATGGGTCATTCCAAAAGCTTCAACTTGCATTTCCTAAAGTAGTTCATGGTAGACTGGATTTTTAGTTATGTTTGGGATCATTGTCCTGTGTAGGAGCCATCATCTTTTCAGCTTCATTTTTTACCTGACTGTGTCACGTTTACTTTCAGAGTTTAGTGGAATTCATTCTTCCATTCACTTACGCAGTGTTTTCTGTGCCACTGGCTGCTACACAAATCTAAACTAATAGATCCATAATAGATCCACCCGTGATGCTTAACACTTAGTAAGGAGTTCTTTTCATCAAATGTTTTTTTTTCTTTTTTTCTCCAGACATAACTTTCATGATTCTGGCAAAGAGTTCGATTTTTACTTCATAAGTCCTATCTTATCCAGAGGTCATTTTGCATACTTCAGATGTTGAAATATGACCCTTCGATTCACAGCATGTTTGTGCAAGAAACACCGCACAGTAGAACAGTGCATGACCGCTCCTGTGTTAGCAAAACTTGCATGTTCTTTCCTGTCATGGGGGTTTTGCTTTGTCTTTTTGGCCAGGTTACAAGCTGAGCTATCTCAGAGATTTCTTAGTCTTCCGCAGTTCCCCTTGCCATTTCTTAACAACAAATTGGACAGTGCTTTGATATCTTCATACACTTCCTCTGCTTTGTAGGAATCACACACACACACACACACACACACACACACACACACACACATTTTCTAAGCTGCTTATCCTTCTGGGTCACGTGGGGGGAGCTGGAGCCTATCCCAGCAGTCATTGGGCGGAAGGCACGTAACACCCTGGACAGGTTGCCAGTTCATCGCAGGGCTTTGTAGGAATCAACTAGCTTTATTTTCAAATCCTCAGATCGTTTAAGTATTACTTTCACAAGTTAAAGTTTAGGGGTTGGGTTTGTAACAGCCACCTTCTAAAAGTAATATAAATGATGAGTTTGAGTATTTTTTGTTTATTATTATCTCAATGCCTTGGGTGTAAATGTATGTAGGGTGTAATTTTATAATTATGTTCTACTTAAAGATCATAACATAATCCTTGGAAATACCTAAATGTCCCAATATTGAATTGTTTTAATACTGTGAGACCACAGTTTGACTTAGAATGGCCCATACAGTATTTGTACACTGACATTTGCAGAAAAAAAATGTTTTATTTTTTCAAAACAATTTTCTGACAAAGTTGTGTGTACTTTTTTCACTTCAAAAATCAACAAAATATGTCATTTGGCCTCTGGAGCCCAAACTGTTGCATACAATTGTTTAAAGTCGCCTGTATTGTCCAGAAAGTTACCCGTTGGACTGGTCTATCCATAGAATTTTAACCCCTTTTTTTGCAAATATAAGATTAGCATTGACTGATTTCGCTGGTTAACGGTGTTCTGCCTTGCTACTTTTTCATGAATACCACTTTTGCCGTTTTTTTTTTTACTGTGGAGTCATAAATACTGACCTTAACTGAGGCTAGAAAGACTTGCAGTTCTTTGGGTGTTCTCCTGGAACTTTTTGGTGACTTCCAGAATAATTTGCCTCTGTGCCCTTTGGCAGGCTGGCCACTTCTGAGAAGATTCACCAGTGTTCCTATGGTTCTCGGCTTGTAGACGATGGCTCTCACTATGGTTTGGTGATGTCCTAGAAATGTAGAAATGGATTTGAAATTAATTTGGCTTGACAAAGCTGTTGCTTTTGGAAATCCCAGGTGGTTCTTAAGCTTGCTAAGCCTTTGCTATGGTATCCCAGATGATTGCTTATGTGTGTGTATATACAAACCAAACTCCAAAAAAGTTGGAACAACAGGTTAAATGTAAACTGTGTACCTGTGTACATGTGTACCTGTATTTGATTGAGAACAGTACAAAGATATTTAATGTTTCAGCTTTTCAGAGTCCATCACCTGCACTTTCCTACTACAAAGCCACCCTGTTGTAACACATGTAGAATGTGGCTTGTGAAACACGCAGGGACATTCCTTAAAAAAGACATTGTCTAGATGGCAACATTCACTGTTCCAAAATGCATATGTACCCCTCAGCATTAAATAGTGTTTTTATAGATGTGCCAGTTATTCACTAATACACCCCACTACCATGACAAATGCTGGCTTTTAAACTTTGTGTTTTAACACTCGGGATGGTCTTTTTCCTCCTTGCCCAGAGAACACAATGTCCATTTTTTTCAAATAAATTTGAAAAGTGGATTCATCAGACCACAGCATACACTTTCCATTTTCAGTCCATATCAGATGAGCTTTAGCCCAGAAAGGTCAGCGGTGTTTCTGGACGCTGTCGATGTATGGCTTCCATTTTGTATTGAAGGGTCGTAACTTTGTGGACTACATTTATGCATGCAGCAACTGATGATGTTTATTGACAGGGGTTTTCTGAAGTATACTGAGCCTATGTGGTTTAATTCATCAAAGAAACATGCTAGTTTTGTGAAGGGATCAAATGTCATGGACATTCAGTATTGGTTTTCAGCCTTGCCCTTTAGGCTTTAGGCCCGGGAATTCCTCAAAACTTTTGATGATATCCTTGCAAATGCTAGTTGAGCAACAATATTCGTAAAACCTTGATGCATTTTTTTTTTTTCAGAGTGGCGAGTCTCTGCAAATCCTCGCTCATTACTCATCAACTCATCTGTTAATTACCATGTTTTATATCATTAGAGGATAAATATGGATAAATAGGATAAATGTGCTGGACTCTCAAATTTGTCTCTAAACTAACCCATGACCTATAGGGTCAATTTTGTGGATATGGATTAAGTCTTGCACTGGACTAAACTGATATGGCAATGAATATTTTACAATTCTTATTTAGTTTGGGTCTGGGACCCTAACCTGGGTCAGGGAAACTGGCCCATAAAGTTTAGTTTTGTCTAAAGCAACCACCCATCACAAGTGGCCATGCAGTGCATGATACACCTAGTACATTGAATTTGGGAGATCAGAAATGCAATGTATCAAAACAGTTGAGTTGAATTGGTATTGGAAACTTGGCATGGAAGAACAGTGTCAAAAGCTTATATATTTAAAACGCAACAGATTTACCTGCAGATGCTAAACTGCCCCAGGTGTGAGTGTGACTGTGTATCTCTGTGTGTCTGCCCTGTGATGGACTGGCGACCTGTCCCTAGTGTTTCCTGCCTTCTTCCCAATGAGCACTGGGATGGGCTCCAGCACCCCTTGCGATCCAGGAGGATAAGCCGCTTAGATGATGAGCTACTGAGTGAGATTTACCTGCACAATTAAAAATTCAAGTGTTAAGACAATTGGTTGAATGTTAATTTACTGAAATGACTGATACTGACTGCACATAAAAATCAATAATCTCTTCCTCAGACCTAAATCTGGCCATGTGACAGGCCCCGACGAGGACGGCCGCGAGAGCCGGCAGGAAGGCGGGGCCCGAACATACAGCAGCGACGAACCTCGGCCAGGACAGCGGGGAGAGAGCCGCTAGAGAGCCGGGAGTGGGCGGAGCGCCAAGCCTGAGCTCCGCCGAGTGACCGGAGGAGGAGCACGACGACGAAGGTACCGGCAACAAGAGGCACGAGGACTGCCTCTGTTCCGCAGCGAGGCCGCTTCACTACACCTCACGTTCGACCCGGGCGGCCGAGCTGCAAGCTGCTCGCGGTGACGGGGAGGCGAAGCAGCGGCTCGGGCGCCCTTAATGAGAGCCAGCTGATGCTGATCTGGTTGGCAGTGTGAGCGCCTTTTAAAGAGCTGAGAGGGAACAGAGCGAGAGAGAGGGACGAGCAGCAGCGGCAGCAGAAGAAACACGACAAAAGACTGAGGAAGCGCTGAAAAGCTGGAGTGAAAAGACTGAAAAGTCTGTTGCTAGAGGCCACTGAAAAGTGGCCAGCTTAACATGGCGTTGATTTTGTTTGTTGTGTTTATTTTGTGTGAATTTGGGTGAATTAAAGAAACATGGCTGCTGCAGCCCTGAACCCTGCCTCCAGCGTCCTCCTTGAACCTAGGGTAGCACATGAAGTGCTACAGACCAATTTTAACCAAATTCATTCTCTTGACAACTAGTTTAATGATACATTCTAAAGTGACTTTATGTTTGTTAAATAAGTATTGACCTAACAAAGCCTTGTAACACCCACATGCTGCCAACTGTGTTCAAATCCGTTGCCATTCCAGACCAATGCACCGATTATATTAGAAGCACTTATCACATTTCACAATTCACATTATTTACTCAGATTTAATCTTTCTGTCCTTCCGGTTCCCATTCAAATCTGAAAACGGATCTTCCAATCTGACCGTTCACATTACGATCACTCTTCTGCAGTGCTGGGCAATATGACAATATTTACCACAATCAGGATGAATTATGTCACAATGTGCTTTTCTGAAGTCATCGTTAATGTCATCAGTACTTCTAGAACACTGAACAACTGCATATTTTGTTACTAGGAGAGCATAATTAGTCCTGCTTCACTGAAAATTTCTTGAGGTACTGTGATCTTGTATTTTTGCCCTACCACCCACCCCTACTCTGTAGTCTGAACAGCATAAGGCCATAGGCAGTGTTGCCAGATTGGGTGTTTTCCCACTAAACTGGACAGAAAAAGTGCGTTGGACAATATTTGGGCTGGTTTGTCAGGGTTTAAAAAAGTATATTACATCAATAAATTGCATTGCTTAATAATGTAGATGGAACTTAATTAGGCCTAACGTATCTCCACATCCAGTTAGTTATCAGAACTTCGATTGACTAAAAATGTGAATGAGGAATAGTTCTGTTTGCACTGTATTACTGCTATTCTCTTGCCTTTCTGATTGCAACCACATGCAACATCATATTCAACACTAAAAAAGTTAATGCTCTTAAAACACTGGTAAGTTTGCATGAGCTCTGCAAGTTATGGAAATAAGATAAACACACAAATCAAATAATTTAGTTATTTAATTGAAATGAATATTAAAATATTTCTTGTTTCTATGTCCAGGCCTTTCTAGGATTAATTAAAAGCTCCAGGTTCTCTGTAGCAATGATAAAATAAACACATTTGTTTAAAATAACTTATGAGAAATACATACCTGCAAATTGTCCAATGCATTTTTTTCATGCATTCTGGTGAGTTCAGAAATTTTTTTGGCTGGAAACTATAGAAGCAATCTGGCAACCCTGGCCATAAAACTGGATTCAAATCACATTGTGTGTGGTTTCAAATCTGATTCAAATCAGATGCGTTTATTGTCATTAGCACCTCTTGAACATCAAAATGTGCAACGTGATTCAGACACATCTGCTGTGTTAACAAGGTTATGTTTACATTACAAGCCTTGCTGCACAGGTCCATTTCTGGAATTTTTTTTGCAATTTTTGTCTTTACATACATACATACATTGTCACATACATTTTAGCATCAAATTAGCTGTCATTGACCTGCTGCCAACGGAGGATGATGACATACGAATTTGCAGTGCGAAGAGAAAAAAAAGATCTGGCCATTGTCATTATGGTCGCATGTCCATGTATTGGATATGTATCTGGCCTAAGGACACATGTGAAAGTGGTTCTTATCTGATTTAAACAAGGTTCAATCTTTGTGTTCACACAGTCCTGAAAACAATCAGATCTCTCACACTTGACAAAAAACTAGATTTGTGCCATTTAAGACACTTAAAGTCTCCTAAGCTAATAATAAAGCCCACTGAGAGCTGAATCAGTGCGTTAGAGTTAAGGAAAAGGAAAACTAACACAGGCAGCAGGACTCCAGAAGTGGGAATATGCTGCTCTAAGGGCTGATTTTTGTTTATTACTGACATCTAGTGGTGGCTTCAGTAACTACTCAGAAAAGAAGTATTTTTAATAACTGTTATAATTACTTTGTAGAAAAGCATATGGGTTATTCTCACCAACATGACAATTACTGGGACCCAACTTGAAAAAAATAAAACTACTAACATTTGAAACTTTTTATATATGTCTGGTTGAATAATTAAAAATAAACCTGAATGATTAAATTCATATTACACTGATTTATACACTGTCTAAATTAAGTGACTAAAGCTCATCACAGTAAGGTTTGAAGATAAATCTATAAATCATTTTTCTCATAACTTTTCTTTTTAAAATACGTATAGTGTAGTATTTTGCAATTTTATCTTTACAAATTGACAGCCAATTAGGCTTTTCCTTTTCCTTTTAATTTTTATCACTGTGTAATATTTTGTTGTTTTGGTTTACATCTTACAGTTTACACATCAATAAAGTAAAGAAATCCAATTGATAAAATAATATAAACCCTTTTTTATTTAAAAAAAAAGGAAAAAATGATCTATATCAGTAATGAGAAACACACACACAGCGGTAATGGGAATTTGTTTTTTTTATTACAAAAAAGCAACTAAAATAGAAAAATACACTCCATGAACTCTACCACATGGATCTCCAGCTGACTTATTAAATAATATAAATATTGTTTATCAGAATAATGCTTATGAAACTCATATGCAGAAACATGTTATGAGGCGGTTTTGTGAGAATGACCAATATACTTCTGTTGGTGCTGAGCGATACTGATCAAATTTAACATCATGTTATTTTCCAAATACAAAAAAACAAACAAACAAACAAACAAAAAATAAACACGGTTTTGCACAGTTGGTTTAAACCAGAGAATGTGTAGTGAGTAGAATTGTCACTTTGTAATGTCTTCCGAGCTGTCAAACCCTAGAGGGTGCTCTCGAGTGAGTCCAAAATAAATGGATTAATATGTAGCATTTGAGCAAAATCATAGTTTTCATAGTTTTTAAATGCTTAAAACATTTTATATAGAGGAATTCATTCATTTCCTGAACACAGAACAGCATAAAACATTTTAACACTGCTGCTAAGTTTTTGAGCGCTTTTAAACAGCCAATGAGCTGCTCTGCTCGCCAACCAATCAGCACTCAGTAGCAGTAATACTAACCAATCAGCACTCAGTAGCAGTAATGCTAAACAATCAGCACTCTGTAGCAGTAATGCTAAACAATCAGCACGCAGTGGCAGTAATGCTAACCAATCAGCACTCAGTAGCAGTAATGCTAACCAGTCAGCACTCAGTAACAGTAATGCTAACCAATCAGCACGCAGTAGCAGTAATGCTAACCAATCAGCTCTCAGTAGCAGTAATGCTAAACAATCAGCACTTAGTAGCAGTAATGCTAACCAATTAGCTCTCAGTAGCAGTAATGCTAAACAATCAGCACTCAGTAGCAGTAATGCTAAACAATCAGCTCTCAGTAGCAGTAATGCTGACCAATCACCTCTCAGTATCAGTAATGCTAACCAATCAGCTCTCAGTGGCAGTAATGCTAACCAATTAGCTCTCAGTAGCAGTAATGCTAACCAATCAGCACGCAGTAGCAGTAATGCTACCCAATTAGCTCTCAGCCGCAGTAATGCTAGCTTTCTGCTGCCCAAAACCCATTTGCTGTAGAAAAAGGAAACATACAGGTGAGTTTTCTTTGTCTTTTTTAGTGAAATACATCCTTCTCCTCTCTAAAATTAAAGTGGTTAGAAGCTATTTTATCATTGAGCTGTTTAGCTCCATTCACTCCTATTCATTGAGGACTTGTGGCTGCCATATGGTGTTTTCAAATATGTTTTTGATACGATGAAATATAGCCATAGTGTGCTGTGTGCTTCATGGCTGTAATAACAACAGCAACAGAAAACAAACTAGTGTATGCTCATGTGCAGAGACATCATAAAGAGAAGACAGGTCACTGGTTGGAAAATGAATGGGAAAGTAAGTAGCTCCCAACATGTCGTGTGTTTACGGGGAAAGTCCCAGCCATTAGTAAAAAGAGCCAATCGCCTTGCTGGTAATGCCGCATGCGGGAAAAGTCCCTCTCAGTTGCAGAGATCTGTGCAAACACAGTAGCCAGAACAACCCCCCAAAAAACATGTTTTTGAGTGTTATTTGAACCAAATGCTACAAACTATTTAAAAGATTTTTTCCAGATTTTATCAGTGATTTCAAATATGTTTTTGAAATGCTAATTTGGCATTCAGGTTCACTTCATTCACAGGGATAAGAATCTGGTCTTGTATAACTTAAAATAACTGCCCGGTGATGTTGCCAAAATGGCTGCCAAGTGGACAGACTTTCCTTTTAGAACTTGTGAGGTGAAAGAGGTTGAAGAGCTGAGCCAGCAAATGAGAAATCTCTGGATAGCGAGAATGAACAGGTAAAGCTTTCAGCATCTCCCATAACATTACCAAAGTCTGCTCTCATCAGTCTGCCACAGGTAGATGAGAGCATAAGTGAAGGACGAATTCTGTGGTTTTGGTCATTTTCGAATTGCATTGATTGATGGTTGACGAATGCAATCTAACTATGTATAACTAAATCTCTTATGCAGTTAACACGAAAACTTTAGTTGGGGCTCACGCAACTTAAGCTAACATCAACACTGATAAACCCCATACCATGACAACCTACATAGCTATTCCTGACTTTTGCGACCACAACGACGTGATGGTGATGGTGTAGTTGCTGGTAAAGATTGCTGATCCTTTTACAGACCACATAATGATTCGAGAGATCTGTATGCTGCATTACCTGATAGCAAGAAGACAGTGGACCACTCTTGGCCGACTGATGGCAAGGCTGGTGGTCCACTGGAGTTTTGCTCAATGTTTTCTTGGTGGTCCAGCAGTGGCAAAAAGTCAGTGGGGTGCCAACCTTATCAAGCCAGCGGACCGATTTACACTGATCAGGCATAACATTATGACCACCTCCTTGTTTCTACGCTCATTGTCCATTTTATCAGCTCCACTTACTATACAGGTGCACTTTGTGGTTCTACAATTACAGGCTGTAGTCCATCTGTTACTCTGCATACTTTGTTAGCCCCCTTTTATCCTGTTCTTCGGTGGTCAGGACCCCCATGGACCCTCACAGAGCAGGTACTATTTGGGTGGTGGATCATTCACAGCACTGCAGTAACACTGATGTGGTGGTGGTGTGTTAGTGTGTGTTGTGCTGGTGCGAGTGGATCAGACACAGCAGTGCTGCTGGAGTTTTTAAACACTCTGTCCACTCACTGTCCACTTTATTAGACACTCCTACCTTGTCAGTCCACCTTGTAGAGGTAAAGTCAGAAACGATAGCTCATCTGCTGCTAGGATGACTGCTAGGTCATCCTCTAGTCCTTCATCAGTGGTCACAGGACGCTGCCCACAGGACATGGTTGGCTGGATATTTTTGGTTGGTGGACTATTCTCAGTCTAGCAGTGACACTGAGGTGTTTAAAAACTCCAGCAGCACTGCTGTGTCTGATCCACTCAGACCAGCGCAACGCACACTAACACACCACCACCTCAGTGTCACTGCTGGACTAGGAATAGTCCACCAACCAAAAAGATCCAGCCAGCAGTGACCGGTGGGCAGCCTCTGTTTGCTTGTTGTACAGATTAAAATGATTCTCACTGCTCACCATGCAGAATGTAAACACTACCTATAGAAATCTGTGGAGTGGTCTTTTTTAATTCCTTATCAGATGGGCTTGCCTTCTGAGTTTTACAGAATTTTTTGGATACAATTAAAACATTTTTTTTTATATTTTTGTCCCATTCTTGTCTGATGTAGTATTCTAGCTACTCAACAGTCCTGAGTCTTCTTTGCTGGATTTTTATTTTCATGATGCCAGTTCTGCACCCGGACTCTTCTTCTGCGAAGCCATGCTATTGTGATGGATGCAGTATGTGGTTTAGCATTGTCTTGCTGAAATATGCAAGGCCTTCCCTGAGAGAGACGTTGTCTGGATGGGAGCATGTGTTGTTCTAAAACCTTTATATACTGTTCAGCATTGCCTATGCTGTAGGCACTAATGCAACCCCACACCATCAGAGATGCAGGCTTTTGAACTATGCACTGATAACAAGCTGGATGGTCCCTGTCCTCTTGAGTTTCCAAAAAGAATTTCAAAGTTTGATTCATCTGACCACAGAACAGTTTTCCATTTTGCCTCAGTCCATTTTAAATGAGCTTTGGTCCAGAGAAGATGGCAGTGTTTCAGGATTGTGTTGATATATAGCTTCTTCTCTGCATGATACAGCTTTAACTTGCATGTGTGGATTGCACAGTGAAGTGTGTTTACAGAGAATGGTTAATAGAAGTGTTCCTGAGCCCATGCAGTGATTTCCAGTACAGAATCATTCCTGTTTTCAATGCAGTGCTGTCTGAGGGCCCAAAGATGATGAGCATCCAATATTGACTGTTGACCTTGTCCCTTGCGCACATGGATTTCTCCAGATTCTCTGAATCTTTTGATGATGTTATGTACTGTACATGGTGGGACATACAAAGTCTGCACAATTTTAACTCGAGGAACATTTTTTTGATGAAGGTTTTCATCTAATCTGAAGGTTTTCAGATTAGATGAAGGTTTTCACCAATTATGAAGGTTTACAATGCGACTAAAACATCCAGAGATAAAAACAGCTTTCCTGAAGTCTTTGTAGAAGATAGTAAGGATGTGAAGCCTCTTTTTACCGGTCCTGTGCTTTGAGCTCTGATATCATTGCATCCAAGATTATCTGCTGTACAGAATGGTCTCTCTTTAAAAGATTGGGAAGCTGCAGCGTAATGCCTGAGACTTTTGCACCAGAAGCTGAGTGACCAATGGCTGTGTGATGTTTAATGTTTCTGATAATAGAGTGACCTACTATCAAAGTAGTGGTGGGGACAGAGTGTCAGTCATCTGAGAGGATCCTGAGAAGCATAAGGTCGACAAGTAATGTATTAGTCAAGGAAAACTTACTCAGTCTATTAAGCAATCTCATAACCCTAACTCCTGAACCTGGCAAACATTTTTTTCTCATTGATAATTTGCATCCAATGACTTTATTAAAGTTGTGATTATAAATTACTTGGCTCAGTTTATGCTAACAGGCTTAATCTTTGTTTGCAATAAACAATCTCAACTACACAGTCACACTTAAGAGATAATGTTATATTTCATACAATATTTGTCCTAGATATGTTGGAGTATTCATATTTCATTTAGCAGGATGCTTTCTTTCTGAACTGCTACAATCTACACACACTCAAGAGCTCAAAGGTGTGAACAATTCTGTGGTTTAAAGGGAGAGAGGAGGAAGGCGAGAGACAAGATGGCGGTGTAAGAAAGAGGAAAGTCTGGTGTGTAGGTCTGGTGTGTAGGTACTCAAGGGATCAATGAACAAAAGCCACCAACTTTTCCACATAAGGCCTACTTATGAACTGGCAGACCTGTGGAACAAGCAAGTTCGAAAAGGATCAAAAAGAATCTAAGAAGAGTGGATTAACCCTCAGGGATCTTGAAGAAGTTTGGGGATAGGCCTGTCATTGCCGGTGAGATCCAGCTGGTTTATTTTTTTGTTTGTTTGTTTTTGCAATGCATTGCTAGCAACTTGAATTTTTGATTTAATCATTTTTTGAATTTTTGCATTTTGGACATTTGTGCATAAATTGTGTATGTTTTGTCAGATACATTCAAATATATAAAGCATTTTTGTTGGCAGGTTAAACAGGTTCTGTTAGTTTTGGGTTTTTTGTGTGCATGTGTTTGTGTGTTCATCCTAAATTATCTCCTAATCGTAAGCAGCGTATTCTCGAACTATAAATGTAACTCCTAAACTTATAAGAAGTCAAGGTGAAATACTCAAGGTACAATTAGCTCTATTACATTTAAGTAGAATGTATTAAAAGGAAAACTTTGATATGAAAATTCTCTCAGGGTGGATTTACTGTTATACACTTCCCTTCATTAAATAATGTTTTTTAAAAAAACTGGCGAAAACAATTGTGTGTTTAATCAATGTGGTGGTCTTGGGTTTCTTCTCTCATGCAGTTTTAAGTGCAGGAAGCTGCATATTAAGCTGTCACATTTTCAGAAACAAGCCTTGGAGTCTTAAAAGCCAGCTTTTAAACATAATTTCTTTCTACACTTGTGTATTGTGTGGCAGAAAAAATTCCCCTAAAAAAAAGACTATGATGTGGTTATTAAAAGCCTCATAATCTTACCTGTTTACTCAAATGGTCCTTAATATAAGGCAGATTTGAGGGGAACATTACATTCGTAAGTGTCGAGTGACGAAAGGTAAACCCTGGATAAGAGATTTTATTGTAGATCTTAGATGTACTTGAGTCTCTTGTAAAAACTGAAAAAGGTGTATTTATCTATAGAATTCTAATTTCCATCTTATCTGCTAATGAGTTAATTTGAAATGTGCCTTCTTTTGTCCTCTTTTATATTCTTCCTTTATTATTTGGTTTGTGAATCTGTGCTTCATATATGTCTCAAATGCAGCCGTCTGTTGTGATGCGAAAGTTAAAAAAAGATGACCAAGGGAAGTAAGATCAGGACAGGGATGTACGCATAGGTGCCAACTACTGGGTCGTTTGCCCCTCCACAACTAAACAAGGCGGGGCAACGCCTCTCCAATCCTAGCACATAGAAGCCACGGTATAAACTGCATAGAACAGTCTGAAAACAGCTGCTGTGGGTAAACTGCGGGTAACAGTAGGGATTCTAAGCTGCAGGGTCGCTACGGCAACCAGAAGAACTCTGCTGTTTTGGAAATGAATGCATTCTTCTATAAAGAAATGTTTCAGCATTTACACACTGACTTTGCTCAAATGCTCCATATTAACCTCTTTCATTGTGGACTCACCCAGGTGTGCCCTCTAGTGTTAAACACATTTCTGAGTGGCAGTTCTCCTCTCTAAACATTCTCTGTCTGCACCGTATACGTGTAAGCATTTCTATGTATGTAAATACCTTCTAAGCTATGCTTCATTTTTCCCTCTTGCTCATTTTTCCTTTCTATTTTATCTGCATACTTTTTGTTGACTCTGTTAAAGCAAAGCAAAAAAAAATAAAATAAATAAAACTAAGCACTTTACAGCAGTTTGAAACTGCATTTGAGCTGTTGTTCTGACAAATTGTGCCGCATTGTGGAAATGTTCTACCGTACTACATATTTTTAAGTGGAGCTCGCTCTACATAAAATTGTAGGCAGGATATTTTGATGGCCTGTATTACCCTATCAATGATACCATCACTGAAATCTATTGGTAAGTTCCACACAATAGTAATTATGTGCACATGCTCAGTAGGACCACTCAATGGGCAGGACAAAATGTAACAAACAGCCATATTCTTCAGTAGTAATTATGTGTGTATTTCGCACTTTTCCCTGCTCGGTTGGTAAGCTTCATGTTAATCAGTGAAAACACACACACACACACACATAATCTAAACCGCTTATCCTTCTGGGTCACGGTAGGGTGCTGGAGCCTATCCCAGCTGTCATTGGGCAGAAGGCAGGATACACCCTGGACAGGTCGCCAGTCTATCGCAGGGCAGACAGACAGACATACACACTCACTCACACCTAGGGGCAATTTAGCATGTCCAATTGGCCTGACTGCATGTCTTTGGACTGTGGGAGGAAACCGGAGGAAACCCACGCAGAGAACAGGCAAACTCCACACAGAAATGACCCTGGTTGCCCAGCCGGGAATCGAACCCAGGCCATGCTTGCTGTGAGACTGTGATTTCATGACCTACGCAGCGCACTATAAACGCAGTAAGGAGACCTTTGAGATTTGGCACACACACACATTCTCATGTTAAACTAAAACATTAAGCAGTTTTTGTCCGCAGCTCTTCCGCCTCCCTGTTTTCACCCGTAGAAAGAAACTCAGATTAAGTAGTATTAAACTAGGAAGGAGAACGAGACTTCTTAAATACTGCTTTCAGTATTAAACACCCCAAGCTAATCCGACGTCGTAAAAAGATAGGCCTGTTGGGTACAGATCGGGTAGCGTCGTAAAATGTAATGCAGCATACACGTGAGTCACCATGGTCCGCATGCGCGAGGCAAATCAGGTAGTGACAATAAGCAAGCATTTCATAACCTCTAAGGGGTGCCTTGTGTCTAGCACGACTCGTTCAAGAGATTCACAAATTTCTTTGTGCAATTTTTTTTTTTAAATTAATAATTATGTTTCAAGGTAAAGTAGGCTGAGACTGACAAAGATCCGGTTTTCTGTGTGCTCTTTTCATTTATTTAACATCTCTGAAATTAGCATAGGCTGTTGTAAACGAGTGCTCTACCGGATTGTCCTTCACAGTACAGGACGTGTATTCACATGTGCAAATGTAATATCTTAGGGACACAAATAACACTTACTGTTCAAGAGCTTGAGGCACTGAATAAAACCTCTCCTACATCTCCTTGAGATATATATGTGTATATATATATATATATATATATATATATATATATATATATATATATTATATTTTACTTAATTGCTCACTTAATTCAAGCGAGACGTTCCACTCAGTTTAGAAGCGTTTAAACAGGCTAAGCAGCGAGCACAAACAGAAGGACGCGGGCACAGCAGGTCTGCGCTTCGTTTAAGGCTGTCGTTTCTACATGAAGCTAAGCTTGCAAGCACAACCAGGGAGGTTTTTTCAGGCAAACCCCGAAAAGATCATCTGTGCCGGCGGTAGGTTAACGTGACCTTTCTGACAGACGGAAATAGCCGTCTAGCTCTGTGTTAGTATGGTCATGTGTGTAGAGGCGCTTATGTTTCTGACTGACTTGTTGCTTTCATGCTGAGTTAGGTTTGAGCTCAATCATTTTTGGGTGCACATCTCTGCCACACATCCCTGCCGCGCATCTCTCCACACCTCCGATCTGACGTAATGTAGTACTGTTTTTGATGGACGTGCCCTTTATGACGTGCATGTTTTTTTATTTTAAAAAAGAAAGTCATTTTAGACCCATTGCGCGACAGACCGTGGGGCAGAGAGACACGGGGACAGAAAGGAGCTTGCTGATGTTTTAATATCTCGCTCTCATTGGTTTTTCATACCTACCTCAGTCATGTACCAATAAAGCATTATCCGTTTAAATGTGGAAGCACTCACTGCTTCCCTATCTGACTGGTCAGGGGCTCGAGCTGTCCACGTCTGACTGGTCCGAGCACTCACATGCTTAGAGTTAAATCCTGCAGGTCATGAACATCCATCCTTTTGAGTTTGGGACTTCTGAATGTGGGCGAGCGGCGAACCTTTAGCAGGTAGGTATGCCTTTAAAATATATGAAGTGTTTTTTGCTGGTACTAATGTGATACCGAAGTGGGTGGTTTATTCATTATATTTTATATTCTTTCTCTCCATCAGCTTAATGAGTCACTGAAATGTGTTGATGATAAATGCGATTAAATGTAACGTTTCTTTCCAAAAATCTGCTTAGTCCCTTTAACTCCTTTTACATAATGGATTATCGGTCAATGTTCACTTGAGAAGTGAAAGTGGAACCAGAGAACTTGTAGAGAGGAGAATTACCACTCTGCCATGACTTTCGGTTTTCTCAAACGCTAGAGGGCGCTCCCGAGTGAGTCGAAAATGAATGGGTTGATATGGAGCATTTGAGCAAAATCATAGTTTATAAATGCTTAAATATTTTTAATGTAAAAGAATGCAACCATTTCCTGAACACTGAATACCATAAAACATTTTAACACTGCTGTTATATTTTTAAGAGCTTTTAAACTCGAGTTATAGGAGTTTAAAAAGGCACCTCATGTATGTCCATGACGTCAGTGAGCGCGAACAGCCAATGAGCTGCTCCGCTCGCCAATCAGTCATCATGCTCTAGCACTAATGCCCGTCATTTGCTGCCCAAAACCCATTTGCTGTAAAAAAGGAAATATACAGGTGAGATTTCTTTATTTTTTTAGTGAAATACATCCTTCTACTTTCTAAAATTAAAGAAACGTTCTGGGCAAGTGATTAGAAACTACTTTAACTTTTCGTTTTTAGCCGTTGAGCACCATTTACTCCCATTCATTGAAGACTCACTTGTGGGCGCCCTCTGCTGATTAGCAGTCCTGATTTTGATATAACAGGGGGAATAGGAAGTGGCCAGGCTCCTCATAAACTGGCTCTGGTGGAACTCCTTCTGCATCCGTCACCGGAAGCACTTTCCCCTCATCTTCTGTGCCCGTATTGTTTTCTCTTGACTTTGTCTTTTTATTCACAGCTCGTCCATGTGAGTTTATGACGGTGGAGTAGTGTTTCATTGTGAGACATAAACAAGAGAGCTGATCATCATCCTCTTTAGGCTATCTTTTAAACTGATAATAGAAAAATTATACTTGCCACACACACACCAGTCTCCTCCCTAACTTAGCCTCATCCATTGCCAGTCGCGCTCCAACTGGCCCCTTCTGTAGCCTGTCCTTCTGAGCGTGGATGCCCTTCTGTGTGTTCTTTCTTGTTCAGAACGCCCTCCTCATTGTAGCAGCCCACAGTTCCACACAGACACCATGTATAGCATTTCCAGCTGTCCTAATGTACATGTGAGTAAATGTACATCTAAAAAAAACACAGCAGACGCCACAGGGAATGAGCGCAATCATAGTGGTATCAAGAAGCTTTAAAGGATCTCCCTCTCTGTCACAAATAGAGCAACTTGTGTACACTACAACCTGCCTGAATTGACTTTTGTCTTTAGTGGCCTTTTCATACTGTCCCTGGAATGTTGTGTCGTTAACTGCCCCCCATTGCTCTCTGGAAGGTACCACTGTACCTTCCGCTACAATTAACATACATCTGAAATGTGCAGCTGACACCACGGAGTGTATGTTGGAATCCACAGATTTTTCAAAAGTTTAGCCATTGAGACATAAAATACATTTTTTGCAGCATTTACCTAGAAGTAAATGCAAGCTAACAGGGTCAGTTTTTTCATCAGTCCAAGGGTAAGCCTGCTCGGCAATGCTGACACAAATGTAAACACACTGTTGTGACATCGTTCTTCCAGACAAAAAACGGTTGAATTGTCAGTCACCTATGATTGACAGAGGCTTCCACTGCAGCCTTTTGTTGATGCCGCATGACTGCAAATGTCAGAACTATGAGTTGAATTAAGGCTTCAGTGGTTGACCCAAAAAGTTGATTTTTTTTTCCTTAGTTTTTCTTTTTCTTGGATTTGGCTTAAAAGCTGTCTGCTCAGCTGCAGATTCAAACTTGGGTCACTGGATTCAGAATCTAGAGTGCTAACCGTAACGTAAGCGACTGTGACGTCATTTGACGTTTCATAAGTTGATTGAACTCCCAATCACATGACAGCGACTGTGGCTATCATGGCATCATTTCTATATCTGGTCAGTTTCACTTTTCTTGGTTTCAAAGTCATGTTTATTCGATTTTACTCCAATTTAGACTGTTTGCGTAAACCACTTTGCTATTTTAACTTTAGTTTTGCTTTGTAAATATAGTCACCATTGTTATGATTGATTCCTTAATGAGACCATCTCTGTGAGGTTCTTGCTCCACAATGACTGAGAGTATGACCGCTAGAAGCTCTGGCTTGGTCAATCAGCGAGAGACATAGTCTCCCATAGCACAATGCATCCGAAAGATACTTGTTTGTACCTTTCCAAGAGAGCTGACTGGCTTCTATGGAGGTTTGAGAAACAGTCCTTGAGTTGTGTGTACCAAAATACCATGCACTCACCTTTTTGACATCTATAATGGGGTTCTTGTTTCGCGTCATTGACCGATGCCGAAACCCGGGATTGAATGCAAGCACACAAGGTTGGCCGACCGACCGTTTTTTGACTCCATCGCGGACATTTGTGAATCAGAAAGTGCCGGATAGTTTTTAAGGACTACTTGACTGCGTCTCTCCAAGAAAGACAAGAAGGTCCCACCGAGATTTGAACTCGGATCGCGGGATTCAGAGTCCAGAGTGCTGACCGTTACACCATGGAACCACAGTGGGTGGGGCACTGGGGTCACTCTTCCAATGCAATACAATGAACTGCGATTTCGCGTCATTTTGGACAGAATGTAGGTTTTGCTATTCTGTAACACTTCTATCCCATCATCCTGCGCTCGATTGTCTTGATCAATTTTTAGAACTGGCTCCACATACAAATCTGTGATGCTAAACTTGGAGAACTGTTTTTTTTACAATCCCCCATTAAACACAGGTCTTAAGTTGTGAAGAATTTTAGTGAACTTTGCGACACGAAAGGGATCAGTCCAACGATGACCCTGCTGAGAAATATCAACATGAGTTAAATACACTTTTGTGACATCTTTACTTCCTCCATAAATACATTAAATTATCAGTCATTTATGATTGACAGGGCCTGGTGTAACCCAGGTTTCAAAGGGCCAAATATTTAAATCCAGACACACAGTGGAATAATAATAAAAATAATGATTTATTTAAGAAACAATATAACACAGAAATAACAGTTTAGAAAAGTCAAAATAGATGAGCAAAGAAAAAAAAAACTGAGCATTAATCAACAGCCAATACTTTTTTGACAAGTCATGGTCTGAATGAGAGATGGCCAATCAGCGCTAAGTGGGCGTTGAAGTAAAATAACAAAGAAAAACTTGGAAGATATACTAGACAAATAAGTATTCTAAAGGATTTTTGATACCTAGATCCACTAGATATTTGAGACTGGAAGCTACAAGCAAGTCAATTAAATAGAACTATTGAGGTGCCTCTACTTACTCTGAGCTGTTGACTGGAATACTCTTTGTCATTAAAATCACTGCTTAGGGTGAACGTTGACATGAAATACGTCTAAAACGACGATTTCTATTTGATTTGGCCAGTTTTGTTTCAACTCTACTCTGCATTCGGCTGCACGTGGCGTGCGCACCCGTTTGGACACTAGATGGCGAGCCAAGCCCACGTCTAGAGGACAACTCACCAGACTTTCGAGTTCGAGCACTATAGACGGGCTTTTCTCTTTGGTGAGTACACTCAACAGTGTGGTAGGACTGAAACTTGCACCTTCCCCAGTGAACTGAACTTAAAAAAAACATACACACACACACACACACAAAAAAAAAAAATAAATAAATAAAAAACAACAAAAGGGGTTCATTTTTGAACCACTTGTAGTTCTAACATTTCTATGGACGGTTGAAAAAAAGTTGAATTTGTAGCTTGGTTATGGTCTATTTAATTGATAGTTGTTTGTTTTGTTGTTTAATTATTTTTTTTATAGATTTATTTTAAAAGAACAAGGTTCATTATTTACGGTTTGAGCACTGAGGGAACCAAAATAAGCAGAACTAAAACCATAAAGTAGCACTTTATAAACTAGAATTGAAAGCTAAACTACCACCTAAACCATAAACAGAGATTAATACTTACCTTAGCCGGCTTAAATCCTAAACCCTGATTGAAAGTGCAGATATAAAAAGCCAATTAATTTCTGAAACTTTAATAAAGTGCCCCAATTAGACTGACAAACTGAAAAATAGGTAAACTCCTGATTGTCCAAGGACTGCCTCATGAAAATTAAATATATTATATTGATTAGCTCAAGGTCTGCGATGGACTGGCGACCTGTCCAGGGTGTATCCTGCCTTCCGCCCAATGACAGCTGGGATAGGCTCCAGCACCCCTCGCGACCCAGAAGGATAAGCGGTTTAGATGATGGATGGATGGTCTCGTTCCTTTTTTTATATATTTTATGTAAAGTGCCGCTCCCTGAGCGAACCTACACTGGTCCATTCCAAACCCCTGACACCTAGTTTAATACTAGAGCTGGCACGGGTTACACTAGCACTGCATCATTTTGATGAACATGCAGTGAGTGCAAATGTCAGAACTAGCGGGTGTATTAAGACATCAATGATTTGCACAAAATTGTAATTATCTTTTAGCTTTTCATTTTCTTGGATTTGGGTTAAAGGCTGCTCAGCTCCACTTTTTTCATTCTTCTTTTGCGTCATTGGCTGAAAAGGACCCTCTATATGCCGAAACCCGTGATTAAACAAGGGACCTTTAGATCTTCAGTCTAACGCTCTTTTAGCTCTTTTGGCCACAGCAGGATTGTTTTTTCAGTGCCAGACTGTGAAACATGATTTCACTTGATTGTCGTCAGAATGTGAGTTCTGTCTGTCTCAATTCTCTCCATCGATTTGAAGAAGTAGCTCCACCTACAAAAAAGTGATGCTCCGTTTGAAGCGTTGCTTTTTCTTAAGTTTCTTAACTTTCCTGAACTTTGCAACACAAACGAGTAATGCGTTATGGCACTCAATACACTGATAAGCAGGCTTTTTTTTTAAATCAATCCAACGATGACCTTGCTGAGAAATGTCGACATGAGGTAAACACACTATTGTGACATCAGTCTTCCAGGCATAAATACATTCTATTATCAGTCACATATGATTGACAGGGACTTCCATTGCATCATGTTGTTGAACGTGCATGACTGCAAAGGTCAGAACTATCAGGGAGAATTAAGCCTTTAGTGATTGGCACGAAAAGTCTTTTTTCTTAGCTTATCATGTTCTTGGATTTAGGTTAATAGCTGTCTGCTCAACTCCACGTTTACGCTGTTACTATTGACTCCATTGCAGTGACCAACCCCTGTAAGCTACTATAGCAGACAACACTGTTAACTGCAAAGAATATTCAAAGAGCGTTTGTTTACAAAGCGCATTTCTGCAGCCTTTATCTAGAGACAAATGCAAGTCCATTTTTGAATTCATCGCAGACCTTTTGTGAATCAGAAACTGCCAAACAGTTTCTCAGGACTACTTGATTGCGTCTCTCCAATAAAGACAGCAAGGTCCCACCGAGATTTGAACTCGGATCGCTGGATTCAGAGTCCAGAGTGCTGACCATTACACCATGGAACCTGATCGATTTTTAGAACTGGCTCCACATACAAATCTGTGATGCTAAACTTGGAGAATTGCTTTTTTACAAAGTCTCACCCATTAAACACAGGTCTTGGGTCGTGAGGAACTTTAGTTAACATTGCGACACAAAAAGGTTAATGTTCTATAGCGTTCAGTGTACCGACAAGCAGGCTTTTTTCATCAGTCCAACGATGACCCTGCTGAGCAATGTTGACATGAGGTACACACACTACTGTGACATCATTACTCCCTCCATAAATACGTCAAATGCACGTGCATGACTGCAAATGTCAGAAATATGAAGTGAATTAAGGCTTCAGTCATTGACCCCAAAAGTTCATTTTTCTTAGCTTTTTATGTTCTTCCATTTAGCTTAAAAGCTGTCTGCTCAGCTGCAGATTCAAACTCAGATCACTGGATTCAGAATCTAGAGTGCTAACCCTTGCGTAACATAACACAAGCTTCTGTGACGTCTTACGACGAGTCATAAGGTGATTGAACTCTCAGTCACATGACAGCGACTGTGGCTATTATTGCATCATTTCTGTGTCTGGTTGGATTAAGTTTTCTTGGTTTCAAAGTCAGGATTATATGAATTGAATTCCAATTTAGACTGTTTGCATAAACCACTTTGCTATTCAACTTGTCTTTTGCTTTGTCAATATAATCACCATTGCTTTGAGTGATTCCTTAACGAGACCATCTCTGTGAGGTTCATGACACGCACGTTCAAGCAGAACGAGTCAAAAGGCTGCTTTTTTTTCTCCACAACGGTTTAGAAGGCTGGCCTTAGGGTATCTGCTAGAAGCTCCGGTTTGGTCTATCATTTTCGTATCATTTTCAAGTTAACCAGCTAATATGGGGTGTTAGTGTACCACTAATACTCCTGTATACTCCTAATATATTTTTGTACAGATACGTTTGCCATCATTAGTGTCATATTCAAACATATGTGACCTTTTTTCCACAGATACATATTCACTGATTCTTTTTGTCAGAAAACCAAAGCTAACATATATAGAATATTAATGTGTATTACCTAATTTTTCCTCCATAAATCTCTGTTCACTGGATAGTTGTGAAGTGTCAGAATCGAGGCTGTATACCATGTGTAGAATATATGTGCATTTTTTGTATTCTCCTTCTAAAATCTCTGTTAATGAGTAACCGCTTTGTAGCTCCTACTCCTGTACCCCTGGTCCAGCCTGCTCCTGCGCCTGTAAAGTCTGAAAACTGAGACAGTAACACATGGTGGATAGCCCTCTAATACAGGGTGTTAACATAGGTGTTACCATTTTCCCTCCCAGATCTCTGTTCACGTATCTTTGTGAAGTCTACCACATATCAGGTTTAAATATGTGCATTGCCTGTTTTTTTCTGCCAAAATCTCCACAAATCCTGAGCTCTGACAACCGAGGCTACCTCAAGACAGCTGGGGTATTAATAGCTGGGGTATTAATATGTGCATTGAGTTATTTCTGGGCCTCGCAAACCACTACCACAGATAGATCGGCAGTTAAGATGGGTTAATGTTCATGTTATAAATATGTGTAAAACATAAGCTGGCTGCCCTTTTTTCTTTCGCCAGCCGATGCTAACACGAGCTAGATTAACTTAGCCAGCTACCCAAACCAGGATGATCACACAGTCAAGCTTGGTATGATAGCTTTTTATTTAAAAAAATAATCATAAGTTCAAATATAGACACAAAAAACAGCGGTCCATTTACAATTTTTTTGATGTAAACGACATACGTGTTTTTCCTTAGAATTCCTTCTTTGTATGTACTAATGCAGATTTGTCTGTATGCTCAACCAAGCAAACATCTTTCTTGTCTGTTACACTGAGCTAATATAACTCCATAAATCTTAAACTTGATTTTAAGAGGTCAATCTCTCTTGCAACTATAAGGTATTTTGCCTTAAACAATAACAGTGTCGACCTACCTACATTTTTAACTAATTTAGTGGCTTAGTGGCTGTACAGTTTGCTCTGTACACCAGAGTATGACAGAAGTCACCTCAGGATGATTTGATTGGAGGGGATGAGGTGAGAGATGGGGTGGGGGTGAGTGAAGGTTGAATCTGATCTTTGGTAGGTTGATGAAAAAGTCATATAATTGGTTTAAAAAAGAAAGAACTTGCTTTTTAACTGGTCGTTAGGTGATGGAATCTTCCTGCGTTATTGGAGCAGGAAAGACAGAACAAGGTATGTGATTTGTTTAAGAAAGATAGATAGAATTTTTCATCTTATTGTGTGTTCATATATACACTAGTGGCAGTTAGGTGCCTTTATTTTGGCATGAAGACAGAGAACCCTTAGTGGCATTGTCAGTACTGTGGTCATGAACGTTAATTTGTATGTTATTTTTGCATTTGCATTATCATTATATATATATATATATATATATATATATATATATATATATATATATATATATATGTCATTATATACGTCATTATATACATATATAAAGAAAGAGAGAAATATTACACTCTGTAAATGTATTCTTTCTCATCCTAATCAGTAAATCCATCATTTTCCCCATTAATCCACCATTAAATCATGAAACCAGAATAAATAATTTATTAAATCATTGTATAGATGTTACTATGTATTAATATGATTACATCTTAACATTATCACCGAAATACTTATTTGGTGTATTTCACCAGTTCCATGAAGATTTTTTACAGAAATAGATAAACACTAGTGAGCTAAAGTAGGTCCCACCGAGATTTGAACTCGGATCGCTGGATTCAGAGTCCAGAGTGCTAACCATTACACCATGGAACCAGTCGTAGCCGCGCTGTTTCTCACCCACCAGGCAAAGCAGGGGACTGTTCCTGATCTGAAGTGGCTAAGTAGGGACCCCCGCTCGGCTGGAATAGTCTTTTTTGAAAGCATACAAACAGCAGGGCGCACAGAAATCTGAGTTCAGACCTCTGGATTTAAAGTCCAGCTGTATTTAAAGAGTGCCGAACGTTACAGCGTGGAATCAGTTGTTTATCATTGGTTCAAACATATGAAGATACAAGACACAGAATATAACTGTTTGCAAGCTGATCTGAGAAAATAAGTCGTTAATTCAACATGCTCACTTTAAAAAGTAAAATAAAAAAGTAAATTAAATGATTATTTAAAGAAAAAAGTGGGACGTGGCAAACATCCAATCATAAGTCAAAATGTTGTCTACTTGGTGTAAGTTGTATTCCATATGTAATATTATACAATGGAAGCATATTTATAAAGTATGCATAATTCACTGCAAACAGTCAGATAAGAAAAAGCAGCGTGTATATGAGCCTTTTTCCGAAAGAAACTCTGACTGAAAGTGTTGACAACCGATCGCCTTAGGGTATGAAAACGTCCACCCCCTTGCCGAAACCCGGGATCGAACCAGGGACCTTTAGATCTTCAGTCTAACGCTCTCCCAACTGAGCTATTTCGGCATGACTTGCGAGGTCGATATGTGGTCATTACACTATGACAGAATGACTGCATCTTCATCTGCGTCTTGTTTTTGTTGCTTAATATAGGCTCTGAAAGAAAGCTTGACATCAATCCAAATGCTGAAAAACACATTCATTAGTTACACCATTCAAACTGTAAGATCCAGCACTGTGAGGAAGGGCATGTGATTTGTCCATTTAACACTCAATTTTACCACTGTTTTTATATTCATAAATCAGCTGCTTTATCATCTGGGTTATCAGTACTTGAGGTACACTTGGAAAAATCTGGTTATTGTGAGGTGGGAGCCAGAGAAAAGAAGCTAAACTGAAGTAAGGCATCTAGATAGTCACTTGAGCTTTTAGTTTACTTTTAGCTTGACTCATCTATGTAATATGCATGTCAATGTTATTAGGAATAACTAAGCACAGATTATACGTCCTTAAAGTATGTTTAAGTAAATGTCAAAGTGCTTTTCTGTTTTGGAAGAGATTGTGCTTCAGTGAAGCTGAGACACAAATTCTACTACACATGTATCAAGCAGTGCACATCTGGAAGCATCTGCACCTATTATGTTCCTTCAGTGCTTTAATTCGTCTTCTGTATACATATATAAATAGATGTCTCTCTCGGAAGCGTACAAGAAGTAGGTTCCACCGAGATTTGAACTCGGATCGCTGGATTCAGAGTCCAGAGTGCTAACCATTACACCATGGAACCACTAGGAGCCGCCGTTTTTCTCCATCCGCTGGCGAGATAGACAGCAGCGATTGGCTGGCTGTTTTGGTCTGTACATTCTTGCTTTGTAAGTGTGGAAAACTATCCCTGCAGGCTTTAAAAAACTGAAAGCAAGTCTCCTGAATAGAACGGAGGCTATAATAACGACATATAATAAGACACACTGAATTAGTTGCAGGTCAAATTGTATTTGCTGTTCCCAAACAAAATGATTCTGGATACCATGTTAACATTAATCAAACAGGGGAAACTAACCACAGTGAGTGAACAGAGAAGCATGCACTCAAAGTCTTATCTCAGAATATTTATAAGAAATTCTCCTTTAGTGTCTTTTTAAACACATTAAAACATTAGGAAAGGGACCATCCTGGTCCAGAACACGTCTTTACAATTGCTTGCCACTGCTTTGATGATGATAGAAAACTGTACATTTCTATTTTAAACCCATGCATGACGTTTCAAAACACTTACATCAGGGTTTGAATTGAGGAGGTGGGGCTGAGAGGGTCGTAGCCCACCCAAGTCAAGTCTTCTTGACTCCTTTGAATAAAGAGGCCAGATTTCTAATGTAAATATATGATGAAGTGCTACTGGTTTAAACCTGAAAAAGGTTAAAGCTTAAGTGCTTCTCTAACCTCTGAGACACTTTAGATATTTTTGACTTTGAGTCAGAAGCAGTCATGAAGACACAGAGAAAATAAATGTTAATAGCTAAGGCATGAGCCAATTAACATGTCTTTGTTAGTGAGGAGTTTTTACTTTAGTTTGCTGTTTGAGAACATGTGATGTTTTCAGACCAGCCTGTTGCATCATGTGAGGACAAGTGTTTTAGTGCAAAAACCAACATATGGACAGAATTTGATGTACTTGTCTAGCAAACTGAATCATAATTTGGTTTTACATCTTGTGGGACCCACCAAAGCTGCCTGCTGACAACTAAATCAGGTTTTCTACTACACTGTTAGAAAAAAGGGTACAATGCAGGTACATTTTCATTCATCAAAGTGCAGACAATGTGAACGGTTTTAAGGTCCAATTGTATACGTTGAGACGGGGGGTGTGGAGTCAGTACAACTTAGAAAATACAATATATAATATCATTTAACTGGATTATGGTAAAATTATGTTCCCTGACCAAAGGTACTAAGATGTACCCTTGAAGGAACCACCCCCGTGACAAGCGGGGTACTGCCCCAGAGACCGTTTAGTACCTTTATTTCTGAGATTGTACTCAAATAATATATTTTAACTGATTAACAGAGAAAAGGCAGGCTAACTTGTTTTTCTTTGTCAGATTCCTGCCTGGCAAAAACTACAGAGGTAAACCGCACAAAGATACAGTTATATGCCAAAATTTAAACATCCCAGGCCAAATTACGTTTTGTTGATTTATGAAAATAAGTTAGCACGTCCTCTACAGAGACCACAGCATTTTTCTGCAGATTTTAGTATACAATTTCTATTTGTTTGCTGAGTGTAATATATTGGGAAAAAGAAAACATAAAACATAAAATGTGCCATAACTTTTGCATGGCCACATTTTATGTTTTGTGTCATTCTACACAAACATCCACTTTTTTATCTATCCGTAGGAGTCACTGGTGTTACAGATCATCATTGGTGTTACACGTAAGGAAGGTAACACCAGAGACAGTAACACCAATGACATTTCTAATGAAAAATGCATTTTACAAAATGGCTGCTGCAGAACATCAAACCGCATGTTGTCAATCATGGAATATCCACTAAAATGTGTAATTTAATCCATTTGTATTCTATTTTTTCACAATTATCTAAGAATAAAGTCATCAGTGTTATTTTATTTTCAAAATAATTTATTGTTACACAGTATCATCAATGACACGACTCCTGGGGGCAACAACTTTCATTTTATATTTTATAATATTTATTTGGCATTTGTTTTCTTTATGTCATTGAAATCATATATTTCATAGTCAGGTATAGATTATTGCAGTTAACATGGCAGAAAAACATGTTTTTTTTTCCTCAAAATGTGGCACTCACCCTTTACACATGACTGTGAGGTCGAGCACTTCTGTGGTGCTTGGAATTCTAGATAATTGATGTAAAAACCAATATTGCTAAATTGATGGCTCAAGAAGGTGTAACAGTTAAAATAACTTATTGTTTTATTTTAAAAAATAAATAAATTGTAGACTTAACACATTTCTCAAGTGTATATCTGTAAACGCTAGGGACACAAAAATGGATGTTTCCATAGAATGACTCTTTTATTCTTTTTTTAGTATGTTAAATTCAGCAAAGAAACAGTAATTGTGCATTAAAACATGTAGAAGTCTGTATAGGATGTGTTCACTTATTTTCACTTAGAAAGTCAACAACACATGCCATTAGAACAGGAGTGCCCAAACGTCTGCATATGACTGTATTTTGTGAAAACAGTATTCATCAATACATAGGTCACCTCCCTCACAGTCAGACTTTCCAGTTGGGGACCCACCAGAGAGCTCTGTCACAGTTCAGACGTTGATACACATGGTTACAGTACACAGTGTTCTGAGACAACAGTGCCCTCATGTGAAACTCAGTCTGCGTCTTTATATGAGCAGCGTGGCCCTGTTGAGAATGCTTTGCTCATGGTCTTGCTTTTACATTTAAAATAGGCAATACTGTGCACCTTCTTTCATTTAATTTGCAGTCAAACCAGATATTAGGTTCAAGGTATTCATTTTACAGAGTCAGGAAAAATAGAAGAAAACATTACAGAAGCCTCAACAACTAAAGATAATATTTTTTTTTTCAGTATTTATTGTGTCCACACTCTGGCTCTATTACAGCTCCCATTCTTCTCAGAAGACTCACTTTCAGTTTGTCAAAGAAATCTGCAGGGATATTTTTTCACTCCTCCAAAGTTCAGTCTTAGAAGCTGTTTGCATTTCTTGTTTCTTATGATCAAAGTATTCCCAAACACACTAAATAATGTTGATGTCTTTTTTAAATCCAAAGGGCTCATGAATATCTTCTAAAAATGAATGACATGTACTTAATGGCCATTTTGACTGAAAATTAACTAAACGAATTTCACAGTACTGTAAACATTTACATATTTAAGTTTATTTGAAGTTCATCACTCCACAGTCTATACATTTATAAATGAGATTAGATTAGATTCAACTTTACTGCCATTGTGCAGAGTACAGGTACCAATGAAATGGAGTTAACATCTAACCAGAAGTGCAAAACACAGTATTATTTACATATAAAGTGCAGTGTAACTGTGGTAGGCGATACTGTGGTTATAATATGTACAATTAAGGTAGAGTGGTAAAAATATAAAAGTGGTGCAAATATAAATATAATGTACACAGTGAGTGGAGAGAACGAAAATGTAGGTAGCATGTACTGTGAGGGCACACATACACACACACACACACACGCATTTTCTAAGCGGCTTATCCTTCTGGGCGATCCCAGCGATCGTTGGGCGGAATGACTGTGAGAGCAGCATATGTAAAATGATAAGTATGCAGAATAAAAACATGTACACTGTCTGTGCAAATATGAATAGTGCAGTAATAGACAGATAGATTAATAGACAGGACATAAAGGACAGTAACAGTGCAGTGAGTGCAAAGATGCAGTTAAAGTGATGGTGTGGAATTCAGCAGGGTCACAGCAACAGGGAAGAAGCTCTTTCTGAGCCTGCTGGTGTGGGAGCAGAGGCTCCTGTAACACCTGCCAGATTGGAGGAGGGTAAGAAGTCCATGGTTAGGATGAGGAACACACAACAGCAGCACATTGAGTTTTAAAAAAACTCAGATTTAAGTTAACTTAAAAACTCAGATTTAAGTTAACTTAACAAACGAGCTGATTTAGCAGCGGTGCTCTAGCTAACCTTAGCAGGCCTCGGTAAAATGGTAACAGGTAACCTAATAGTGGTTGCTTTTAATATTTTGGAGTTATTCTGTTATGCGTCATTTGGAAGTCACCAAAAAGAAGTACAACTAGCCAACTGTCAATATATGAAGAGAACGTGTGTTGAAGGTTAACTGACTTACCATTTAGCTTGTCCGCTAACTTAACGCCGTTTACTAAGCGTGTGCAACAGTGCAACACACGACAGCAGCACATTACATAGAAATACAGAGAATTCAAAAACACAACAGTGTGAAACCAGCACAGAATATACAGTAAATACAGCCAGACAATAAATATACAGAACAATAAACACACAGGACAATACTAGACAGAACAACAAAACAACACATAAGAATGGGTATCATATATATGTATATACACACACACACACACACACACACACATATATATATATATATATATATATATATATATATATATGCACATCAAAGCAATATGCATGTGATGAAGGAACTAGAGCAAGTCCTATCAAGAACATTTTTAATGTTCTTTAAAGAACCAAATAATGGTAGATTTTCTAACAAGAATTTAACCATGCAAAGAACCAAGAACTTTTTTAAGGGTGTAGGGATTTTGGTGTTTTTTTTCTAACCTGATACTTTTTAGCCTTTAAATAGTTTTTTGTGTTATTTTTTCTGCATATTTTAATGTTCAGGATGTCACCTCTGTTATCGTCTATCATGGTCTGATGCCAAATTCTCCGCTCTAAACAAACTCACCGAGCCAGAATTGTTCACAGTGGTGATGATAAGAAGAGTTTAAGCGCTCTAAAACCCGTGCACACACAGTTATCACATGAAATGGTTATGATCATGCTGCCTGATGCCAGAGACACTGTTTTAAGACAGTTTTGGCCTAAAACACCATTAAAATCCAGTCCATTCCGACTGGGGGCTATATGAAGGGCATTGTAATCCAAAAAAGAAAAGAAATGTGTGTAAAATGTATTTATCAGATGAAAAAAGACTTCCAGAAACATTAAGATTAAAACCTGATGATCTTTGAAAAAGGACTTGGCATAATGCTTATGATTAGAGACCACAAGTTTCCTGGGGGACACTTTTAAATCAGATGCATCTGAATCAGTCCCAGAACACCTGTTTAACTATCAGAAACCAAGACACTTTTAATGGTTTCTATGATTTCTTTCATCAGGGTCCCCAAACAAAACTTTTTTTCAGAATAAACACTATTTCACACTTCTCAACATTACATATATAAACTTAGAAGACACATGTAGGTTTACTGGTGGTTTTATTAAATGGCTATATTTGTGTTGTAGATATTGTGACGCCCCAGGGTTGGGATGTAACAGAATATAGTATTGGGGATATTGTGTTCAGAACACAAAAATTAGGTATTGTCCAAGTGACATTTTGTAAAGACAGTATTCAGAATACAGTTACTTTTTACAATTTAAGAGAATACTTTTAGAATACTTACCTACTGAATAAAAAATGCAAAAGGAAACACCATCAATGCATGTTTATTACCTATTTTACAGTTAGCCACTCTAAAGAGGATCTCAATTAACAACTTGTTTACACACACTGACGTTCCTGCTAAAACCTGTTTAGACTGATAAATCAATGTGATGATCCTGGTATTAATCTCTGTGTTACTGAGCTCTGCTAAAGCCTGAGTAGACTGATAAATCAATGTGATGATCAGTTATTAATCTCAGTGTTACTGAGCTCTTTTGAGGGATGATCAAACTCCTGCTCAGGTAATTGTCAGAGCAGCAGTGAACTGAAGCAGGTGGTGAGAGAGAAAAAAAAATGTTGAGAATTTCAGAACATAAAAACACTTAAATGACAAAGGATTTTTTTCATGAAACATGTTATCAGAAGCACTACCGGAAGAAAACTGCCAATCAGTAACAGTGAGGAACAATATGAAAGTAAAAAAAAAAGGTTTTTTCCCCATGTGCCATCAAGATGTAATGTAAATATGTCATTTTTTATGTATTGTAATGAAATATGTTACTGAATACATTTGAGACACTGTATTTAGTATTCAGCCTGGTGACTCCTGGTTCCTATCACCACCACTGCACAGAAATCGGAGTCTCTACAATGAACCATTTCATACCAAACCACTCTGAAGGACTTTGTTTACATCCCAACCATTGAATATAGAGAACAAATATTCAATTCCTGTTTACTTTTACCATATTCATTATTTATCTGACGTAACATTATTTGTATTTCAAAGTGGTTTTAGGCTGTTTAAAAGTCCTTTCCCCCCTCAGTCAGTTTACGGAAAGCAGTGACTAATGGCTGAAGCCGGTGGGCTGTGTTATCAGTAGTGCCAGTCGGACAGTCGCACTTCATCCACTTCCTTCTTCTTCCAAGGGGGACTGACTGATAGGTAGGCTTGCGTTCATAAACATTCACCAGATTTCTTTAACATTATATTGATTACTAATGTATACAGTTTATAACTGCATATCGCTCTTTATTACCTCGTAATTCAGCTGTACGTCAATGCTGCTGTCGTTGTGAATGAATTTTGCTTGTATACTGTCACGTCGTTCCTTTTCTAGCCAGCTCACCGCACTGCTAACGTTAGTTAGCTCACTCACTCCATAGGAATAACGTTGGGAAGCTTCAGCGATGACACTGTAGCTGAACAGCTGAAGTCGTATTCATTTTTAATGAGGAACAGCCATTTATAACTACGCTCAGTGTTGCTAACCGTGATATTTTTATACAGGGTTATGCATCACACGTATTTGTTTTGAGTGTCATTGTTTAAAACTCAGATTTAAGTTAACTTAACAAGCTAGCTGACTTAGCAGCGGCGCTCTAGCTAACCTTAGCAGGCCTCAGTAAAATGGTAACAGGTAACTTAATAGCGGTCGCTTTTAATATTTTGGAGTTATTCTGTTATGCGTCATTTGGAAGTCACCAAAAAGAAGTACAGCCAGCCAACTGTCAATACATGAAGAGAACGTGTGTTGAAGGTTAACTGACTTACCATTTAGCTTGTCCGCTAACTTAACGCCGTTTACTAAGCGCAGCGACGCTAGCTAAGCTAAGCTAGTTCACCTCAGGCTTTGTACACGTAGGCGAAACCCACATAGTAGTGATTGTGCAGCGTTTTGACACCGCTTGTTGTGTTCATTACGAGGTAAGATAGGATTTTAGTTGCATTAGCTAGCTGGCAGTCTGGCATGCTTGTCATTGCGTTGGTAGCGAAGTTTTTAAAATAACTTTTCTCGTTAGCTAGCCTAGCTAACTTAAGCGGTTGACATTACCGTCACTAGCCAAGGCAGCTAACTTAACGGAACGAGGCTGACGTGGGTTTCTTTTTCGCCAGCTTGTCTTAATTTTCCCGTTCCGCCTTAAATTGTGCAGCAGTCACGTTCTGGCGCCCCAGAATGTAGTTTATTTAAGGTGGAACGAGAAAATTGGAAGAAGAAGCTGACTTCAGCTTCGCGCTAACGGAAACCCACGAGCAGGGTATCGGTCATATTCAGTAAGCGTGGATTGCTCTGTTCAGTCAGAATTAGGATAATCTCTACACTTGTATTCATTTCTGACCTAGACGTGTGTTTTCGCTTATACAGCTTTCTTGTGTGTTTGCCAGGCCCCTGTCAGACACTGTGAAGCCTCGGGCTGTCGTGATGTCGGAGCCCAAGGCGCCCACTCCGACACCGGGGGACACGTACAAAGGCTGGCTCTTCAAGTGGACGAACTACATCAAAGGATACCAAAGACGATGGTTCGTCTTGAGCAACGGTTTACTGTCTTACTACAGGTCAGTTTCATTCATTCCTTAAGGCGCAATTCGCTGTATGACCTTTCAATATCATATAAGTGTCCCCCTGCCTTCTAGGGGTGGGCAATATGATGATGTTTTATCATTATCGTGATACGTAATGCGACAATATGCTTTTCTGAGCCTATCGTGGATATAGTCGGTACTTAAAGATCACTGACTAACTACATTTTTATTACAAAGTGAGCATAATTAGGCCTATTTAATTGGATTTAGTGCAGTGCAGTTTATGAAACACTAAATTAAAATCATTGCAGTTTTAAATGTATTATGAGATACAGTCTTTTTGTATGTGACACTGCAGCTTGTATTTTGTTTGTTCCAACTTGCTAAATCTCAGAAAACACAAAATATTGTGATGAGTATTGTAAAAAAATTTGATATAATAATTTTCGTGATATAATGATTGTGGTATAATAATTTTTATCATATTGCCTGTCCCTACTGCCTTCATCAGAGTGATCTTTACACCAAAACATAGTGCCGCTTTATGGCCGTATGAGATTTTTGAATGGTAAATGATGGCAGTTATATGTCATTTTTGCTGATAATTGAGATCTTGAGATATATAATGGATATTTGCATATGGATGCTAAAAAAAGTATAACAGACTGTTAACTTGTAGCCATATGTGAGCTCTTGGAAGTAAATCAACTATGGGTATTGTCCATATTGCTAAAACGGGTTAAGAAATGTCAGTGATTGTAACGCGGAAACAAAACAAATCCTGATAGGAATGTCAGATTTAGTGTGTTTACTGCCCGACATGTCTCCTTTCTCCTGATTTGTTTCATCACAGCATAATTGAGCAAGACACATCAGCAATGTGTGATAAGCTGGACATAGTCAGGAGTTTTAGGGCTCTGCACAGTTGATGTCTGTTGCCAGATAGGTGAGAATGCAATCAATTTGCTCCTTGGTTTGAGAAACATGTGTTTCTGCTTGTTGGGTGTGGAGGGTAAGCCCTTTCGTGCTGTGTCTTGACAGCCTCTTGTTGACATTGGTGTTTGTCAGTGAAAAGATATGTAAGATGATGCCAGTTTGCTTAATGAACACTGAGCCACAGGCTGCTCTAATGGAGATGTCCCATTTGCCTTGTCTGCCTCTGTCAATTATTAACGTTGTGGGTGTGAGTGGTTGTTTGCGTGTGAGAACATTGTTTGCTTAAGATCAAGGTGATAAGATGTCTTTTTTATCTATGCATCAACATTTGATCATACTAGGTACATTGGTTTAGTTTTTTTCCTAAGGAATATTTTAATTTTAAGTTCATGCTGCTTTAAGGACTGTTCCAGTGTTTATCAGCATAATCTCTATCTGGTATTTTCAGTACACTTATTATGGATAATAATTTCATCGTGTTTTGCTGTGATTTGAAGCTCATTTCTAGTAGAATTCAGCTGCAGCCCATTGACTTCTATTGTGAAGGGTCCATATCATGGAAGTGTTTGAAGTAGTATGTCAACATTGTTAAAGTTTCAAACTGTTGCATTTTCTCCCTCTAGCCCGTATAGTACACAAGCATAAAGAATAGACCATTTCACTGGTTTTGTGATGTTTAGCAGATTTACATATGCTCACTCAGTCATGCTGAAGTTATAAGGAGTGTCTCTTGCCAGACTGCTTTGTAATTCAAGCACAGTACAGTGTAGTCAATCAAACAGAATGAAGCTCATTTGCTTGTCAGTCTTAAAAACAGCCTGTTTTATTCTAAGGGATAAAGAGAGGATGGAAAATGAATTCTGACTGTTTTGGTACATGAAATCACAGAAACATTATTAGTGGACTTCTGGGTGCCTGAGATCATAGTAACCAATAGTATTATACAGAGGTGGCAGATAGAGATGAAGTAAAATAGCACTGGAGTATTCTTTTAACAGGGCTGGTTGAACATCTGTGTTCAAATTTTACAAAACATTGCAGCTTGGCGAGTGATTGTAAATGAAAGATGGTATGTATGATTTTTATTGTCGTAACACTATTCATACCTGTCTTTTCCTTCTTGTAGAACGTACTCAGATACTTTTTTCTTAGAACAGCTTAGACAAATAGATGTCACTGTCATTTGTAAAGCATGTGACGGGTATTTGCCGTAGCTTCAGTTGTTACCAACGCATCCGAAAGGGTTTGTTTTGTGCTGTTTAACCCTATGTGGCATTGTTTCGTTGTCAAGATATAGAGATGAATTCCTTAAGACAGTCACATGATCCAAAACCACACATGGCAACACCGTAGTGTGTGTTTTTGGGTCATGTGACTGTCTTAAAGGGTTCATCTCTGTACAGAAGGATCATAGTGGCCACTTAAGCCTTCATTTCAACACTCGTCTCTGATCCTGTGAGTCAGCGCTGTGCGCTAATTCAACCACTCAGCTTTGCTTTTTCAACGCTCAGCATTGTGCTGTGATGTTGTCAGAGAGAGCGAGAGGAAGCGAAATGGTCTGACCTCCTCCTTGGCTGTCTAAGATTGTGGTCAGTTGTTGTCACTGGGTCTGATCAAATTATGCGCTTTCAGAACAGCTTTGTTATTGTTCATTATTGTTTATAAATTCAGAGCATGTTTAAGGATGAAGCAGGATGTCATTGTATTTGTATGAGCTCCACACTGTAGTTAGGTGTGCTAAGCAAACAAAACGTTTGGTACTGCAGAAAGTGTGTTGCTGGACACTTTCTGTTGACCTAATCGCTGTAATAGAAGTGGAATTGGTCATGTAACATTGGTGACCTAGAGGGGAAAGCTTTTTGATTTATTTACTTGGTTTCCAGTGATCTCCTCTGGTAATTTGCTTAATAACTGGATTTAGATTTGTGTTTCAGTCTGTCTTTATCCTTGAAATGCTGGCAGATAAACAATACAATTAGATTAGCCTTGATAATGGTCCTCATGCCTTGTGGCGTCTGGATGTTTCTGTTCTAGACTCTTTAGGCTGAGTTTAGAGGCCAGTTCTTGAAAAGAGAAGCAGGAGATTTTTACATTTAGAGGGGAATTCCAGTTTTGGTCAGAACTTCTGCGTAATTGTCAAGTTATGACCAAAGCAATTTAGAGGGGTTTGATGTGAAATGCTCCATTCTACAGAATCAGAGTTAGAATTGCACACAATGGGTAGTGATGAGAATCAGACACCTCAAGTGTTTAATGCCTCTAAAACCTACCTCACAGGAATATATGACGTGAAATAGTTACAGATATGTTGCCTGATGCTTGACACATTGTTTTTGAGGTGTTGGCCTAAAAAAAATCCATGCACAGTGAAGAAGTACATGCAGGACATTGGAAGGCAAAATAGTATACAAAGGTGATGTTTTTTTTCCTTTAAAATAAGTCATATTTTACTATTATAAACAAAATAAAAACTTGTGTGGGTGTAGATGTGTAGTTTTTTTGGATAGTAAATAATATGAAAATATATATGTTTTTAGTACACACATCAAAACTCCTAGTTTCAGTCAACACCACTGTAAAGAAATCTGAGTCTGTAAGTCTCTCTACAGTGAACCATTTCACATCAAACTTTGTTTACATCTCAATGATTGAATTTGACACAGAAATAAACCCTTTTAATTTCAGTTAAAGCAGAATTATTTAACAACTTTATCTCAAAACAACAACTTCAGAATCGTTTTGTTGGTACACTGATTTATAATAGAGAGAATGGTCTCTGTCATTGCCACTCTGTGCTTGGAATGCCTGCTGTAGCACTATGTAACTTTGGAGGAGCGGGCCCGAGGCCTCCTGAAGCACTGCATAATGCTTTACAGCACCTTGTCACTCACCAACAACTGAGTCCTTAGATAGCTACAAGCTTGATATTCCCATTATGGGCATCGTGACAGAGGCTGCGAAGAGACCAAAGAAGACATGGTCAGAGGAAGCAAGGAAGGGAAAAAGAGAGAGTGAACAAGCAAGGGAATACACGAGTAAATCTTGGACTGGCTTTTACTCATAGATTAGAGATAAAAGATAAAAGTATAAAAAGACAATGAAAATCCGTGTAAATCCCTGCCAGCGTTATTTATGAAAGATTGTACTGTAGGCTGTTATGTTATCAGTGTCATTTCTGTCTCACAAGGCTTTGTAGTTTTTCCAGATGCCAAAAGTTATCTTAACCTCGATCCCGTTTCAGGCTGTCATGCAAAGAAATAAATTAATCTCACGCCAAAATGTTTGGTCAGTCTTTGTCAATCTCATGCCAAATAAGTCTTTAAAGTTTGCAACCTCCTTCAAAAATCCTGTAATATTACTCTTTCTCGCAAGTCGACATGTTTCTTTCTCCTCTGATGTTGTCTTTGCCTTTGAGCTAAATCCCGGCTCTCCTTCGTGTGCACCTGGGTCACGCAGGAATATGGACACTAGATTCCTTTCACAATTTCGGTTCTTCTTGCATACAAACGACCAGAATCGCGAGTGTAATCTGTGGCATCCATATGCCTGCGTGACGCATGTGCAAGCGAGGAGGTCAACAAACGCACGTGCCCAGCTTTGTATTTACGACAGTGATGTATAATTGAAATACACTCCACATCTGTAGGGGGACCTCATGCAAAAAATCCCAGTTCTCCCATAATACCGCTTTAATGGTCCACACAGGATCAGTTAAATCCTTAAATGAGCATTTATCACTATAAATAGGTCTAATGTCACCTGTCAGCGAATATATTACTTATCCCCAGTTGACTTTTGTGACCGATTCTTAAAAGTATGTTTTTATTACAAACACCCTGAGGGCTTAGACCAAACAGGAAGGAGTAGTGCCAGGGTATCGAGCTGTTTAAACATAAGCAGAACACCTCATCTATCAGATGTCCCAACCCTTTCCTTAGCCTTGTGAGCCAATGCTACTCAATATTGAAGGAGCCCATCCCATGGGGAAAAAAAAACTGGATTTTCCTTGCTTTTTTGGAATGACGGATGTATTGTGTAAACATTATTAGTCAAAACATACCATTTACTTTTCAGGCCATACAGTCCATGTATGTCAAAACAGCTGCAAAAACACACCCCTTTGCATTGTTTGTTTGGTGGCATCACAGAAACTGACACATTTTACATATATCCCCATATTCAGCCTACTGCAGTTTAGGCCTGCCTGTTGACATTGAAGGTATAAGGAGTGTTTCAGCCTGGACTGCTTTTTGAATGAGGTACAATACAGAGCAGCCAGTCATCATGTATACTTTACTTTGGTTTGTTTTTGGTGTAGAAGCTTACACAATTGTTATAAGTGAAATTTAGAGGGAAAAAATTATAATATACTTATTCATCGTTTAGACTGCCAGTTAATCACTGATACGTTAAAGTGTAATCTAATCAATGATATTTTCAAATAGGTTATTAAAGGTTCTACATTTGACATTTTAAACATCAATATACCAGCAAACAACTATTTTTTATATAACGATAAAAGTGGAATAATGGCATCCTGTGCAGAGAATGAAGTCACACTGCCTCTGTGTTTGTTGTAATCAGAGTTTCTCTGGTCTCATGTCCATGTTAGTCCCACTCTGTGAAAACGTTGGCACTGCACTGCATATGCAAGATAGCAGAGTGCAATAGGAAACATTTAGGTGAAAACGACCTTCCGAATATTCCTGGAAGTTGACAAGGCTGAAGTTGGTTTCCTATTCGCATTTTCCCGTTCCACCTTAAATGTTGCAAATGTTCCACTCGGGCACCTCAGATGCAGAATGGAACTAGTGCATGGAAGCTGGTAAAAATAAAGCATGAAAAAGGATAAGGAGGTTGTTCTGTTTCTGCTTGACAGACGGGCAACATTAACTTATTTTTGCTGATTCACAGAACCAGCAGGTCAGTATTGATTTAATCTGTTTGCTAATGTTTGTGATAGCAACTTCGTATTTTATAGCCACGAAGAAAAAGTTCATGACAGCTCCTACCTAGCGAAATTTGATGATCTGAAATGTGACCTCTTTCTTCACTCTCAGGACGCAGGCAGAGATGGGCCACACGTGTCGGGGCACAATAAACCTGGCAACGGCCAACATCGCTGTGGAGGACTCGTGCAACTTTGTCATCTCCAATGGCGGTGCCCAGACATACCACCTGAAGGCCAGCTCAGAGGTGGAGCGCCAGCGCTGGATCACGGCTCTGGAACTAGCCAAGGCAAAGGCTGTGCGCATGCAGGCTGAATCAGGTCAGTCACAGAACTAGGAGACTGCGCTCTGACTGATGCCTGTATGGGGGTTGGAAAAAAAAAAAAAACTAGAAGAAAGTTCTCAAGTTGATTGAGAATGGCGAGAAATTTAGGGAAGTATTGGACAGGAAATTATACTCACAATCAGAGATTTGTAGCCGTTTCTGTTTACACATTTGCGTTTGATAGCTGTAGATTAGAAGATTCAAGATACCTTATTGCTACACTGCAGTATTGAATGTATTGATAAAATTCAGTGTCAGTGCATGAAGCATGGCTTGTTTTGGTTAGACTTTTGTTCTGGAGGGAACCTTAAGCGGTGTTATAAATGTTAACTGAACACAGACCTCATTTCTAGAATGGAAACTTGGTATTCATGTAGTTTCTTACATTTTACTAGGTCTTCTCTCAGAGCTCAGCCAATGAATTTGACGTTCCTTCAGTGTCGTACAAAATTATGTATGAGATCTGCCCTGGACCTGTCATAAACATGTGGCTTTGATTTCCTGTCTCATATTTCTGATCATTTTGCCTATGCATTTTCTTAGAAAGGAAATTCGAGAATAGGAACTGTTAGTAAACTAACTCTCACTTCTTTATTTATTGTCTGTCACACCGTCTCCCTTGCTCTCTCTTTCTCGCTGCCTTGTCTGTACAGATGATTCTGGGGACGAGTGCTCCACCTCCCCACCCTCGGGGGGACAGGGCATAGGGGCACGAAACTCGGAGGTACAGTCCACTCTCCGCACCCTGGGCAGCAAGGTGGAGGACTTGAGCACCTGCAACGACCTCATCGCTAAACATGGTTCAGCACTTCAGAGGTCAGTCAGGATTTCCTCATTGCATCTGTTTACCTCAGCCTCTCAAAAGTCTGATTAAGTCGTTGGATATAGTGAAACTGAGCCATAATTGTCTGTGTTGAAGTGAGTTGAAAGCCCATTTATGTCTGTGGTTTCTTTCAGGTCCTTGTCTGAGCTGGAGGGCGTTAAGCTGGGCGGGGACACGAGCGATAAGATTCGTCAGGTTACAGAAAGAGCCACGCTCTTCCGCATCACCTCCAATGCCATGATCAATGTAAGACACCTATAACAGTGATCTCAGCCTTTCTTTATTACACTCCTACAATAACTTTGACAGGGTTTTTACTGAGGCTATGTGTTGCTTGGACGATTGCTTGTTTACTTAAATGAAAAAATAATCAATTAAAATTGACCTCAGTGAATCAGCAGAGATTAGTTGGCACCTGATGACGATAATGCATTTTATGAATTTTAAACACAGCTGTGAAACTGTGAAAGGCCATGCATAGGTTGCTGTTGTTAAATTAAAATCATTTTATTATTCTTATATTAATATTTATTATTGTCAAAATTCTTGTTATTAGTAGGACTACGACTATTTTTACCATAGTAGAAAAATATGGAAAAGACAATGCAGCTACTTAATCATCACTAATTAACATTATAAAATTAACGTTATATGAAGTAAACTACTTTTTACTTTTTCATTGTCTGTCCCACCATCTCCTTCGCTTTCTCTCTGCCTTGTTTATACAGATGATTCTGGAGAATTAATCTGAACTTTGAATATAACAAATAGTTCACGTTACACATGAGGTTTAAAAATTCCAGCATTATTTCTTCTGTTCTGCAATGGTCTTTCAAAACAGACACCTTATCTTCTAAATCATGTTTACAAAAGACAAAAGGGAAAGAGCACAGCAACATATCTTGCTCTAAAATGCTTTTACGCATTGTGTGATCATATTACATGCCTCAGTTCTGAAGCTCAACACAACAAAACAGCACAGAGCATGTGCATAAGGCCAGCGCTTTCAGAAAGTTTTTACAAAAAGCTGTGTTACCTGTTTTAAAACAGCGACCTAAAACATTGTTTTGTGTGGATGAGGCTAAAAATGTGGAGGAAAAAATACATTTTTCAAACCATGGTAATGAAATAACATTTGCTGATCTCATTCCCTCAGCGAGTGACTATGATTCTGACTACAATTTGACCAAGGGTTTAGTATCATCTTCATTTTACACAGTTTACAAGAGTGATGTTAAGTGATGTTAAAGTGAAATGTAGCCATAGACTTGACTTGTTGGGTCATCCACGACCCTGTACTGTGGTGTCCACTCTCTGTATTTTTCTTCTTACAAACAAGTGATGTGAGTGAGAAGCACAAACCTCATTGAGCCGACTGATAACAGGTTTTGGTTACACCTATTTTTTTTTTTGTTATCTGTTATAGATTAAGTTGTTGCTGATCTGATGCTACCTTCACTTGCTTTTACCCACAGTTAGCTGCATTACTTTTCCAGTGACTCATTCTTGGGATGTTTCTCTCCTGTGTTTAGGCCTGCCGGGACTTCCTGGCCTTGGCACAGGCTCACAGCAAGCGCTGGCAGAAGGCTTTACAGGCCGAGAGAGAGCAAAGGGTTCGTTTGGAGGAGACACTGGAGCAGCTAGCCAAGCAGCACAACCACCTAGAGAGAGCTTTCAGAGGAGCCACTGTACTGCCTGCATCCCAGAGCAACCCCACTGCAGACAGCAAAGGTGGGACAATCACTTAAGCACAAGCACTGGTTGAGCTGATACTTCCTAGTACTTTATTGATTATTGCAAAGAACAAAGTCAGTCAGTAATAGAAGACGTGACTGAGAGATACACTTTCTCTCTTTGCTCAGGGGCCCAGCCAAAAAGTGAAGAATGAGACATGAAATCAGTACTTAACTATTCTCCCTCTTATGTGTTGCATATTGTTTATATTTTATGTAAGCAAATGTAAGTTTATGCAGTTCATGGTCCCTAGCCAGTTTACATATTTAAATATGATATGTCAAATATTTATATGCAATTGAAATTGAAATTTGGGATAAACATTAGTTTGTGTGTTCCATTTGCGAAAGCTTTAAATATAGTTGCAAACAATTTATAAATAAAATATTCTGTAAATACAGTGGTTTGCTTTTAATTATTGAACAATATATGCACTGTACACTTTGTCACTCGTTATCTACACGTGTTCCATTTTATCAGATCCACTTACCATACACAGCTGTATGCAAAAGCTTGGGTACCCCTGGTTAAACTACACATTTTATTGATTTTAGTAAAAAAACGTAACACCATCTCTGCTTGGAACAAATGTAAATATGGCACATTGTTGCAAATTTTAATGCTTAATTCAATACTTATTTATTTGCTGAGTTCAGCATATTGGAAGGGAAAAAAAACTTTAGACACCCTTTTAGTCAGTAATTAGTAAGAACCCCTTCGGCTGAAACCACAGCCTACAAATGTTTCTTTCTATTCTTAGCTTTGGGGAATTTATATTTTCCATTAAGATGGACTAACTTTTTCCTTGCAGAACATTTCTAGTTCAGAAATATTTGTAGGTTGTCTTACATGCACATTATGAAATCTTTCGTAGTAGTTGAAGTAGTTCAAGGTTGATTTAATGGATATTTTGAATTATTGTTTTGAAGTATCTCACTTGTTTTCATCCTCAGTTTCTTCGCTTAATGTGGGACATTAACTTCCAGGATTTGTTGATACTTAACAGAATGCATACTTCCTTCTTTCCCATTTCCTGTTCTACTTGCTATGACAAAACCCCAAAGCATTATAGATCCATCCCCATCTTTAACAGTCGGCAAAGTGTTATTTTATTTAAATGCTGCTCCTTTTTTTTTTTTCCCCTCCAAGCATACTTTTAGGCAATGGAAGCCAAAGAGTTACATTTTTGATCATATCTGAGAACTGGATGTGGGTGTGTGTTTTATTTTTTTTTATTTTTTTTTTTCCTTTCTCTTCTCCTTTCATTTTTTAAAGCAATTAATTTTGTGCCAGTGCTGGTGTTATAATCCCTATTTTGTGGTTGAAGTTGTTAAAAGCTGTAGTGCATCTGTTTCTCTGCATTCGTTAGCCTCAGTAATGGACAGAACCTTCAAAGGACCATCACTGAGCAGGAATTATTTAAGTGGTGGGTCTTGCTCAGCACTGCAGTGACGTGGTACTAGCATGTTATGTGCTGCAGTTGGACTGGAATGATCTTTAGCATGTTTTTGTCTTCCCGTCTGGGCAGAGAAGAGAGTGCTGAGAATGATCCACCACCCAAATAATACCCACTCTCTGGTGGGCCCATGGGGGTCCTGACCCCTGATGATCAGGATAAAGGAGGAGCTAACAAGCTATACAGAGAAATAGATTGACTGCAATCTGTTATTGTAGAGCTACAAAATGATCAAATGTACAGTGGGTAGATATAACTAATAAAGTGCCCAGTGAGTGTGTATAAATGTAATAATTAAATTTCTGTTATTCAGGTTCAGGTCCTGGAAAAGGTGACGCCAGCGATGATGACGAGAATGAGTTTTTCGACGCGTGCGAAGATGTGCAAGAGTTTATCACCATTCCGGCTGACCCCAAATACCACAGGTCTTTAACTTCTCCTTTCTTCCTGCTGTGTGATTCTGTCCCACTTTCATTCCTGTCTTCCCTCTGTTCACTGTTTGTCTCATATCAGTGTGCACTGGACCTAAGTGTGTGGCCTCTGCTCCCCTCTTCCTTTCTTTTTCCTCCCTTTCACTCTCTCGCTCTCTCATTCTTTCTCTCTTTTTCTTTCTTTCTCTCTCTGCATTACTCTCAGGAGGTCAGGCAGCAACGTCAGTGGAATCAGCAGCGAGATAGGAATGGACGATGGGACGACATCGGTAAGACGTCATACATGTGTGTCCTCACAATGTGTTTTGTTTACTGTTGAAGATCAGTGTTATTCTATGCCCCAAGATAAATCTATTAACTGTTTTTTCACCTTTTATACACGTTCATTTACTTGTGGCATGTTTCTAAAAATTGCCGTAATATAAAGCACTATAAATTATAGGCTGGGTATTAGTCCATAGCTCTGTTGTAATATAAAGTTGTTGGACTTTGGTTAATAACTAGTGTAAGGTGTGTTTTTTTTTTTTGGCTTGTGAGGCTGTGAATGTAGCACTCTGACATTTAGCAAGGTTTGTACAGTCCTCCTTGTGAAACATAACGTTTAAATCTCAAATCTTCACCCACATGACTCTATATTCAAGTGTTTTGTACTCTGCACTTGACTTAATGCGGGTTGTTTTTGCGTAATGAGTTTCTTCTTTCTCTTCTCTCAGCTGGTCATTGTTTGACGTAAAGGCCTGAGGCCTGCAATTTTTTTCAGGCTTGTCAGCAAATGCATGTCAGACTCTCTGACGCCAGTCTCCGTATGACTTTAGAGCAGCAATGGGCAGATTTGTTTCTTAAATATGATTTTTAAACTGAGTTCAGTTTTCATATTACAAGTGACCAGATTTGTGTAGCTATAGTGTGTTTGCTTTTGCTTGCATATTCATATTGGTTGTCACAGTAACGATACTAGGCTGATCAGTAAGAGGCAGGCAAAACTTAACTAATCAGACATACTTAAGAGCTTGTATGTCAAAGTGAACCATTACCTGATGACTATAGTAATCTAGCCAAATTATCATGCTGTGTTTCACAGTAGTTTTTTTCCTCTAGAATATGAATATCTGTGTGCTAACAGGTTCATAATAGGCTCTTCCAGTAATATTTAGAGACTGGTTTTAATTTCAACTCTTAAAACTGTCTGTAAAAATACAACATAAAAATATGTTACCTGTCTGTTAAAAGCTTCAGCTTTCCATGGTTAAGATCAAATATGATTGAAATATGAAATGATTGCCAACTTTCTTGTCACTTATTCTGAGGTTAAGAACTTCCGCTCATAAAGCGATGATGAAAAGCCACGTGAAATGCAGTTTGACTGGTCGAACTGAGATGTCCAGAAATCTAATTTGACATTTGAATCAGATTTGAAAGCGCATATAAATGTGCATTTCAGCTGTATGTCTGAACAAAACCAAAGAGTGAATTATTATCAGTGTATTGTGGTCTGCAATTGTGTTGCATTTCATATTTTCCTGAAAGAAATTCTAAATCTATTGCTTCCTCATTGGTTGCTCCCAGCTGGACGAGCAGTCTTTGGCATCCAATCCGGAGTCTCCTCAATCACAGGAGGTGGAGCCTGTGAGGAAGAGACGAGCTAGAATCCCAGACAAACCCAACTACTCGCTCAATCTCTGGAGCATCATGAAGAACTGTATTGGGAAAGAGCTCTCCAAAATCCCAATGCCTGTAAGTGTGTGGCTCTATATTAAAATATTAGTCACTGTAAACTTTTTGTGTTTTTTTTTTTTTAATTATTCACTCTAAACTGCAGGCTTATTAGTCAATTAATAATCTTAGGTCCCACTCCTGCAAGGTTTCATCCCACTCCCACAGAAAATTCTGTCCATTTGTCCTGTTCCTGCCACAGCCTAAATGTTTTGTCCCACCCCTGCCTGCCAGTCCTGTAAATAGCTGTTTTCCATCTGCATTAGTCAGGACTGAAGACGACTGCCACATGTCGAAGTTGCCTTTAGTCGTCTTTATTGTTGTGTATTTGCCTTTTATTAAGAGCACTTTCCAGTCTGTCAGCACCATCTCTAACTGTCAAGGATGCAGTTCGAGTGATTGTTTGCTTCACAACTATTTAGAATGAGTTTATTTATGTATGTTAATTATTAAGTGATTGTTAATATTTTATTAAGACTGGTCGTTAATTTGTGGAATTTCCCTACACGTATGTGTTGTCCTACTGCTGCCCACTCCAGCACAACATACTAAAAATTAGCCCCACGCCACAAAATACTGTGATGGGTCTCGCGGAGACCTCCATTCAGAACGGGTTACTAATCGTTTGTTTTACCTCTTTTTAATGTATTTCCTGCTCTTTCTTTCTCCCTCCATCTTTCCCTACTGCAGGTGAACTTCAACGAGCCCATTTCTATGCTGCAGCGTCTGTCGGAAGACCTGGAATACTCAGAGCTACTCGATCGTGCCGCTAAGTGCCAGAGCTCCTTGGAGCAGATGTGCTACGTGGCCGCATTCACTGTCTCCTCCTACTCTACCACGGTGCACCGCACAGGCAAGCCCTTCAACCCGCTGCTGGGAGAGACCTTTGAGCTGGACCGCCTACAGGAGAGCGGCTACAGGTCTCTCTGTGAACAGGTGAGGAGGCAGCGGTGGAGAAGGGCAGAGCATTACAGGCAAATTCCACCGATTATCCAGAATGATCACTGAACTTGCACATGTTTTTATGTGTAATGTTGATAATGGTTAAATAGTGGTAAATCTGAAAACGTTTTCTTTGGGTACTATTCTTCCTCACAATACCCTGTTTGTACCTTTGCACCATCAATGCATTTTAGGGCAAAAATTTTATCTTAAAACCATACGTAAAAGAATACTTTGGACATCAGGCAATTTTTCATGACCATTTCAAGTAATAGCTTTATGTGAAGTACTTTAAGAGACCATAAATGCTTAAAGCTTCTAAATCTAAAAACAGCTCATATGTTATCTATAAAAATAGACAAAGTAAACAGCATTATTATGTCAGGTTTGAGGCAAGTGTATGGTTATTTATGCATGTAATTTGCACAGTGCTAATTGGTGGGGCATAACCTGCCATTATTTGTTAGTTACATTAGCCTCATTGCTCCAAGGAAAAACTAAATGAACTTCAGACACTAAATGCCTTGGCTGATCAGCTACATTTAGGTGAAAAGAAAACTGTATAAGGTTTATCATGGATATTATTGGTAATAATTGTAATTATTAGTTTTATTCTAATTATTAGTATACTATGAATGATTTTGAGGCCACACTTGAATGTACAAGTGCTTCCCTTTTCTCTGTGTGTAGGTTAGTCATCATCCTCCAGCAGCAGCACATCATGTCATCTCTGAGCGAGGCTGGACCCTGAGGCAGGAGATCACTGTGGCCAGCAAGTTCAGGGGCAAATACCTCTCCATCATGCCCCTCGGTATGTGTGCATGTGAGAGAGAGAGAGAAATGTGTGATCAACATTTGTTCTCATGCATTAAAACGGTCAAATATTAAATCTGCTTAGTTTGTCTCCAGTTATTAAGAGAGTAATTGCTATGAAAATAATCAATGTACTTCACTTGTCTAGGGACTATTCATTGTATATTTGAGAAGAGTAACAATCACTATACCTGGAAGAAAGTGACCACCACAGTGCATAATATCATCGTAGGCAAGCTGTGGATAGACCAGGTAAGAACAGTATTTTCTCAGTATGTAGGATGCACAGATATGGGAATTATGGGCTGATGCCAGTGCTGACATTTATATTAAAAGTAGTGACTGAGAATCCTCCTTGATTACCATTACAGACATGTAATATTTATTTTTGCTACAAATGCAGTAAAATGTATAAAATGCAGACATTTTAGCACAGCCTAACGTCACTTAAATGTTCTGCTCTTCCAAAATGCAACATGTACATTATCAGAAATTTGCTAAATCTGTTCAATGCAATCTTTAAGCAATTACCTGCCACTACCCTTATAATTCTGACATTGTGCTCATCAAATATGTTGATGCCATGCAGTTTCTTTTGCTTTACACATGAACTGGATTTGAGGTTTTGTTGGTCTTCAAGACTCACTAAATGTATTAGCTTTGATAACAATTTTAACAACCAGCAGATGGCAGTATGAGCAATTATTGGCCTTCATTCTTCAAGTGCATTGATTAGATGCTTTCAGGGAGATCTCTATGCTAAATCTGATAATTCGCCTGTATTGTACGTCTCAATTTTTTGTGATTTCTGTTCTATTTCCTGCACCACAGTGAGTTCCATGGCTTGTAATTATCATTGTTTTAAACATTGCTGTTTAGTGTTCTCTTCTCAGCTGAATGTTTTCCTCCTTTCTTTCAGTCTGGGGAGATAGACGTGATAAACCATAGAACAGGTGATCGCTGCCACCTTAAATTTGCTCCATACAGTTACTTCTCCAGAGATGTGGCCAGAAAGGTGAGGGCACTGCAACCCAACGGTCGTCTGATTACCAAATATGAAATAAACATTTTCTTTATCATCTATTCTTTCTTCTCTTAAACACGTCTGTTCTCTTTCTCTCTTCCTCCATCCCTTCATCCTATTCTGCCTCTGTCTGTCTGACTGTCTGCCTGCCTAATCTCTCTCTCTCTGTCCTTCTAGGTGACTGGAGTGGTGACGGATAAGGATGGGAAGGCTCACTATGTGCTGTCAGGAACATGGGATGAAAAGATGGAGTGTTCGCGTGTGATGCAGAGCAGCAGAGGAGGAGAAAATGGCATGGAGGGACGTCAGAAAACGGTCTACCAGACGCTCAAACCCCGTGAGCTGTGGAGGAAAACACCACTGCCGTAAGAGCTTCTCTTCTGTTTTTATATATATATATATATAACAGTGAAGGTAGTTACTTTGGTAAAGGTAGTTTTATATACTCATGATACGTATTTGATTTAGTCAGAATTCTGTTTGTCAATATGGTTTCACTAGCAAAGGCTTTTACTTTGAGTAATTGCTACTTCAGTACACTAGGTGGCAATGTGCGCCATCTTTTTGCTGGAAGGGTTGGGAGAAGTTCCATGTGCTCATAAAAGCACAAACCAGCAGGAGAGTTAGGAGAGTGAGCTATTTTTAGCTTTTTCCGTAATTTTTTTGTTTTTTGTTTTTTTTGTTGTTTTTTATATAGAGTAAAGCTCTGGAGACTTAAAACACCATGGAAAATAAGTTCAACTTTATTCCCTTTTACCTTTTTATATCTATTTTTGTTGACTGTCAGAACAGTCTTAAAGCAGCTTTGTTTGACCATACAATTTTAAAAAATCTTTTTAATAATAAATCATTTTGTGTATTACACCAGAATAGTTTTTATGTTTCTTTCAGGGCTCAACATATTATTCAGAACTAACACTGAGCAGCAGCAAATGCATATAGAAATTATTACGATTTAAATATGTATTGGGGTATAACTTTTTCACCACATTACCTGGCCTTAGAGTAGAGCATATTAACTATGTTATACCCAGTACAAGTCAGTTAAATGTTAGCATATTAATCTAAAAAAGACTTAAAAATGGGAGAAAAGTCTGATGTTCAATGTTCTGTACTCAAATCATTGTTAATCTCTTGTGTAGACATTTAGCTTGTCCAGATATCAAGAGGAAACTGCCCCAGGCTCCCCAAACTGTTTGAAACCCCCAGATGTATCATTCTTCCTTTTCTATCAGGGAGGGTGCTGAGACCATGTACTACTTCTCATCCCTGGCATTGACCCTGAATGAGTCGGAGGAGGGTGTGGCACCCACAGACAGCCGGCGGCGGCCAGACCAGCGGCTAATGGAGCAGGGAATGTGGGACGAGGCCAATGCTGAGAAGCAGCGACTGGAGGAGAAACAGCGCAGCGTGCGCAGGGAGAGAGAGAGGGAGGCTGCCCGACTGGCCAACACTGCTGAAGAGGGTAAGGAGGCAGAGGCAGGAGTCAGACTTAGACACAGGCAATTTATTCTCCTAAGGAGTTTAGAGTTTTAGATTAGACTATTGTTTTTGGTCTGTTGATTTCTGTTCATTTTCTGTTCAAATTTTTAATTGTCTGTCTGCGTTTGTCTCTCTGTTTGTATTTGTGTTGTTTCCCTGTGGCATCTCTTCTTGTTTGGTGTCTCCCATTCACTCTCCTCTGCCTCTGTTTGTCTGTCTTTCCCAAGCTGTCATTGAGGACACCATAACTGACTCGCCTCTAAAAAGCAAGTACTCTTCTTCCTCTGCTCTTCCTTCTTTTCCCATCTGTCTTTTCCCTCTAAAATTCACACACTGTCTGCTGTAGATGAAGGTATGTGCCCCTGCTCTACAGTGTCTATGGTATGCAGTAGCATCCCCTTCTCCTCCATCCTGACCTGGCATCACCCTAGTCTTTCGTCTTTTTTTGTTTTATTTCGCCTGTTTTTCATTTTCGGGGTCTCTGTCCTCCTCATCAGCTGACGATGTGGAGATAGCCAGTGAGCCTACTGAGACTTACAAAAGCAAGTATCACTTATTTTTCCATTTACATGTCTTTTTTTTGCTGCCTATCTGTTTCTCCTTCACTCTCTCGACTTTCTTTTGTTTGTTCATGATGGTGACTAAGAAATTAGGGCTGCAAATAATTGGCTGATAAAACCATTATGCATTTTGCTCTTTACTCTCTCTTTGCCCGATCACGGTGCCAGAGTAGGGGTCCTACCTGCCTTGCTGGTCCGTCTGGCGTTGTAGATGCATAGATCTCCCACATTGTTACTTGTGTTGTCACAGATTAAATGATTGAAAGGCGTTTTAAGGCATTACTAAGAAGGTGTTTTTGTTTGGCAGTGTTTTGCTAATAATAATAATGTTTGTTGTTGTTGTGATTTATGCTTAATTTGTAGCAGTTTTCATACATATAGTGCCATTCAGAGTTCTTCACAGAGGAAAAAAAACAATTTAAAAATTTTTACAATAATAATAATAGAAAAAAATAAAAAAATAAAAAATGATGGTGATAATCATACTGAAGAGGCTGCTGTCTGCGTGTTTGTTTGCGTGTCTGTAAAAAAAAAAGTTATAATAAGTATGGTCAAAGTAAGATAAACTGTGTTGTGCACTTCTGCACAACCAACTGAAAACTACACAACATATATATTAATGTTATAAATTAAAATAAATTACATCCCAAAAAAAAATAGTTTTGGTTTAAGAGAGGGGCGAAAGCACACCGCTGTAAAGGAAAGGGATGCGCTGGATTTATAGCACAAAACAAAACGAGAGCGTCGAGCAAATCGAATGCGGCACAGTGGCTGTTTTATCTCGATTACCTTGTTTATAAATTAAAATCACGATTGACATCAGATGACATCAGGGCAGAGCAGCTTGGCAGGGAGGACCATCACAGTCACCACACCCCCATCATTTACAGTTCCATCTTTATGAGAAGCAGTTTTTTCTTTCATGGTACAGCAAAACAGTAGAAGCTGTATTGCCCCCAATAACTTTATATAGGGTATTTCAAGAGGTCAGAATGACTCTGTGTATCTCATAAACATTATAAAGCATAATAGAGTGTTTTTCATGTCAACTTTTTTTGTGTAATCATTGTTGATTTAGTCCACAAATCCACAATTACAGATTCATTCTTCCCCATTTTTTTCATTTCTTACAACTGTTATTCCACAGTTTTAAACCTTTTTCCCCTCATTTTGCCCCTTTGTCTCCATTTGTCTTACCACTACCAGCATACACAGATGAGACTGCTTCTGATCTGTCGCTCTCAAGCAAGTAGCCCTCATTTATTTCTGTGGCTCTAGTGTAGAACTGTTTAGTGTTTGCGACCTCTGCTTCTCAAAATAAGCATTTCACTCAAGACTTCTCTTGGCCTCAGCATTTTCCATCACCATGTCTGTTTCCTGTTGTCCTTATGGCCTCTGTCTTTCAACATCATCTTTCACAATCTCTGTTCTTGCACTGTTCTCCTTTTTATCTTTTTTTCTCATTCATTTGATGACCTGTCGCAGCTGAAACTCTGCATGGTTCACACCCACCGTCATATTCAAGCAAGTACTATCTTCAGCATACACACACCATGTATTACTACATATATGAGAACCTGTTACTGGAAACAGTGAAGAAACGCAAACTTAATTTATACACATCTTCCTTACACATGAATCATTTTACACAAATCCCTTGCGTGGGTTTTCTCTATGAGCTTGATTTGACCCAAAACGCAGCATCGTGGTTTGTGTCCGAACCTGACCCAAGGCCAACTAAGTGCTGTCTTAACCTGGCCTGACCCAAACTACTTCATCAGGTGTTGTCTAAAATTGACCTGAGCCCAAAAATTTTCTGTCTAAAAGTGATACAGACCGGCCCCTCATCACTCTAAGTGTGATTAAAAACCTGATAGGATAGTGCCATGAAGCGACAATAATAGCCATCATTTGATCATTAATGAATAAGATAGAAAACAATGTGCAATAAGAAAATAATCAGCTATCCAAAATTAAATTTAAATACTACTTTAACAAATTTATTCATCAAACTGTGCATTCAGACAAATTTTTTAGTATACTGCGCTTTTTTCCCCACACTGTACGGAGACAGTGAGATGTTAGCTTTCAGTGGTTTTATCCTTAAACTCTCTGTACATTGAATATGTTACATTTAGCATGTTCACAGTAAAAATTACTTTTGGCCAAATAATGTTTTTTGGCTGCACTGACTGGAGCAGTTGGGTTGCCGTCAGATTTGGATAGATGTTTTAAGCTCTAAACGCATGTCTTCGTTTTTTTTATTTTTTATTTTACGTACACGTACACATCATGGACACAACATTTACTCGTTTTTCTTACTTTAGTGGAGGGCATGGAACGTCCCTATGGAACTACAGCCAAAAGCAAGTACCGTCCACTCTAGGCTCTAGACCTCAGTCGTCCTCTGCTTTAGAGATTTGTCTTTTGTTTTCTTTATGTATTTATTTTAGTTTTTTCATTTTATTTTAGATATTTATTGATCATGCTTCTTGTAGTATGTGTTATTTCTTTAGTTCTTCATTGTTGAGGCTAGTTAGGAAATAGGTTTTAGTGTTTCAAATGCATTGTTTTGAATTTAAAGGTTCTTAGAGCTAGCAGTCATTCCTAGGCTTGTCTAGCATTAATTGTGACTTTTTATTTATTTATTTATATTTCTGTTTCCCATATGCCTCTCACTCACCCAACTATATTATATAAACAAAGTTCCAAAAAAATACAGAACATGCAATACAATATTTATTTATTTTTTGGAGCTTTGTGTTATAAGATTAAACTCTTCCCGCTTAAACTTAAGACTATGCTGAATGTACAGTGCACTTTTTGCTGATCTTGTGATTTGAAAATTGCACTCTTTCAAATTGCAATTTTGATACAAAAAAATATTAGTTTGATGTGAAATGGTGCATTATGGAAAAACCTGCAGGCTCAGATATTTTTTACAGTAGCAATGATAGGAACCAGGGATTACGATGTCTGCATTGCAAATCTAGCCATTTTTATGGTATTTAAAGCGACCAGTGAACCTACACCTTGTCTTAAGGGTTTTTTTATACAAGTGTGTTAAATCTGAAAGAAGGTTCTTTGGGTACCCATTTTGGATACCGTGTAAAATAGCTATATTTGTGATGTAGACATTGTGACCCCTGGTTCCTGTGTAAAATTAATTTAATACCAAAACTTTATCCCAAAGTTATCCATAAAACATTGTCTCAGGCAGCATATCCATAAATATTTTGTTTAATATCATTCCGTGAGCATTAAACACTTCTGACGTCTGGTTCCTATCACCACCATTGTGAATAATTCGGATTTCTAGAATGGCAGATTGCACATCAAACCACCGTGAATTCCACTTCAACATTGGAGCTCTTGGAGAAGGCCCTCATTCACTCAGTATTAAACTGAATTACTAATGTAATGTATCTTCCTTTTCTAACAGGTGTTCCCCAGGACAACTACAAGGCCTTGTGGTTCGAGCATCGTGAGGACCCAGTGACTGGAGAGCCCACGCACATCTATAAAGGGGGATATTGGGAGACCAAGGAGCAAGGCCACTGGGACATCTGCCCTGACATCTTCTGATCCAAATAATGCACATCTCCAGCTGTGGAGAGGACTACCCAAAAGAAAAAAAAAATGCAGCGAACTGCTCTCCTTTCCCTCATCTGTCTTTGCCAGGGCATACTGGACATCCATGACTCATTTATCCTGTATTCATGTCACTCATAACTTCCATAATCTCTCTTTCTCCCTTAGTCAGCTGGTCAGTTAATCAGTCGATCTTTTTCTCTCTTTAATTCCTTTTCCCTCTGTCAGTAGATAGAATAGTGGTGGGCACCACAACAGGAATTTGAGACCAGAGAGAGGCGTTCAGGACTGGTCGTAGGCCTTCATCCGTTTGTTTGCCTAGCCTAATCCTCTGTTCTCAACATCTGTTCTTGCCTTCCTCCCCTCCTCCTTCTACCATTTTTTCCTCACATAAGGGAAGGGATGCACACATGCTCTCATTCTCTAGTTGGCAGAAAAGCATCAAACCCTTTTACTCTGCAGTCCAGTGAGTGAGTGGTCCTGCTGCGCCTTCACTAAAAAGCCCCTGCACCCCACACGTCTTCCGTAGTGTGGAAAAATGAAGGGGTTGATGAGGTGTGTGGTTTGTTGTGTGCGAGAGAGTGCTAAATATGATGTAGTGTTGATTTGCGATTGCATATGTATGTGAAGAGAGTTGACATTGGCTTGTGACTCTGGTCATTACCCATCTCTCTTGGCACTTAAGGTCGTAGGCACAGAACTGTGTTCATGTCTTAGTTCCTCGCCAATATGGAGACACTGTTCGCCTGGCTCTTTGCCCCGCTTAGGGCTGCACAATATGGACAAAATTCTAGTCTTGCAGTTGCTATACAACTTGCAGTATCTAAAGAACACATGAATACTCTGATTCATCAAAACACCCAGAGACAAAAAGAAAATGTATGATTGGTGAGAAGGCTTATTTGCATATTGCAGCTAGGGATGTGTGCTCAAGTACTCAAGTTAACTGTTCGAGAGGTCAGTATTTGAATACTGAAATCACAATTCGGTATTTATTGGTTTCGTCACGAGAACACGGAGAATATATACAGGCCAACAGCTCTTCTGTTTTATGTCTAAACAGGGCTATAAAATGTTCTGCTCACATTTGTGACTTTGTTTATTATATTACACTTTCCTACTCCTGAAGAACAACTTCCTTAACATGAGCCTGTTGTTAAGGATGAGTTTTATTTCTTCCTTTTTTGCTGCTCCTACATTTCTCCAGATATCTATTCATTAACAGATCAAAATTTGTCTAAATGCACATCCATAACTGCAGCCCTCCGCAATTTCAGTATTGCAAAGGCCAGTATCTGGATAACGATTTCAAAAAATATCATCCAGGCGGTTCCCTGATGATGTTACTGTTGTTGTCCACAGTGAGCTGGTAAAGAATGTTTAAAAAAGCATCTGAAGTAGCCAGAAGAGGATGTGACAAGAAGCCTGTGGGGGGAGGATAGTCTGGAGTTTAAATGTGTGGATGATTTCCGCACTTGCATAATGTAATTGCCAGACATTACTTAGTGCAAAACTAGGGCCTGCATGCATAATAGCACCACAGGAACAAAATACTGTACTGCAGTTATGTAGACATATATTGTAATTTCAAATTTCCTTGCAGTGTATTAAAAAAACACTGCAGATTGGCGTGCATAATGACAGTACTGCAAAATTCTGAGACCACTCTTTGTTTGAACAACCATTAAGTACTAACTATTCCTTTTTTTTCAGCATCACAAGTGTTCACTCTTTGCCTTTATTACAGCTTCTATTCTTTTCAGGAGACTTGCTTTCAATTTTTTTAAAAGAATCTGCAGTAATGTTTTTACACCCCACCAAAGTTCAATCTTAGAAGTTGGTTTAGCATTTTCTGCTTCTCAGAATTGATTTTCCTTTTCTCAGTAAAGGCTTCTTGACAGCTACACATTCTCTCAGACCCGTAGCATTGAGTAGTCTTCTCACAGTGGAAGGATGAGCAGTAACATTTTCTCAAATCTGAACCAATAGTGGAGCTTGATTTCTTATGGAAACTGTGATTGGTCAAGATGCTCACAGCACACAATAAGAACATTTAGAGAGATTGCTTAGAGGCTCATTTGCATAGCGCACTTTTGACATGCCAGCGTTGTAAAGGCCAATATTGCAGTAATGCTTAACTAATTATATATTGTGCAGCCCTAATGTGTACACAGTTACACAAATAATCATGTCTGCAACTATATCGCACTCCCTTCACTTCCCTAAAACACTATTGAACAGCACCTCCTCCAGCTGAACGCTGGCTCATTTCTTGCAGGCCTAGAGATAAAGATTTGGACAACGCCTGCAAATCAAAAGGGTGTTTGAGTGTGTGATTGTAAGAGGCCGTGTAAGGTCAAGAGGAGGCTTTCAATAACAGTTTGTATGGGGTGTGTGTGTGTGTGTGTGTGTGTGTGTGTGGTGTTTGTGTTCACGAGTGACATTTGAGGGGTTTATTGTATATTCTATTTGGGAGGGAAAAAACATTTTATTTTCAAGTGTACTTATGACAGATGAAAAAACATTCAAAACGTAATAAAACCAACACAAAACAAAGCAGAAACACTGCAAATATTTGTGTATATATCAAATAATGAAGGAATATTAGTAATATTAATAACAGCGATCATTCTGGAGAGACTTCCATTAAGCAGCACTCAATAATGATGGTAATTCTGACGTTCTTTTGAGGGGTAGCGTGATTAGTTGTATTTTTGATTTCATGATGTTTAAAGGGGAAACTGTCAATGCGTTTTGTCATTTAGTTGAAGTTGTTTGCTTTCCCCATATCAAAATGAATGGAAAAATATAAGTTGTTTTTTGTCCTAACAAGGACAAGGACATGTATTAATGTTTGTTTGTTTGTTTGTTTTTTGTAATGTATCTTCGGACTTATCCCTTTCCGTTAATTTGTATAGCAGTAAAATGGCATGTAATTTTACTGTTCTGTTTTTAATTTGTGTATAACATCATTCTTTGCTATTTTTTTTTTTGTTTCATTATCTCTCACTTCTAATGTTCTTGTTGATTTTGTTTTTTTTTCCTCCACCTTTTTTTTTCTTTTCTTTTTCTCTCTCTCGGTGTCTATTGGCACAGAACGGACTGAGTGTAGTAACGCTGCAGGATGATGTAATAAAATTGGATTGGAAAAAAAAGAGTATGACTCTTCTGTGATTGGCTGTGTTTTGTTGTTTTGGCATCTGTGTAAATCTATTAGCTCATTTGTGGTGTAATGGGAAGTATTTGGTCATGACGGTTGTGTGAAGCAACTGCTGTCTAAAATTCACTTTTTCTTAAGAGGTTAAGCAGAATGATCGTCATGTTTGTAAAAAATAAATCCCCCTCCCAAAAATAAAGTATTGTTTGCATTTTCTGTCTGATTTTTCAAAAACATTCTGCATAATTTGATGGTTAAGATGTAAACAAAGTCATTCAGAGAGGTTTGATGTGACATTCTAGAGAATTGTGATGGCGACAAGAACCAGACATCTGAAGAATACCTAGAATTCCTCTACAATCTCCCTCATAGAAAGTTGAATATATGTAAAATGTGCTGCCTGACGTTGAAGATACTGTCTTATGATCGAAGAAAGTGTTTTGGCCTGTACATTTTTTTTCAAACATCCATGCGCGTTGAGAGGGCACATGGAGGGGATTGTGAGGCAAAATAGTCCCCAAATGGGACATTTTTTTCACCACTATGTAGCCAGGGTTGGGATAACTACTGACAAATTAGTAGCTACTTTGTAGCTAGCTACAATTTAGCTACTTTTCCAGAAAAGTAGTGGCTACTTTTTAGCTACTTTCAAAGCGTGATTGTGAGAATGTTTGTGAATCTCCACCTGACACACCAAACAAGACCAACTGACAGTGTGAACAAGACACTGCATTTAATCATGTGCCAGAAAGAAACATACAATTAAAAAAATGCAAAAAGATCACCAAAATGTTTACGTGTAACCAACAATTAATCTTACACAACCAAAGGCGTAATATCCAACAAAAAGTAAACACTAAGTAAAGGCAAAGTCAATCATTCCAGGTTTTTCCTAACAAAAATCAACAAAAATAACAATACAGACCAAACAATTTTGTGCAAAGCACTGTTAACTGTTGAAATAAAACTGCTCCAATTTAAACATTTATCAAGATATTAACAGACACAACTTTCAGAGTCCTTTAAACTTCAGCAACATTTTAGCCTCTAAATTCTCATCAGTGACTCTGGCTCTGTTTGGGGTGAGAATCAGGCCTGAATAATCTCTCCACTGTTGCTGTTGCGGCTCCACAGCAGAACTGGATTTTTAGGTAAAATAACATAATCCTCCTTTACTGTAAAATAACACTGAAGACTGATGCGTGCAGATAACGAAATGGCAAAGAGAGAGATTTAAGACGAACATCAATAATTTGGAGATGAATGGACTTATTTGCATTTATTAGCACTCAGCTAGTTTCCTGATACGTTTAATCTGCAAGAGCTCACGAGGCTGAAGTCACTTCTCATTCACCAGCTTCTCATTCGAATTGTCCCGTTCCACCTTAAATGGTGCCTGAGGCACCAGATTGTACTGCTGCGCCATTTAAGGTGGAACGGGACAATTTGAACGAGAAGCGACTTCAGCGTCGTAAAAAGTCGAACGTTGAGAGACATTTTATCAGAAACTCGCAAAAAAGACTTCTGACTGAGATGCGAGAAAAGCGGCTACAGCCGAGCTAAAGGTTAAAGCGGAGCAAAGTAAGTCTGAGTTTTCATTTATATTTGTTAGCCTGTACATCAGCACACACTGAGACATATTTACAGCCATGATGGTAAAACGGACATAAAATGTTGTGGCTCCCAATGTGGTTTGATTTTTGTTGAAAGGACAAAATGACTCTTCTTAACATTTCGGTTTCTGACCCCCGAGTTAAGCCCACTAGTAAGGGGTGATCAGCACGTGCCCGTTTGCTCCAACTGTCCTACTCAGTCAGGGTTGCACAGCCACCACCAGCCCAGTTAACGGCCGCGGTCTGTGGTTCAGGTTTTGCGCGGATCGTCTGAAGCCTGTAGCAAAACTGTAGCGAAAATTGTCGCTATAGCTACACAAAAATTTGTAGGTGCTACAGCTATTAGCTACATTTCATAAAACTCTAGCGGCTACAGCTACTAGCTACAAAAATTGGTAGTTAGCTACAAAAAGTAATGCGCTACTTAGCTACTCCCCCATCCCTGTATGTTACCATCATCAAAATTAGTTAAAAATGTCAACGTGTGTATGGTCACTGGTGGTTTTGGGTTGTAAATAAAATGGCTCTATTTGCAGTGTAAATGTTTTGACCCCTGGTTCCTATCACCACCACTGTAAAGAAATCATAGGGTTGGCAAGTTTCTCTATAGTGAACCAGTTCACATCAAACCACTCCGAATGACTTTGTTTACATCTCAGTTACTGAATTATGTAGAAAGTTTGAAAAATGTGTGGATTTCTTCTTTACCTTAGAAGTCTCAGCAGAATTTTTTGAATGTGCGTGTTCAGCAAGAGTGTTTTCTTCACAGCCGTTCGAGTAAACAGTGTGCTTGGCAGGCCACTAGCCTGTGATGATTTACTGGTCAGTGCCAGAAACACCCTGTTAGCTCACATCTGGAAAGTAATTTTCCATTTCCCAGCTTTTACATGATTTCTTGGGAAGGATCCAGAAAGAGTTTTCCAACGTCACTGTTTGCTCCATATAGTTCAGGGTGGACTACTTTGTGAATGTGCTGGGCCTCATTTCACTGGTAAAGGCATTAGCCAATCAGAAGAAAGTCTATTTACATACATCAGACTTAAAGGCACAGTAACAACAATAGAGATACAGGGATCATAGGAATAAAGGAGGTTAGAAAATGTTTATATAACAATGGATTCTGACTGGTTTTACTATTAAAATCCATAGTAACATTTTAAATAGACTTTTTTTTGTAATTGTAATGCATTTGCTGTTAAAAAGCTACAGTACTGTGCAAAAGTCAGAAACCACCATTTATGTAAATTTCCAGTCAAGGTGGCTATTTTATACATGTTTTCATGAGATATACTATTGAGGGCATTAGATATAAGATAATCCACTGGCAAATGAAAAAGGAAAATAAGTGAATGAGTGGAGTTCAGAAATGACTGAAAGACAGAGAAAAGGGACTCCCAATAACAGACCTGGTAGACCACCAAAACCGTCTCCATCAAATAAACAGCACTTTCATCTTTAAGAGAGAAGAGAAAATCAAGCTCCTCTCTTTCTTCAGATCTGAAAACATCCACAGGTGTTTCTGTCCATCCATCCACTGTGAGAAGACGACTCAGAGCATGAGTCTGAAAGGAGGTCTAGCTGTCAAGAAGGTCTTCCTGAGAAAAGGAAACAGACACAACAAAGAAGCTGAACAATGGACTGACCACCCCAGAGTCCAGACCTCAACATCACTGAATTTGTTTGGGATTATGTGCACGGTGAGAAGCAGAAAATGGGTCTGCGCCACTATACATAAACTGGACTCAGTCATGTCGTTGTTTTCAATGGGCACCAGCTGAAGTCAGTCATGTCACTTCCTGGCCGGCTTCTCGAATAGCGGGAACGCATGAGACCAGAGTCCGCGCAAGCGCCTTAATGACGCAGATCTCCCGCGTGCAGTTCAAATGACCTCACTGTTTGTAGGAGCTGCCCAGCAGCAATTTGTAGCGGTGGTAAGGAACATAAATCATCACAACCACTCAGCACGACAGTACACTCTCACCAAATAATAAATTTTAGTTGCTACTTCTTAATAGTGATCACTGTAAAATACATATACAATAAATCTAAAACGGCTCACATCTGTCTTTGTTACTGGACTGAAATCAGCCTGAAATGAATGGAAGTGAATGGACAGTTTTTCTCAAATGGTCTTCACGTGCCGGAGCAGGTTACTTCCGGTGGCACGAGTTTGAAGACAGAAGCTGGGGGCGTGGTCTGCGCTCAGGCGGCAGAGCATCTTCCGCCCAAAGCCAGAGAACTTGTAGAGTGGACAATTACCACTCTGCAATGTCTTCCGGGTTTTTCAGGCGCTAGAGGGCGCTCCCGAGTGAGTCCAAAATGAATGGGTTAAGATGGAGCATTTGAGCAAAATCATAGTTTATAAATGCTGAAACATTTTTCATGTAAAAGAATCTAATAATTTCCTGAACAAAGAAGAGCATAAAACATTTTAACACTGCTGTTATATTTTTAAGAGCTTTTAAACTCGAACTATAGGACCCCCATGTATGTCCATGACGTCAGTGAGCGCGAACAGCCAATGAGCTGCTCCGCTCGCCAATCAATCATCACGCTCTAGCAGCAATGCCCGCCTTCTGCTGCCAAAAACCCGTTTGATGTAGAAAAAAGGAAACATACAGGTGAGATTTCTTTGTTTTTTTTAGTGAAATACATCCTTCTACTTTCTAAAATTAAAGAAACGTTCTGGGCGAGTGATCGCTCCATTTACTCCCATTCATTGAGGCCTCCCTCGCGGGCGCCCTCTGCTGTTCAGCAGTCCTTTTTTGATATAACGGTGGGGGTGGCGGAATATGAAGTGGCCAGGCTCCTCATAAACCGGCTCTGCCGAAGCTCCATTATATTCTATATAGACCGTTATTTAGTTATGACGTCAGCGAGGAAGAAAATGCGGGAAACGTGGCGCCTTGAACATGGCACGGTCACGGTCGCTGCCACCAACGCTGCCTGACCGCATTGAGTACCATTACAGAGCTGCAGTTTAAAAAAGAAAACCGTCCAAAATGACAGTATTTCAAGAACATTTCCGCTCAGAAAGTGGGAGAGGATTATATAATGGAGATAACGCAGCGATCCACACTTTGTGGATTGGACTGTGTGGATTATAACAAAACGCATTTTAAATGGGTTGACTAATGAGGCATCTGTGTATTTTTATCTATGGCTTTAAAAGCAAGGCCTCTTCATTGCCAAACGCCGTAAACACAAAGCAGGAATGAAGCCACAGAACAGTGGGCCTCTAACGTGGAATCTAGGTTCAAACATTTATTCTTCATTTCTCCACACAAGAAAGAAAGAAGAAAGATAAACAGCACTAGCCACGCTGAACTCATCAAAATGTTCTGTCATGCTAATGTATACTGGTCGAATACACAGCTGCTAATTAATTAACCGAGGAAGCTTTGCAAAAGACACTTTTAACACTGGTACACACTAGAAAGATTAGTTACATTAAAAAAATCACTGATGCTCCCGATCCGCAAAGATTGTGTGAAGTGTTCTGATGAATTGTTTTACGTTGTCGAATCTTCCTACCATAGCATATATTCATAGGACGCTCTCTAGCAAAAAAAAAAATAAAATAAAATAAATAATAAAGATATTATGATAGCCTAAATCTTATCAGAAAAATGCTGCCAGCGTTAAATGTGGAGGTGATTACATCTTTTAACTATCTTACGTGCAATCAGGGACAGATTGCGACATCTATTCGATTTTTTTAATAATCTAAATTATATAAGGTTACTAGATCTAGATCTGGGTTTGATGCACAACAGTAATCTCGAGATTTTAATATTACCGTTCTAAAAGTCAGATGTTTATACATGTATTATTTATTTTATTCAATTTTTGCTCTGATTGGTGAACTTTTACAACGACAGACCCTAAAGGCGGTCTGCACCGATTTGCTTTTTTTCATATGTATATGAAATATGAAGTGCAATAAGGTAATTAAATAAAAGTTACTGTGACTGACAGTAAATGTCAGAGATGCACATGTTTGCTTCTGTTCTCATGTGTTCATCAGCAATAAACAGACTTGTTTAGCAACAGATACACAAGGAAGCTTCATATGATCGTCTAACCATGAAATGCAAAGTGTTTTATGCAAACTTTGTGCCTTACACAGCAGATGAAAAATGTGTAAATGTACACTAGCAGAGCACACCGTGACGAATATCAGGACTTAAAATGTTTGTTTTCATGTAATGTGATGTTTTTCTTTAGTGTGAACAGATTTTCCTTTTTTCGTACAGATTATTTCCAATAATGTAACCAAGTCAATTTAAAATTATTTTCTTTCTATTGTAATTGCAGATATACAAAAAAGTAACTCAATCATGTTTTTAATTAAACAACCTGTTACCTTTTTTTTTCAGAGTATGTGAACATGTTTTTAGTATTTGTTGATATCGATATCATAACGAGTAACCTAATTAGAACCTATTAGGCCTAGTAGTTGTTAGTGTAAATGAGAGGCAAGTGTACCTTGGATCAAGTAGCGTTGCGGTAGAGAAGATTGGGTTTTGTTCCATGTCAGAAAACCGCTTCTGTACTGCTGTAAGTAAGCTTTCATAGTTTTGATCCTCAACTGTCTCTTTCAACAAAAGGTTCTGTAGTGCTGTGACAGCATCTGAGGCTAATACATCCGAGGAGCTCATGTTTCGAGTTTTATGTGTTTGTACTGTTTCCATTCCTGGTTAGATGTTAAGAAGTTGTTTTGCCTGTTGCCATGGAATTCCTTTACATTTTTTATAGAACCTGATGATGAACTGGCCCAGCTGGTTTGGATGGCCATGACACAGTGAATCCAACTTCCTGCCTTGGTTTGCACACCATTGTGCTTATCTTGACTGCAGTGGCTGCCTTATATTCATGTTTAACTTATTATTTATATTCTCATCTTAACATCCTGTATATCTGCTAAACAATCAGTGGTTCACCAGATCTTTTAACATTGTTCACTTCCGTAACTCCAGCATCTGATGCAGCCCAAAGTAGAATGGGTTCATAATTTGAGACTCGGTGCTTCTCAGTGTTCCTTCCTCATGAATGTCTTTCAAAGTCTTACCGATGGCTTATTCATTAGAGGCTTGGGCTTGCATGTCTGTGAGGCAGCTTTGTTACTGTTGTACAAATAAAATTGAATTCAAATGTATACATCACACATACAGCTGACTAGATTGGGTTATTGGCTTTTAACCTATTCTACATTCAGTCTACATACATATATTCCACATACAGTCTCGCAGGACCATGAGAAATTTTGGGCTAAAGATGGGTGATAACCGTTAAATCATTAAAATCTAGCTGGTTTTAAATGAGCTGCATTAGCTAGCTATGTTACATATAAGCTAAGTGTGAAACTTCTAAACCAAACACTTGTCAACACTGTCCAACAGACAAAAAGACTGTCAGTAGCCCATGGTTGTAACATATGTTAGCATGGTTGAAAGGTCTCCCAAAAACTCCAGTTAAGCATATACAACACATGCATTAAAAATAAACATTACCTCTTGCAAGGGAAATAGTTCTGTTAAATTGGACTACTCTTTAGCTTTAGAAGATGTCACTGGGTTAGTGAAACAAGTTGGGTTACAAGTTTTTAAGAAATCTTTGGACTTCCAAGAGTCATCTTTTGGTGAATGGTAGAGTGTTTTCCAGGAATCAAAAAGTTCTGGTTGAAATCTCAGCTTTCAGAAACGTACAATATAGTGCTTGGACCCCACATATTGCCACTTTTGGCTGTATTTTATATTTGTAGCAGCAATAGCTGCTGCATGACCGAGCAAAGCTTTATTGCAGGTTAACCTTTCAGATCTTTTTTCAGCTCTTCCTTTTTAAAAATGATTGCTCCATGTCTGTCTTTTGTGGGGTTTGCCATTTATGGCAATATATAAAAAGAATAACATAAAAAGAAGGCATATTTTTCTCTTACACAAAACATTTATGGTCTTTAAACGCATGCAGGCTTGATAAGTTTTGCTCATCTATGTTCAAAAGCGAAATTCACTTGAAGTTTCTATTTCCCAGAGTTTACACATTTTCCTTGAAACCACACCCCCTTGCTTATCGCCATGGATGTTAAAAAGGAGTGCAGTGCAGTCTGTCTCACTCACAGAGCTGCTGGAGAAACTTGGAGAACAAGTGCTACTCATCTACACAGGAGGAACGAAAGCCTGCACTGGTATGTACATTTATTTAATTCATAGACTTCCTTTTATAAGCTGTAAACCTTGACAAAGGTTTGGATTCATTTTGCATTTTGCATTTCATTTTGTTCAAATTTACCAGTTCAGCTTGTATTACTGCGACATAGTTAAACAGGGGGTGCTTAATATAGTGCTCCCAGATGAGCGCAGCAGTATGAGTTGTTAATTATTGGCGCATTACGAGCAATATTTTAAATAACAAGTCAATAACAGGAAGATAAAACTAACATACTGGTTGATTGTATAGGATAGGTGTGCACTTTTCATGTAATTTGGCTGTAATAAAAAATGGAGTATTTTAACTTCTATAATGCATATTGTTTAAAAATATTTGTTTTGCTAGAACATATTTCAATGAATAATCTAGTAATAAAAGAGCTTTTGAAAGCCGAACAACAAGAATGAATTGAACTGAACAATAACAAACCACAAGTAGCCTTTTAAAGATTCCAAAAAATATAATTGAAATAAGATTAGGAAGATTAGGATGCCTTTCAAAAGACTTTTAAAACATTAAAAAAACCAAAAAAAAACAAAAATGGAGTTTCTAACAGGCTCTGCTTCTTTCTGTAAGGGAAAACAGCAGAGGAAGTTCCCATACTGCCAAGCAATCATTGCTGATTTATTGAGAAAGCAAGCTTAAATCAGTGATGTTTTTCAATTGAGTAGTCAAGTTTGGGTTTTTGTAGATGTGGTTTACTTTGTCCTGTTGTATTTCTCTTCCTCAGAAGCCAATCATGGTGAGGATTGACACCCTAAACGAACTGTCCCAGCTTAGGGACTCTGGGTTTGGTCAGCCAAATCCTCGGCATGGACTCAACCTGTTGTACTGGTTCGCACATGAATATGTTGAAATCGACAGTCATGGCCGCATGATCCCAAACACCAGCCCTACCACCGGAGCTTACGGGTTTCATCTGTTCCACAACTTTAAAGATGAAGATGACTACCTCCTGCCCAGTCAGAACCTTCCGTACTACGGTGTGGGGAATCTCGGTGTATCAAACGCATACAAATTGCCCTTGTATGTAAGAAAGGACTACACCCACCTTCTAGATGACAGCAACAAGGACCGCATCATGGTGCGGCTCAAAGATGGCTATTTGGAGAGGGTGTACATTACTGAACACACTGACCAGACAAGGTTCGGCCAAACCTATCGAATCAGCCAAGGTCTAATCATGAATATCAAGAGGTTGCAGCGAGAGGACTTCCTCCAACAGATGAAGCCTTTTCAGAGCAGAAATCAAAGCTACACCTCACATAATCAAAGCTACACCTCACATCACAAAATAATGACTCTTGGTGTACCATTCTGTAGGTGTGCTGTTTCATATGCATTCACTATGAATGCATAGACAGTGATAAACACAGGTTTAAACAAAGTTGCTATCAGTTAAGCAAAGCTTTATCATTGTTCTTTCTTGATTAAGCAATTTCCTTTCAACAGGCAGCCATTGTTAGCCTGTATGTTGTAACACATTGATGGTTTATACTAAATTTTACATGATTAAAACTCCACTTGTTGGAATATTACTTCAGTCATGTGTTCATATACTCAAATAAAAGTATTTATCAAAACGTCTCTGTTTAAAAATGCCTGTTTTCCTTTGTCTTTTTAGTGATCTGTATCTCAAAGTATTTTTCATTGCTAGCCTTTCTGAAGCTCACATGGGAGAGGAAATGAGTGCTGAATCATCAATCAGCAGGGTAGCTTTGATCAATCCAAGTTTAAACTTAATCCTTTTTGGTGCAATAGGTTTAGCTTTACCTAGGTTTAATTCACTGCTCCCGATTACACATTACTAAGCATATGCAAGGGAGTACAAATGTGGCCTAACAAGTTGAGAGTACCAATGTCAGGGAGCTTAAGCCTAGAGGTGGGTGATATGGCAAAAATATAATATTGTGATACTTTAAGAAATTTTCACAATACACGATATGCCACAATATTTATTGTTTTCAGATGGCTGATTGGTTGGAACAGAGAAAAACAAACCAGTAGTGCTTCATTTTAAAGACATTATAAACACTGTGAATAATGAGCTATTTTCCATATTTTGCATGCATGTTGCTCTAAATACAGTTAAGCAGGACTAATTTTGCTCTTTATAAAAGAAAATTGTTGTTGGTTAATGTTCTACAAGTACTGATATACACAATATGGTCAGAAAAGTATGTATTGTGACCTGATACATGACAATAACTATATATTTTCATATTGCCTGTCATACTAAAGCCAACATACAGCAGTTTAATTGCCAAAGTAAGTACACAAAGTATGCCTGCATTTAGAGCTGCACATTGCCATTATATCTCTCATAAATCAATATTGAAATTAAAAAACAAACAGTATTGTTGCCAAGACTAGCAAAAAAGTGAAATTCTGATAGACATTCAGCATAGAACAGTAATTCTACCAGAAAGACTCTAGTGACAAAGGTAAAGGAAGAAAAAAAAACAATTAATCTCAATAATATTAACAATTTGATAGATAACAATTTCTTCTAAGTCCTTGGTGCAGGCTCTGTCATCGGCCCAAGTCTTGGAATGTGTAGACCCTCGCGGATCCTGCCATATAGGGATGGTAGGTGCGGAGTCTATCCCCTGGGCCACTATCATTCCTATATAGCACCTATATAACTCATTACACATGTGCCTACACATTGTGTTAATGACAATAAATTGAATTGAATTGAATTGAATAAACATGTTGGACATCCCATTTCAAAACCATGGTGTTATGTTCCCCTCAGATGTAGGGGATTTAACATGTGGTGAGTGGTGGCAGATGGAAAGGAAGGACATGAACAGTCAATGCCTTTTACTTCCCGCTTGCAAAGGTGTATTATGCAATGTGGTACCACATTTTTTACAAAGAAAGTGTGAAAATGTGTAGGAACACCGTGGTCTACAAACTAATTAGATAAGAATACGTAAGATGACGTAATATGAAGGTGGACTGAGGATGGTGCCAAAGAAATGAAAACCGAGTCTAATCCTAACAGAACGATACAGTGGGTGGCACTCAGCCCTCACCTGATGTGTATAAACAATGAGAACAACGGCTGTTTGTGCACACTTTGTGCAGGAGGGAGAGAAGTGAGAGAGGTAAATAGAACAAGAGAGGGAGCAAAAAAGTGAGACTAAAACATATTTACTGGCTACATTTTAAAACGATCAAGTAGCACAGCCTAAAACAATACTACTAAAACAAGACCTAACAGTCTTACACACACAAAACGCTCCCCCCAGTAGCCTCTCAGGTAAGTCCTTTTAGGTGCCAAGACCCACCTCTCAGCAGACAGCAGCGACTCGGATTGGTGGACGGAAGTGTGCAGCCCAAATATCAGCGGTGTCCTCAATTGCTTAACACAACATCTGTATAGAATAGTTTGGTAATAGTTTGGAGAGAGAGTTGGTGGACCTTTTACGGCATTAACACCCTCCACCCTTTTCTGGAAAGCCTTTTCATAGAGGTTTAGAGTCAAAAGAGCATTTGTGAGGTCAGGAACTGATGTTGGATGAGATGGTCTGGCTCACAGTAGACGTTTTAATTCATCCCAAAGGTGTTCCGTAGGATTGAGGTCAGGGCTCTGTGCAGGCCACTGGAGTTCCTGGAGGCTTTATGGAGCTCACTTTGTGCTCAGGGACACAGTCAAGCTGGAACAGGGGATGGCCTTCCCCAAACTGTTGCCACATAGTGATCTTAGGCTTGTGTGTAGCTGCTTGACCATGGAAACCCATTTCATGAAGCTCCTGACTCACAGTTCTTGTGCTGATGCTGCTTCCAGAGGCAGTTTGGAACTCTGTAGTGAGTGATGCAACAGAATACAGATGATCTTTAAGCACGATGCAGCCACACTCTGTGAGTTTGCACAGCCTTCTGCATTGTGGATAAGCTGTTGTGGCTCCTAAATGCTTCCATTTAACATGAACAGCACTTACAGTTGACTGGGGCAGATCTAGCATGGCAATTTCAGGAATTGGCTTGTGGCAAAGGTGGCATCCTATGACAATGTCATGTTTACTGAGCTCTTAAGGACTCATTATACTGCCACTGTTTGTCTATGGAGATTGCATGGCTATGTGCTTAATTTGATACACCTATTAGCAATGGGTGGAGCTGAAACTCTATAATTAGGAGGGGTTTCCTCATTTCAGTGCATAATGTACATTCATGCCTGAAACCTTGCTCATCAGTCATTTATTTTTCTTATTAACAAAAGGAGCAAACACAATGAATGCATTTTTCATGCATTAGTGATTGTAGTCATGGAAGGCTGGTTTTGTGAGCTGCTGTAGGTACTCTCAATGGAAAGATTTCAAAGCACATTCTTCCATTCTCATGCATTACTAATGAAGCCTCCAGTGCAGGGAAATAGAAGTTTTGAATGCTTGTTCATTTTTGTCTTTCTTAACAGCGTTAAGCATGGTTCAAACTCTGAATGAACTGGCCCAGCTGAGAAAATCTGGGTTTGGCCAGCCCCACCCCAGACATGTATGCAACATCCTGTACTGGTTTGCATGTGAATGTGTTTAAATTGACAGTGGAAGAATGACCATACAGTGCAAGCCTGAAAAGGGGGACTTTGGCTTCCACAGGTTCCACAACAGAATCGAGGATGATGAGGACAGGCTCCTGCCTAATCGTGACCTGCTATACTATGAGGTGGGAAATCTGAATGAACCACAAGCAGACGATTTACCAAATTATGTGAAGGAAGACTATGATCTTTCACGAAAAGTGAGCAACAAAGACCGCATGATTGTCTGCCTTTACAACTCTTTAGTTGAGAGGATCTATGTGACTGAGCACCAAGATCAGCATAACTTTAACCCAAGACGCACCTACTGCATCAGTCAGGGCCTCTTACAGACCATATGGAATAAAACTCGTCTGAAGATGCCATTAATGTCAGATGATCCAGAATAAAGCTACTGCAGAACACTAAGTTTTGTCTTAATCACTGTGATTATCTTTGCATGGGTATATGTGTATATGCATCCATAGTCATGGTCTGATGCATATTGTCAACTTTTTTGACCACTTATTGATTCCCTGTTAGCTATAATTGTGGGACATTATATAAATATATTCACCTGTTTGGTTTATTAGCACTAGTTGAAGCATACTGTTAGTCTGTGGATACATCACTGTTTAAAATGATTGACAAATTTTGAGCATAAGTGATTGATCTTGAAATAAAAAGGTTTTATGTTTTTTTAATGCTAAAATTAAGGCAATGATCAATGTCTCAGTGTATCAGTGTGTGTCTTAATGGGGAGTTCCTCTGATTTTTCTGAATGTTTGCATAATTCAATCATTGAGATGAAAACAAAGTCATTCAGAGTTGTTTGATGTGAAATGGTTCATTGTAGAGAGACTTAGCCACTCTTATTTCTTTAAAGTGGTAGTGATAGGAACCAGGCATCAACACAAACATACAAAAAAAAACTGTTTATTTACTTTTATTGTATAGTATTAACTTTGCATGTACTTTTCCGTCAGAAATGGATTTAAAAAATATGTTTTAGGACAAAACCTTCTTAAAACTATGGTAAAACAATGTCACAATGCATCAGGCAGTGCATTCATAACCATTTCATCTAATATCTTTCTGTAAGCAAACATTAAACCCCTTCTGGTTCCTATCCCCACCACTGTGCACAATTCTGATAAACACAGAAGAGAAACAAGTTTTCAGACACTTTTGCTTTTGTGTATTTAATAAATGTCCGGTACATGCATCAGCACTTTAAATATACGTGTAGAGCCAGATTCATAAAACACAGTGTAAGATTTACCATGAGGTTAAGAGTAAATAGAGTAGCGGTAACACGTTTGTTCATTCATAAACAAGGTTTACAACCATGTTTTAACATTTGAGCGATGTGTTGCTGCACCTTTCTCTAATTTAAATGCTAAATAATATGATCAATAACAGGACACAATCCTGTTTAAAAAAACACCAAAGAAGTGAAGAGTAATTACATGTCTGAATTGATTTTATTGCAAGCAGTTTTAGCTTTTAATCCCATTTTCAGTTTACAGTGGATTTTACTAAGGAATTCACTTGTCATTTGGAAATGACATTAGTAGTGACATTTTTTTTACTACTTGAAATGTAATATTTTCTTGTGGAATTTTAATTTTGTCATATATGCGAAATGAAAAATATAATGAAATAATTACTAGTTTAAATGTCATCTTCACGTGTGTAAATTAAATTCTTGAGAAAATTAAAAAAAAAAAACTAAAACGATAATTAGAATTTCAGCATTGCGATTTGATTTTTCATTGTTTGGGGAAAAATATCAACTGTTACACTTTAATACGTTAGTAAAAATTATGCCTGCTATTACAAAGAATTGGGAAACGGCTTGAATTCTTATCCTTGAACTCTGAATATCATTCTTACAATCTAAAGTTGAATTTTAAGAGGTTATCATCAATTTTTATGTGTCATTTTTCTAATATCACCATTTTCTAAGAAAAAACCTTTGTTTCTTGTTGAAAAAGTCCATAGCATCAGCACTTCTTCCGTTAAAATTCGCAGCTCTTTTTCTGAGAATTTCAGTTGTGTTTGTTTTCATTTATTTTATCACGTCCATTTTGGCAGTTTGTCGAAGCTTCACTTGGTGTTGGTCTTTAATATGTATGACGTCATTTACGTGTGGTTTTTTTATTGGCTCTTGTATAGGATCCATGTGAAAATACCACAGTGTTCAAAAGACACTGGAGAGCTAATCACCACCACAGACACTTTATAAGGGTCGGAGGTTCCGACCCTTTCTCACTCGAGAGGTCACCCAGGTGCTAGTGCAGTCTCTTGTCATCTCAAGGCTTGACTACTGCAACTCGCTCTTGGCTGGTCTTCCAATGCAGGCCATCAAGCCTCTGCAACACGTCCAGAATGCAGCGTCTTCAGTCTCCCCAAGTTCAGCCACGTCACCCCACTGCTGCGCTCCCTTCACTGGCCTCCTGTAGCTGCACGCATCAGATTTAAAACCCTTATGCTTGCCTACAAAGCCAAAAATGGACCAGCCCCTCCCTACTTGATGGCAATGGTGAAATCTCGAACTCTACCACGAGCCCTTCGAGTTTCGAGCACAGCTCGGCTTGACCCGCCATCCTTCAAGGCGCGCGGAAGGCAAGCATCAAGACTGTTCTCTGTGCTGGCACCCAGGTGGTGGAACGAACTCCCACTGGCTGTCCGTACAGCAGAGTCTCTCGCTGTCTTGAAACGCAGACTGAAGACACATCTCTTTATACTGCACTTAAATGAGCACTGAGTTAAGTATTGATTGTAAAGTATTGTACTGCACTTATGTATTGTATTGTATTGTATTGCACTGCTCTGTGTTTAACTCTGTTCCTTTTTCTCTAGGTGTCAGTAATGACTTTCTGATTCTAGCAGTATCTGAGCTCAGGACTGGCTTTCTCTCTATTGGTAACTAGCAAAGATACTTTCTCTGGATAGACAAAGCACTTTTTGTAAGTCGCTCTGATTAAGAGCGTCTGCTAAATGCTGTAAATGTAAATGTAATGAATAGCTCTTATTTACTATGCCACACATTTTCTGTGGTGTAGTGCTGTTACTGCAAAGTTTTATGAATCTGGCCCCAGATGTGTACATTGGTGCACCGGAAGTTCATTAAATAACACTGTCTGGATGCTTGTTTCCATTGTAATGGTAGTCTGTAATAGCACTTCACTTAACAGGGAAACTTATTGTCCCGTAGTGTTGTCAGATTAGCCACTCCTACCTCAGTCTCAGGCTGGATCAGTTTCTGTTTCCTAGCTAGTGAGCTCTCTTTGGGAAAGCAGCCCGCTCTGACAAACTACAGTCGTCAGAAAGAGCTACACAAGGAAGAACTGACTTCATACTGTGGAAGAAGCCCCACAGCCTCCAGTAAGTGATTACTTCTCTTTCTTAGGTGTTAGTACATATGAATGATAGGTACACTGGATCATAGATGTATTGTAAAATGTATGTATTACTAAATTTTGCTTCTGCAATCCTGAGATGCCTGTTGGCCTTTGCGCAACCCCTGATTAGTTCATTTCCTGTTTATGAAGGCACCGTCGTTGGTAACAGATGAATGAAGATATGTCTTTGAACCTAAATTATGTTTAGCACAGGGAATTAAAAGGGCCCATATCCAAGATGTACAACGCCGATTCTAAAAAAGTTGGGATGCTGTACAAAATGTAAATAAAAATAATTTGCAAATCATTAAGACAACATATCAATAGTTGAAATTGATTTTTGAAAAATATATGCCCATTTTGAATTTGATGCCAGCAAAACTTTTCGAAAAAGTTGGGACTTGGGCATGTTTATCACTGTGTTGCATCAATTCTTTCATTAAACAACACTGTAAGTTTTTGCGAACTTAGGAGACCAACTGCTATAGTTTTGAAAGTGAAATGCTTTCTATTCCTGTTTGATATAGGATTTCAGCTGCTCAGCAGTTTGGTGTCTCCTTTGTTCATTTCATAATGTCCCAAATGTTATCAGTGCGTGACCGATCTGGACTGCAGGCAGGCCAGGTTTAGCAACTGGACAAAAAGCAGTGCTGTTTGAATACATGCAGAATGTGGTTTGAAATGAGCAAGAAATAAGCCTTCCTCTGTCGTCTGGAAGTGCTGCCTGAGAGCCCGAAGATCATGGCTATCCAGTACTGGTTTTCAGCCTTGCACCTTGCATACATACATTTCTCCAGGTTCTCTGGATCTTTTAATGATATTACATACTGAAGATGATGAAATCTCCAAGTTTTTATGATACACTATACTGCCAAAAGTATTCGCTCGTCTGCCTTGACAAGCTTATGAACTTGAGTGACATCCCATTCTTAATCCATAGGGTTTAATATGATGTCGGCCCACCCTTTGCAGCTATAACAGCTTCAACTCTTTTGGGGAGGCTTTCCACAAGGTTTAGGACTGTGTTTAGGGGAATTTTTGACCATTCTTCCAGAAGCGCATTTGTGAGGTCAGACACTGATGTTGGACGAGAAGGCCTGGCTCGCAGTCTCCACTCTAATTCATCCCAAAGGTGTTTTATCGGGTTGAGGTCAGGACCAAAATCTCTTGGTCTGCTGAAGCATTAAGAGTTCCATTTCCCTGGAACTAAGGGGCCGAGCCCAACTCCTGAAAAACAACCCCACACCATAATCCCCCCTCCACCAAACTTTACACTTGGCACAATGCAGTCAGACAACCCAGACTCGTCCATCGGAGTGCCAGACGGAGAAGCGTGATTCGTCACTCCAGGGAACACGTCTCCAGTGCTCTAGAGTCCAGTGGCGGCGCTTTACACCACTGCATTCGATGCTTTGCATTGCACTTGGTGATGTAAGGCTTGAATGCAGCTGCTCGGCCATGGAAACCCATTCCATGAAGCTCTCTAAGCACTGTTCTTGAGCTAATATCAAGGCCATATGAAGTTTAGAGGTCTGTAGTGATTGACTCTGCAGAAAGTTGGTGACCTCTGCGCACTATGCGCCTCAGCATTCACTGACCCTGCTCTTTTTTACCCTGCTCACTTTACGTGGCCTACCACTTCGTGGCTGAGTTGCTGTCGTTCCCAGTTGCTTCCACTTTGTTATAATACCGTTGACAGTTGACTGTGGAATATTTAGTAGTGAGGAAATTTCACGACTGGATTTGTTGCACAGGTGGCATCCTATCACGGTACCACGCTGAGCTCCTGAGAGCGACCCATTCTTTCACAAATGTTTGTAGGAGCAGTCTGCATGCCTAGGTGCTTGGTTTTATACACCTATGGCCGTGGAAGTGATTGGAACACCTGAATTCAATGATTTGGATGAGTGAGTGAATACTTATATAGTGTATTCTATGTAGAGAAACATTATTCTTGAATTGTTGCCCTATTTGCCCATTCAAATATGGTAGTGGTGGTAGTGAACCCGTCCATATCTTTACTTCTGACTATCTGCTCTTTTTATACCCAATCATGCTACTGACCTGTTGCCAATTAAACTAAATAGTTGTGAGATGTTCCATCAGGTCTTTAGCTTTACACAACTTTACCAGTCTTTTGCTGCCCCTGTTCCAACTTTTTTTGAAATGTGTTGCTGGCACCAAATTCAAAATGGCAAATATTTTTCAAAAAACAATAAAAGTTCTGTTTCAACATTTGACATTGTCTTTTTATGATTTTCAGTTAAATATAGGGTTGAATGATTTGTACATCAATGCATTCTGTTTTCATTTACCTATTGCACAGCATCCCAACTTTTTTGGAAACAGGGTTGTATTTATTTCCCTGAGGTCTACTTTTATTTTTGTGTAGGTTTGTATAACAAAAATGAATTTATTTCTACCATTGTCAACCTCTCTGTAGATGATGTGTTAACATATTGTAACTTGAAAATCAATAAAACATTTACTGAGGCGCCTAAACTTTTACATACGTTTCTAGTTTATTAATAGTATGCTCTGGTTGCTAAGCAATATCCGTGCATTAATATAGACTTTATGTAGGTGAACATATGTATGTATAGCACCTTTGAACATAGCTCAGCCAATCAGATTTTAGAACCATAATATTTTAGTTGAATGTATTTACTGCATTTATAATGCATTTTGGAATTAAACACTATACATTGGAAATTTTTCAATTTTAAATATAAAACAGGAACACTTTATTTGAATAGCCCACTGTAGATGCTTTCTATATGCTCACCTGGCCCTTAACTTGCATTTAACTAAATGCCAAAAAAGTAAAATTATTGGAATATTTTCCCCTTTGCGGTATCTAGGTAGGTAAGCCAAGCGAGATTTTCCATTGGTTTAGGACTTCAGGAGCTGGACAGAAGGTCTAATGTACATAATAACATAACATAATAAGAAACTGACAGTGGTAACCCATCGTGTTTTAATTTACAATGGGTTGGATCTATTTAAAGAGAAAAAGAACATCACTCTAGGCCTTCTGCAAGTCCTAGATACATCAATAATTGCAAATACCAGTGGGAGTCCAAGCAGGTTTCAGTTAGTTGCTAGAAATGGAAAGCAATGGTAGCTCTATACTAGGGCTCTTTACTGAATGTAGATATAAGAAAATATATCCTTGAATGTAAACAGTACACACAAGATAAAATCTGTTTTATTGTCTGCTTAAAGCTTCAAATAAATAAATAAACAAACAGATTTTCAGCTTAATTTAAAAACGTGTTTGACTGAGGAATTCATGAAATTTCCTACAGGCATGGTGGGCAACTGCCATTGGCTTTTATTAAGTTCTAAGTACAGGGATGCATTTGATAGACTATATTTGTTGATGATTGTAAACATAGAAAGATACTGGGATTAGGAAGCTGATGATGTCACAGATTTATAATGAATATTCTTTGAATGTTTAGATCCGTCTGAAACACCACCTTCACATCAGAGCTGAGGATGCCCACTTTGGAGACGCTGAATGAAATGACCCAGCTGAGGTCATCTGGGTTCGGTCAGCCTTGGCCCAGACATGGACTCAAACTGCTCTACTGGTTCGCCACAGAGTGTGTCAGTTTTGATGAAAACAATGAAATGTTTTCAAGGTACAGTCCCGAGGCAGGACATTACGGTTTCCACTATTTTGAGAACAGACCTGACGGATATGGTGTCCGACTCCTGCCTGATGTGGACTTCCCCTACTATGAGGTGGGCAATCTGCACTCTCCAGGGGCACATGAACTGCCTGATTATGTTACTGAGGACAAAACCCGTAAACAAGATGGCAGTAATATGGATCGTATCATTGTTAGTCGTGACAATGTGTGGTTTGATAGAGTTTACATCACAGCGCACAAAGACGAGTCAAACTTTGACATTGACAGCACCTACCGCATCAGCAAGGGCCTGCTTAGGATCATCAGCCAGCTGACCTTGGAGGAGTTTCTGTATGAGATGGGTTACAGGAAACACCCAGTGGACAGATCCTGGATTTCAGGGTCCTACCCTCAACCCATTGGCACAACGGATAGTAGCACCACCAGAAACCAAGACTTTCGGATTGACATGGAGTCATCGTCTTCCACACAGAACAGGGACGCATCCATTCAGAATACCAACACAACAAAACATCAACTAAATGATTCAACCAGTAGCCAAGGATTCTGGGAAACTTTCTGTACAATCCTTTAACGCTTATGAGTCACTGGTTTTGCCGGATAACAAAAGCATATTGTAATTGAGCTGAGTTTCTGACGCATAACTTGTTGAAACAATCAGAAAAGTTCTGTCGAAACTTTCTATCTAAAGCAAATTTGTGTTTGTAAGTTGATTTGAATTTGAGTGATCAATTTAAGTTTTGTGGAATGAAAAATCATACTTTACATTTTTGGTATGTGTTTGTCAATTGCAGACCTTAACCTGTTGATACAGAATGAAAATGAGCTTAATTATTTAAGTAACTGTTGTTTTGTCATCTGTTGTTTTTCGTCTGCTCTTGTGTATTTTGTATGTGCTCATTCCAGATTCCATCCCGTGGCTTTGTCTCTTCAGCTCCGGGATGCTACTGTCCTCCACCCTATGGTTTTGTCTCCTCCCGTACGCCTTTTAAAGGGCACCCCGGCGACACAGTCAGGACACACCTCCTCACCTTACCCTCTGTTTCGCTAGTCATGCAATTTGTTAAAACTTAACAAATGTGCCCTGTTTTGCTTGTTGTTGACCTTGCCTGTATTGGACTTCAATTTAGCCTGTCCCCTATGAACCGATAACACTGTATATATTGTAATATATTATAAATAGTCAGTGTGCACCAGTTGTAGGGAGTGGCTGCCTTTTTGTTTGGGAATGTGGTTGTCTTTATGTATGCCTAGTCAGGGAGCTAGGTTAGCACTCTGTCTTTGTTTTGTTTTTTTGTTTTTTGTTTTTTGTTTTTGTGTAGGGTAGTTGATGTTGTCCTGGAGCTTGGGTTTTGTTTGTTGTGTTGGCCTGGGCCTGGGTTTTCCAGTGTTTTGTGTGTACAAATTAATACATTTTCTAAACCAGATAATTGTGACTGGTATTTTCATCTGTCAGCCATTTTGTACCATTTTGCTGTTTAAATATAAACTCTTTATTTTGTTATGGTCTGACCTAGACTGGGTTGTAACACTATGTCCTATGTGAATATGCTTAGAGGGGCACAGGAAGAGCTAAAGGGCTGTGTGTGTTTTTATTTGAGCTGCATTTTAGGCCTTTGAAATGTGCTCATTTTGTGCTAGCTTGTGAATGGAAAAGCCACAAAGATAATATTACTGCTCTGAAGCTAGAAAACACATTTCAAACAGCCCAACTCTAAAAGTTCACCCCAAAAGCAGCTGAAGTTCTTAATTGGTTCCACACACCTTCAAAATACCTAATCAGAAGGGAGGTTTCCTTATCTGGACAGAGTTTCTCTTTGAACCATGCCATACTGTCATAGCAAAATGACACAAATGACTTGCGACTTTGACTACAGATCAAAGTTTTCTTGGTTTCTCTGTGTAGTTCCAGGTCAGAGAAATATTACTACAGATTCTAAGAAACCATCCTAGCTTTCTAGCTTTCTTGTAAATAAGAGAAGTGCTGAATATTGTAAATGTTCATCAAGCCTCCTGATTATCCTTTTAGCCCTCTGGGGTCTAAGAGCATTTTCTTGATTTTTGCATATCTTCTTAAAGTCTCCTTTAAAGGCACTTGAATACAACATGACACTCATATGTTTCATATCAAAATGTTCTGTTATCTTTGTCTCAGCGGCTGTAAACTTTTTGCACGCCATGAGTCCTGAATGTTGATTGAATGAAGAACGAAGGGTTTCTGACGTGATGGATCAGTCCTTAGTGATTTCTTGAGTGTCCATTGGCCAGTTTCACACAAAATGTAGACAGACACACGAATCCACCAATTATACATAATGAGAGGCAGATGATGTGTATCTCAACCCCTCTTCAGAGCCTCATAACTCCAGATATGGATCATGTACAGTCACGCAATAAGATGGAATCAAACAGGGCGATTCTACAGATTCAGGAAATGTTTAAACTGTGTTTCTGCGCTGTATTATTGCAAGAATAGAGAAACATATATAGAAACATTGCATTAGTTTGTGGGCCCCAGAGGGTTAAATGGTTAAAACCAGTTAAAGGGAGTCAAATGGTTACAGGGTGACCAGTTTAGGTTGAACTGAATGTTCCTTTTCTGTACAAATACATTCCTAACCGAATGTATTTGTGCAGTTTCTGACCACAGAGCTGCTCTTGGCTGGATATGTATGGTGGTGGTCCACTCTTAACCCAGCAGTGACACTGTGTAAAATAACCCCAGCAATACTGCTGTGTCTGATACACTCGCATCAGCATCACACACACTACCACGTCAGTGTCAATGGCTATGTTTACATGCAAAGATTTTTGCCAATCCGATTGAATACAATCCGATTACAGATTCAGACTGAGGTGTTTATATGCACACTTTATTCAACGATTTGATGGAAAATCTTCGTTTACATGCTCACTACAAGTAATCCGATGCAAAATGACGCGCATGCGTGGAGTAGCGTTTAGCGTAAACGTTACCATGACAGCGAACATCACGTGAGGTCCAGTCCGCGTGAAATGAGTTTCCAGTTGGCGCGCTTGTGTTTTAATTGCTTTAAAATGATGTCAGACTCAGGAAAACGTGCTTCACATGTGCTTATAAAGGAAGCGGCGAGAGGAAGACGTCGTGTTCTGAGACACATAAGCTGGAAGTCCGTCCTACCGCCGTCTTTTAAAGCTCAGAGCATAAACTTCGTCTCCTCTGCAGACCCGTTTCTGCTCCGCCATGCTGAACGGTATAAACTTTCGCCATGACGCGACGCACATGCGCAGAACATACTTACACGTTCCGATTGGGATGTAATCGGATTCAGGCGTTTACATGGCTATTATTCTTCTATTTAACGGATTATTTAGAAGTTTACCCACCTCGTTCAATCGGATAGAAATTGTATTCCGAATGGCCTCAATCGGACTAGACTATTCCGATTGAGGTGTTTACATGGACCTGTTCTATTCCGATTGAGCTATTAGTCGGATTATTAACGGATTATCAGGCTGCATGTAAACGTGGCTAATGCTGTGCTGAGAATGATCCACTATCCAAAAGTTAACTAGCTTGCTAACTAATCCTAACGTTGTTCTGTAATTTTATTTATTGTCAAATTAAATGTTTTGTTAATGCTGTCTATTAATAATTTTGACATGGAGCTGTGAGTGTCTTCTACATTGTTCAACCCGAAAACCGTTACAGCTTTAAGAATCAAGCTAGACACCACTCTCTAGGTTATCAGGATAGCGTGTGCTATTATGCACAAAAAGTTCTTCAGCAAGACCTTTTCACCACCTCTTAATAATATTTATGACTAATATTTGTATTAGTTGTACTACCACTGCCATTTTCACTTCAAGGTTTGTTTTGAGGGATTTTGTCTTTTTGGAGTTTTTCCTTTGGTTCACAAAGAAAGTAGTGTTTAGAGACAGTTGTAACAGCCTAAGAGGCATGTCAGATTTCATTCTGCAAATGGTCAACCCTGCTATAAAATCCAGCATAGAGCAGCAAAACTAGCACCAAACCAGCATAAACCAGAATGGACTGCATACTGGGCTGTGCTGTTTTTTTTCCAGCATGGAATTGAAACTCAACACAATATGGCGGCACAGGTGGTTGCGTTGTCACCTCACCGCAAGGAGGGCCTAGGTTCGTTTCCCCGACTAGGCAACCAGTGACTTTGCTCTGTTGAGTCTTCAAGTTCAGTCTGTGGTGGTTTCCTCCAGCAATCAGGCCACTAAATTGCCCCTAAGTGTAACTCTGTGTGTCTGCCTGCGAAGGACTGGCGACCTGTCCGAGGGTGTTTCCTGCCTTCTGCCTAATGTGTGCTGGGATAGGCTCCAGCATCCCCTGCAACCAAGAAGGATAAGCAGCTTAGATGATGAGTGAGTTTGCACAAAAATATCTAGTGGAGTCTAAACGTCCTTTACTTGTTAGTTACATTACCCTCATAACTTTTCATGCAAAACTCAAGAAGCATACTACTAAACATGCCTTGGCTGTTTGACTACATTTGGAAGTTTGGCTGATGCTTTAGTAGTTTACAAGACATTACAAACCCATCAGAGCCTGAACAACTGTCACTTCTGATTTAAGATAGGTCTATTTGGTAAAATCCTGCGGTCATTGAAAAACAATGCAAAATTGTTCACCAAACAACAGAGACCAGAAGCCGTGCATTACAGTGATTTTGTTGCGGATAAGGGTGTTATTAGGCATGATTCAAAGCAGAGTAAAACTGAAGATATCATAGGAAATAATGGTAGTCTCTAATAGTGTTTCTGTGAACAGGGAAACTCGGGGTGTGGCTTAGTGATGTCAGATTAGCCACTCCTAACTCAAGCTCAGGCTGGTTCAGTTTCTGTTTCCTAGCTAGTGAGCTCTCTGGGGAGGCAGTCTGCTCTAAACATCTGCAGTCATCGGAAGGGGCTACAAAAGTAACATTTTCAACTTCAAACTGTGGAAAAAGCTGCAGAGCCTCTGGTATGTCTTCACTTTTCTCTCTTAACAATAGTAGATATGAATGATGGTTAAATAGTTACAGTTGTCTTGAAACACTTGTTGCCATTCGCAGTCCTGATTAGTTGATTTCCTGTTCATGCAGGCAGCATCTTTGGTGACAGAGGAATGAAAATATGCCTTTGATTCAAAATAATGTTTGGAACAGTAAATTGAACCCCTTAAAGGGGCAAAGTTTTATTACATACTTCTATATAGAATAGCTTAGTCAGTTTACATTGAAGTCCTTGTATTTACTGAATAATAAGCCTTGTATGAAATAAACCTGAAATGGTGTTTGAGTCCATATCCCAGTCCTGAGGTCTACATAGAATAGTTTCATGCTGCTTTTGTTACTGTGTCTGCCAAGACTGAAAAGGGCTTCGTGAAAATGTCAAAGCAAATGTCTAATATTACTTCAATGTTTGAAAGTGCAACAACTGCTGTTAATCTTGACAAGACAAGACAAACATAAATGCCCTTACACGTCTTGTTGGCACTTTTGAAACAATGCAATTATCTATCCCCTTCCAGCATGCTTCATCCATTTCTATTACTTGGCCATTGGAAACTTAATAGCAAGTACTGTGTTTATAATGTCAAGGGTTACAAAGCTGAACAACCTCTGATGTAAAATGGTTCACTGTAGAGAAACTTAAAGACTACAACATAAATAAAGCCATTTATTTACTATACAAAACCAGCGAACCTATGCTAGCCTCCACCCTCCCAGCTTGGTAGTATGATGTAATAAGGTTGACAGCATTAGCAGTGTCTGCCTGCTGCTTCAAAGCGTGCAACTGCTAAATGTCACAAAAACTAAAAGTCACAAAAGCTCTTGAATGCTTTACTGTTACCAGTAAACCAAGCAAAAAAAAAAACAAACTGAACAAAAATTACATTTGTACTTGGCTAGGTGATTGGCTAGGCCATGCAAGCACCTTCATTACTTTAGAGACTCTAAGTTATTTTGACTGTATATATGTATTATTTTGTCTATATGGTCTTTGCCTTCTCTTCTTTCTTGGCTGATGAGGTTAAATTCTCCTCTAATATGACCCATATGTGTTTCCTTCCATGTGTAATGTCCCAATACCTATTACAGAAAAGCAGCCCCACATCATGATTTTCCCACCTCCATACTTCACTGTGGGTGTTCTTGGGATCATATGCACTATTACTATACTAGTGCCAGAGTTTTATTTTTGATTTGTCTGACCGGAGTACATTGTTGATCACAGCTATCAAGAGCCTCTGAATGCTGTTCTATTATTGTACCCTACCGGAACACCTGCATAAATTCAGACATGTGTCGGGACCAAGAGCTATTTTCTCCTTGCTCAAAGCCCCAACATATTGAGGTTTAAATACTAAACTATTCTGTACTGAGGTTTTGTTCTGAGTATAATCTGATCTAATCACTTGCAATAAAATAAACAAAAATAAAAGGGTATTCAACCAAAAATGAAAGAAAGTAGAATAAAAGACTTCAGCCACTGAGTTCTTGTGGAAGGAAGGAAAAGGCCCTCTTCTTTTATTGAGCTTCAGGTGGCAAGATGGTTCCCGGACAACCACAATGCAAAGATCATCACAAAACACCCTTTTTTATATCCTGTTTGGGGGCGATGAAATAATCGCCCCTCCCTTTTACCTTGTCATATATCATCTTAGTCCCAAACCCTTATTTCCAATCATACATGACATTGTTTTTTTTTTTCTTTTGAAACCTTCTCGTTTTTGGCTGTTTCATCCTTTCAAGGCCCTTTAACTCTTGCTTTATTAACAGCCTCCAAAACATGGTTTCTGCAGGTTCTTATCGGCTTACTTCACTCTTTGTTTTCAATGCTTCTAAAGTTTCAGGGACTCTCCAATGCTAAAACTCCCTAACATACACGAATCAAGGCCTATCCTTAGTGAGAGGATTAGTATGCTTTTATTAATCAACTTTGTCTGTGCAATTATAATTTGTTTAATGATCACGGTAGTAATTTTAAGGAAACTCCACACATGCTCCGTGTAAATGATACGTAAATGAGGTGCTGGTAGGCTGGTGTGGATTTCATGCACTGACGCTGATTCATCTCCACTTGTTTCCATGTCAAAAGACAGTTCCATGTATAGCATAGAAGTTTGTTCATTACTTAAGGCTTAACTTTGATGAATGCGGGCCATTATGTGTGTAAAACTGAAGTGGATGAATGCACAGACGGTTTATTAAATAACAAAAATGAAAGTGTCTGAATTCTTGTTTCATTTCACTGTAAACAGGAACTAGGCTTTCAGAAACTTTGTCTTCCTCCTGCTTGAGGTGAACTTGATCTTTTCTAGTTTTAAATAATAGACAATTTTAACCACCTGGCAATGTGGGATGAAACTTGTGTTTTCTCTGTCGAGTGCTATTGAGTGTTGGCCAGTTATAAAATGGTGCTTTAATGACATTATGAATGTTGTGAGTGCTGTCATTTATCATATATTCAGTGGTCATTGAATAAAACAAGTGTTGTATGTCTTGTTTTATTCTCCTCCTTAGGGATAAACTATGGAGAAAATTCAGTACCTGAACACTCTATCTGAGCTGCAGTCCTCTGGGTACGGTCAGCCATATCCTAGACATGGACTCAACCTCTTGTACTGGTTTGCTACACAATGTGTGCGAGTCTACAACAACCAAATGATTGCACTCTGCAGCCCATATAACGGAGACTTTGGCTTTCGACCGTTCCAGAACAAAGACAGGCTTCTTTATGCCACGAACATGCCCTACTATGAGTTAGGCAACTTAAACGACCACAATGCAAGCTCACTGCCTGAATACATCAGGAAAGGATATACTGGTGACCTAGACGACAGCAACACAGACCGCATTATCGTCTGCCTTAATTCAAATTTGTTCGACAGCATCTACGTGACCTGCCACAAGAGACAGTGGACTTTTGACCGAAACCAAACTTACCGCATTAGTCCACAACTCATAAGAACCATCAGGAGGATGGATCGAAAAGATTTCCTCAGACAAGCTACACAGCCACACCATCTATACTTCAGGCCTCAGAGTGCTACAACATCCAAACAACATTCAAGAAGCATTGTGGAATGCTGTAGTACATTCTGCCAACTCTTGTTAAAACTAATTCTTTTCGTGGTTTTGACAATCATTCTACTAATTCTAATATCACATAAGCAGTAACGCTCAACTACAGACCACTGATGTGTTGTGCCAATTTGTAGTCAAAGGCATGTTCAAATAACAATGCTGAAGCCATTTTTTATCTATGGAAAAATGGATTCAAAAGTTCTTTTTTGATGTCATTAAGTTAGCTAGTAAAGCTACTGCCATAACTATACAATACTGTAGAACAATACCAGCATAAGTATCACACGTGACAAAGCTGGGTATTTTGATTAGGTTGCCAGTTTTATGATGTCTGTTCAATGTGCTTGAAAGTTAGCTTGTGTGTAGCATACATGTTGATTAACTATAAAGCGCTACTGGAGTGATTTTTCCAAAAAAATCCATGATGGAAAAATGGCTTTGGCCAGATGTTGAAGTAACAACATATCATTAGAAGTCTGTTTCCATTATGCTGAACTATAATTTAACCTAATCCTTATATTGCATTAAGTGTGTATGAACATTGTAATTGAGTGTATTAATTAAGGCAAAGCACTGCAGACAGAAATTATGATTTTGGTCCCATCATATGTTTTTTTTAATTGTTTTAAATTGGCAGATGTGATATAAGTGCACATTATCACATCTTAAAAAAGGGTATTTTATACATAGTTTTACCTTGTAGACATTACAGCACTTTTTGCACATGACCCCTCCCCCCAACCTTTCAAGGCACCGTCATGTTTGAGACATAGGGCTTCACAGGTGCTTAATTGATTCATTGTGCAGGTATAAGAGAGCTTCCATCATTCGGTCTTGTTTATCGGCTTTTGGTTGCCACTGGAGTCTGCTTTTATCAACTTGAGGACGGAAGCTGTGCCAATGGAAGTCAAGAAAACGTTTATAAAGCTGAGAAACTAGACGAAAACAGGAAGAGACATCAGCCAAAACCAAAGACTTACCAAAATCAACTGTTTGAACATTATTGAGAAGAACTGGTGAGCTTAGTAAACATAAAAGACATAACAACAAACTACTTCCACAGCTGATGAGAGAAGAGTTCTCACTATAAATGAAGGAAAATCCCTGTGCTTCTGTCTGACAGATCAGAAACACTGACTACTGTACACAAGAGACTTTATGTACTTCATGAACAGAGACACAGAGGCTTCAGTGCAAGATGCAAACTACTAGTAAGCCACAAAAACAGGATGCAGTTTCAAACAGTTTCAAAGCACTGGCAAGAGCAAAGTATGGAGGCCAAAAAAAAGTGCTGTAATTTCTACATAGTAAACTAATATGTCGCTGCTGTCGGGAGAAACTTTTGTCATTTTTCTGTTTTTGACATGTTTTGAAAATACATGTTGCCCTTGTGTGTAAATGTTATGAAGAATGGACCAAAAGAAATGGCCCCAAAAAAATTGGAAAAAAGGTTGGTCTGGTTCCATTGACTAAAGTATGTTTTTCCCTTCTCCATAATCTCCATGCATTTTGGAGATATGAGATTCTGTTCCGACAACAATTATATATATGCTCACAGCTGAATTTATGCTATATTTACTGCTATGAAAAGACCTGAAAAATATATTTTTTAATAATAACGGTGCATGTTTTCTTAATTAAACAATAAAAAAAAGAGATTTCAATTATCTGTTCTGTGAAGTTTCTCTTTGGTCTTCACAATGAAATAAATGTTTTAATTCTACCACCAGCCAATGACTTGATTTTTATTTTTTTAAAATATGCAAATATAGGCATTTTTAAGTAGATAATATATATTGTTTTAAATATTAAAATATTGTTACTAAATATTAAATATTGTTTTTTCCCCAAAACTTCCAAAATAAAAGTACTTGTAAGAATATCTGTCATCAACAGGTAAAGATTATTCTATTCAAGTAATATGAATTAACTAAGGTTCTACATCAAAACTAAGAGGTGAAATTTCAACATAAGTCATACATAATTATGCTGCGACATTTTGATTAAAGTATAGAAGCAACATTTAAATACTGCAAATACAGAATGCCCTTATCTGCCTTTTGTTACTTATTCCATAAAACTGCAACACAGATTGGTAAAATTAAAACTAATAAACTGCTCGATTGACGATCATATGGTTGGTGCAAAAATCTGCTAATCACCTTGCACCCCTATTAAATATCATATGTGTTTTCATTAATTAACTTTATTTGTTAAAGCTACACTATGTAATATATGGGGATTTGGAGACCTCTCTGGTGGAAATGTGTAATTGTATGTAGCATGTATTTGTGAAATTTGGCCCCTGAGAAATAAAACTCACTATGATCATTTTGATTAACTCTTTTGTGTCTGACTCATCTTACCTCTGAATAATATTTCCGCTGATGTTAATCTCCTCTTTTCTCCTAATATGGGTTTAGGAGAGAGAATTCATAAACCAGTGATCATTAACATAATATTGAGGTCTGCTTTATTGCTCTGAGATAATCTTAAGAAAAGACATTTTTCTTCCTCTGGGTTTCTTTTTGCAGCTTTGTGTACCAAAAAATAACACAATCTACTTTATTTAATATCACAATCTACCATTTTTCAAACTCTCTGAATCTCTTAGAATTAAATATGCAACTGAGCTCTTCTCTGATTGGCTGCCCATTCAAAAAGAAGCCTGTCCTGACACATTATTTGTAACTTCAGTGTAAATGAATGGGGCTAAATTGCAGCAAGCTTAATGGGTGGACATATGTAAATCTAATTATGCATTTCAACACACTTGTGAGGACATTCTCCTCAGTAGTGGACATGTTCTTCTCAGTAGGTCACAAAATGAGTACATAGCTTTTATGTGAGCTCAAATGACAAGTGAATTTCTTACAAAACATATTAACAGAAGAATTACAACAGAACATTTTTCCTGTGTGCCTTATCACAATGTACTCTAAATGTATACTAATCGTGTTCTTTCATTGTACATTCAAACATTTAAAAACAAAAACTAACCTGAACAGAAACTAAAGGAACTATAGTTCTACTTCATTTTTTACTTGCTTGTCACGTTTGGAACCATAATGTAGCATTTTTATTGTCTTTTCGGGTATTTTGTGCCACTCTAAAGCGGCTAACTTGGCTAATCCACTAGCTTGCTTGCTAGTTTTAGTTAGTCTAATTTACTGGCTAATATGAAATGATGAACTGCTTTCACACACTCACAAAAATATCTTCAATCAAATGTATATTTCTCTCTGTCGTGTGTGAAAATGATCAGAAATACTTGTACTATTCAGGCTTGTATAAACACTAATAGCCTTAGCTTAAGCTTCCTAACCAGCTTATGTCACATTAGCCAGCTTCTTACAAAATAATGATACAGTAGTGTGTTCAAGAAATGTGTGCATGTTAATTCTAGTTTATTTTTTATTCTAGCAGTCATTCTCTGGGTTTTTTATTGTGAAGGTGGGGCTAGTTTTCCTCAGGGGATATGTCCGTAGAGCAGAATGAACTGAGAGTTAGTTGAGAGCTGGCGGCTGGTAGAGTCAGACATTCTGACTAAGCGGTGTTCTTCTCAAGTGTAGATGATCATATCTGAGAGAGCAAATGTCAAATGAGTGACAGAAAGCTAAACTGGAACCTGTTTTGCGCTGTCTGGGACTGTAGCACCTCAATTCGCAGGCCAAACAATGTACACAGGCTTGATTCCAACTAACAAATGCTACAGTGACACCCATTTAGAGGGTATCTGATGGCGTAAAGCTGAGTGACTGAGTAACAGCCAAAATCGAGTGTGTTCTATGGTGTGTTTCAGCTGTCACTGAAATGTCCAAGCATTCAAAACTGTTGTTGCAAAAAAAGGCGAGCACACCAGCACTAGCACTCAATGACTCTGAGCCCTGTTCAGTTTCTCAGCATCTCAGTGTGCCTCTTAGTATTTTGTCATTGCTATGTTAAATTAAAGCCATATCAAGACCACAGGAAGCCATGAAAGATCACATGGCATAAAATTTACACAGAGAAAGGCAGTCAGACTTTTAGATAAACGGATCTCAGCTAACGTTACAGCCGTGTCTTTTTTAGCTCACGAAGAAAGAGCTGTTAGTAAAGTAGTAAAGTGGTGAAAGCGGAATTTAATGATGGTGAATCAACTATGAAAATATGAAATACAGAAAAAATGCAGTGATAATGGTAATAAGCTCAAGCCCTGGTAGGTATGGTGATGCGGTGATTGTCACAGCCACAGTAGTTAAAACACTAAAATAGCAGTGGACATAACATTGAAGTAGCACATAACATTTAAGTTTTTATGTTGTGGTACATTTACGGATCGTGTAATAGTGCTTGGTGACTTTATCTTCACCTGGAAGAGTAAATAATTCGTTAAATTGTCATCGGCTTCAGATGCAAATGTTACCCAAAGAGAATGAGAGAATGCTATCATTAGGTCCTTTTGGTGCAAATCTTGAGCAGTTACCTGAAAACAGACACAGAAACCTTTAGTATTGGACCAACGGCCAATAATTCTAGTTTGCTGGCTCCACAGGTTCTGGTATTTTGTTAAGTGGAAAAAGGCCCTAAATAAACTCTAAATATGTTAAATATGTCTTTGTAAGTGCTGTAATTTCTTTAGGGCAGCATACTGAGTATTCTTCATCATCTTCATCATCACTTTTATTTATATAGCGCCTTTCCCATGCTCAAGGACGCTTTACAATCAATACATAATCAACAGTACATAACACAGAACACACACACACACACACACTCCACGATTCCCACAGCTAGCGGAAGAAATTTCAGTGACCACAGCACAGAGTCACTCAGCTAGCTAGCCCAGAAAGAGTCGTTAGCGGCGGGGGAAAGTCTCACGCTGCAACTACGGTGCATCACACAGGAGGCCGAACCGGGAAGCCTCGAAGACTGAAGATGTCCTTCGCCACAAAGGGGTAGCATTTTCCTGCAGCCGAACACGACCGGTCCAGGCAGCCTCACAGCTGTAGTGCAGCATTAACCAAGCAGCCAGCCCAGGTCATGCGATGCCACGTCGATCAGGTCCACAGTCCAGAGAGCCCCGCAGCCGCGCCGCAGCGTCACCCAAGCGGCCGGTCCAATAAGCCCCCGAGCCACAGTTGGAAAACCGCTCTCAGCCACTATCTCGGTGGATATGATGGCAAACTTCTCAGGCAAACATCAAAACAAACAATACAAAGCTAACAGAAAACCGATGTAAAGTGGCAGCCATATTGCGCCAGCGTACTTACAGCGGAACGCGAGCGCGCGCGCACACACACACACAATCATGGCCAGGCTCGCCGGCACCTCGAGACTGTCGTCGCTGGGGGACCAAAAGTCCAGGGGGTACGGCTGGATCTGATCCAACTCCTCCCACTGAACCAGAGTGGAGCTGATAAAATGAACAGTGAGTGTAGAAACAAGGTAATGAGCTAATAAAGTGGCTTATTAGGGTATATAACCTTTAATGTTTTTTAGGCATATTGAGTCATTTTTATCAGACTTATGGAAATGTGCGGCAGTGATACCAAATCCTTTTAAATGTAAAACAAAGCCGTTATAAAGATTTTTTTTTAATTATGAAATTCCAGGATTTAGTTGATAAAAGACAGTTATGTAGGTTATTTCGACCTGTCATAAGTGCATTCTAGTGTTTAAAAACGTTCAGCGTTTTCAACTAGAACCCGTCTATCATCAGTACTCTTTAGATGTAGGCCTACAGAACGGACTTTGTACCGCAGTGTGAAAAAAGCTTTTCGAGTTTTGACAAAGGAGTGTGAACGTCGTGAATCATGAGCGATCATAAAGGCTGAAAAAAAACACAAAAAACACCAGCAACACCTGCGGGTTTCCCACAGCTAAAAATGCGACAGGGTAGACCAGTGAAATAAATAGTAAATTTAAAGACCAGTAGAAATGTGATGATTTTAGATCAATGAAAAGAAGACGTGGGCGGAGTTGGATCAGGTCCGACTCCATCCCTTTGGACTTGTGGCTCTGCAGCGAGTGATAGTTGCTGTGGGTGGTGTGTGGGGGGTGTGCGTGTCTGGGGCACCTCGGCCGCAGCTCTCCGAGAGAATGAAAAGTGTGCCTCACAGCAAGTCTGAAGGCTGCTAGGTGCCTGGGGGAGCAGACAGCACGACTTCTACATATTCTGGCAAACTCATTCTTGAACATTGTTCTTAACAGTTTAATACTGCCTTTACTCAGCATGAGCTGAATCTCACTCTAGAAGAGTCACTCCCCCTTCTCCCACCTACGTCAAGAGTTTCTGTTTCCTAGATAATGAGCTCTCTCTTCGCTTTCGCTTTCCTCTCTCTCTCTCTCTCTCTCTCTCTCTCTCTCTCTCTCTCTCTATTTATCTGTGTAGAGTCTCAGCCTCCCCTCATAACTGCAAACGACAGGGAAATAGTGGTTACACCTGCGAGTGAATAAAGGTATGGTCTCTATTGCTTGTTATATTCTCACTTTAGATTTCACTCTGCTGAAGACCTACAGGTAACACAGTTTGGGAGCTAAATGTAAAAAATGTGGACAGGTTTCAGAAACCCTCTTCTTAATACCTCTGTGTGTTCAGTAAAGGACGACAGCTTTTGTGTTACTTTGAGCACAGTCAGCATGTTATCTCATTTAGGCCTAACACAGACAGTGTGGTCAGAATTTAAGCACAAAGTCTGCTAAAATTTTAATTACATTGTCTGTTTCACACAAAATGCGGCCAAATAGTAACAACACAAAGCGTGTGTTGGAGTTTAAAACAGGCTACTATGGTTTGGACTTTGGACAAATATTTGAGTAATGACTGATGCAATAAATAGGCAGTAATACAGTGTAAAACATGTTTTGTTGTTTAACTGAAAAACCGCACTTCATATGGATGAAAGCAGATTAACTGGTTCAAAAAACTTGGGTCAAATACATACATACGGTTTACTTTCTTTTAAAGGCTTTAAATGAAACAGTTCAGTTCAAAGTCTTAAAAATCAGCCTCTGTTCTTTTCCGTTCTTTACAGTGTTTACTCAGTGTTGTCAAAGTCATTGAATATTTGCATTTATACGTGTTTAAGATAGTCTGCTTAGAGTTAGAAGTCATTTGTTCATTAAAACAACGTAGGGAAGACTCATTCAGGTGGAAAACAAAGGTAGATATTAAATATATACCAAGCCTAATTGTCCAAACCAATAAAACAAAAACAGAGAAGCAAGTTTACAAACTCCGTCCTTTGCTCTTTGCTTTGTCTCAATTAGTCAACCATTGATAAATATTAATAAATAGGCTGATAAAAATAGAATGAATGAAGAAGACTTGTTCATACGGTTGTGGTTCAAAATTCGAAAACTTTTGCCATAAAGTTAAGATCTTTCTTGTTATCTTCAAAAAGCAGAAGTAATACAACCCATGACCACAAGCTGTTGTATTCAAAAATACTCATTCTTTAGAAAGAATACCTCATATAGGCTTTTGACCTTGCTGACATAATTTGTCAGAGCAGACTTTTCTGGTTCAAGGCCTTAATTGTTGATCACAGTCAGGACAGAGTCAGCCTGTCAGAACATAATATTTATCTATGGACACTATAGTGGAGTTTTATCACCAGTCAGCACAATCCTAATGTAATCAGAGCTGAATACATGGAGGTAACCACAGTCTTTAGCAACAAGCCAAAAAAAAAAAAATTGAACTACTGATTTATCATAGGAGCGGCACGGTGGCGCAGTGGGTAGCGCTGTCGCCTCACAGCAAGAGGGGCCTGGGTTCGATTCCCGGCCGGGTGACCAGGGTCGTTTCTGTGTGGAGTTTGCATGTTGTCTGCGTGGGTTTCCTCCGGGTACTCCGGTTTCCTCCCACAGTCCAAAAACATGCAGTCAGGCCAATTGGACATGCTAAATTGCCCCTAGGTGTGAGTGTGTGTGTGGATGTATATGTCTGTTTGTCTGCCCTGCGATGGACTGGCGACCTGTCCAGGGTGTATCCTGCCTTTCGCCCGATGACAACTGGGATAGGCTCCAGCACCCCACCGTGACCCAGAAGGATAAGCGGTTTAGATGATGGATGATTTATCATACTATCACATTAATAATCATCATGGCTGTCAGCATTTTATGCTTGTATTTTTGGACACTTTGACCACAAGCCTATCATATGCTTTTATAGTTTCCACACTTTCATAAATACAGAATCAGAACTGAAACCAAAACACTGTAATTGGACTGCATCTGGCTTCAAAAAGGGGAGTTTCCGCTCAGCTCTGCTCTGAAGCACAATGCTGAAGTTTATCTTTACCTTTGAGAATCAGAAACTAACCATCAAACAGTATCAAATCTCATAAAACAAAGGCAGATTCAATTAAGTATCAGTGTAAATTAGAATAATAACTAAGTCAGCTTGGGCTAAATTACAGTCATGCCTGCTTATTGTGCTGCATTCATGCTTCATACGGTTTTTGTTTGAATAGTTCCTCGTGTTTTTTCTTTACATAGCTTAGCACACTGTCTGGTGAAGCAAATCTACAACCCCATTTCCAAAAAAGTTGGGACGCTGTGCAAAAAGTAAATTAAGACAAAATGCAATGATGTGTAAATTATTTAAACCCTATATTTCATTGAAAATAGTACAAGGACAGCAAATCAAATGTTGAAACTGAGAAATTTTATTGTTTTTTGAAAAGTACTGGCCCATTTTGAATTTAATGCCAACAACACTTTCCTAAAAAGTTGGGATGGGGGCAACAAAAGGCTGGTAAAGTTGTGTAATTCTAAAAAAACACTTGGTGGTTAATTGGAAACAGGTCAGTAACAAGACTGGATATAAAAAGAGCATCTCAGAAAGTTTTTCAGAAGTAAAGATGAGGAGGAGTTCACCACTTTGTGAAAGACTGCATGATCAAATAGTGCAACCATTCAAGAATAACATTTCTCAACGTGAAATAGCAAATAACTTTTGATCATCTATGGTACAAAATATCATTAAAAGTTTCAGAGAATCTGGAGAATTCTCTGTATGCACACTTCTGAAAACCACTATCTGTGAAAACAGTTCATCACTGCATCCATAAATGCAAGTTAAAAGTCTAAGAAGCAAAAAATAAATCATATATAAACAGGAACCAGGAATGCTGCCACCTTCTCTGGGTTGGAGCTCATTTAAAATGGACTGAGGGGAAGCAGAAAAGTGTCCTGTGGTCTGACATATCATTTAAAATTCTTTTTGGAAATCATTCCGCTGTGTCTTCTGGGATGAAGACCACTCAGCTTGTTATCAGTGCACAGTTCAAAAGCCAGTATTCATGATGGTATAGGGGTGCATTAGTGCACATGGCATTGGAGACGTGCACATCTGCAAAGGCGCCATTAACGCTGAACAATATATACATGTTTTGACAGCATATGCTGCCATCCAAACAACATCTTTTTGAGGGAATGCCTTGCTTATTTCAGTAAGACAGTGTCAAATCACATTCAGCACTGTATTGCAACAGCATTGCTCCCTATTAAGAGTCCGAGTGCTAAACTGACCTGCCTGCAGTCCAGACCTGTCACCACTAATAACATTTGCTGCATTATGAAATGAAAAATATGACAAAAGAGACCCCAAACTGTTAAGCAGCTGAAATCCTATATCAAACAAGAACAAGAAAGCATTTCACTTTCAAAACTACAGCAGTTGGTCTCCTCAGTTCCCAAACACTTACAGAGCATTGTTAGAAGAAGAGGTGATGAAACACAGTGGTAAACATGCCCCTGTCCCAACTTTTTTGGAACGTGTTGTTGGCATCAAATTCAAAATGGGCATATGTTTTTCAAAAAACAATAACATTTTCAGTTTCAACATTTGATATGTTGTCTTTGTAGTATTATCCTTTAAAAATATGGTTTACATGATTTGCACATCATTGCATCCTATTTTTATTTACATTCAACACAGCGTCCAAACTTTTTTGGAAATGGAGTTGTACCTGTCAGATGTAAACACTCAGCTGTGGAAAAATAGAAAAAAATATTGTCATTATTAGTTATAATAAGTTATATTGTCACATATACTGTAAAAAATGGTTAGTTAGTTAGTTATTGAACTTCAGATAATAAGTTGACAGGGCATTACACTGCTCCGCTGGCAGGTCTTCACTGGCCACTGTCCAAATGTCTTTACTGCCACCTCTTTCTCCATAATCCTGATGGGCTCTGTTGCTGGTCATCGTCACGCTGCCTCTTCTCTCGTCTTGTGCTGCTTCTTCCTCTACAGTCCTCTGCTGGACTTAGTCTTTTCTGTCTTTCACATTTAAGTTTGTGGCAGTGTCATTCTCCTGTAAACCGCTGGTGGGTGTGATCCCACTTCTGACAACAAATGTCAAATCAAATGAAATCAAATGAAATCACGTTTGTTGTCACATCACATTTACGCAGGTGCAAGGTGAGTGAAAATCTTAGTTGACAGGGCAACTAAGATGTCTTATCAAAGAAGGAGATGTAGGAAACAATGCTTTAGACAAGTGCTCTTTATTAAACCCTCTATTTAGTCCTTGCGTGTGGTTACTCTGCGAGGCTGTGCGTCCTATGCATCCATGGCCCAACGAGCCGGTAGTGGGTCGCTAGACTACTTAAGGTCTGATCATTTGTGACTTTTAAACTTATCTGTGACCACATGTCATGACGGAAAAGTAGTTCATACTGAAAACAGATTTCAGCCACCACATAGTGGTTGAAATGGCTTTTGACGTTTTCTTTAAGGATAGCCTGGGGGCTTAGCGATCCAGTGTTCCTTTCTCTCTCTGTGACCAAATGACAATAACAGTCATAAATTATGGGTCATGCTGTGCGCAAGAAGGTAATCAGTTGTGCTAAAGAACAGCACATTATTGTCAGTGTATGTCCAAACATGCCATGTTTAGGCACTAAATAAACATTCCAAGCTGAATGGGCAAAATCACTCAAATGATGGGACAGAAGTAACTTAAAAAGGGTTAACCAGTGTATTCAGGAGCCAGCCTGCCAGAGCGGGGAGCAGCTGGATTTGCTGCAAGGTCAATGGTAGTAGGACGTTATCTGTGTTATGGAACAGAAAGTGACAGCCGAACTGCTGGAAGCAGCCGTGTTTCAGTCTCTGTGATTTATTTTGCAATCACTTTTTTCTGCATCATAAAACTTTTTTATCATAAAACAGTTTTTGTCTGATGAATTCTTCAAATAAATCTGGCACAAAGGCAGCATATGTTCCTCCAGAAAGTGTTCAGCATTAATGGTGTCTTTACAGATGTGCATGTTATTCATGCCGTGGGCATTAATATACCTCCATACCACGAGTGGTGCTGGCTTTTCAACTTCATGCTGTTAACAGTCTGAATGACCCTTTTGTGCTTTGGCACAGACAGCACAATGTCTATAAACAATCTGAAAGGTTGACACATCAGACCACAATACACACTTCCATTGTGCATCAGTCTGTTTCAGAAAAGTCCTGAGAAGTCGGCAGCATTTCTGGAAGTTGTTGACATGTGACTTCTGCTGTGCGTAGTACAGTTTTAACTTGTATTACCTGCTTAACATTTTTGAACATTTTATAATATTCTTGGTCTAAAAGTGCTCCTGTCCCAACTTGTTTGGAACTTGGCATCAGTCTCAGAATGAGCATACATCTAAAAATACTTGAGCTGGTAAGGTAAAGCATGTAAAGCGTTTACTACAGTTCAAAGTGGATTTACAAATCACTGCTCTCTGTTTCTTACATTTTACCTACTGTCCCAATTTTTTGGAATAGTACAAACACAGGTGTGGTATGAAAGTTTAGAATATGCACTTTCAACAGAATTTGAAATGAGAAATAATTACCAAATGCTTTTGTTATTGCTGGTGAGATAAAGGACCCATATCACAGAAAAACTTTTTCAAAGTTGAAGAGTTTGGGATAGTATGTAAACCAGCAGTCACCAACCCTGCTCCTGGAGATCCTAACTGAACACAATTGATCGAGATCAGAAGTCCAGTTAATTGGGTGGATCTGGTTAGATATGGGCTTCAGCTGAATTCTGCAGGCAGGCAGATCTCCGCAGCAGGGTCAGTGACCACTGCTGTAAACTGTCATGCCCTCCTTCAGTACCATCCATGGCTCTGTTCTGACACTTGCACCCATTTCTTCTTTTTACCCCTACCCCTTGTTTTTGAGTGTCACCCTAACCCCTTGGAACTGAATTACAAGGGGTAGTGGTTGAAATCTTGACCTACAAAATGGGACAACCCTCAAATAAAAAAAAACAAACAAAACAAAACAAAAAAAAACATTGCTTCATTAATAGCCTAGTAGCGTTGCTCTGTAGGCGACCCAGCCTGTCTTCAGTGATAGCAGAGAAGGGAAAAGTTCAGCAACCTCACTGCTGGGCTTTAGTTACATTTAGGGCATCAAATGCTTTCAAAAAGGGGGGAAAAGACAATTATTTATTATCACCCACCGCTAATTCATTGGTGATACGAAGCTGAAGTCAGCTATTCACCAGCTTCTTGTTTGAATTTTCCTGTTCCACCTTAAATGGTGCAGCAGTTACATTCTGGTGCTGCAAGCATCAATACTGCTGGACTATTTAAGGTGGAACGGGAAAGTTAGCTAGCATAATATTAGCGATTTTTTTATGCTTGTTATGAAGAAAACGACCATATTACATTGAAACGACATTAAACTAAGATAATACTATGGTTATTGTAATTTTTTAACAGAGAAAATACTCACATTTGTGGGTTTCTTTGGTCGCTCGCACAGCCATCTTGCCGGCTTTTCTTTTTTTTCTCATAACACTCTGTTTGGAGTGTGCCTCTGAAAAACCTCCGTTTGGAGGGCCATGTAGCCCTAACACTTCGCCCTACCCCTCTATCTCAACAAAAATTGGGACACCCTTACCCTAGACGTGAATGCGCAAAACAGAGGGCTAAGGGCTAAGTGGTAGGGTCAAGCGGTGAAATGGGATTGGGCCTTCCTATTATTCATCTTGAGTGATCTGATCATAAGTGGGCAGCAAGATGTGTAGCTGTTCACACTTGGCATCTCTACGTGTTTCGAATACTCCACCAGTCAACGAATCAGATTACTGGAGAAGTATTTGAGACATGTGGAGATACCAAGTGTGAAGGGCTACACATTTTGCTGTCCACTTTTGAAGCACCAACGCAAATTGTAAACAAGCAGTAGAGGAGGCGAAAAATGAAGCTACAGCAGCTGCCGTCCCTGACCACCTCTGAAGGTGGTTTGAGTGATTGGATCACAATGTATCTCCAAGACTCACTGTACACCATTCATTCCTGTACTTAGAGCTGTCCACTTATAATCAGACGCTTTGGACGCAAGTGTGAACGGGGCTTATTAACATTCCCCTTCCCTGGCCTTCTGATCACCAGCTTCTCCTGCCCCACTTACCTGTTTCTCATAGCCTAAACTCATGTTTGTGAAGGCTTTCTTCGCAAGGGAGCACCTCACTGTGGCACTTCTGTGCCTGCATTTGTATCCCTTAATTGTCCTGTCTTGATTTTTTTACTAGTTGCAAGTATTTTTGTAGACTTTCTTACTTGGATTTTTTGTTTTAACTCTATTTGTTCACCTGCGTTGGATTTTTATGTATTTATTTTATCTTTGACTGTCCCTTTTGCTGTCTTACAAGAACATTGTTAAAGTTTCAAAACGTCTCATTCGCTCCCCAATACACATATGGAAACTAATTCCATTTTCAATTAACTGCTTTTGCGATGTCACAAAAAAAAAAAACATATTCAGCAGTCTGTAGCAGTTTAGCCCTGCCCATTCACACTGAGGTTATAGTGAGTGTCTTAGCCAGACTGCTTCCTGAATGAGCCACAATAAATGGGGAGCCAATCAGAACAGAGCTCATTTACATATATCAGTCTTAAAGACGCAGTAACAAACACAATTTTGATCCTAAAGGGTAAACAGAGGTTGGAAAATAATCATATAACATTGAATTATGGCTGTTTTGGTTCATAAACCAACACAAATGTCATAAGTGGGAAAGGATACAGTACAAAAAACATGCAGACATATGGGTCATTTAAACACGATTAATGAGAGACAGACCTTCTCAGGGCCTCTGAATAATATTCCTCTAGCTGTACATGAATGTAGCAGCCACTCTTTCCAACAAGCACCACATTTACAAAAACATTGATAAGACCCAGTGCTCTGTTGGGAGGGCTGTTTGAGAGAAGAGAGAAGTTCAAGTCAAGACGCTCCTACCTATCAGATGTATTAATGGGTTTAACATAGTAAAGATAAAATGTAGATGTGAATAGAGGTTCTTCTGCTTTCAGGATTAACCCCACTGACAGGCCCAAAGTTTTATTACACATTTCTACAACCTAAGAATAGCTCAGCCAGTTTGCATTGAAGTCCTGAAGTTACTGAATAATAAGCCTTAGTATGTAATAAGCCTGGGATTTGAAGGGGTTAACCCCTTAAATGGCCTGGGCCCCGTGGTGGGCCCAGAGGTTTATTACAGACTTATATAACCTAACAGTGGTTCAGACTGATTGCATTGAGGTCCCTGTATTTACTGCATAATAAACCCTAGTATGTAATAATTCTGGGATTTAAGGGGTTTATAGCTGTTTCTGATGCCAGTTATAATGGACGTTGGTTCTAATGGGCAGCAACATGAATATATAATAGTTCTGAAGAGTTGAATACAAATTGAATTTGCTTTTGATTTCAATTTGAAAAGTTAAATCCATTATAAGGGCTATGAAACATGATTTAATTGCGGAAAATTTGACACTCTGCCTTTGTTTTCTGTTTTTTCTGTGTCATGTGCTTTTGTTTACATCTACCATGTATCTTTGTTTTCTGTGCTTTTGTTATGTTAATTCTTCCCCTGTCCTGCCCTGACTTCAGCCCTCACCTGTTCCTTGTTTCCTAGCCCTGCCCTCTCATGTGTCTCAGTGTTCCTTGTCTTCTGTGTTAGTATATATACCCCTGTGTTTCCTTGGTTCTCTAGCCAGCAGTGTTGCATGTTCCTGGTTATGTTCATCATCTTAGTGTTCTTGTTTCCCTGCTTGTGTTTTCTTTGTGTTGGTCTAAACTGTGTTTAATAGTTTATCTAGCCAGTTCATGTTCTTACCAGTTCCCTTTGTTACTGTGCTTTGTTGTGTTCTCCATGGATCCCAGTACAATTTATCTGCCTGTCTGTTGTTTGGATTATCCACATGAGCACTTAAATAAAATGCACCTGCACGTGTACTCCGCCTCCTTATATGCCTCGTCAACTACTGACTATGTTACAGTTACTTATACAAATTAAGATAATTGTTGACCATTTGGGTTTTATACATTATAAGTATATGAGTAAAATAAGCCATTGTTTTGAGGTACTAAGTCAATGTTCTGAGAAAATAAGTAATTATTTTGAGAGGCTAAAACAATATTTTGAGACAATAAATAAATGTGAAATGCACCTGAACTCGGCTGATTGACAAGAGGTAAAGCAGAAAAAGAAGAAAATCTCCAGGCCTTTGAGATTTGTAATGAAAATGAGTGCCTTGGAACTCTAAATGAAAATGTAAGGAATAAAAAAGTAGCACATGTATTAAATTTCATTACTACTGAAATACAAAAGTACCCCCCCATGGGAAGATATGAGGTTTCCAACAACTAATTTTTATTTTGTCTGTTTAGATCTTCATAAAGACTGACCATGCCCAAAATGAAGACGCTGAACGAATTGGCCCATCTGAAGGAGTCCAGATTTGGTCGGCCCGAACCAAGACATGGTCTCAAACTACTGTACTGGTTCGCCAACGATTGTCTCTCTTTGAATCACTATGGTATGTTCTCAGAGTGCGATCCAACGAGTAGAGACTTTGGTTTCCACCCTTTCGAGAACAGGTATGACAGTAATGGTGTTAAACTCCTGCCTGATGTGGACAGCTCCTACTACGTGGTGGGCAATCTGAACTCTGCAGGAGCGGATGAGCTGCCTGATTACGTCCGTGAAGACTACACTGGTCTCATGGATGACAGTAACATGGACCGCATCATCGTTAGCCTTGATGATGACATGTTTGACAGAGTTTATGTGACTGAGCATGACAGCCGGATACACTACAACCCCAACGCTACCTACCGCATCAGCAAGGGCCTCCTACAGATTATCAGCGACCTGGAGTTGGAGGACTTTCTCAGAAAAACTGGATATTGGGGACCCTCAGACTACATTTTTCAAGGTGTTTTAATAAGCTATGACCCTCAACCTGTCAACACAAATGTTGCCTCTGTGACTCCAAAAGTCAATCCTCCAAAGAACCAGGACTGTCGTATCGAGATCGACTCAGCATTTGGGTCAGAGTGTTATTTTAATGATTGGACCACCACCGGATATTCATCTAGGAGAAGGAAGTGCTGTGAGTGCACTATACTCTAAACTCAGTCAAGACCGTGTATGCTACTCTTCCAAAAGTGCTAGAATGTTTTTGGATTTACCTACCAATCATTCCTGAAGTAACTCTAATTTTTAAGTTTTTATGTAGATTTAAAAGGGTGTCCTAATAGTAAGGCTGCAGGATATTGACAAATTGTGAGAATTTCAGTGTTTTTGCAACATACTGCAATTGCAGTGTGCTTTGTAATATGTTTAAAACTGATAATTCAACAATGTGTCTAAGCCTGCCAGAGAGATGCCTATACCCCCCTTAGACGATGAGATAACACATATTTTCATACAAGTTCTTTTTTTAGCTTCTCATCTTTTTTGTAAACTCATTTTTACGTAGTTTTAGTAATAAAACATATAAAATTTAAATTAATCTATGACTCTTGACACAGCTTGATTGCAACATAATTTAAGAGCACTTGTAAGAGCATTTGTAGCTATTGTATATTGTATATACAATATACAATATATTGTATAAATGGAGCATTTGTATATTGTCAATGCTAAAGAGCTATATTGTTTGGTTACGATGCTCTCAGCACAAAGTAATAAACCAGGATCTTCATTCTGATTACTCCATCTGAGCATGTTCAATTAAGGTTGGAGCTAAAGTCTGGAGGAAGAAAACTGGTGATGTAGTTATATGAAGTAGTTGCTGTAAATTTGTAGTAATTCTGCCATCTCATCTTCATGCCTCTGCTGTATATAGATGTCCATGCTCTTTTTAAATGTTTTAATGTGTTACAAAAACTCTTCACATTATCGCTCTCATTTTTGAACTTCTACTGAAACAAGAGACACATTATTAAATATTTTAGCATTTTAGCTTTTTTTCTTGGTGTCACAAACATGATTTAAAGTGGCTAAATAAATCACTGCACACCAAAATATCTTGTTTATCCATCTTTGCAGCAACAGAACTCATTTTAAGGTTTGGAGATTTCATGCCTGAATGCTGTTCTTCAAATCGGACTTAATTTATACATTAACATTGGCCTTTATACACTAGCATTAGCCATGTAAGGAACACAACTTAAAATTTCCACCTGTGTTGTTTAGCATTTATAGTGATATAAGTATTCAGACACTTTTGTTTTTGTTATTTAATATTCTTTCAGTGCATAAATCCACTTCTAAGTCACACATAACATTTTACTTGATACAAAAATATATAATATTTATAAATATATATATACATCTGAGAGCTGAGCATTGGCTGAGCATCAGCCAATTATTAAGCCCATCATTAGGCAAGTAAAGGCCTTCTTTATGCAAAAATCTTCAAACAGTGGGCAAACAGATCCTGGAGATCAGTTCAGATCCAACCCTCCTGGCTCATATGGTCAGACGCCCCTGAAGGCCTTGATTACCTGAATCAGGTGTCTTGGTGGCTCTGTGCTGTATCCTGCCTATTTCATTTAACTCCTCGAAACCATATAAGGTTTATAAAATTAAACATGCTCAGCTAAATACTTCATATCACGTAAATCCATAATTTCCTAAAATTACTTTAAAAAAAAAAAAAAGTTTTATTTCGAAAAAAACACTTCAACCCATTTCAGTACAGTTTGTATCAGAGGCGTAGGCCTGGGCCCACCCAGACTGATCCCAGGCCTATCCTATCGAATGGTGAATGCTTGTTTATTAAGCTGATTTTTATAAGAAAATAAAATTTGATTTGATTTCGGTGAGTGCTTTCATTGTATTATGGTCAATCAAATCATTATGTTCTCCGTCAAACCCTGCCTTATGTCCTCAATAAATGCTCAGCAATGCTCACTGCTATCCACTATTACCTCAAGATTTCAGTTCATAATTAGTGCACCAGGGTTTGAATTTGAAGCTCCACTTGTGGTTAAAAGATGTAACTGGGGATGTTTGAAAGTGAGATTCTGTAGGGTGTGTCATATTTTACCCGTACAAAATCTGGTATTTAACAGTGGGCAATATGGTAATTTTTTTTATTGTTATCATGATAAATTATGTCACAATACACTTTTCTGAGTGCACCACCCCAGTGTTTCCTGGTTGTGGTATTTATAGTCGTGAGAAGGAAACTGAAGCACTTTCGGGTATAGCAGAACAAGCTGTTCAGAAGGAAATGAAAGAATGGGCTCTTCAAAATCATGTTGCACAGCAATCTTAGCAGAGTGTGAGTTGAGTGCTACACTTATACTTTCAATGCCTCAAGCTCCATGCGAGACCTAGCCCAAGACTGCTCTAGTGGTATAAAAGAACTGCACAAAAACATGACCAGGATACTTATTATCTATATTCGTGGTTCATCAGTGGGGGTTTGTGGACAAAATTACTCTCGGTTGTAGGTTCAATGATATTTCTGATCATTTTTGTTAGGTTGGTGTGGAGACTATTAATGCTGTGTCTGACTCGCTGTGTTGCTGGTCCCAGCAAAGAGAACATGGCCCTGTATTATTATCATCCTCATTCGTGCCACAAAACTGGTTGGCTATTTGAATGCCACCTGGACCTTTCTGTCGAAGATGACTCCAGTGTTTAAGCAGCCTTGGCCCACACACTTGCCTTTGTATGATGGTGTTGATACTGATAGTGTCGAAGGTGGGAAGGCTTATCTAATTACTCAAGCATTTCATTTTAATCAAACAGCATAAACTTTCTGCATGGCAACAAAGTAATCTGTGGAGGATACATACCTGACATGCTGACAAATCTTTTTCAGAAAACATACAGGGTGCATATTTTTCCTGTAGAAGAAAGAAAGGAAATAAAACAGCATCTGCCTCTGTGTTCATTGAAATGGATACCAGCTTCTTCTAGAAATAGGACTTCTGTCCTGAATTTAAAGTTCACCCCTGAAGGGTACGTGCATATTTGGCAAGGTTTTACTCTGTAACCAATCATAAGCTGAATACTGTCTGTTCTGAAGTGCCTATATAATCGATTGTAAGATGATGAATGTTTAAACACAAGACAGAACTCTCTTAGTATTGGAATACAGGAGGATTTTCTCTCTAACTCAACTGCGTCATCAGTCATCTTTTATTTGATTGAAGAATTGTTCCTTAACACTGCTCATCAGTTCCTTGGAGGCCCTGTTGTTCAGTTACATTCCAGCAACAAAGTGTGTGTTGAACACAACACTCAGAATTGTCTGATGAACAAAAGGTATGTTATGCTTTCGCATAATTTAATTTCACATATTTTAGTTGCCTGCAGTTTTTGGCATACTATCTTTGTTCTGCAGTCCACATTTCTATATGAAACAAGCTAGCAAAGCTTGAAATCTCAAAACAATGTAGACACATTTTTTAAATTAATAGTCAATGATTAACACATCATACTAAAACCTGATTAATGTTGGGATGCTTTTAATTTCTATTTAGTTCAGGCTTGTACAACCAGCTGACTTGTACACTGAATCATTACTACACTATTTTTTCTCTCTGTAGGCTTAGTATTCAGTTATGTAGCTTGACGCTTATTGTGCAGTAACTACTATGAATTATTCAGGAACTTTTATGAATTATTCAGTAGTTACTGTAAAACGAATACTCATGAATTTTCCATCAACTACCATGAAACTAACACGTCAGTCCTGTCGGTATGAAAGCAAGGAACTGCCTACTGGTTCTTGGAAATGAAGGGTTTATCTATATCTGAAGTACAGAGCTTCAAATAACACTAATGCTATTGTAGTGCCTCCAATAATGTCTCGTAGATCACTATTTGTTTTGTTTCTCCTAATACTGTGAGTATAGGCATTTGTGTGATGTACACTATATGGCCAAAAGTATGTGGAAACCTGGCCATCACACCTATATGAGATTGTTGGACATTCCATTCCAAAACCATAGGCATTAATTCCACACCTCTGCAAAGGGTTTCCACAAGATTTTGAAGTGCCTGTGTGGGAATGTTTTGCGCCCATTCAGTCAAAAGAGCAGTTTTTATGTCCTGTGTCAATGTTGGATGAGAAGACCTGGCTTACAATCGACATTCTAGTTCATCCAAAAGGTGTTCAGCGGGGTTGAGGAGCAGGTCCTCCACACTAAACTCATCAAACTCATCATGTCTTTTTGGAGCTCACTTTCTGCACAGCAAGAACAGGAAAGGGCTAACTGTTGAAACAAAGTTGAAAACATATGTGCTTCAGCACTCGGCGGCCCTGCTCTGAGATTTTGTTTGGCCTACTGCTTCATGGATGAGCTGTTGCTGCTTCCATTTCACAATAATAAGACTTACAGTTGACCAGGGTAGATCTAGGGGCATAAAGGGAGGTTGATAAACTGTCCAACAGATGGACTACAGTCTGCAATTCTGTACCTGTGTAGCGGATTTATAGGGTCGGGGTTTCTCATGAAGCGGCCAACTTACACCAAACCAAGAAACTGGGTCCAGAACTTGTTTTTAGTTAATTCCAGTGCTTTTAACATGCTACAGTATTTTATTATGATGCTTAAACAGGTGTAACTTTCACCAGGAAGAACATTCTAGACTGACAATGAAAATTCCTAACTCTCTCATTTGTAATACCCCCCCATGTACTTTGAGCTCCTGTGTAGCATCTTAATCATCTTACAAGTTCATTATAACTCAGTTTATTTGACTGTCAGCACTTTCATTATTATCATGAAATGCTTTCTTTTATCTTTCGTTTGCATTATTGTTTACTAATCCAAACTCAATGCTGACACAATGTTATTAATGCACTGTATACAGGCGACATAAATGTTTAACATACTATTTTTACTGGTTAGCCTGTTACTGTTCATTTGATTAAATCATCATAAGTAAACAGTCCATGAACACATGTTTTGTACTCCACCTGTACTCATTTTGGTTACTTTGAATAGAAAGTGTGCTTCATTTTGTGGCGGCCGTTCTCTGCCCAGTACATGTTCTAGTTATATATTTTTGAGTGGTGGACTGTCCTCAACGCAGCAAGGAGACTACATAGTGGACTTTGTGGCCTGTGAGTGGAAGTGTTGGAAAGGCCTTAACGACAAGCTACTCCAAACATTAGCAACAGCTCCACATGAGTCACTCATTTGTGGTCAAGTTTCTGTTTCTCAGACTTTGTCCAAAGCAGCAGATAAAGAATAGTCAGAATGAAAAGTCTCTCAAATACCGGTCATACATAAGGTACAGTTTGTTGCATTTACATGTATGTAGTATACTTTTCCTTATGCTTGTAGTAGATTTTGTAGTATTTTTATTTATTTTGTTGTGGTTCTGATTAAATGTATGATCTCATTACACCCTAAACATTGTATTAATTTATGTTATGTTATTTATTTATGTTATTAAACCACAATAGTGGGATAATTATTTAGTCAAATAAGTAGAATCAGCATATATAGACTTTGTTACCTCAACCTAAAATTGTAAAATGCAACTGTAATTTATTTCCATAACTACTGTTAATTCTGTAGGAAGAGACAAAATTACACCTTGATGGTCTTATTGACACTGTGAAAATATGCATTATCCATATCCACTCTGCTCGCTCTCTTCACCAGCACATTAGCAAGCTGTTCATTAAAAAAATCTTCAGTCTGAAGGACAGAACTGAAGGCCAACATGAAATAAATGCTGTGTTAAAGGAAAGAGCTTGAAAGACTTGAAATGGCTGGTTAGTCTGTTTATATAGCAACTATGCTAGCTAGCTGGCATAATAGCTAATCAAGTGAAAGCACTTAACAGATTTACCCTTTGGGGTTTACAGTGTAGCCAAAACAGTAAAGTCTCAAGGTCCAAATACTATCAGTATGTGTGGGGTCTTTTTAAAGCTTATTAACATTGTTCACACAATTATACAATTTTCAGCTTGTCTCACCTTTTTCAACCTTCACTGTAAGGCAAGGCAAGATATGAACAGAATTTTACCAATTTCTCCAGCACCTAAATTTCCCAGTGGATTTACAAAAAAGGTCATTTGATATTTCACACTCTCTTTCGCTCCTGCTTAGAAACAAACTATGGAGAGAATTCAAATCCTGAACAGTCTGTCTGAGCTTAAATATCTGGGTTTGGCCAACCACAACCCAGACAGTGACTCAACCTTTTGTACTGGTTTGCTACCCAATGCGTAAATGTCAACTACAACAACCAAATGATTGCATGCAGCAGCCCTGCTAATGGGGACTATTCCACTACAAAACTATTTGACAACAAAAAAAGGACAGGGCAGGTTCTTAAAAGGAAGCAGCCTGCCCTGTCCCAACCACGAGTTGGGCAACATAAAAGAGGACAAAGTCAACTCAATACCTGCATACATCAAGAAAAGATATAGTGACTACCTTGACAACAGCAACACAGGTTGCATTATCGTCTGCCTTAAATCAGACTTGTTTGACAGCATCTACGTGACGTGTCACAAGATGTTGGTTAACCATTACTGGAGTGACAATAATCTGTTCTGTAAAATCCTTTCTCTGGTCTGTGTCTTCACATGGAATATTTTAATTGAAACCTCATCCAAAGGCTAGATTTTTGGGCTTTTAACATATTGCTGCTTTCAGAACAAAACCTTGTATCCACAAAATGCTAACTTTGCAGGAGAACATAAAAACATTCTTAACTTTGAATGGAAGTTATTGGGAGTATTTTCTTTAAGTACTTTTTAAGCTTTTCTACTGGTCCATTGACCATGAAATTTTCAAATTCTATAAAGTGCAAAATGACAAAAAATGGATTTACAAGGTTTTATTCCAACTGTAGTGATATGCAAATGAATGTATGCAAATATATAAAGTAGATAGAAATATATTTAAGTAGGTAACCTTTGCATATGTAGTTCTTTTTATTTTTTTTATTATTTTTTTTACCACAGCAAAGGGGGAAAACTCCAGATTAATACTCCTGATTCCAGAACAAATGTTGGTCATGCAGGTGTCTACAAACTTGTGGACACAAAGTGTAGTTTACATGACCTTAGTGAACTTGTTATGGAGTAATAATTCCAGAATTACCAGTCAACACATCAATATTTCATTACTTTACACTTATTCTGCTTATTAACCATGTAAGTGCTTGGTGACTTTTCTTCACCTGGAAGAGTGAAATTGTCGTTGGCTTCAGCTGCAAGTATTACCAAAGCCTGTTGGTACCAATCTTGGACAGGGGGGGGCAGGCTACTTCCTGTTAAGAACCTGCTCTATCACAAGTTGGGAAACATAAAAGATACCAGTTGAAAACAGTTCCTGTTTATGGTGCAATTCTTGAACATTTTTTTGAAATGTGATACTGCCTTTACTCAGAGTGAGCTGAATCTCAGTCCAGAGGAGTCACTCCCCCCTCCGGTACCAACGCCAAGGGTTTCTGTTTCCTGGATAATGCTATCTCTTTCTCTTTCTCTCTTTATCTGCGTGGAGTCCCAACCTCCCCACACAGTTGCAGTTAACAACGGTGAAAGAGCGATTACATCTACGAGTGAATAAAGGTATAGTCTTCTTTTTGCTTATTATATTCTCACTTTAGATTTCTCTCTGCTGAAAACCTACAGGTAACACAGTTAACCTATTTTATTAATGTGAGCTAAATTTCCAAAATGTGGACTCTTACTTAGATTCAGACTTACAAAGAGATAAAAGTTGTGCATTATTTGGTGGAGTGATTGATTTTACTTGCTAAAACAACAACAACAACAACAACAACAACAACAACAATAATAATAATAATAATAATAATAATAATAATAATAATAATATAATGTATTAATATTTTCTAATAAAAATGATACTGACCTAGCAACCAGTCAATTCAACTCTGCATTCTATTTGTTGTAAACAAGTGAAAGTAAGGTAAAGACATTATATATATCAGAATTTTCAGCAAAGTATATATATAAAAACGTTGCTTATATATATGACGTTATATGTTTTAAGCTAGGTGGTCTAAAAAGTGTTACATATGAATTTGAACTATGACATATTTTCATCTAACATTTTACCAACTTTTTAACTACATTGTTAACACCGTAGCAACACCCTAGCAACCAAGTGGGATACCATAGCAACCACCTAGCAACCAACTGGGGTATTACAGGAATCACTAGGGATACCATAGCAACCACCTAACAAACAGTTTAGCAACCACTTTGGGATACAAAATATATATTTACCTCCCAGTCCGTACAGTTCATTTATGGCAACTAAGCCCATTTTCAAATAACTGCTTTTGTGATGTCACAGAAACCAAGCCATATTCAGCACTCTACAGCAATTTAGCCCCACCCATTCACACTGTAGTTATAAAGAGTGTTATATCCTGAGCTGTTTCTGAATGAGCCACAATAAAGGGCATCCAATCAGGACAGAGCTCATTTACATATGTCAGTCTTAAAAACACAGTCATACAAAAACAATTTTAATCTTAAAGGGTAAACAGAGGTCATGTAAAAATGAATTATAACAGTTTCTAGTATATAAACCAATACAAATGTCGTAAGTAGAAAATACTACAATACAGGAAACATGCAGACAAAAAAATCTCTACTGACATCTACATCTTACCTTTGCTATGACAAACCATAGTCAATAAAAATGTATGTTTATAATTACTGTTAAATAGTTATTTCTAATGTCAGATGTTGGTTCTGAAGGGCAGCAACATCCCAATATGAATATATAATATTTTATGAATTGAACACAACTTGAATTTACATTTTTAAAGTTTTTTTTCATTATAGAAGTTATTCAAGTGCAATGAAGCATTACATATTTATTTCAGAACATTTGAATCACATTTTACTTATACAAATTAATAGCTAATGACCACAACTGTGTTTGCATACATTGTAAGTCTGAGTAAAATAAGCTCTATTATTTAGAGATATTTAGTCAATATTTTGCAAGAATGTCATAATTTAAAGAGGTGAAGTCAATATTTTTAGAAAATGTCACGTTTTGCGATGCTGAGTCTGTATTTGGAGAAATTAAGTCATTATTTTAAATGAGTAGGTCATCATTTTTAGAAGAAAAGGCAATCTTTTTAAATACTAGGTCAAAATTTTGGTAGACTGCTGATTTTTGTTTCTCCTCTATGTGAGGCCTTAAAGTTATTATGGTTAAGTGACTACTTCATTGTAGCCACCAGCTGTGAGAGTGAAATTCAAGGTACAGCCCACCTGCAAATTTATCATGGCCATCAGTAACTGCAGTCATGGTACAGAGACATTGCACTTCAGTGAAATATTGTATGGATATTGTGAGTGGAAGTTTAGGTCCTCAATTAAAAGTGGAAGTGTGGAGCTAAAAATATACTTGAGTGAAAATGACAAGGTGTCAACATCTAAAAATGAAATGTTTTACATAGATGAAATTAAGAGACTTTTTTTACACTACCGTAACTTTAATAGTGATCACACTCTAATCCAGACTAGAGAATCTGCTTCATCTAAAACCTTTGCAATAACTAAATTAGCAAAACATCAATTACACACCTGTGGTAAGGAAAATGGGCAGCACTGGTCCTTGCGTGCAGATGAATTAGCATTATTATGGGCAGTTTTACTTTACAGTGCTCTATTTTTGATTGAGCATTTTAATAAATAAAAACAAAATGCACCTGAACTTGGCTGATTGACAGGAGAAAAACAGAAAATCTCTTCACCTTTTTGTAGTGAGTACTTTGAAGCTCCAAATGTAAAAAAGTAGAAAAAAGTACTTTTTTAATGTAATTAGGTAGAAGCACATGTTTCAATTTCAGTAATATTCAGTTGAAAAAAACAAATATTCCAAAATATGAGTATCAAAGTACAATTACAAGTTTTTTTCACTGATAGATAGATAGATGGACAGACAGACACACAGACATATATACTTCATGAAATTATGATTACATCTTTGCAGTTTTTAACATGCAATTTTTTTGTCTGTTTAGATCTTCATAAAGACTGACCATGCCCAAAATAGAGACGCTGAATGAATTGGCCCATCTGAAGAAGTCCAGATTTGGTCGGCCCGAACCAAGACATGGTCTCAAACTGCTGTACTGGTTCGCCAACAATTGCCTCTCTTTTAACCACTACGGTATGTTTTCAGAGTGCGATCCAACGAGTAGAGACTTTGGTTTCCACCCTTTTAATAACAGATATGACAGGAATGGTGTTCAACTGCTTGATGTGGACAGCTCCTACTACGTGGTGGGCAATCTGAACTCTGCAGGAGCGGATGAGCTGCCTGATTACGTCCGTGAAGACTACACTGGTCTCATGGATGACAGTAACATGGACCGCATCATCGTTAGCCTTGATGATGACATGTTTGACAGAGTTTATGTGACTGAGCATGACATGACAAGACACTACAACCCCAGTGCTACCTACCGCATCAGCAAGGGCCTCCTAAAGATTATCAGCAACCTGGAGTTGGAGGACTTTCTCAGAAAAACTGGGTATCAGGGACAACCTGTCAACACAGTTCTTCCCTCTGTGACTCCAAAAGTCAATCCTCTAAAAAACGAAGATCAAAGTTTGAAAGACTCATCTGACTCAGAGAGTGATGTCAATGATGAGACCGCTTTTACATACTCATATACGAGCCAGAGAAACTCATTTTCTGACTGTACGATACTTTAGACTCAGTCTAGCCTATGCATATTACTTTTTTAAAAGTGTTTTTAATTTAGTTTATTATCTTGGGTTTGCCTTTGGTCTGAATATCATATTCTCTATCTATTCTCTATTTATTTATTCTTCAGTTCAGCTACTAATCCTTTCTGAAGCAACTCTATTTCTAGGTTTTTATGAAGAATTGTAAGGCGTGTTCACTGTGGCTGCATGATACTGGGTAAAATGTGAGTATCTCAGTGATATTGAGAGATACGGCGATTGTAATGTATTCAAAACTGATGAAGCAACAATGTGATGAGGTTAAAGACTGAAAAAAATTGTTGGATTACATCAGGGCTGCCCAAAGTGGGCTGACAATGACTTTTGATTTAGCCCACCAGAAAGATGCCTCACCCCTTACTCCCTCAGCCAATGAGAGAACACATTTTAATACAGGTTTTATATATTTTTGATCAGAGCATCTTGAATTAAGAATGGAACAAAACTCTGGATGAAGGAAGCTCCAGTGGTGCTGCATGAGAGGCACCCTGTCTGAGATGAAGGGCTACAGTATAACAAGATCAGAGAAACATTCCTAAACATCCTGCAAAAACTGTAGAGGTGAACCAGATCGCAGCTGGAGATGTAGTTATATGACGTAGATGCTGTAAACATATAATAATTCTAATATCTCATCTTCCTGCTTCTGCTGTACATAGATGTTTGTGCTGTTTTTAAAGGTTTTAATGTGCTTTTCATTTGCCACTAAAGAATACAGCTTTAAATTTCCACATGTGTTGTGTAGCATTTGCAGTGATGGGAAAAGTGTCCAGACACTTTTGTTTTGTTATTTAATATTCTTCCAGTGCATAAATCCACTTCTAATTCACACACAATGTCTTTTAACCTTGTATTTTTGGTACAGCAAATATTTATAAGCGTAAACAAATACATGCTCCAAATGAAACCGAAATTCAGACGCCACAAAAAAATCCTCCATAGATTTTCAATGGGATTTATATCAGGAGACTGGCCAGGCCTTGCAAGCATCTTCACCTTCTTTAGAAAGCAGGCTGGACTTATTTTGACTCATTGTCAAACGTCCATCTTCTTTCCCTTCTTGGCTGATGAGATTAAATTTTCTTCTACTCTAACGTGGTACATCTGAGAGCTGAGCATTGACTGAGCATCAGCCAATTATTAAGCCCAAGGCAAATAAAGGCCTTCTTTGTGCAAAAACAGTTAGAAAACATGGATTGTCTTGGTTTTAAGAAATTATCACCAAAGACAAGAGCAATACTTAAGCAAAAAGGGGCGTCTACAGTGTCAAACAGTCCGTGGAATAATGTCTGTATCTTGGTAGCACAGCTTTCGGTGTCCGTATGATCTAGTACACTTTTTCTAAGTGGATCTATGCCATGCTCAGCCTAATTCAGTTAACACCCTGAGGCTATGTAAGGTTAATGTTTTAAAATTAAACACACTCAGTTAAATACTTCATGTAATGTAAATCCAGTAATTTCCCAAAATTATACTAATAAAAAAAAAATTTGATTTCTTTTGAAAAAGGCTCTTCAACCCATTTCAGTACAGTTTGAAGCAGGGGCGTAGGCCTGGGCCCACCTGGACTGATCCCAGGCCTATCCAATCAAATGGGGAATGATTATTTAGTAGCCTCTTAAGCTCCTTGGAACCACCGGTGGTTCCAAAACGCACTTCGTCATATTCTTCATAACTTTCATATTTCATAAGCTACATTCAAAAGGTGGGTGTCATATGAGCTGTAACTGTCTTCTGTCCAGTCAAATAGATGGGTAATATAATTTTAAACTCTTATAATAAAAGAAGCTGAACTCACAATTTTTGTTGTCTACTGACAGTCGACTCATTTTTCCACAAATCTGGGCTATAAACAGGTGGTGTGTCTTCAGTGATCTGCTCTGTAAAAACTATTTTTACAAAATAATACAAAGAGCATCTAAGATCTTTGGCTTTCAGCAGTAAATTGTAAGCATATAGCAATATGTGTATGATGATAAAACACATTTTCTGTTAATTTGAAGAGAGCCTTTACAAAAAAATAAATAAAAATATATATAAAAATTAGCATTTATTTCATGCAATTACTGAATAATTTGCTTTAAGATTTGGTCATGTAAATTCAAATGGACAAACCAAATATACCCTGGAGCATAAGAGCCGATTTTGATAAGATAATAAAATTTGATTTGATTTCTGTGAGTGCTTTCATTGAACTATGGTCAATCAAATCATTATGCTCTCCATAATTACTATCGATCGTGGCTTCAGTGATATTTCTGATCATTTTTGTTTTGTTGGTGTGGAGACTATTAATGCTGTGTCTGACTCGTTGTGTTGCTGGTCCCAGCAAAGAGAAAATGGCCCTTTATTATTATCATCCTCATTCGTGCCACAAAACTGGTTAGCCATTTGAGTACCACCCGGACCTTTCTGTCGAAGATGACTCCAGTGTTTAAGCAGCCTTGGCCCACACACTTGCCTTTGTATGATGGTGTTGATACTGATAGTGTCGAAGATGGGAAATGTGAGAAAAAATCATATATCCTGTTGATAAGCTTATCTATATTCTTATATTAATCAAGTATTTAGCTTTAATCAAACAGCATTAACTTTCTGCATGGCAACAAAGTAATCTACAGAAGACATATAATCCGACATGCTCCTAAATCCTTTTAAAGAAACATGCAAGGTACAGATATTGTCTGTGTAAGAAAGAAAGGAAATAACAGCATCTGCCTCTGTGGCTGATGCTTGTTCATTGTTTTACTCTGTAAAAATCATTAGCGTAATACTGTCTGTTCTGACAGTATTATGCTATTATACGCTGTATAATCGATTGTCAGATGATGAATGTTTAAACACAAGACAAACTCTCTTAGTATTGGAATACAGGAAGATTTTCTCTCTAACTCAACTGCGTCATGAGTCATCTTTTATTTGATTGAAGAATATTTCCCTAATACTACTCATCAGTTCCTTGGAGGCCCTGTTGTTCAGTCACATTCCAGCGACAAAGCGCGTGTTGAACACAACCCTCAGAACTGTCTGATGAACAAAAGGTATGTTGTACTTTCATGCAATATTGCATAATCTTTATTGTTTTAACAAAGTTTTTGGCATATTATCTTTATTCTGCAGTCCACATTTCTATATAAAACAAACTGGTAAAACTTGAAATCTCTAAACAAGGTAGACACAATGTAGACACAATTTTTTAATTAAATGTGAATAATTAACACATCATGCAAAAACCTGATTAAGTTTAATGTTGGGATGCTTTTCATTTCTATTTAGTTCAGGCTTATACAACAAGTTGACACACTATCATTACTAAACTAGTTCTTTCAGTCTGTCTAATTTAACTGTAGGCTTACTGTTCAGATATGTAGCTTAAGGCTTATTGTGCAGTAACTACTATGAATTATTCAGTGACTTTTATGAATTATTCAGTAATTACAGTGAAACAAATACTTATGAATTATTCATTAACTACTATGAAACTAATACGTCAGTCCTGTTGGTATGAAAGCAAGGAACTGCCTACTGGTTCTTGGAAATGAAGGGTTTATCTATATATAAAGTACAGAGCTTCAGATAACACTAATCAATGCTAATGTTTCTACTAGTGCCTCCAATATTGTTTCTTAGATCATTTGTCACTCCTAATACTGTGGGTATAGGCATTTGTACACTATATGGCCAAAAGTATGTGGACACCCGGCTATCACACCTACATGAGTTGGACATCATATTCCAAAATCATGGAGCTGGTGGGCCTTTCGTGGCTATAACAGCCTGCACATGTCTGCAAAGGATTTCCACAAGATTTTGAGGTGTGACTATGGGAATTATTTGGACCCATTTAGTCAAAAGAGCAGTTTTAAGCCCTGCACTGATGTTGGATGAGAAGGCCTGGCTTACAATAGACTTGCCAGTTCATTCTAAAGGTGTTCAGTGAGGGTGAGATCAGGGGTGATGTTGATAAGACTAACAGGTGACCGGGGCAGATCTAGGGGGTGTAAAGGGGGGTTGATAAACTGTCCAGCAACAGATGGACTACAGTCTGCAATTCTGTACCTGTGTAGCAGATTTATAGGGTCCAGGGTTCTAATGAAGTGGCCAACTTACACCAAACCAAGAAATTGGGTCCAGAACTTGTTTCTAGTTAATTCCAGTGCTTTTAACATGCTACAGTATTTTATTATGATACTTAAACAGGTGTAACCTTCACCAGGAAGAACATTCTGGTCTGACAATGAAAATTCCTAACTCTCACAATCATCTTACAAGTTCATTATAACTCAGTTTATTTGACTGTCAGCACTTTCATTATTATCATGAAATGTTTTCTTTTATCTTTTGTTTGTCATTATTGTTTTCTAACCCAAACTCAATGCTGACACAATATTGTTAATCTACTGTATACAGGCAGTATAAATGTTTAACATATTATTTTTATTGTTTAGTCTGTTACTGTTCATTTGATAAAATCATCATAAGTAAACAGTCCATGAACACATGTTTTGTACTCCACCTGTACTCATTTTGGTTACTTTGCATAGAAAGTTTGCATCAGTCTTCACATGTCTGACATAATGTATCACCAACTGTAAACTGTTTCATCTTGCTGTGCTTCATTCTGTGGTGGCCATTCTCTGCCCCGTATGTGTCCTTCTTGGATATTTTTGAGTGGTGGACTGTTCTCACTGTAGCAGTGACATTGCATAGTGGACCTTGTGGCCAGTGAGTGGAAGTACAAGGTGGGTGTCTCTAATGTGTTGGAAAGGCCTTAACGACAAGCTACTCCAAGTAGTCACACATGAGTCACTCATTTGTGTTCAAGTTTCTGTTCCTCAGACTTTTTCCAAAGAATCAGACAAAGAATAGTCAGAATGAACAGTCTCTCAAATTCCGGTCATACATAAGGTACAGTATCTTGCGTTTACATGCATGTAGTATACTTTTCCTTATGCTTGTAGTAGATTTTGTAGTATTTTTATTCATTTTTAATTGCATTTTTATTATATATAATTATATTGTGGTTCTGATTAAATGCATGATCTCATTACACCCCAAACAAACAATGTACTAATTTATGTTATGTAATTTATGTTATTAAGCCACAAGAGTGGAATAATTATTCAGTCAAATAAGTATAGTCAGCATATATGGACTTAACCTAAAATCATAAAATGCAACTGTAATCAATTTCTATATCCACTGTTAGTTCTGACAAGACAAAATCAGAGTTTAATGTTCTTGTCAACACTTTGAAAATATGTATTATCCATATCCCTCCTGCTCGCTCTCCATCAGTTTCTGTTTCTCAACAACAATAATAAACAGAAAGAAAAAAGAAAGTGTTTTGCGGACCATTCATGACAAGATATGACCAGAATTTTATCATTTTTTTCAGCACCTGTCACTTGTTTGACAGCGTCTGCGTGACATGCCACAAGACTTAACTCACCTTTGACCCGAACCACACTTTCCAGATTGGTCCACAACTCATAAGGACCATTAGGAACATGGGGCCAGAGGATTTCCTCAAAGATGTTCTGCCTTCCTACCAACCTTTAAGAAATGTAGTTAAGAAATGCTGTGCTGACTCTGCCAATTGTTAATGCTAATTTTGGTGCTTGCAATTGTTCTGCTTATCATCTCTCATAAGAAATTATGCTTAAACCCTGTAGTTCAGTGATGTGGTGTGTCACTTTCTACTTGAGCTCATATAACAATGGCATTTCCAAAAATTCCACCTATGTCAGCCAAAACATCCACTGAAGTCTATTTGCATTCTGTTGAACTACATTTTAACCAAACCTTTGCACTTCATTAAGTCTGCATTAATATTTAACACACAATTTAAGAGGCCTGGTATTAGTACAGATGATCCTCAGATGAAGATTTCTGGTGGTTTGTTTATCAGCTGAAAGTTAACTACTAAACGTTTTCACTAATTCATAGTAATTGACGGAATTTATTTAAATGTCCTTCAGTACTATCATCTAGTGTAAAGCCTTACCAAAATAGAGAGACTTTTACTGAAGTGAAGGGGGGCAAACTCCATTAATACAACTGATTCCAGAACAAATGTTGGACATGCAGGTGTCTACAAACTTTTGGACACAAAGTGTAGTTTACATGGCCTTAGCAAACTTGTTATGGAGTAATAATTCCAGTTAACACATTAATTACCAGTCAACACATCAGTATTTTCATTACTTTACATTCTGGTCCACTTATAAACCATGTAAGTGCTTGGTGACTTCTCTTCACCTGGAAGAGTAAAACATTCCCGAAATTGTCGTTGGCTTCAGCTGCAAGTATTACCAAAGCCTGTTGATACCAATCTTGGACATGGCAGGTCAGGCTACTTCCTGTTAAGAGCCTGCTCTATCACAAGTTGGGAAACATAAAAGAGGGCAAAGCCAACAAATACCTGCATAAATTAAGGGAAGATATACTGGCTACTTTGACGAAAGCAACATAGATCACATTATCATCGCTAAAGACTTGTTTGACAGCACCACTGTGACAGCGTCACAAGATCTAGTCTACCTTTAAACCAAACCACACTTTCCCCATCAATGTACCATTCCTTATTATATCATATATAATGCGTTTAGAACAGCATATTCAGTATTCAGCCATAACAGTTTTTTTCTACAGCTCAAAGCTGAACACACTTGAAAAACTCAACAATTCTTGAACATTGTTCTTTGAAATGTGATACTACCTTTACTCAGCATGAGCTGAATCTCACTCCAGAGGAGTCACTCCCCCTTCTGGTACCTACGCGAAGAGTTTCTGTCTCCTAGATAATGCACTCTCTATTTCTCTCTCTCTCTCTGTCTCTTTATCTGTGTGGAGTCCCAGCCTCCCCGCGTAGTTGCAGTAAACAACAGTGAAAGAGCGATTACATTACAAAGGTATAGTCTTCTTTTTGCTTATTATATTCTTACTTTAGGTTTCACTCTGATGAAGACCTGCAGGTAATGCAGTTAATGTTTTTCATCAATTTTGTGACCAACTTTTCCAAAATGTGAACTCTTACTTAGACAGATTCAGACTTTCAAAGAGATAAAGTTAGACGTAGTGCACTATTTGGTGGAGCGATTGATTTTACATGCTAAAACAATGATAATATGCACTCAAATTATTATTCATTGATAAAATGATACTGACCTAGCAACCAGTCTTAATACAACTCTGCATTCAAATTGTTGGAAGGAAGTGAAAGTAAGGTAAAGATATTTCTTTGTCCCTCTTGATCTAAAAGTTATATATAAAATACATGATCGTTAATTGGATACTAAATGAGGAGAACACAGCAGTTAGCTATTCATGCCTTTATGGCTTTATCTAATCTAAATCAAATGGGAAAAAGGGAAAAGCATTTTTTTTTCACATTGATTTTTCATTTAAATGCATTGTTAATATTAGAGTTGTCAGAATTTTCAACAAAGTGATAAGCAATAATATATATATATATACACTGCAGTTATATGTTTTATATAGTGGTGACCTAAGGGCCACTAGCTAGGTGGTCTAAAAAGTGTTCCATATGAATTTAAACTACATATTTTCATCTATATTTTAACTACATTATTAACACCCTAGCAACACCCCAGCAACCATTTGTGGTGCCATAGCAACCACCTAGCAATACCCTAGCAACAAACCTGGAATACCAGAGGAACCACCTACCAACACTCTAGGAACCACCTAGGACACCAGAGCAACCACATATCAACACCCTAGCAACTATTAGGAATACCATAGCAAGCACCTTAGCACCCACTTTGGGATATCATGACATTTCTGACACTCAGTATCTACCACCACTGAATGAAACCTCAAAGGCAGATTTAACTATCAGTCTAAATTAGAATAAATGTTATGTCAGTTACGGCTGATTTACAGTCATGCTTGCTCAGCATGCAGGGTTCATACTGCATTAGGTTTTTATTTGAGGGGCTTTTGAGTGCATAATATTTAGCATTATAAGAATCAGTCTAAGCTGGTTTTATGTAGCTGATTTTATGTAGCCTCAGTGACTGCTGGGTGAAGCAAATATACCCGTCGGATGTAAATATTCAGCTGTGGAGAAAATATTTGCGGGACAGATTTAAGGATATATTTTAAATATATCATATTTAATAGCCGTAAGAAGCTGTCTCGGCTGCTGATTTGTCACCCCAGCTTTAGAAGAACATTGCATATTTATTAATGCATCATATAGGAGAAAGTTTACAAGAGTATGTGGAACAGACAGAAATATTCTAAATTTCGCCCATTAACAGTAGTTATAACAGTATCTATTTTCTGAATTCTTGTAATTGTTTTCACTGAGGTCTACTTAGGGTGCTTTTGTCGGTTTATGTACTAAAAACAGTAAAAAATCAGTTTCACATGATGATATAATAACCTCTTTTTACCACTTGATATCTGTTCTTGATTGACTGCTCTATACTGTGGCTTATTGATTAAGCAGTTCAGGCTGAAACACTATATAATTTCTGTGTGAAGGGGAGGAGCTAAACAGCTTTAGGCTGAATAGGTGGACATGTAAATGCATTGAATTTTGTGATATCACAGAAACAACAATTTAAAAAAGGCTGTTTTTACAGCTTTATTTCCATGTATAGATTGTCTGGACTAGCATACTACTAGCAATACTACCTTAAACTCTTTATATTACAAAAAAGCAAGGGAAATTATGTTTCCATGATTGAGGGCATGTAACTGATACAGCGTCTGCAAAGGTAAGATGGTGATTGTTGTTTTGTGTTGTTATGGGGAGGCCCTTCAATGATGCTCAATGAAGACTCTCTCTCTCACACACACACATGCAAAGTCTCACTCTATAAAGGGAGTGTCTCAGAACTACGTGTGTGCCAGTGTGTCCCAACAGACGAGAAGCACGTTGAGTTTTACTCAGTTACTCAATTAGTTTGCAATTACTAAATATTTTTTCACTGATAGACAGACAAACAGATGGATGAACAGATGTCATGAAATTGTGATTACATCTTTGCAGTTTTTAACAAACAATTTTTATTTTGTGTGTTTAGGTCTTCATAAAGATTGGTCACGCCCTGAGTGAAGATGCTGAAAAAATTGGAGCAGCTGAAGAAGTGTGAATATGGTCAGCCCAAACCAAGACATGGTCTCAAACTACTGTACTGGTTCACCAAAGTTTGTCTCTCTTTTAAACGCCACAGAATGATTTTAAAGTGCGATCCCAAGAGTGGAGACTTTGGGTTCCACCCTTTCGAGAACAGAGACGAGGGGAATGGTGGTAAACTCCTGCATGATGTGGACATCCCCTATTACGTGGTGGGCAATCTGAACACAGAAAAATATCCAGGAGCAAAAGACCTGCCTGATTACGTGCGTGAAGACTACACTAATGACATGGACAGTAACAAGGATCGCATCATTATTAGCCTTGATAAGAAAAGGTCTGTGAGAAGAGTTTACGTGACTGAGCATCATGACTGGACACACTACAACCCCAACAATACCTACCGCATCAGCGTAGGCCTCTTAAAGACTATCAGGAGACTGGAGTTTGATGACTTTCTTAGAAAAACTGGGTATTGGGGACAACCTGTCAATACAGTTCTTCCCTCTGTTACTCCAAAAGTCAATCCTGTAAAGAATGGGAATTATCAAAGGGTGAAAGATTCGTCTGACTCAGAGAGTGATGTAAATTATGAGACCGCCTTTACAAACCCATATACGAGCCAGAGAAACCCATGTTCTGACTGTACAATACTTTAGAGTCTTAGGCTTTGCACATTACCTGGGGTGTTTTTAATTGTAAAATTGACTATCTTGGGTTTGCCTTTGGTCTGAATATCATATTCTCTATTTATCCGCTGTGACATTCTTCAGTTCAGCTACTAATCCTTTCTGAAGCAACTCCTTTTAGGTTTTTATGAAAAATTGTAAGGCGTGTTCACTGTGGCTGCATGATACTGGGTAAAATGTGAGCATCTCAGTGATATTGAGATAACGTGATTGTAATGTGTTCAAAACTGATGAAGCAACAATGTGATGAGGTTAAAGACTGAAAAAAATGATATTTTTTGGATTACATCAGGGCTGCCCAAAGTGGGCTGACAGTGACTTTTGATTTAGCCCACCAAAAAGATGCCTCACCCCTTACTCCCTCAGCCAATGAGAGAACACATTTTAATACAGGTTTTATATATTTTTGATCAGAGCATCTTGAATTAAGAATGGAACAAAACTCTGGATGAAGGAAGCTCCAGTGGTGCTGCATGAGAGGCACCCGGTCTGAGACGAAGGGCTACAGTATAACGAGATTCCTAAACATCTTGCAAATGTTGTGGAGGTGAATCAGATCACATCTGGAGATGTAGTTGCATGAAGTATTTGCTGTAAATTTGTAATAATTCTACCATCTCATTTTCCTGCTTCTGCCTTACATAGATGCCCATGTATAAATATGTTTTCCCCTTCGCATGCATGCTATAGTTGTTACAGACTACACTCATGATTTCTTTGTTGTTGTTTCTTTGTGTAAATAATGGCTAATTTTTAATTTTCCTTCACAGCAAACAGCGCAACAGGACCTACAGGCCAAACAAAGAGTCTCACAGTGATAGTTTAGTTTAATGTGGCAAACTAAAGACTTTGGTTGTTGGCGCAGGAAGACTTTAAACACAGTTTGAATTCTGGAGTAACATACTACTATAACTCCACCTCTAAGATAAGTCACCAGAATAAGTTTGAGATGAATCACACTTCGCACCCCAAAGATAAGGGGGTATAATTTTGGCAGGTTTCAAAATTTCCCCCTGACTATGTACAATCTGCTGACATTTCAACCAAAATTATAAAATCATAAAAATAACTGCCGTTTTAATCACAACTTCTGTTTTTGCAGTAAAGTGTATGTATGTTTATAATTTAGTTCATTACACTGCAAAAATTGGTATCTTGTCAAGTAAAATTATCTTAAATATAGTCATTAAAATCCAATATGTCTCCTGTTTGAGATTGCTGTCAGCTTAATTTAAGATTTTTTCCTCATTTCTAGTCATTATTTACTTGTTTTAAGTAATTTTAAGAAGCAAACTGATCTCACTATATTCACAGATAATTTTGCTTGTTTTAAAGCGTGTGCTTGAAATCAGCAAAATTATCTGGCATTAATAGTGAGATACTTGTACTTAATAAATATAAATAAATAAAATAAATAAATAATATATAGAAATAAGGTAAATAATCTTAGAATAAGTGCACAACCATCTCAAAATGGGAAATATGAGATTGACTAGATTTACAATCATTTCACTTGACAAGATGCCATTTTTTCAGTGTAAGCACTCTAGATTTGTCCTAGTGGTATGTTGCTGCAGACTTAAGAATTTGAACTGTGTTTTAAGTTTTATCTTTATGGCTGAATGGCATTCAAACCCAGGTTAGGTTTAGGTTTCTAAGTTTGCTCTGTTGTATTTCTTCATCTTTACACGTTAGTTTTTGGATTAACTTTCATGTCATAATCATTAGGTCTGCCCCCTGTCGCAGTAACCAAAAAAACAACACATTCTATCTCTATATAGACACGTCAGTGTGTTCAGTTGAAGACGACACATTTTGTGTTACTTTTAACACAAAATTTGTTGAAATAATTATACACCCAGTTTTGAATAGCACATTTTGGGTTGCTTTTAACACGGAATGTGTTAAATCAGAAAACAATACAACACAAAAAGTGTTAAAATGGGTGACACAAGTTCTTATTTAACACCTGATTTTAGAGTGTAAGCTTTTGGCTTTGATGAGTAGGTTCAGATTTTGCATTTGAACATCTTTTACCTTTGTGGGTTGAACCGGGTGCATATCAGCTGCCTGATAAAACTTGAACTTTTATCATCCTCCCTTGGCAGAAGTTGTCCTTATGATGAGTGGATTCATGCATTGCAGTGAAGGGTGTTGAGAATCTCTGTGAATAGACTTCACTTCATGCCTCAAAAGTTTTTTCTTTGGTATTTTTTTCACAAACTATTAATCAAAGTAAGTGAAATGTAATCAGACACTAAATAAGCTGTTATTTCTAAAATGTACAGCATTTTTTGTATCACTGTTATGACCCCCGCTTGTAATGTTACTTTCATGAGCCTTGTGCTGCCAGTTTGTGTATCTTCCGTCTTGTGTTGCACTGTGTGCAGGTCCATGATAGGCCACATATGGGCGCCCTCCTATATAAAATAGGGTCACCAAGCGTTCAGTGCTCTCTCCCCTCTGACATGACCTGGAAGAACACCTGTCCAGATCAGCCCAGCTCTCTTCACACCACTCTTTGTTTCGCTTTGCTTATATATTTTGCGAAAGCTTTGTTGGATTCTGTGAAACTCTCTGTGAGCGTGTGGGAATAGAAAATGAGTGCCATTCATTTTCTGTCACATTTTCTCCTGGTTTTAAAGCAGGGAGACAGGTTAGCCTTTTGTATTTTTGTTTGGTCATTGTTAGTAGTTTTGTGTGTTATTTTGGCACATGCTCATCCCTGAAGCCATCCCCCTATTCAGTTTAGTGTCTCGCAAACTTTCAAGAAAGCCTACATAAACCTGTTTTCTGGTTTCAGTGGTGTCCAGTGTTTGGTCTGGCAGCAAGTCTGGGGAGAGAGTCCACTCTTTTTCTCTGTTATAGCCTGACCCTAGACCAAGTCCTAACAAGCCCTGTTACCAATTTTTAGGGAGATGAATAAATGTAATTTAAAAACCTACATCAATTGAATGTATTAATTTATTAATCTACTAAAAAAATACATATATTCATAAAATGCTTTTAGAATTGTTTTAAACAAATAATATAAATCCAAAGCTTTCTAATGTTTTCTATATTTCTTAAATCCATTGCTTACTAATGACTCACGTTACCAAACTGACACTTCTGGTAACATGTCCTACTAAATGAAATGTTTTAAGATTATTTTTGTCATTTTTCAGTTTTTGACATGATCTGAAAATGCCTGTTGCCCTTTTCATTCTGTGTAAATGTCATGATGAATGGACAAAAAGTAATGACCCAAACTTTCTTGGAAACATGTCTGGTTCCATTGGCTTACATTAAAAGTAAAGTGTATTTTTTTTTCTTTTTCTGTAAAGTTCTTGTTTCAGAGATATGAGGTTTTGTTCTGACAACAGCGTATAATGTGGGGCACAGGTTAAATTACTTTTATTGTTAAATTAAATAAATTAATTGGATAAAAAATGTTTAACATTAATTTGCTTGCAAATAACATTGTAATCATGGTGTTACTGGAAGATTTTTTTCATTTTATAGAGAATTTCAATGTCACTGTGGTGGAACAGCCTAAAATCACCATAATAAAGGTGGACACAGACATCTATGTTTGTGTGATCATTAAAATGCTAATTTTAATCATTTTATTTCAAGTTACAGATCCTGTCCTTTTTCACAGAAATGAAAAATCAAAACAACAACAGTGACTTTATCAAAGTTATAGGTCATAAATTGAACGCTATTAATGGAAAGTGTCTGCTGCAGTGTTTGTTGTGTTTGTGTGAATCCAGCTTTCTGACTGATTGCTATTGTTTTATAGCAGACGTGTTGGAGTAAATATGGTGATGATTGCACTGCTGTTAGGATAGCCTGATATAATGACATTGGCCTGCTTTTTGTGTGTGTTTGGGTGGGTATAGAGTTTGTGGTGGGCTGGTGTGAATCATGCAACACAACCAAGTCCCACGCTGGGCCTGGGCGTATCTGTGAATTCAGAACTTGAACTAAGTGAAATATTGAGAAAGAGTGAATAGAAAGCAGAAATTGTCGGTTTAGTGGTCAGTTTCATGCTGCTAGTTCTTGCTCTTTCGCTTCACTTCACTTGATGTGTGTGCTCTGTGGTGACAGCTTGTGAAACTTTTGCCTCCAGAGACTCTGAATGAAACTTGAAAACACCTCGGTAAGTGATATTTCATTAACTTTTACTAACGTATAGTTCTGTGCAAAAGTCTTTTAAAATGTATCTGCTTTATTTTATAATTATCTCAGCAGTGCACTCAGCAAGTAACAACTCTGCACAACATTTCAATAAATACAAATAGACATAATTGCAGTTAAAAAATAACAAGAATTTCTTGTTTGCAAAAAAAAGTCATTGTGAGCTTGTTAGAAGGACAAAGATACGGTTCTGCCCCAACCATCATATGGATTTGTCCAAATCCATCACCAGCAAATCTCCTAAATTAACTGATTGAAGTGTTCGCCAAACACTTTGCCAAGCAATGGATGATAACTAGAATTAATGCTGGGCTGCCACAGGGAGAGGTTTGAAAGTAGTTGACACACACGGTGAACACACTGACACAGCCTATATAAAATCAACATTTAGTATTATATCAGTGTTATTTGTATTTATTCCTTCCTGAAAAATCATAGAAACAATTAAAAGTGTCTGTTAGTTCCTGGTGGTGTTCAGTAGTCCTTAATGGTACTGTACGTTTTTAATGGATTGGTATCAAAGTGTAAAGGACTCTAATGGTTTAACAGGTGCTCTGAAACTGATTCTAGATAGTTTTCTAATGGGAAATGTCCTACAGGAAACTAGAGGTCACTGATGGTAACCATGAGGTCAATTCCCATTAGAAAGCAAAACCATCAGGTTTTATTTCTAATGGCTCGTAATGGTCTGTTTTTTGCAGGGTTCTAATGTTAGTAATTCTCAGAGGAAATAAATAAAGAGTTCACTTGCAAAAAATGATTTCGCTTTGTCACAAAAGCCATTATTGTCCATTGTCAAGGTGTTGCAAGTTCACATTTTACAGCAGAAACAGTTAAATGCCGGCGCTGTTCTCCAGCAGAACACGGTGAATCTGTTCAGCCAATCAGCGCGCAGTATTAGGCGGAATCTCAAATCGCTCCCTTCCCCCCCTATAAAGTGCAGTAGGTAGGTCTTAAAATAATGGCTACTGCATCTACACAGAACGTCAGAATTCACCCATCTGTGCACAATTCATACTGAACATAAAGAGCAATATTTGTATGTTAAGCTAAAATTTCATAACTCACATAGTGCACTATATAGGGAGCAGTGAGCCATTTGAGATTTAGCCAGAGGGTTTTTTGAGGTTTGATCTTATAGATGTTTAATATCGACCATTAATGGACTGTTTTGTTGCAATTTTCAGCACTTTGCCTGCTTGTTTTATGTTAAAGAATATTAAATATTGCAACTAAAAGAAACTTGTTTCCATTACACAGCTTTGTTTAAGTCTAAAACATCAAAAGACAATTCAAGTTATGTTCTTTTCCTGCTAAAAAGGACAATTAGAAAGCAAGATCTTTCTATTGAGAATTGGCTTAATGGTTACGAGTAGAGAACACTAGCTTCCTGTAGAACTCCTTCAGATCTCATTAGGAAACCATTAAAAGCATTTAGAATCAGCCATTGGTCACCTGTTAAAACATTAGCGATTTTCCATTGTGACATTGTCCCATTAAAAATGCCAAATACCTTACAAAACCACCAGGAACCAACAGAAACACAATGGTTTCTAGGTATTTTTTTCAGCAGAAAAAAGGAAAACGTAAATAAAAAAAAAAAAACACATTTATTTTCACTTAATCAAAACAACCCAACTGCAGTTTGATATTACCTGGAATACACAGTAAAAAAAACATGATTTATTAAAAATAATTAAAATATTACTTTAATTATTATAATTTAATTATTTTTAATAAGCGTCTTAAATAAATGCATTAAATAACCACTCAGACCAGCGCAACACACACTAACACACCACCACCACATCAGTGTTACTGCAGTGCTGAGAATGATCCACCACCCAAATAGTACCTGCTCTGTGAGGGTCCATGGGGGTCCTGACCACTGAAGAACAGGGTAAAAGGGGGCTAATAAGGTATGCAGAGAAACAGATGGACTACAGCCTGTAATTGTAGAACTACAAAGTGCACCTATATAGTAAGTGGAGCTAATAAAATGGACAATGAGCGTAGAAACAAGGAGGTGGTCATAATGTTATGCCTGATTATATATAATTAGGTGCCTTGAACCTTTATGCCTCATTTATTGTGAGGTAAGCACTGTGTAAATGTTTGTCTTTGAAAAGTTAACGCTAGCTAGCTAGTTAGCTGCCAACCTAGCTAACGTTAGTTAAATGGAAGCTAGTAGTAGTAGCTAGCCTACCCTATAACCAAATCTTTTAGCAGTATTCCTACAGTTCCATTCAGATTTTAGGTTTGGTTTAATAAGCAAGGTATTGAAAAAGTCAGATGACTCTGAGAAGCCTTATGAACCTTTTTTGAAAAGATGCTGTGAAGAACCATAAAAGAGTACTCTATGGCATTAATCAAAAGGGTTATTTAAAGGCCAATGCACTGAAGGGTTCTTTAGGGAACCGAAAGTGTCCAAAAATAGAACTCTAGTGTTGCACATTTTCAGTTCCACTGTTGTTTGTCTGGGTTTGATTTCTATTCACCACCCTAACAGCAAAGAGTGCAGGTTAGGTAGGTTTTGCATTCAGTTTCTGTTTTGGTTAATAAACCCTTTGGATTTGGCTTCAAATTGAGAGTTAAGTGTGAAGCTTCTCTTCAATAGAAAAGCATTAAAAATGAGTCACTGACGTGTGAGTTAATCTGACGTCTTTAATGACTGCATAAAAAAACAGACAAAACCATGCAAGTAATCAACTCAGGAATCTGTCTGAAGAATGAGGAAACACCAGTTCTTGGTGCCAGAAAGATGAAACATACGTTCCAGGATGTTGAAGTTACAGAAATGATCGAATGTTTTGACCTAAAAGAAACAGACTGGTTCCTCTACCACACACAGGCCACTCTGAGCTAATGTGATTACATTGTTAAAATGTTTTGCAGGAAGTCTCCTCCCATCCCATGACTAACCCACATAAAGATTGCTCTGCTCTGGCATGTTGCTAAGCTCTTCTCTGTTGCAAAGGAGTAAATACAGTGATGATATTTCCTTTAGGCTGCTATAAACACATCACACAATTTGTAAAAGCTCAGAAAGCTTTACAGCACAAATATCAAAAACACATAGATACATGATGGAAATAAACCCATAAAAAGCATAAAACAAACTAACAATCAAAATATATTTATTAAGAAAATTGATCCAAGAGGAAGAAAAACATGGCAACAATATAAAAAAGTTAAATTAGTGATGAAAATTACAGTAATGGTAGTTAGCTAGTACTTCCCAAATGATACATATAGACAAATATTTTTGCATGTTTGAAATACATTTCAAATACATAGCAGTCCATACCGAAATACATTCCAAACACTAAAATGTATTTCGGAATATGTTGATATATTAACCAAATGTATTTTAAAATGCATTTATTTTAAAACGTATTGGGTAAATGTACCCTAGCGAAATAAATGTATGTAAATATATTAATCAGAAACATTTAAAAGTAAATGAAAATAACCAAAATATGGTCTAATGCACTGTTGGAATACCTTTTGAAATGAATTTGTATTCCAGTATCTTAATTTTAAGTATTAGCAAATTAACCTTAACATGACAAAAGCAAGTGTTGTAGGTCTTGTTACACTGTAAAAAAAGAAATCAGTACCATTCATTCAGCTCATGAACATTTACAGATGAATATTTATGTATTTATATTTTGTTCCATATGGTTTCTTACAGGTTAAATTAGAGCCAATAATAAAATGTTCATTAATGCATGCCACATTAATAAAGTCCGAATTATTAATACAAATAATAAAGTCCAATTAAAGCCTTTTGTTTTATACTACTAATACAGTAAGTAACTTTCTCACGCTATAAACTATGATAAACTATGAATGAACTCATGAACTCATTTAAGTGTTCAGTCACGTCATACTTACACCTCTTTGAAGCATGACTAACCGTTTTTCTAAAAATATATATATGAAGTGGCGCAGAGGTCAAACTCCCTTCTTCAACATGGGGAAGACCAGAGATTACACAAATGAAATGAGACAAAAGTGTATTGCTCATCATAAATCAGGCAAAGGACAAGAAATATAACTACACATCTGAAAATGCCAATATAAACTATTAGGGCAATAATGAAGACATTTAAAACAACCAGAGCTGTAGTGAACCTGCTTGGAAGAGGATCTAAGTGTATTTTCCCCTTTGCACAGTATAGAGGAAACATCTTCTCCAAGGATCACATTTACAGATCTGCAGAACATGGTAGCATTATGGAGTGACTAAGTCTCCAAAAACCACATTTAGGTTCCCATAAAGAGCCTTTTTTAATTTAACCACAAGTGAAAGTCCCTGGATTTAGCTATACACTACCAAAACACAGACTGGAACCAGGTTCTATGGCCAGAGGAGACAAAAATAGAGCCTGATTTGCAGTTAAATAATTGAAATTATTGTCAATAATATGACTAATATCAATAATAACAGTACAATTAATACAAAAAAATTGCACACAGCTATCCTTGTACGAAAATGAATGTACTTTTTTATTATATGCACACTGATATAAACAAACACCACAGCAATAATTCCAATTAAAGTCTTTTGCTTTACACTACTGATATAGTAAATAACTTCCTCCCTAAAATACAAAACATAGCTTGTCTAGTACAGCAGAATAACATATGCTGCAATACTTTTGCTCAAGCAGGCTCAAAAGCCTTATGATTTTGTTTGCTTTATTGGCACACTATTGCAAAATGTACATGTGTACAGTGTGCATCATGTGGATTATTTAAAAAAATAAATAAATAAATAAAAACAAGCAGCATTACAGAAAGAAATCCGGGTCCAAGCCCCCATGAGCAAGCCAGTGGCGACAGTGGCAAGGAAAAACTCCCTAAGAAACAGGAAGAAACCTTGAGAGGAACCAAGACTCAGAAGGGGAACCCATTCTCCTCTGGTCGACACCAGATAGAAATTGTTAGTACAAAAACGGGGAAAACAGGTGGAGCAAATGATTAATTTGATTAGTTTAGTTCATGCAGCAGCAGCAGTAGCATCAGTGGGGTCAGGATGTGAGGGTGAGGTTTGCACGGCGTTGTACAGCAAGAAGCTCAATGGTGGTCAAGCCGGTCCAGAGGGCTGGCAGCAAGGCAGAAGAGGCAGCAGCATCAGACGCACAGGATAGGCAGCTGTTCAATTCGGCAAAGAAAAGAAAGAAAGGAAAAACACACAGAGAGTCAGTGCTGTAATGGGTGACTGATCACAGATTACAGTGTTAGCAGAGCAGCAGAGACTCTGGCAGGTATAGAACTGACAGGGAAAACTAATTACCAAAAGGTATGACTATACAAGTAAGTTTTTAGCCTAGACTTAAAGACTGAGGCTGTGTCTGAGTCCCTAACATTAACAGGAAGACTATTCCAAAGCTGGGGGGCTTTGTATGAAAAGGCTCTTCCCCCTGACGTAACTTTATTTATTCTGGGTACTAATAATGAGCCTGCACCTTGTGTTGATAATAGGAAATTCACTGGTCACTGAGGTACTGATGAGCAAGGCCATTCAAAGCTTTATACGTCAGTAGACGAATTTTGTACTCAATGCGGAATTTAACTGGCAACCAATGTAAGGTACACAAAATTGGGCTAATGTGGTCAAATTTCCTGGTTTTGGTGAGGACTCTGGCTGCAGCGTTCTGGACTAACTGAAGCTTGTTAAGGTTTTGGCTGGAACAACCAGAAAGCAGAGCGTTACAGTAAACTAACCTGGATGTGATGGGCGTGAACTAACGTTTCTGCATCCTGTAGCGACAGTGCATTTCTTAATTTAGTGATATTACGCAGGTGGAGGAAAGCTATTCTGGTAATATTGGTAATATGCTCATCGAAGGCCAGACTGGGATCGATCGTGACACCAAGGCTTTTTACAGATGTGCCTGGTGCAATTGAGAAACTATCGAGATTAAGAGTAAACATAGGCAGATTATCCCTAGCAGCTTTTGGACCAAGAAGAAGAACTTCTGTTTTGTCCAAATTTAGTAAGAGGAAGTTTCTTGACATCCATTCTTTAATGTCTTTTGCACAGTCCTCTATCTTATTAAGTTCAATTTTGTCCTCTGGTTTAGCTGAAATATACAATTGTATATCATCGGCATAGCAGTGGAAACTGATGCCATGTTTTCTAATGATACCTAGTGATAGCATATATAAGGTAAATAATATGGGTCCTAAGACAGAGCCCTGTGGAACACCATACTTTACTCCTGTGAAAGCTGATCGTTCACCATTTACATTAACAAACTCAAAGCAATCACTAAGATTTGAACCACGAAAGAGCTTTACCTGTCACTCCTACTAGTTTCTCAAGCCTGTCTAATAGAATGGAATGGTCTATTGTGTCAAAAGTTGCACTAAGATCAAGTAAAACCAGTAAGGATATGTTTCCTTTGTCAGCGGATAATAAAAGATCATTTACAATTTTCGCTAACGCTGTTTCGGTATTATGGTGAGGCCTGAAGCCAGACTGAAATTTTTCATGTATATTACTCCTATGGGAAGCAGATGGGAACATAATTGTTTTGCCATGGCTTTCTCTAAAATTTTTGATAAAAAGGGAAGATTTGAAATAGGTCTATAGTTTGATAACTCAGAGGGGTCAAGACTAGGTTTCTTTATTAGGGGTTTAATTACACCTAATTTAAGAGATTTTGGAACATAGCCGAGGCTGAGAGAAGAGTTTATTATAGGCAGAGATGACAGAACTCATCTGTGCAACATAGTGTTACACAGAGGAGGAGACAACCAGCCATACACTGGCTCATCAGTGTTGCTCCTATGTCCAGGTGTGCTTCCTCTCACCAAGCGTAGCACACCTGCCAACTGGGAAGCATTGACTGTCCAACTCAAGTCTGTCATCATTAGAGGGAAGAGGTAGGGGGAGTAGTTGGGGGCCGAGTGCATAAGTTTTGGCACATGAATGTACAGGATGCGTGCAAACTTGGTTTGGATTTCCTTTTGTCGACCTCAGGAAGGAAATTCAAGGCTAGTGGTGGAGCTGAGGCAAAGAGTCAGGTGTAGCCTTGTTCCACGTGGGGGCAGCTGCCATGAGCTGAACAGTGTCATGCAATGTCTGAGCTGGTGGATCTCTGGGGAGACAGGGTGTTCTGTTGGGTTGAAGGCACCATGGCTTTTCGTGGGTGAAGCCACCAATGCTGGAGCTGACCACAAAGCGCCAATACTTGTTGTGGAATTCCAAGGGGCGTCGGCTGTGCACACCAGCAGAACTCTCTGCAGCATTGACGATGCAGTGGACGAGGGAGAAAGCAGAAGGCAGCTGATTGGAGTGCCGTTTCTGCTGTTGTCGACCCCAGTAACACTGGGCTTGATGTTGTGAACTGTGAGGAATTCCTCCAAGCACAGAAGGAGTACATTGATCGGATAGGCTTGAAGTGATTATTCTATTTATGCTGTGCTTGGCTGTTGGGGATCTCCCAACTTGCTGCTTTGTTTCAATAAAGAGCATTTTTCTTGACTCTGGGTCTTTTTCTATGCCGATGCGACAGTACTTCTTCATAAAAAAAAACTTTGGTAACACTTTCTATGAATGTCACCTTTGTAAGCATCTACAAACACATTTATAACATGTTATAATTTATTCATAAGGCATTATAAACATGGTTATAAATATTTATAAAAAAAGAATTACACTGAATTGCACACTATAGCCATGTTTATTATACATTATGAATTGTTAATATAATGCATTATACATAGTGTTAATAACATGTTATAATGTCAGTGCCAAAGAAGTCAGTCCCAGCTTGGAGAGTGTAAAGTAAAGGCCAAGCTAACGCTGGTGTACATTACCTTTCCCACATTGTGTAAAACACTGATGGCAGCACTAGTTTAAAATCTGACATTTGAAGCCTGTAATGTGCTTTATTGTGAATGTTTTAGTGTTTCAGTAAATCCTTCAGTAAATACTTGAAGCCTCACTCTTAACACTGGAGGTGGCTTTAGTACAGTATGCTTCACTCTACTTAGAGCGGACAAATACAACTTATGAGCTCTTATAATTTGTTATGATCAGTACTTAAAATGCATTATGTTAACAATTCATAATGCATAATAAACATGGCTATAATGTATAATGCATTTTTATAAATATTTATAGCTATGTTTATAATGTCTTATGAATGCATTATAACATGTTATGAATGTGTTTATAGATGCTTACAAAGGTGACATTCATAGAAAGTGTCACCAAAACCTTTTTTGTTATCATATTCATTTTGTGATATAAATGATTAGCAACAGTATTTACACTAGAAAACTCAGCCTGAGGTACTGCATTCAATTATGATATTATTAAGCATATCAGAATTTGCTCTCATCTCATTTTCTGTGTTTAACAGCTCTTCTCTGCACATCCTTCCTGTGTTCATTTTGGCACAGCAAAGACGAGCGGGATAACTGCCAGAATGGAATGCTGGAGTGTGAATCCTTTTCTTCTGATACTCCTCACTGGGCTCATACACACTGTAAGCTCTTTATACTATTTCAAACATTTAAAGCTGCGTTCATAACACTACACGACTGTTTTAGTTAACTGAGGATACCAGTGGGGTTTTAATGTGATTGTGCCTATTAAACTCAATTTAAAAAACGAAATAGTAATTTTACTTTAAAATGTTACATCAAGTAGTTCCACAAAACTCTTAAATAGCTTCTAAGATAAGTGATATTCCAGGGACATAGCCATAGGCCTAATCAGATTGCTCACAGAACTACGCAATCAAATCGGGTTATCGAATATCTATTTAGCCAATACAATTGCTACACTCTCTGCCAAGCTCTAACTTCTTTTCTGAGCCATGCAATCAATGCTCAGCCAACACTGCTATCTGTTATTTCCTTAAACCTTCAGTTTGTTATCAGCATACCAGTGTTTAAATTTGAAGTTCCAGCTGTGGTTAAAAGATGTAACTAGAAAATCTTACAAAGTGCAGCTTTAAATAGAAAAATATAGTAAAAAACCTGAATATAACTGCGGTGGAACTTTACACTTCAGGTTCCCTAACTAAAGGTACTGAAGACGTACCCTTGAGAGGTTGTTTGAAGTGATTAACATTCATTTGTATGAATATAAATGATCTGATAAACATGATAACTTTAAAAGTTTGATCACATTAGATTAAGGTAGGCTTCAGCTATTCTTATCTGTTTATTGTAGTAAAGATTCTTGGTAACGACTGTACTGCAGTTCCAGTTTATATCTTTTCAGTTTTTTCTTCTTCATTGCTAAGCCTTTTGTCTGTTTCATAGGTCACTGCAGAGAAGAGAATGCTGGACATGGCTCCTGATGCTGTCGATGACACCTTCTCAGAGTGTCGTGACAAAATGATGCAGAAAGTTACAGCACAAGGCGGCCTGTTGCAGAAAGAGCTCAAGGCTAATAAGGATTTTGCAGACATGTGGAGGGGTCACGGTGGGACTTGTGAGAAGCAAATTTATAGAGGGCGAGCACATCACTTGGCTGCACTGCAGGCTTATGGGAATTCTGGAGTTCATTTCCGAAAAACGTTCAACAGACTGATTCAGACTAAAGGCAGCAACGCCACAACATACAATGACGAATTTCCCTTCAAGTCTCTTCACTTTCTGCTAACAGATGCTTTGCAACTTCTTAACTATAGCAAAACATGTTCCACCGTGTACTTTGGCACAAACAACCAATATACAGCAGAAATTGGGAAGGAGGTGCGTTTTGGGAGGTTCATCGGTGCCAGTATCCGTGAGAGCCTTGAAATTGAACAAATTATCACAGCAGATGAAGGCACGCTGTTCAACATCATGTCCTGTTCTGTGGTTAATGTTGAGAACTTCACGTGCACTTCTGAGGAAATTGAACGGCTTATTTCCCCAACTGAGGTCTTCAGAGTGCAGAGCATCGAGACTGCTTCAACTGATGATGTTGACTATAAAATAATCACTTTAACACATTCAGGCTTTCTGAGCAACCATGACTGCTACCTTTTTCAGAGGTAAGTCAAGGATATTAATTATATACTCAATTATATCTGATGAGTTAATTATAATGTGCCTGTTTCACCCCCTGCTTTTGTTTTGGTTTTTGTTCCTTTGCTCCGCCCTTTTCCTATTAGTGCTCCCACCTGTTCGTAGTTTCTGTCTCCTCCCTCTCCCAGGTGTTCCCTATTGTGTCTAGCTATATCTAGCCCTTTGTTTCAGTCCTTGGTGGTCTAGGCTACATTATGTTGTATGCAGTGGTTGCATGTCTGCCCTGTGTTTGGTTTGCTCTGCTCTAAGTGACTCTTAGTTAAAAGTCTTGTAGTTTGTTACTTAGTATTATTCTCAGTGTTTGTTCTAGCTTATTTTCATTTGTTAAATTTGCTCACAACTACGTCCAGCCTCGTCACTCTCCACACATGACATGTCTCTTTTGCATCCTCCCTCAAGCCCTTAAATTGTACTGTTTTTGCAATTCATTATTATGTATTTTATTTTATATTTTTAACTCCAGTTTAGAATGTGGAGATAAAAAAGTAGATTTTACAAGAGCTGATCCAATAGATTTTCCATTTTTTAACTAAAAACAGTGACATAACAATGCCAGTCTTTGGTATTTAACTATAAAAAACACTTTACTTGGATAACGCCAGCTTGTTTTTGTCTTGTTAGCAACTTGTGCTGTGTTCCAACTGTAAACGAAACACTAATTCTCCGAGCTATTTTTGTAGTACATAGTATCCAGTAAATTCACAAGTGCTAAAGTTGAGTAACCTCAAAAACAAACAACAAAAAACTCACATATCCACGCAATCCAAAATAAATAAATAAATAAATAAAAACCATATATTTTTCCAGTTTAGTTTTTCTACATCTTCTGAACACAGCAGCTGTCTTTTTCTTTTTCTGTAAAATTTTGATGATGAATGGACTAATAGAAATGGTCCAAATTAATTAACTAAATGGTCCAAATCAATTAACTAAAAAGATCAAGCTGGAAGTCAAACAGATCATAATCATATTATGAACAGTTTGACATATTATATGATACAATCATATTTTTTGCCTTGTTAGTTCATGTTCCTGGTCATGTTAACCATGATTCACCATACCATTTCAAAAACAGCATTCTTGTTTTTTTGTGTAATTTCTGATTGAAGTGTAGTGAATTTTGTCCTCGAAAATGTTTTCTGAGGTTTGATTATGTCACCAAGAACAAGCAGAAAAAGAAAAATAATGTTTCACCTCAATGGCCATCATCCATCGGAACACTCAGCTAGCTCAGAGCCTCTCCATGATGCCCAGAAACACGTCACTGTGAGGAAGAAAATTGAATTTAAATGAAGCGGCGTTTGATGTGAGAGTCATCTCTAATAAGTACAATTAAAAGAACAGTTCATGAAAAACAAAAGAAGCCTGTGACATTTTTTTCTGTTGCTTTTAAAATAGCAGTATTATGCTGACCCATAACTGCCTTGCCAGTACAAAACAGTGCTGTATATTAGTATTTTGCACACTAACCTGACAAAACCTAGACGATCAAGATTAATGCATGGGATACACCTTATAGTGTGTTTAATATACAACTGTGACACTGCAATAGACTTTTGGAGTGTGTGCACAGAAGCTGAGTATCAGCTCAAAACCTTCGAGGCCATACAAACTACATTTTTGGGCTATTCCTTATAGTTCATGTCTGTTTTGTTCTCTTTTTTATCTCTTTCAAGGCCTCCTCATGGATCCTCCAGTCCACTGCTGAGCTCTATGGTTCTGGCACTGATGGCGTCCTTTCTGAGTCTGTACTACCGCACTGTTACACAGTGACTCGCACATTCATAAACACAAGCAACAACGACACCTGCAGAATTGCTAAATTTGCTAATTATGTCATTGATTACATTATTATAGTCATCTTTAGTCTCACAGGGCCAGACATGTACTCTCATTATGACATCACAAGATCACAACTTGTTAAACTTTAAGTGCTGGACTGTGAATTCCACCAATAATAAGGGTATGCCCCCTCTGAAACCCACCCCCAAATTCCTCTAGTCTGTCTATTTTGGAAATACATGTTTTTCTTTGTACAGCAATGATATGTGTCTTGTGCCCTGTCAACGTATTATTTGAAGTTTCATTAACTCTTTTATTTTTAAGGCAGCCTGGTAACTAACTTTAAGTTACAACACCATTTTTACAGTGCTTTTGTGTGTATCACTGAAAGAGAGGAAACCCACACCAGCAGGATATCGCTGATCCATGCACGTGAATGTCAACGTATTAGTTCAATGAAATGTTTGCTGTTAAAAATTAAACTTTACTGCTGGTATCTTATATAAAAAGAAACAGAGTCTGATTGACACTTTTTTTTTTTGCCGCAGTGTTTTAAAATAAGTATTTTTTATTGGCTTCCTTTTTATGTTTTTCTGGAAAGGCTTTGCATAGTATGTTACTGTTCACTGAATCAATTTTAGTTGTTTGGCCACACTAATTACCTGAATGATCAATGAAACGATCAGTAGACTACTTAACTACTGATAAAATCAATAAATTGATAGTGAGCACTTTCAATGAACAGAATTTTTTTGCCTTAAAACCCTTTAAAAGTTTAACTTTATTCTTTGGTGTATTAATCAAAAGAAGTGCTAAGCCTTCAGAAAATGTTGTTTTCCCATCTCAGGTTGTCAAAACAGGTACTATATCAGCTGTTTTTGTCTGAAATATTAAACATTTTTTGCAACCCTGCAACACAATTTTTAGCGAGATGTGTAAATGTCATTTAATAGGCTGTGTCTACTGAACTCATTCCTTTTTGGCAAGAAGTTTTCATGTTGTCTAACTTTGTTGTATACATTGCTCCAAAGCCTGCAGAAAAAAGTACATTTTTTTGTATTAGGAATTTGAGCTGATAACTCTCATTGCCAAACTGACACTTCTTGTAACAAAACCTACAAAACTGTTTTAAGACTTTTTTCACCCGAAATGACTGAATAACAGGGTTGAATCCTGGGAAACAGATTGAACACAGGGATCATATTCCACATTAACTTGATATTAAAGCAATAAAAGAATTATATTAAAAATTATACAACAGATCAGAAAGGAAACTTGTTTTTAATAAAAAAAATGATCTAAATGTTTTCCTTATAATCTTAGAATCAATCTATTCTCATTTCATTTTCATTAAAAAATAATTGAAGGTTGAAAATGGGTAACAGTGATGGAAATTTGGCCTAAAATAAGCACCATTGAGGAGTGGTTAGCTTGACAGGGTGTACATGTTGCAGCAAACTACTAATAACCATATAGTTTTCTACTTTTTTTCACAGTAATTCTGGTAACAGGGTTGAATGGTCAAGTTTGACTCATGCAGCTAAATCAACTTTTTTGCGTGTTCATTGTGTTACATGTAAGCATGTATTTTGGGTTTTTTGTGTGTCTCTCTCTACTGGTCTCTCCCTTCACAGGTGCACCTGCTTTGCCATCAGTCATGTGAGGAGGACCAATCAGAGGCCTGGCTGGTGTAGTTGGGGGGGAGGAGCCTAAGCCTCAAAAGGAGGCCTTTAAGATGGCTAAAGAAAGAGGGGCCTGATCACATGTGTGATGTGTTTTAGCTTGTTTCTGGTGTGAAATCTCTTGTGTTAGGAGTGAGCTTTTGTTTTAGGTATTTCACCAGTACTTCCTTTAACTTAATTTACAAGAGCTTGTCTTTTGTGCTGAGGGAAGTTCTTTAGTTTTGGCATTTTACCTGCACACTTTTGTTTTACAAGAGGTTGCTTGATTATTTATACCCCCTGGGGTTTCATGTAAGAGGGGCGCACCTATACATTTTAACCACGTAGAAGTGCACTCTGTCTAGTTCCCTAGGTCAGAGGGCAGGCACCGCCACATGTACTTTTGGTTACTGACCAGGGAAATGTTGAGTAGTTAGCTTTTGTTTCCCTTTGTAGGTGACCTAAGTACTTTTGTTTCAGGGTAGGTAAGTGTGGTTAGGTTTTGTTTTGTTCTTTTCTTTAGTTCCGTGTACAGTTTGATTCTTCCAGTGTGGTACTAGATATCATACCACAGCATTTTCACTGTTTTTTTTTTCAACAAAATGTTGGTTCCTCAAGCTTTTAACCCATGGTTCAGTGTTTTAAGGCCACATGTTACTGATCCCACAGTGCCCTTGACGAAACGTGAGTCAGAACAATTGAGAAAATAGAATGAGAATATTTACTTGTCTGATGATCATTTTGCAGAAGATGATGCAAATTCTTGTTTGTCATGAAAAATAGAATTTTCCATTTTTTTACGAGGGGGGTCAGGGTTGAGGGACACATGCAAAAATTATATTTATCATTAGGTTAAAATAAATGAATAGGGAAAAGTCTTTCTTTTAACATTAAATTGTTTGGAACTAAGCCAAATAAAATTGTATTTATGATGCTTCTGAAAGATTTTAATTAAAATTTTCAAGGTCAGTCAGATTGGATCGCCCAAAATCACCACAAAAAAAGCTGGATACAGACATTTTCTCTGTTTTTGTGATACGTTAAATACTAATTTTAATAATCTTAATTTAAGGTAAGGTAAGAATAGCCTATAGCCTGATGGGCATAGCACAGTTGACCCCACAGAATGACAGGATGTCTCCTCCCATCCCATGACTAACCCTAATACACAAAGATTCTTCTGCTCTACATCAAGCCTTGGCATGTTGCTAGGCTCTTTTCAATGACAAAAGAGAACAACACAATGAAGATAACTCCTTTAAGTTCCTATAAACACATCACACAATTAATTCCTGTAAACACAATAAAATTTTGTTTTTTTTCTCAGTAACACTGAGATTAATAACTGATCATCACATTAATTTATCAGTCCACTCACTGACCTCATACCTGTTTGAAGCATGGCTTCTTGTTTCTCTGAGGTATAAATATAAGGTGATGCAGAGTTCAAATTTCCTTCATCAGCATGGGAAAGATTAGAGATTACACAAATAAAATGAGTCAAAAACTTGTTGAAACTTTTATCACACAAACGTCTAATATGTATGTTCATAGGCAAAGCACATGACTCATTTTTACTGTATTGTTACTCTTAGGCATAAGAGATAAAATCTTACTGATTGTCATATAGGTTGGTTCATTAGAATCTATACATAACTGCGTCAAGTGGCACCATTCATCTGACACTGATTTAACATCCCATTATCCATTTGATTCTTGAAATTTTGTAAACGTTTAGCATCAACATCATGCACACTGTAAAAGAGTCTAAAATCATCCACACAATCGTCAATACATTTATACAACAAATTTGTCAATTCATAGTTCACACGGTGTTTCAACACATGGTCTGACAGACCCTGGAATCCACAAACATTCCCCATTTGCCTTAAACAGTACTGCAAGTCTTTGCACCTGTTTTCCAACAGTCAACAGCGTCAGCGACAAACTGTTCGGATGTTTGACCAACTAGGTTTTCTCTTATTTCCTGAAGCTTTTCCACAATGTATGGCTCACACTGTAATTCACAGACAACTGTTTTGGCACATCCTTGAATTTTTTGAAGAGACAGATGTATTCCAAAACACTTCAGAAGCCCCACTATGGTATGTTTTAACTCGGGTGTGAACAATGTCTGTGTTATATCTTTATAGTATTCTTCAAAAAACAAGATATCCAGCTCAAACAGACACGAATGTTGAAGTTGACCGGGGTGGTCCACTTCACAACTGAGACACGTTTCCTTCAGTTTGTTGTTTATGATGTGTTGTAGAATTACAACGACAGCAGACTTTATCAGTTTTAACACTGTAGTGCATACTTGACTATCCACAACATTGGTTGGATTGATGTAGTTTTGCATTCAGGAGCTTCGACGAATCTTCATTACCTGCAGGCAACGTCTGATGTCTAGACACCAACCCTCCCAATGGCTCCAAAAGGTATGTCATGTTCATACTTCCGAGATCGTCACAGTATTGATTCAGCCAACTGTTGTCTGACACTGTGTTGATCGCGGCCGATTCATCTTAGCTGTAGTTCACAACGCCACAACCCGTGTCGGGTGGTGCATAATTGAAGTCCAGCACTTGATAATTTCGTAATAATGGGTGTCGTAAAAAACCTGCTGGCTTTTCAGTCAAAACTGACCTGTCAATCACAGGGGGTCATAAATCAAGGGTCATAAATCACTCAGGGTGGGGGGTCATAAATCACTTGTTTGACAGAACGTGTATGATTCATACTACTCTGGTGTATCTCCAATGCCATATGCCTCTGAATCCTTTTATATTAACTGCAGTAATACATGGAGGTGAAGCAAGATAGTACCTAAGTACTGTTTGGATACATAAAATGGATATGTTTGCATTGTAGACATGACAACCCCAAAGAAGTGTGAGTTAGTAAGTTTCTCTACAATTAACCATTTACATCAAACCACTATATATATCCCAAGAATTGAATTATGCAGAAAAAAGTTGGAATTTTCCTTCAACATAAGTCATTTTGGTCCAAAATCATGCTTGTCTTAAATGTGTATTTTTTCTGATTTCAAGCACAAAGTCCTTACATTTTTGTGGAAATCCACTATTTATGAATACATGAACTCGCATGACTCCACACATAAACAAAAAGTAAAGACAGATAAGAAAAAATAAATACAGTTTACAGCCAAGCACTGTAGTTCATTAAGTATTTTTGAACGTTGCCTTGTGTTGCACCACTCCAGCCACACCAGCATAAATTCTAGCATTTCTAAACACCAAAAGCACAACTGGACACAAACAGGAAAACATTTGCTTGCTCCTAACCAAATTATGCACCCGCAATTATACCACTAGACTGCGTTTGCTCCTCCGCTAAAATAAGGCCTTAGGCCATTTATCTTTAACTCTATCAGTCTATTTGATCAAGCCTTCAAGAGGAGGGACAACAGCTCTGGACTCAGAGGAGCCCACTTTGACACATCTGCTCTAGAGCAAGCTGTGTTTAATGTTAAAGGTTAAAACTAAATTGTAGTGGTACCTGCATTTTCAGAGCTATAGATGTGTTATATAGGTCCAAGAACTGAGGGACAGATTCAGAGAAGCAAACACATTTACATGTGAGTCCAAACTACCCTTGAGCTCAGACGCTGCAAGGAAAAAAAGCCAGTGCTGATGTCTAGAAAGAAATATACAGAACTAAACGTAGCATAAGTGCAATACTTATACAAAAGAAGAGTCTTGTCTTTAATGCGTCTTGAGGGATGGAGGATCAAGCTGAGCTGTACTTGAATTTCAAAGGGTTTGAGGTACGGGTCAACTTTTAACCTTTGCCATTAGGTACACTCCCACTACAGGAAATTAAATTAAAACCTTTTTCGATTAGTACTTTATTGTCCTGCATTTCTTTCTGTCTGGCAGAAAGAAGGATTAGCTGAGAACACTGCTAAATCAAATGACCTGACCCTTAAAAAAGCACTATTTTACACATTATTGCAAAGTAGCCCAGCCCTATTACATGAACGTTCAAGTAACTGCAGCTGGCTTGGAGGATGGGACAAAAATGCAGGATCTCACAGATGCACACATATTTGCAGTCACAAATGTCATTTACATGAAGTAAATAGCCTGAAAACATAGTAAACATGCTTTACATAAGAGTGCAGCTTTGTTTAATAACCAGCTTGGCAAATTGCTAACGACAACGTAATTAATTTTTACATGGACATTTTCCAAACGTTCTCCCTTAGAATTAAACAGGCTGTTTTTGTTATTGTGTCTTTAAAACTGATATATGTAAATGAGCTGTTTTGACTGGCAGCTTTGAATTGTTCCTGATTCCAAAGGCTAAAACACTCATAAATATAACACATGTAAAGGCACTGGTTTTCCTGACATCAAAAAAACCATAAATTCAAAATGAGCTGTTTTTGCAGCTTAGTTTCCTTATATGGACTGGGAAGAGAACTGTGTGTTTTTAAGCATTATTGACATTTACATACTACTTAAAACTTACATACATAAAAATGTGGCAAAAATTTGGTTTTCTATGTAGTAGGCCCTTTGAAAGAAAAATGACTAGTGAACCCATTTATCAGCACTGAGATTTCAGAAAAAGGGAGATTTTTCAAACTCTGCTCCATATCATCTCTGTTAAAATGATTACATTTTCAAAGACTGCATACTGAGTTGCATACTGGTGGCTTTAATACATTAAAGTCAAATAATAATGAGGCAGCATCAAATACAATTTTTCTACTGAAATTGTTCCTAAAACAGGAGAAATGCAGGCAGATTTTGTGACTGCCCCAAGGAAATCATTAAATGTGCTGTTTTTCTGTAAACAGCTTAATAACAATTGTGAGTGGCAACACAGATTATTTGAAGTTTTTGGGCGAAAACTTGAGCAACACCAAAATAATTTCATACGATCACTCTTGGACCCTCATTTATACTATGTTATTAAACTACAGACAGATTATTTGTGGGGAAACAATTCCTATAAAACAACTTCTTTAAGTGCTCATACTATAACACTGTGTAATGTCATTTACTGTTTAAAGGTTGGTAGCTAAACAAAGGCTTATTTTTAAAAAACGTTTTTTTTAACAGCTTGTTTAGCACGTACTATACCAAATGCCGCAGGCACTTTCCTGATGTGCTCACATATCTTCACGTTTGAGCCATCAAAAACCCAAAATCCAGGGTAGACAGGCTCAGTGAATGTGGTCTGCACTCTGTAGAGCAGAGTCATCTCATCAGTAACATTATAAAAGGCCAGAATTCCTGCTTCTTTATCCAGATACACACCTACTCTGGAAGGGACTGGTTGTGGAATAACTGTCTCCTTATTGTCATGCCAGTAGGAACACTGAGAGGGCATACAACACAGACTCCATGAGTAATCATTGTGTCCAAAACCACTTTCAGGATTACATAGTTCAAATGTCCATTCGTTAACGTATGTGACTGCTATATACACCGTTTGGCCACCCCACTCAGCTTCCCAGTAGCATCTTCCAGTAACTTGTCCACAGTGAGCCTGCGAATGGTTTCGAAATCTGACATAACCTGGGTATTCTTGTTCTGTTTCACAGTATGTTATCCTGCTCTTGCCCTCTGAGAGCTGGAGATTGTTATGTATTGTTGAGTCATCCACAGTTAGCTGATATGAATCTGATGGGATTATAAACACAATAAGTGAGTGTTTTTAACGCTGCGCACACATATCAGTGTATGTCACTGAATATAGTGAATGCAGGTTCACATGAACCTGAACATGAAAATTATGTGAATCATCAACATCCAGTAAGAGCTAGAGAAGCTTTTTCAAATACTACATGACAGTAACTTCGCAACTGCTGTTGCTTTTGTTAATTTTCTGTCTGTTGATTTTTCAATAGCACTGACCCACAAGCACTGACCAGTCTAGTCTGCCAAAGCCGAAGGCTTACTTAAGACTTAAGTACTTTAGTGATAAAGATTGCATTACAAGATCTGGAAAAAAAAAAAACTTTTGGTTTTATTAAGAGAGCTATCATTGTAACCTCTTGCCATTTAAAAGCTGAGTTTGAGCAAGTGGGCTACAGTCATAGCAATCCTAACTCCAAGATAAACAAATGCTCTGTTCAATGACTATGCAATTTGCATCATTTCTAAAACCATGCAAGTCAAATCAAGTTACTCACATTGAAGAAAATCCTCTCTGATCATTGGAAAAGAAGTCTGAACAACAGGACCTGTTTTCACTATGTAGAGATAAAAGGGCACTCTATGAGAGTGTTTTACTTGACAACAAGAGCAGTAATGAATAATAAATAATAGTAAAATAATCCCAGTAAAGGACATTTTCTGTTCTAAACTCACCTGATCTGGATATTTTGCCTGATGTTGTCATGCAGAATGCTTCCACTTTTTTTGTAATGTCAGACACAGTGTATTGTATGTCTCTGAATGTGGACAGACTGGTATTGATGTCTGGTATAGGTTCTAATGTTGAAAGGTCAAGGAGGCGCTTGGAGGCCTGTGACATTTGTATAATAAAGGAAAAAGCCCAGTTAGGAATATGTTCATATGGAATTACTGAAAGAAAATCTATTCAAAATGAACGAGCATAATTACAGGGTGAGCAGTGTTACCTCAAGAAATAGAAAGTCATCCTCTAAGTGAGGAAGCTGAGGCAGTTCAGTCTCTCTCTTCTTTAGTTTTGCCATCTCCTTCTCCAGACGCTTCAGAATTTCTTCTGCCCGACGTACTTCTGCTTTCTCCGTAGTTCTGATCACTTCTGCAATCTCTGAGCGTTTGCTTTCAGCAGAACGTATCAGCCTTGCAAAGGTTTTCTCACTTTGATCCAATAATGTCTTTGCCGAAGACTATTAAGAAACAAAGATTTGATGTAAACATCTAAAATTAATGTCATTACATGGTGTAGAGCAGCATAGCATGGCAGCAATAGATTCTACCTTACACCTCAAAATGTTAACCTTAAAGGAATGCTTCAGCAAAAAAATCAAATATACTTAATTCTCCACTTACCCCTGACATGTTTGATGTCTGAAGGTTTTCTTATTTAGTTTTGCAGTGGAGCATATATAGAATAATACAACAATAAAATCCATCCAAATAGATATCATCCAAAAAGTTTGGGTCGGCTACATTCTCCTTGTAGCTCCAGTGCAAAACTAAAAAAAAGTAAATATCTGACATCAGTTATGTGTTTGAAATGACTATGTTCGGGGTGAGTGAAAAATTGGGCAAATTATTTTATTTTTTATTTTTTTGATGAAACACACTTTAAGCCAGGGGGATTCAATCCTGGTCCTGGAGATCTACCATCCTGCAGAGTTTAGCCCAAACCATAATCTAAAACATATGGTTCAGATAAGGCCCAAATATTAGGGCTACATGTGTTAGAACTTTCCATCATGGTAGATCTTTAGGGCCAGGATTGAGCATCCCTGCTTTATAGAAATGGTAATATGGTAAAATGAAAATGACACCAATTTCTGAAGTTCTGTGTTGTATTATTTTCGGAATTGTGCCTTTCAACTTTTATGTGTGCTCACCTTGATTGACTGTATTGCTTTCCTTAGGTCATTCTTTCTAGTCTCCATTTCTTGAGCTCTTTGGTGAAGCTGTGCCTGCATGGTTCCAAGCTTTGACTATGAATAACACATAGAAATATTTTAGCAAATTGCAGGTAAAGTTAAGTGATTGCATTCAAATTCAAAGGGTTCCACAATCATCCCATAATATCTCTTAATACATTTATATAGTTTATTCACATTATACACCTATTTTATTCAGTGTCTCTTACGTGCACTAGCAGACATGGTAAATTATCTAATCACGAGGCTAATCATTTTACAACTACCAAATACAGACATGCAAACTCATAAGCAGTTAAAAATGGGAAAAGTTCAGAAACCAACCCTTTGTACAGTGTTCAAAGGATTTGTCCCCAACAGAAAAATTTACTGATTTTAAATGATGATTAAGCATTATAGCATACTCTGAGAATGAAACACAAGGAAGCAAGTAATTGCTGAAAAACAGGGTTGCCCAATCCTGGTGATGGAGGTCTACCACCCTGGAGAATTCAGATCCAACACACGTGCCTCTAATATTCCTGTGCCTCTGAAGGCCTTAATTAACTGTTTCATGGGGGGTTAGATAGGGATGGAGCTAAACTATGCAGGGTGGTTGATCTAATCGATAAGGATTGGGTACCCCTATTGAAATGATCCAGTTTATTGAGTTCAACATCTATGCCAATACAAATCATGTCAAATACAATTTCCAGGTTTTTAAGATTAAGAGACCCTTATTGGTCCCACAATGGAGAACTTTCACCTCTGCGTTTAACCCATCTGTGTAGTGAAACACCACATACACACTAGTGAATGCACACACACTAGGGGGCAGTGAGTACACTTGCCCAGAGCGGTGGGCAGCCCTATCTGCAGTATCTGCAGCCCTAACTGAGGGTTAGGTGCCTTGCTCCAGGGCACTTCAGTCATGTACTGTTGGCTCAGGGGATCGAACCAGCGACCTTCCGGTCACAGGGCTGGTTCCCTAACCTCCAGCCCACGACTGCCCCAAAAATTTTAAATGGTTTGTTTAAAATATGCTATTGCTTACTATACCAAGGCCAAAAGGTCAGTGTGTGTACAATTCATAACATTCGAGACAACTTTAAACTGTTTATTATTTGCAGATAATCACATGGCTCTCATAGCAGTTTCAACAGCCTACAGAAATCACTGTGGTCTACATCAGTTTCAGACAAATTGGCAGCTGATTGTCTTGGTTGCAAACCATGACAATGTACACATACACTAGTAACCTTTATGTACTTACTGTAATAAAGCTACTGAAGAAAGATATCATATGTGTGAAAATGAAACCAGCTGCTCAAGAAACTTCAGTTCCGTTTAGGTTCCATTAACCAGTATCTTTAAGGCACTGAGTGCCAATAACTTTAGCTAAGTTAATATTGTCCAGTAGCACTACAGAAACTTTTTCAATCTACATGACGCATGTGAGTGACATATTCATCACTCAAAATTTTCAATGAAATTTCACTGAAAGGCCACAATTTTGCTTATGAATCAATGACAAGCTTGGATGTGGCGAGTGAGGGGGACACTTAAGGGGCCAAGATTTCTTCTGGGGGTCTGTGCCTCTGTGGCCCCACCCCTGATCCGCTCCTGCTACTTGAACTCAAGTAAACTGTCACAGTAAACTTTAATTCTGCCACGTAGAAGCAGTGCCGTATCTGGTTGTATCTATGTGAAATTCTATGCTCCCTAAAAAGCTGTCGCAGAGAAAGTTCATTTGCCAGAAATATTTGGACATATTATTTTTTCTGCATTTAGTTCATTTCTTTTTATATAATCTGTCATCAAGTATTAACAAAAGTATAGCAATAATAGCTTATAAAGCATGTTTTTTCCATTTTTCTAGGTAACATACATTAACATAAACATAATCAATGGAGGTTTCATATTAATATTAAATGTTTTAGGAATGTAGATTCATTAAATTGACACTGGCAACAAAGGACATTCATGTGTTAAAATTTTGTCTGACATTTGAAAGTGAAAGTAAATTGGTGCTTTCCTTTGTACATTTACACATCATATATGGTAGCGTTAGGACTCTTACCTGTCTTCGTAATCTTTCGATTTTAACTGTGCTGGTCTCATGGTGCTGGCAATGAAACATTGCACACTCATGGCACACAGAACACTGCTCTCTGTAACAAAAAACCTCCTTGAGTTTGTTATGATCATGGCAGATCCTGTCTGTAAGTTTTCCTGCAGCATCGATCACTTTGTGTTTATTTCCTGGGTTCAGCTCGTTGTGGAGTCCACTCCACATCTCCAGGTCCAGCGAGGCTTCCCTCAGCAACATGCGCCTTCTTCAGTTTCTCCACCATTGCAGCCAACATGGTGTTTCGGCCCAAAACTGGCCTTGGGGTGAAGCTTTGTCTGCACAAAGGACAGCTGTAGACTCCTCTCTCATCATCCTGATTCCACTTTGTCTTGATGCAGGTCATGCAGAAACTGTGTCCACAGTTAACAGAGACCGGATCCTTCAGCAGATCCAGGCAGATAGGACAGTTAAACTGATCCAGATCTACAGATACTCTAGCCTCCGCCATTTCACTCCACTCTCTAACGGTAACTGTGCAGTACTGAGATTTTACTTTCATTTCTTCACCAGGAAGTGTTTGTTGAAGAGAGGTGTGGTTGAGGTGGAGAACTTTGACAGTGTTATCAGTTCAGCCTTTGAATCACTGATTGAAATGTTTAAAATATTTTACCAAGTCAGGATTTGACAAGTGTAGGTAGCAATATCACCTAGTGTTGTAGTCAAATCCACTAGAAGTGAGTCCAAAAATCAAAAATCAAAAAATCGGGTCAAAGACAGAGACGAGGCGTGTCGAGACTGAGACAAGACAGGGACAAGACAGAGACCAGAAATTGAGATTAAGAAAGATCTGAGACCAGATTAAGATTTTTCAGAATCTAAAATAAAGCTGATACTTGCTGCCTTCTCTTGTTATTTTCTTGTTATTTCATTCCTACCGTGAAGCAAAAATAAAAACACCTGATCAGTCATTTGACTTTATTCTGTTCACATTTACCTAATTTATTTGGCAGTTGTGTTTTAAGCATAATTTATCACATTTCATTTAATCTGCAAAAACTTATCCACCTCTCCTTTGTCATTTGCATCAAGTCTTTTTTAAATTTGATATGCCAAAAGTTGCATAAAAACATTGATGGAATAAATCTGTAAAAAAATAAACATAAAATGCGTGGTGACAGGTATTCCAGACAAAATATGTAAAATTACAATCATGTAATTTCTTAGAAGTACTGCCTTTTTCTGTAATGTTCAACTAGTTCAACTATTTATTCTATCTATTTTATTTATTCTGACTTACAATATTTAACCATAATAATAACAGTAAACCATTATAAAGGTGATCATTTGTTTTTGTGAATTTACATTCTATTTCTGTAAATTAAAAACAGTAGTGTTAAAAAAGTATATGTATGCTTTATTTACATGCATTTAACCTTTTTTCCCCAAACATGGGCTTTGACCATTACATTTCACAGCACTTTGACAGTGAAAATATCTTTTTACAATGTAGCTATTGTGCTTTTTATTAAATTATCTTTGATTGTTATGTTGCTTGGCAACCACAACTACAAGAATTGTTAATTGCAACTATTATTAATTAAAACTTAAAAAAGAGTGACTCTGCCCTTCAGTGGTTTTACTTTGAGTGTTGTTAAGCATGACAATCTTGAAAAAACTGCACAGACCAGCATAGCTGATCACCAGCGTGGTATGCCAGCATGAACACCAGACCAGCATAAATCATCTTAGATTAGTATAGAATTTTTTTTTCAGCAGGGAAGGTGGTGCAAAACACCCTAATTGTAAGGCCTCTCACAGCTAACATGACTCTTAAAACACACTGACTTATTACCAAGTTCTTGCACTCCACACTTGAAACCTTTTTCATATACTGTATTGCATGTAATTGTATGTAGTCTAACTGAATGCTTTCTGAAAGATGCAGTGAAAACAAAAACACCACAACGGTGAAAACAGACCTGTCACACATCAACCCGTGTCACTGGAGAGCTTGGACTTCAGCTCCCAGAACCCCCAGCAGGATCACGTGACGCTGCAACTTCCCTCCAACTCAGAAACCTCGACGGACTGCATTACCCACAATGCTGTGGGGAATCACATGACCTCTGAAGAGATCACACGCTCCTATCAGAGGTCGCACTCACCCGAATACTAAATGTTTGCACCTGTGTTTTCAGTCATATGACTTAGTTAGAGTAGCTTTTAAGCCCGGGCTGTAGTTTAGCTCTTTGCGAGGTATTGCTTCTTCCAGAACATACTGAGCGTTTCTCCTGAGTGTTATTTGCGGTACGTTTTTGACCTTTGTTTCGTTATTTGACTTTGCCTTTTGCCTTTTGCCTTAGCCCTTTTGTACTGTTGCCTGTCTTTACTGATCTGTGTTTTTGGACCTTTGCCTGTTTTTTGGACTTTGTTGAGCCTTTGAGCCTTTTTAAAAGTTTGTTGAGCCTTTGTGACTTTAAAAGTTTCATCAGATTAGTGTAAGGCAAGCTTCAGCTATTCTTATCCCTTTATTGTAGTAAAGATTCTTGGTAACAACTGTACTGCAGTTCCAGTTTATATCTTTTCAGTATTTTCTTCTTCTTTGTTAAGCTTTCTGTCTGTTTCATAGGTCACTGCAGAGAAGAGAATGCTGGACATGGCTCCTGATGCTGTCGATGACACCTTCTCAGAGTGTCGTGACAAAATGATGCAGAAAGTTACAGCACAAGGCGGCCTGTTGCAGAAAGAGCTCAAGGCTAATAAGGATTTTGCAGACATGTGGAGGAATCACACTGGAACTTGTGAGAAGCAAATTTATGGAGGGCAAAAACATCACTTGGCTGCACTGCAGGCTTATGGGAATTCTAGATTTCAATTCCGAAAGACATTTAACAGACTGGTTCAGACTAAAGGCAGCAACGCCACAACATACAACGACGAATTTCCCTTCAAGTCTCTTCACTTTCTGCTAACAGATGCCTTACGACTTCTTAACCACGGCAAAACATGCTACACTGTGTACTTTGGCACAAGCAACCAGTATACAGCAGAAAACGAGACGGAGGTGCGTTTTGGGAGGTTCATACGTGCCAGTATCCATGAAAGCCTTGAAATTGAACATATTATCACAGCAGATGAAGGCACGCTGTTCAACATCACCTCCTGTTCTGTGGTTAATGTGGAGAACTTCACGTGCACTTCTGAGGAAATTGAACGGCTTATTTCCCCAGCTGAGGTCTTCAGAGTGCAGAGCATCGAGACTGCTTCAACTGATGATGTTGACTATAAAATAATCACTTTAAAACATTCAGGCTTTCTGAGCAACCATGACTGCTACCTTTTTCAGAGGTAAGTCAAGTTCCCTACTGTGTCTAGCTATATATAGCCCTTTGTTTCAGTCATTGGTTGTCTATCTGATGTATTGGCCGTCTGTTGGGTGTTCTTATTAATGGACATTGGAGGGTGCTGTTTTTCCCTAATAGTCTTGCTGCCGCAATGTGGTGAATAAAGCAGTATAGAAGAAGTCGAGTCACGTCTCCCGTCCATTGATTCATCATAACTTATAGTGATAAGTTATACTTAGATAAGCCAATTGCCAGCGAATTTGGTAACATTACCCTAAGAACACAATAAAGCGACGAGTACGGTTGGAACCACATGCATGGAAAAGAGTAGCCGGAGCTGGTATTGAACGGGCTAACTCAGACGTTGGAAGAGTGGCGCAGCTGGTACAGGCTATTAGGCAAAAGTCAAGAAACGGATTACAATGGCACATATCATCGGACAGATTGAGGCATTCGACAAAGCAAGAGAGCAGTGGTCTACTTACGTTGAGAGGTTTGAGCATTTTGTAAGCGAATGACATTACTGCGGAAAAACAAGTGGCGGTGTTTTTGAGTGTCATGGGGGTTACGGTGTACGGCTTACTCCGTAGCCTTGTTGCTCCAGAGAAACTGGGAGAGAAAACATATGCTCAGATAGTGGGTGTGTTACAGGCACATTTTCCCCTAAACCTATTGTGATTGCAGAGCGTTACCGCTTCCACAAACGCAACCAACAAGAGGGGGAAAGTATTACGCAATATGTCGCTGTTCTGAAGAAGCTGGCTGAGCACTGCGAATTTGGGGATTACCTACAGGATGCGCTATGCGACAGACTGGTATGTGGTCTAAGTAATGAAGCAATACAGAGAAAGTTATTGACAGAGGCGACAATCACATACAAAAAAGCGGTGGACATAGCCATGTCAATGGAAAAAGAGGCCACATTTCCCGTATGTGCAGAAGCAAAAAGACAGGAAAAAGGTCAGCAAAGCTAGAAAGTAGAGATAAGCACAAAAAATCTGAGACAAACCTAAGAAAGGGCAAATACACAAGGTTGAAACTAATACAACAGCAAGTGAAAGGGATTCATCTTTAGACACGCATTCAGAATTGGCATTACATCAAGTTACAACTGTCCAGAATGACACTGTAGGGGTGAATGCAGCTAATGACTCTAGCCCTAGGTCATCGGCAATTCGGATAAGGCCAGAGGTGGAAGGACTGCCAGTTGAGATGGAACTAGATACAGGCGCAGCAGTGTCTCTTATCTCCGAGGAACTGTACAGAGACAAATTAGCTCATGTACATCTGCACCACACCAGCACGGTCCTTAAGACTTATACTGGTGAAATGATTGCACTTGAGGGTGTCATTAAAGTAAAAGTGAAGTTGAACAGAGAGTTCGATTCCATCTTTATGTAGTTAAGGGTAATGGACCTCCACTTTTCGGCCGTGAGTGGCTACGCAGAATAAGACTTAATTGGGCTGAGATTAAAACAGTAAGAGGGGCACACCAAACTGATGTAGAGACACTGGATACACTCCTCAAAAGACATTCTAATGTCTTTAAAGAAGGCCTTGGAAAGCTCAGACTTTGAAGCTGCACTGACTCTGAAACCAGATCAGCAGCCAAAATTCCTTCAGGCTCGGGTGGTATCATACATACTCCGATCTAAAGTGGAAGCTGAGCTCGAGCGCCTGCAAAAGCAAGGAGTGATCTCACCGGTCCAGTTCAGTGAGTGGGCGACCCTTATTGTACCAGTAATTAAGAAGAGCGGTGGAGTGAGAATTTGTGGGGTCTTTAAAGTAACAGTAAACCCTGGACTCTGTGCAGAGTATTACCCCTTGCCTCGCATAGAGGATTTGTTTGCATCACTTGCAGGGGGACAGCGTTTTAGCAAACTGGACCTTTCACATGCCTATCTGCAGGTGCCAGTCAGTGAGCAGTCCCGCAAATACCTCACTATCACCACTCATAAGGGCCTGTTTGCTTATAACAGGCTACCATTTGGAATTACATCTTCACCTTCCATCTTCCAAAGAGTGATGGAACAAGTGCTGCAAGGGCTCCCCAATGTTCACTGTTTTCTCGATGACATTTTACTCACAGGTATGGATGATGCCCAGCATATGAAAAACTTGGGGGCATATTTATTATGCTAGATTTGTCCCTAACCTAGCCACTATACTACATCCCCTGAATGCACTGTTGCAGAAATGTGTGAAGTGGGTTTGGTCAGCAGAATGTGAGAGGGCGTTCCAAGAAGCCTAAAACCAGTTGGCAAGCAAAAGTGTACTAACTCATTATGACCCACAACTTCCTATCAGGTTAGCATGTGATGCCTCACCGTATGGCGTTGGGGCGGTGATTTCACATATACTACCGGATGGTCTGGAGAAACCCATAGCCTTTGCTTCCCGGACATTAAGTAAGGCTGAGCAAAATTAGGCTCGGGTAGAGCGGGAAGCACTGGAGATGATCTTTGGTGTCAGGAAGTTTCATGGGTACCTCTATGGACGGCATTTTACATTGCTCACAGATCACCGCCCCCTTACAACCATCCTAAGCCCCAACAAAGCCACGCCATCCATGGCCACAGCAAGACTTCAGCGGTGGGCTCTATTGCTTGCTGCCCATAACTACACAATTCAGTACAGCAGGGCCGCTTAACATGGTAATGCTGACGGATTGTCCCGGTTACCACTTCCAGTACAGCACAAGGAGAAAGTAGGGTCAGTGGAGGCATATCTGGTTCATCATTTAGAAGCATTGTCAATATGCAGTTCGGACATCTGTAAAGAAACGAAGTCTGACCCTATCCTCTCTCAGGTCAGGGAGATATGTTTGGTGGCCGGGCCTTGATGCACAGATTGAAGAAAAATCTAAAACTTGTGCATCATGCCAGTATCATCAGAAGTCTCCAAGCCTGTCACCACTACATCCTTGGCCATGGCCTGGAGCATCATGGCGGCGAATTCATGTAGATTTCGCTGGGCCTTTTGAAGGATACATGTTCTTTGTGGCAGTGGATGCTCATTCTAAGTGGCGGAGGTTTGTTTGATGGATTCAATAACTTCATCTAAGACTGATCCAGTGTTGGTCTGTGATTATCGGTGTGGGGAAAAAAAGTGGACGCCTGGGAGTGTGTTATCCAAAGCTGGTCCAATGTCTTACACTGTTGAGATTGGATTTTCGCAACACTGGAAACGTCACACAGAGCAGATGTTGGCCTGTCACCCGGAGATCACCAAGCACTCAGAACCACCGCAGTCCAGTGAGAGCTCACAACTGATGGACACTGACAGTGTACAGCCAATGTCAGAAGCAAGTAAACAACATAAACTGGAGTCTATGGCCAGCAGGTCTGCTGTTACTACTTCCGAGCACCCTGAAACTCCACCTGCTAAGTCACCAGCTTCACCAGCACAGCTTGTAAGAAGATGTCCTTTCCGGGTTCGCAAGCCACCAAAGAGACTAAACTTGTAATACAAATATTATGGTGGAAGCAGGACATTTATTTTGGTTGTACAAAGTTTAGCGAGTGAGTTGGGTCCCAACATAAGGCAAAATAATCCTTGACCCACTCAAGGTCTTGGGGCAGTCTACCCCCATCCTTAGTTTAGTTGAGATTATGTCCTTCATTAAGAAGAGGGTAATTATGATGTATTGGCCGTCTGTTGGGTGTTCTTATTAATGGACATTGGAGGGTGCTGTTTTTCCCTAATAGTCTTGCTGCCGCATTGTGGTGAATAAAGTAGTATAGAAGAAGTCGAGTCACGTCTCCCGTCCATTGATTCATCATAACTTATAGTGATAAGTTTATACTTAGATAAGCCAATTGCCAGCGAATTTGGTAACATTACTCTTAAGAACACAATAGTCTAGTCTACATTATGTTGTATGCAGTGGTTACGTCTGCCCTGTGTTTGTGTTGAAGTGGCACAAATCCAATTATTTGCCCTAATGTGACTCGGATCTGATGTTTTCAGAGCTGTGTGGACACGCAAATCTGATGTTTTCAAGTCCGACCTAAGTCACTTTCATATGTGGTCCTAGATCGGATATTCGTGGCCATGCGACCTTAATGTGAACGTTCAGATCAGAATTCATGTGTTTTTTTCCACTGCGCGTGCGCTATCATTCAATAAAAGTTGGAAGTAAAAGCTTGTAAACGGTGGAAAAGAAATACATCCCACCTTTTTCACCTTCATCTCGCTCTAATAATAAACAGCTGAGAGGTTTTCAGAGTTAATTATCTTCACAGCGAAGGATCGTTCTGACCGTTAGTCTGTTTGCTGATGATGCACGTGACGCACGCGATTTATTCACGTGCCGTTACTGAGTAGGATGTGCGCATGCGGGTCATTTCAGGACGCAGGTTTGTTCACATTAATGACAGACTTGAATCACTTACCTAAACAAGTGTAAACCATCGTGCCTGAGAGATAGGATTTGAGTAAAAAAACGGATTTGAGAAATGAGGCTTGTAATGTGACTGTAGCTTAAGTGTCTCTTAGTTAAAAGCCTTGTAGTTTGTTCATCATCATCATCATCATCGTTAACCGCTTAGTCCAGATAGGGTCGCGGTAGCAGTTGGGAGAGCAGAGAATCCCAGGTGACCCTGTCCTCCGCAACTTCCTCCAGCTCATTCCCGGGGACCCCAAGCCGCTCCCAGGCCAACTTGGAGATAGTTGCCTACCCGGGGTTTTATTCCGGTAGGCCGTGCCTTGTACACCCCCACCGGGAGGCGTCCAGGGGGCATCCGGATCAGATGCCCAAACCACCTCAGCTGGCTCCTCTCAATGCGGAGGAGTAGCGGCTCTACTCCGAGCTCCTCCCGGATGGCCGAGCTCCTCACCCTATCAAATAGAGTTGAGCCCGCCACCCTGCGAAGAAAGCTCATTTCTGCCGCTTGTATTCGCGATCTCATTCTTTCGGTCATTACCCACAGCTCATGACCATAGGTGAGGGTCGGGATGTAGACCGATCGGTAAACAGAGAGCTTCGCCTTACGGCTCAGCTCCCTCTTCACCACTACAGTCCGGTACAGCGACCGCATTACTGCTGCCGCTTGTCCCAGCCTGTGGTCGATCTCACGATCCTTCTTCCCATCACTTGTGAACAAGACCCCGAGATACTTAAACTCCTCCACCTGGGGCAAGTCCTTTCCCGCTACCTGGAGTGGGCATACCATCCTTTTCCAGGCTAAGACCATGGACTCGGAGGTGCTGATCCGCATACCAACCACTTCACACTCAACTGCAAAACGCTCCAGTGTGCGCTGGAGGCATCCATATGATCCAGCCAAAAGAACAACATCATCTGCAAATAGCAGAGACGCCACCCTCCGGCCTCCACACATAATGCCCTCCTGACCCCGGCTACGCCTTGACACCCTGTCCATGAATATCACAAACAGGAGTGGAGACAGGGCACAACCCTGGCGGAGTCCAACGCTAACACTGAAAGAGTCTGACTTAATGCCGAGTATACGAACACAGCTCTCACTCCGGGCATACAGAGATTGAATGGCCCGGAGTAGTAACCCCGGCACCCCATACTCCCGGAGGACCTCCCACAAGATATCTCAGGGAACACGGTCGTAAGCCTTCTCCAAATCCACAAAACACATGTAGACTGGGTTGGCAAACTCCCATGCCCCCTCAACAATCCGTGAGAGGGTGAAAAGCTGGTCCATTGTTCCACGGCCAGGACGGAATCCACATTGTTCCTCCTCAATCTGAGGTTCAACTATCGGTCGAAGTCTCCTTTCCAGCACCTTGCCATAGACTTTCCCAGGGAGGCTGAGCAGTGTGATACCCCAATAGTTGGCACACACCCTCCGGTCCCCTTTCTTGAAAATAGGGACCACCACCCCGGTCTGCCAGTCCAAGGGTACTGTTCCCGAGGTCCATGCACTATTGCAGAGGCGTGTCAGCCATGACAGCCCCACAATATCCAGAGCCTTAAGCATCTCCGGACGAATCTCATCCACCCCCGGTGCCTTGCCACTGAAGAGCTTGCCAACTACCTCAGTGACCTCCACCAGGGAAATGGAGCTTGACACGCCAGAGGCCTCTGGCCCTGACTCCCGTGAGGGAGGCATGTCACCCAGATTAAGGAGTTCCTCAAAGTGCTCTTTCCACCGACCGACAATATCCTCATTTGAAGTCAGAGTTTCTCCACCCCTGCTGAATACAGCCTGGGCGCAGCCACCCCGACCACTCCTGAGTCGCCGGACAGTTGTCCAGAACCTTCTCGAGGCCAACCGAAAGTCTTTTTCCATGGCCTCACCAAACTCCTCCCACGCCCTGGATTTTGCTTCTGCCACCATTGCAGCCTCCACCTTTTTTGCCTGTCGGTACCTATCTGCTGAATCGGGAGTCCTTCGGGCCATCCAGTCCCTAAAGGCCTCTTTCTTCAGCTTGACGGCCTCCCTCACCACCGGTGTCCACCAGGGGGTTCTTGGGTTGCCGCCATGATAGGCACCAAAAAGCTTTTGGCCACAGCTACGCCTGGCAGCTTCCACAATGGAAGTTTTGAACAGGGTCCATTCAGACTCTATGTCCCCTACCTCCTCCGGGACATGAGAAAAGCTCTCCCGGAGGTGGGAGTTAAAATCATTCCGAACAGGGGCCTCCGACAGTCGTTCCCAGCACACCCTCACTATTCGCTTGGGCCTACCGGGTCTAACCCTCAGTCTTCCCTGCCATCTGATCCAACTCACCACCAGATGGTGATCAGTTGACAGCTCAGCACCTCTCTTCACCCGAGTGTCCAGAACATATGGTCCCAGGTCAGATGAAACGACAACAAAGTCAATCATTGACCTTTGACCCAAGGAGCTCTGGTACCATGTACACTTATGAACATCCTTGTGTTCGAACTTGGTGTTCGTTATGGACAATCCATGTCTGGCACAGAAGTCCAATAACAATTCACCATTCGGGTTTAGATCGGGCAGGCCGTTCTTCCCAATCACGCCTCTCCAGGTCTCCCAGTCATTGCCAACATGAGCATTGAAGTCTCCCAGTAAGACTATGGAGTCTGTAGTCGGGACCCTTTCCAGAACCCCGCCCACTTGCTCCAAGAAGGCCGAATACCCCGACCTGTTGTTTGGTGCATAAGCACACACAACAGTCAGAGTTTTCCTCTCTGCGATTTTAATACGCATTGAGGCGACCCTCTCATCCACCGGGACAAACTCCAACTGCACTGCCGCCAGCCGGGGACTCGTGAGTATCCCCACACCCACCCGGCGCCCCTCACCTTGTGCAACCCCGGAGTAGGAGAGGGACCAACCCCTATCCAGGAGTTTGGTTCCAGAGCCGATACTGTGGGTGGAGGTGAGCCCAACTATATCTAGTTGGTACCTCTCAACCTCCCGCACAAGCTCCGGCTCCTTCCCCCAGTGAGGTTACATTCCACGTACCAAGAGCCAGTTTCTGCCGCAGGGGCCTAGGCCACCAAGGGCCCCCCTGCAATCTCCCACTGCCTGTACGGCACTGCACCACTCCCCCATGCTGGACCTTGCGGGTGGTGGGCCCACATGGTCCCCCCACGTTGCCTCTTCGGGCTGAGCCCGGCCGGGTTACGTGGGCTGCCCGGCCACCAGGCGCTCGCCGAGGGACGCTACCCCCAGGCCCGGCTCCAGGGGTAGGTCCCGGTGACCCTCTCCTGGGCAGGGTACACGATGTTCTGTGTCCGTTTATCATGGAGGTTTTTGGATCGAGTTAGTCTGGGTCTTCACTCCAGACCTGTTCGCCCTGGGAGACCCTACCAGGAGCATGTTGCTCCCGACGACTTAGCTCTGAAGATCCCTAGACCACACAAGCCCTTCCGCCACGACAAGGCCCCGATCCAGGAAGGGCTTGTAGTTTGTTATTTAGTATTATTCTTGTTCTAGTTTATTTTCGTTTGTTCTCAACTACATCCAGCCTCATCACTCTCCGAACATGACATGTCCCTTTTGCATCCTCCCTCAAATCAAATTCTTATAAAATTATACTGTTTTTGCCATACATTATTATCTGTTTTATTTTATGCTATTTTGCTCCAGATCAGAGTTTGGAGATAAAAAAGTAGATTTTACAAGAGTTGATCCAATAGATTTAGCCATTTTTGAACTATAAAAAATGTGACATAACAATGCCAGTATTTGGTATTTAACTCTAAAACACTTTACTTGGACAACTCCAGCTTGTTTTTTGTCTTGTTAGCAACTGCTGTTTTCCACTCTTAACCGAACACTAATTCTCCATACTATGTACTGTTTAATTGTATATAGTATCTAGTTTATTCACAAGTGATAAAGTTGAGTAACCTCAAAACAAACAACATAAAACTCAACCTGCATATCTGCTGTCCATAAAAAAAAAATCATATATATTTTTTCCAGTTTAGTTTTTCTACATCTTCTGAACATAACAGGTGTACTTTACATTCTGTAAAATTTTCACGATGAATGGACCAACAGAAATGGGCCAAAATGACTTGGAATGAAATTATTTTACATTATCTTGCATTTAATATTATGGACATTTTTGCTTTTTCCTGTAAAGTTACTTGATACTTGTTTGTGTTTTTTTTATTTTTAGAACAACAACAATATTTAGAATGGGCTGATTTTTAAAAACATGATGGATGCATAATTGAGCACTAACTAACAAGATCAAGCTGGAATTCAAAGTGAAATAATTTTTTGCCTTGTTAGTTCATGTTCCTAGTCATGTTAACCATGATTAATCAAACCATTCAAAAGACAAACTTCATGTTCCTGTAATTTCTGATTGAAGTGTAGTTACTTTTGTCTGTGTCTGAGCTTTGATTATGTCACTTATAACCAGCAGGCAAGGAAAAATGACGTTTCACCTCAACAGCCATCATCCATCGACACACTCAGCTAGCTCAGAGACTCTCCCTGATACCCAGAAACACATCACTCTGAGGAAGGAAAATGGGGACAGCAGCTAAGCATCAGCTCAAAACCTTTGAAGCCATGCAGATTAGATTTGGGTTATTTCTTATGATTCATATCTGTTTTGTTCTCTTTTTTGTGTCTTTCGAGGCCTTCTGGTGGATCCTCCAGTCCATTGCTGAGCTCTATGGTTCTGGCACTGGTGGCATCCTTTCTGAGTCTGTACTGCTGCACCGTTACACAGTTACTCACACATTCATCTGTATAAACACATGCAACAACGACACTTGCAGAATCGCTGAATTTGCTAATGACCTCATGGGCGATCTTAAGTCTCACAAGGTCAGACATACTCTCATTATGACATCACGAGAGGGGCAACTTGTTAAACCTTTAGTGCTGGACTGTGAATTCCACCACTAATAAGGGTATGCCCCTTCTAAACCCACCCCCAAATTGCTCTAGTCTGTGTTTTGGAGATTTTTTGTACAGTGACGATATGTGTCTTGTGCCCTGTCAACGTATTATTTGAAGTTTCATTAACTCAAAGGTTTAAGGCAGCCTGGGAGCTAACTTTTTTCAGCCATTTTTGTACAGTGCTTTTATGTGCATCACTAAAAGAGAGGAAACCCACACCAGCAGGATCTCACTAATGCATGCATGTGAATTTCTATGTATATGAAGTGAAATGAAATGTTTGGTGTTACAAATTAAACTTTACTGCTGATTGGCACATTCTTTGCCACAGTGTTTTAGTATAAGAAGCATTTTTTTTTCATCTGGAACATCTGCTTAGTATTTTAGTTGTTTGGCCACACTGATTACCTGATTACTCAATGAAACGATCAGTAGATTACTTAACTAGTATCAAAATCAATAAATTGATAGTGGGCACTTTCCATTAGTAGATTTTTTTTTCTTCAGAACTTAAAGAAGTTTACTTTTGTCTTTGGTGTTTGACAAAATATTAATTGAAGTAAAAACCTAAAAAACTTGTATTTTTTCCATCTCAGGCCATCACATCAATACTATGTGAGCTGTTTTTGTCTGATTTCTGTTTTTGAAACATAACCTACTGAATGTTTTACCATTTTCACCAAAAACTGACCAAATAACAGGGTTGAAAAAGATCATATTCTACATTACTTTTACTGCATTAATATCAAGTTAGTGAAAAAAACATATGTATACAAAGTATACAACTTAGAGCAGAAGGGAATCTTGTTTTAATAAAAAAAGTAATTTTGATCAAAATGTTTTCCTTAAAATCTTTGAATCAAGCCATTTTCACACACACACATATACACACACACCTTCTAAGCCATCCTATCCCAGCAGTCATTGGGTGGAAGGCAGGATACACCCTGGACAGGTCACCAGTCCATCGCAGGGCAGACACACCCTAGGGGCACTTTAGCATGTCTAATTGGCCTAACTGCATGCCTTTGGACTGTGGGGGGAAACTCACACAGACACAGGGAAAACATGCAAACTCCACACAGGAAGGACCCTGGTCACCCAGCCGGAAATAGAACCCAGCCCCCCCTTGCTGTGAGGTGACAGTGCTACCCACTGCACCAATTTGCCACTCAATTTCATTTTCATTTAAGGATAATTGAAAACGGCTAACAGTGATACAAATTTACCCTAAAATAAGCAGCATTCAGGAGTGGTTGGCTTGACAGGGTGCACATGTTGCATAATAACTACTAATAACCATATACACTATATAGACAAAAGTATTAGGACATCTGCACATTATACCCACGAGAGCTTTAATGACATTCCATTCTAAATCCATAGGCATTAATATGGAGTTGGTCCCCCTTTGCAGCTATAACAGCTTCCACTCTTCTGGAAAGTTTTCTACAAGATTTTGCAGTGTGTCTGTGGGAGTTTGCCCATTCATCCAGAAGAGCATTTATGAGGTCAGACACTGATGTTGGACAAGACGGCCTGGCTTGCAATCTCTGTTCTAGTTCATCATCCAAAAGGTGTTTCATGGGGTTGAGGTCAGGGCTCTGTGTGGGCCAGTCAAGTTCATCCACACCGAACTCACCCAGCCATGCCTTTATGGAACTTGCTTTGTGCACTGGGGTTCAGTCATGCTGGAACAGAAGAGGGCCTTCCCCAAACTCTTCCCACAAAATTGGAAACTTACAATTGCCTCACTCTGTGAGTTTGTGTGGTCTACTGCTTCATGGCTAAGTTGTTGTTGCTCCTAGATGCTTCCATTTCACAATAATAGCACTTACAATTGACAAGAGCAGATCTAGCATGGCAGAAATTTCACAAACTGACATTTTGAAATTTCAGAAAGGTGGCATCCTATAACAGTGCCACGTTTAAAGTCACTGCGCTCATCACTGCGGCCCATTCTACTGCTATATTGTTTTTGCGTGTAAATTGAGAAAATATAGTGAGAATTTTTACTTGTCTTATGGTCATTTGACAGAAAACAACAAGATGATGCAAATTCCTGTTTATGTCATAATAAATGGAGTGTTCCAATTTTTACAGGTGAGGCCAAACAGGTAAAAATGACTTATTTTGTTCAGTTAAATAAATCAATAGGGAACAGCAATTCTTTAGCCAAATAACATTGTATTTATGGTGTTAGTGGAAGATTTGAATTAATATATTTCATTCAGAGAAGTTCAATGTCAGGGAGATCAGATAGCCCTAAATCACCATAATAAAGCTGTATACAGGCATTTTATGCGTTTTTTTGTCACCATTTTATTTCAAGTTAAAGTACAGATCCCATCAGATTTCACAGAAATAAAAAAAGGAATACACTATAGCCTGATGGACAATAGCACATTTTGGTTGATGCTTCAGAACTGTCCTTTATGATTTTACAGGAAGTCTCCTCCCATCCCATGTCTAACCCACATACATGATTCTCCTGCTTCCCATGAGGCCTTGACATGTTGCTAAACTCTTCTCTATAGCAAAAGAGAAAAATACAGTGGAGATATTTCCTTTAGGTTCCTATTGAACACATTACACAATTTTGTAACATTTCTAAAAGCTCAGAAAGCTTCACAGCACAAATGTGAAACATCGATCAATACATGGTGAAAAAAACCATAATAAAGCATAAAACAATCAAACAATCAAAAGATATATATAAAAAAATAAACAGCAAATACAGTCAATGGTGAGAAATAAAATCCAAGCAGAATAAAAACATGGCAATAACAACAACAAAAAAAGAAAATAACAGTAACAATACAGATGAAAACAGATTATTTTTTTTTGACACTTATTTTTTATATAAGCCTGCTGTTTATGCTTGTTTTATAGGCTTCCTGTTGATGACGATAAATCAAGGTTTATATAAATTATGTATGTACTAAAGGCAAATTTGGCCATGCCCAATGCACATCATATGCAAATAAGGTGCTGGTGTTTATTTCCATGCACTGAAGCTGATTCATCAATTTGTCCCATAGCACTGCTTGTTTCATCGCTTACTGCACTTATGTTGGCAACAGGAGGTTACAAAAAGTACCAAATGCAGGAGTGCCAATAATTGTTTTGGTAGAAACTTTCTGATACTTAATAAAGCTTTTTGTTCTTGTTTCTTTGACATAATTTACTTCGATTAAAGATTAGATCTCCGTCTTATTTTCAGTGTGAGACTGAGATAATCAACAAGACATACTTCACCCATCTTTACCAAGGTTGCCAAAAATTATAGAGCGGACGATATATGTCCATGTAATATTTATTTACAAGCCCATGTAAAACATTTTCTTCAGAGTAAGTTTTTGATCATTTATATTTTTCCATTTATCATAAAATCCTCACAGGACAGCTGCTGTGTTCAAACACTAAGAAATATGAAAATTAAAAATGGTTTTGAACCAACAGAAAAAATATATATTGTAGGTATGACAATTAGAATAGTGCTCTACTCTAACCTAGGCCTGTCACTATTATTACCTATTTGCCTGACCACAATTACTTCAGCTAACTGCAGTTCTTTTCCACAGTTATCATCTTTCACAATCATATGTTTACATTGTAACAAACTGAATGTTAATCGGGTGTGTTTTCATCAGTTGGTTTGAGGCAAATGCAGAAAACATTTACTGAGTTGTGTCATGGGTCTTACAATAACAATAAAAGTTCTTCTCTACTACAACACATTTAGAGGGCAGAAGTGAGTAACGTTTGTTTCTGTACAAACACTTCATTTTTTGCATTTGTAGCAATCATTTTCTGCTTTAGACCCAGTTTGGTATCAGTTTTTTCATTTGTGTCCTTGGATCTACAAGTATCTCCACGATGGGGATAAACTAAACTGACTATAATTTGGGTCATATTTTGACCTCACCAAGCTAGAATCTTTCCTTCTATGTGTCTCAGGGGACAGTTTATCACCATACTTACATATTCTCACATTTGAGTCTTCAAAAACCCAGAACCCAGGGTAGAGTAGCTCATCAAATTTGGTCTTAAAACTATGAAGAAGGGTCATCATGTTAGACACACTGTAGAAGGACAAGATTCCAGATGCATGGTCCATATAGACACCAATTCTGGATGTGACTGGTCCAAAAATATCAATCTCTATACGATCATGAAAGAAATAGCTTTTGGAATTACTACAGCATAAACTCCAAGACTGTCTGTTGTGTCCGAAACCAAGAGAAGTACCACATCCTTTTCTGTCCACCCCTTTATATGATAAACCTGTGGACCATTCCATTCAACCTCCCAATATCTGCGTCCACTCAAACCCTGCTTGCACAGAGCCTGCGCCATGTAGCCAAATCTCTCCGGATGATCAGGGTAGTTTTGACGCTTATCGCTCCATGCCAGCTTGCTGTTTTTCTCACTGAGGCTGAGGTTGCAACTAACACTGTTCGGTTCCAGTATGGGTTGATGAAAGTCTGGAATATTAAACAGAAGCACATTGGAGGACCAGACCAACATCACAACATCCTGCAGGGTGCTTATGTGTGTGTGGCCCATATTTCCCCATTTTAGAAATGCAAAAGTAATTGGACAAACTAGCATAATTATCTAGTACATTGTTGAAACTTGCTTCCAGATCCTTTGCATTTAATGACTGCCTGAAGTCTAGAAACCACAGACATCACTAGACAGTGGGTTTCATCCCTGCCAGGCCTTTACTGCAGCTGTCTTCAGTTCCCGCTTGTTCTTGGGGCTTTTGCTCTCAGTTTTGCCTTCCCTAAGTGAAATGCATACTGGATTGGATTGAGGTCAGGTGACTGGCTTTGCCACTGCAGAACATTCTCCTTCTTTGCCTTCAAATGTCTTGGGTTGCTTTGGGTATATGCTTTGGGTCATGTTCCATTTGCAGTGTGAAGAGCCGTCCAATGAGTTTTGCAGCATTTGCCTGAATCTTAGCAGATGACATAGCCTGATACACTTAATCCTGCTGCTTTTGTCAGCAGTCACAACATCAATAAATACAGGGAACCAGTTCCACTGGCAGCCATACATGCCCACTCCATGGCACTACCTCCACCATGCTTGAGAGATGAGGTAGTATGCTTTGGATGAACAGTTTTCTCTTCTCTATACTCTTGTCTTCCTATCATTCAGGGATAAGTTCATCTTTGTCTCAAACATCATTAGTAGCGGCTCCCGAGTGGCGCAACCGTCTAAGCATTGGCCCTATCATCAGGAGATCGCGTGTTCGATCCCTGGTGATGCTACAGCCATCCGTAGCCAGGAGTCCTAGAGAGCACAATTGGCCTCGCCCTTGTGCTCTCTATCACTCTATCACACTGCCCTTCTCCCCCCATCACTCAATGTGATGCTAGTCAGCACAGGCGTCTGTTAGCTGACGTAACAGATCTGGCGGTTGGCGTTTTCCTCCGAGTGCGTTCAGCTGTCCAATGACGTGGCGTGAGCGGCAGTTCGAAAAGAAGCAGTGGTTGGTTTCACAGGTCTCGGAGGAAGCCTGTGTTAGCCTTCGCCCTCCTAGCGTTGATAGTATCGTGTGACTGGGGGAGTCCTGACTAGTGGGTGGAATTGGCGACGACTAAATTGGGGAGATAATTGGGTAAAAACACCCCCCAAAAAAAACATCATTAGTATGTTCCACAACTGTACCAGCTTTTTTTGGCAAACTTTACTCTGGTCTTCCTGCTTTTTTTCTTTTCTTGATTGTTGACTTTGACACTGACATGTCTACATCCTAGATGGTCCTCTTGATCTGATCAAGTGCTGAGAAGTGTTTTTTCTTCACCATGGAAAGAAATCTTTTGTCATTCATCACAGTTGTTTTTCAGGGTCTTCCAGGCCTTTTGGTGTTTCTGAGCTCACAGGTTCTTTCCTTATTTTACTTTATTTGGCCACATTTAAGGTTTTTGTTGTTTTTTTGAAGGGTTTGTTTTGATGCCTAATGATTCCTTGCAAAGTTACGGTGGTTAATGCAATACTTACATTTCAAGAAATCTTCTCTGATAAAAGGCACAGGAATGTGGATCATCTTCATATTTGTCACTAAGAGAAACAAACAAGCAAATGACAATTAAAAATAGATTACATAAGCAAACAGGACTAAATGCTGTTGATAATGATCTAACCCAAAAAAAAAGTTTTTAGCTGCTTACCCTCTATGTTTATTCTTGCTCCTTCAGCTGTACAGAAGGCATTTAATTGTTCTCTCAGCTTAGAGACAGACTTTTTTATCTTCTCAAAAGAAGGCAGCCTGACCGTTATACTAGGCAGAGGGTCAAACATTGGAGCGGTACAAAGTGGGCGCCAAGTCTGTGAAATAAACTACATTTATTACCCTCTGACATTCATATCAATGGTGAACCAAGGGACACAGCTGAAGATCTAAAACTCAGACATACCTGGAGGAAATGGGCGTGGTCCCCAGTCTCAGAAAGCTGGTCCAGCTCAGTGGCTTTCTCTTTCAGCATAACAATCTCCAACTCCAACTGCCTCTGAATCCCCTCAGCATACTGCAGTTCTGCTCTCTCCTTAGCCTTGATCTTCTCTTTCACCTCAGATCTTGTGCTCTCAATGGAGCGGATCATCTCAGTAAAATTCCTCTCACTGTCTGCAATGGCTGCCTGGGTAGACATCTGTTGCCTGTTTGATTTTTCCCATTTTCACTTGCAATACTTGTTCATACTAATAAACTTGACAAATTAACTACAGTAGGTGAAGTTTGCAGTTGCATACAAAGCTGCTGGAAGCCAACAATTGCTCCTTGTTCTATATACAAGGGGATTTTCACATATCTTTAAGAAAATATGCATTAAATTATTAAGATGTAAACAAAGTCATTTAGAGAGGTTTTATGTAAAATGCTCAAAATATACTCCCTGATGCCTGACATGGTTTTAAAAATATATATATTTTTAAGTGTCTTCTCATTACATAGAGGTACATGCAGGTTGTTGTGAGGCAAAATAGTACCTACCAGATTTACAAATATTTTTGCATTATCAACATTAAACGTAAACACCTAGATAAATATGTTAACTTGTGATTTGGAATAAATACAAAGGCTATAAATGTTGTAGATGTCACAACCCCAAAGAAATCAGTCACTAAGTTTCTCTACATTAAACCATTTCACACCAAATCACTCTAAATAACTTTGTTTACATCTCAGTGGCTGAACTGAGTAGAAAATTAGAAAAAAAGTGGAATTCTGCTTTAATATAACTCACCCTGAATGAATGCACAGCCTGTTTAATTCTCTCCAGTACATTTTCTGCCTGCTGGATCTACTGAGAAACCTTTTCTTTTGTCAGGAACAGTTGACCCTGCACAGTGACCAAGTTTGGTGATGGATTAAATTTAGAGATGCGATAATAAGAGGCTTTAGTTTACAATTTCTCAAATAATTCGTTTTATTTTAATATGAGCTTAATAATGCATAGAGATCAAATGTGAACTAATTTGTTGTCCTCAATAACACGTTAGTTTAGGTATCATCTATGTAAGCCCTTCATGACAGCATAAACCTGCATAAACACTGACAATATAAAGGCTTATTCCTACTGGTATCAACTGTCATAAAGCCTTCTTTATTCAGCCTTTTTCAGCTCAAGCTGACCTAACAACTTTGCCAACTGACAGATTTATGTAGGAATGCATTTATAATGATACTGGGACAGATACTGGGTGCTCATTTACTTATACTCAACCTCATAAAAATGCACCAATACCAACATTCGATTAGAAAAAAACTGGAATACAATGTAAAGTAAACTGAGTGTAAGCTGCCGTGCTATTGAACAAACAACTCAAACTGGCACTGAAGGAGGGTCTGCCCACACAGTGACGTGCTTCTGACACCCTGGGAGAAGCACGTTCACAACCACTTCACCAATATGGGTGGAGACACATAGACTAATAACACAGAGGCGAAAATATACGTCCGTATATGCCAACTTTACTCTGTTTGACAATAGAATTGCAAGGTATAAACGTTAATATGGTATAAACCATGTTGTCATATCATCTACACCACCACCTGGTTTTAGCTTTAGCGCACAGTGTTAGCAGCACTGCTCTGTTTCTCAGCATGTTTGCTTGGTACTCGGTACGCAGTGTGTTATTTTGAATAAAACAGCTTTATTGATAATTGTCTGTTGACAGAGCTGTCTGTACAGGCTGCGTTTCATGTAACATGTCAAGAAACAGATGAGAAGCCTCAGAACAAAACTATGAAACATACATACAGCACTTTTCAGACATCAAACAAATCCACTCTGCTCCACTGCAATGTTACTCAATCCAAGGTAATAATGTAACATAGCTAGCCAATGCACCTCATTTACTGTTAAGATACATTGCACTTATTTACACTAACAACTATTTAATTCTAAGTAGGTAACTTAGTATCAGCGAGCACTAAAACATGTATGTGCACTTATGTTGACATAAGCTTGTGTTATAGCACTTGAAATGACATAGCATGTTATGACAACTGATTTTGTAGCTCAGTGTATGCTGGTATGTCTGAGTAACATAGCCTATTGCTGATGATGTGACAGTGTACCCAGTGAGGCTAGTTAGTGAGGTTAGTACATTAAAATTGACAAGCAGCATTTTAAAATACTCGTGTTGTTTTATCTATGTTTCATGCAACTTTCTGAACCTCACTCTTATGTAAAACCTAACCTTATTATCTTTCTAATGTTCAATGTACTTGCAGAAAATATGCTAAGCTGAAACTTCCACACGCATTCATTAAAAGCCAAAATGTCTTACTTGCTTTGCAGACCTTTCCATATGATTTGGCACAATGGTGTGACCATGATGACTGTCTACAGCACACAATGAACACACACATTTTTGTTCATCACGACAGTAAAACTCCTTGAGTTTGTTATGATACGAGCAGACTCTGTCTGTAAGTTTTAAGGCATTGATCACTTTGTGTTTATTTCCAGGTTCAGCTCATTGTGAAGTCTGAAGTGAGTCCCACAGTAAGAGGCGAGGCACACCAGGCAGGTCTTGACTGCTTTGTGTTTTTGTCCGATGCAGACGTCACACTCCACATCTCCAGGGCCAGCAAGGCTTTCCTCAGCAACATGCGCCTTCTTCAGTTTCTCCACCATTGCAGCCAACATGGTGTTTCGGCCCAAAACTGGTCTTGGGGTGAAGTTCTTTCTGCATAAAGGACAGCTGTAGACTCCTCTTTGATCATCCTGATCCCACTTTGTCTTGATGCAGGTCATGCAGAAACTGTGTCCACAGTTAACAGAGACCGGATCCTTCCTTTAAACCCTATATTTAATGTAAAATATTACAAAGACAACATGTAAAGTGTTGAAATTCAGAAATGTTATTGTTTTTTTAAAAAATATATGCCCATTTTCAATTTGATCTGAACAACACATTTTTAAAAAGTTGGGACAGGGAAACAAAAGATTGGTAAAGTTATCTAATGGTAAAAAACATCTGGTGGGATATCTCACAACTAATTAAGCTAATTTGCAACAGGTCAGTAACATGACTGGATATAAAAAGAGCATCCCAGAGAGGCTGAGTCTTTCAGCAGTAAAGATGGGAAGGGGTTCACTACTCTGTGAAAGACTGCATGAGCAAATAGTGCAAAAAATTTGAGAATAACGTAAAATAGTAAATAACCTGGGGATTTCATCATAAATGGTACATAACATCAGAGAAAAACTTCAGAGAAATCTCTGCATATAAGGGAGAAGGCTGAAGTTGGCTGGGCATGATCTTCTGGCTCTCAGGCAGCACTGCTTTAAAAATAGACACTATTCTGTAGTGGAAATCACTGCATGGACTCAGGAACACTCCCAGAAACCACTGTCTGTGAACACAGTTCATCACTGCAAGTGCACAAATGCAAGTTGCAAATGCAAGAAGAAGCCTTATATAAACAGGATCCACAAACACCGCCACCTTCTCTGGGCCTGAGCTCATTTAAGATGGACTGAGGCAAAGTGGATAAGTGTCCTATGGGCCAGCGAATCAAAAATTCTTTTTGGAAATCATGGACGCCACATCCTCCAGACTAAAGAGGAGAGGGGCCATCTGGCTTGTTATCAGCGCATGGTTCAGAAGCCAGCTTCCATGATGGTATGAGGGTGTTTTAGTGCACATGGCATGGGTGACTTGCAGATCTGTGAAGGCACCATTAATGCTGAACAATATATACAGGTTTTGGAGCAACATATGCTGCCATCCAGATGATGTCTTTTTCATGGAAAGCCCTGCTTATTTCAGCAAGACAGTGTCAAACAACATTTTGCATGTGTTCAAACAGCATGGCTCTGAAGTAAAAGAGTTTGGGTGCTAAACTTGCCTGCCTGCAGTTCCCAAACACTTACAGAGTATTGTTAAAAGATAAGGTGATGCAACACAGGGGTAGACATGCTCCTGCCCCAACTTTTTTGACATTTTTTTGAAAGGGTGAGTTTTTATTTACATTTTGCACAGTGTCTCAACTTGTTTGGAAACAGACCTGTGTAAACATGACAGTACTGATAAAATTTCACTTCAAATCAACTAATTTAAGTGTTCATTGTTTTTTAGTTTATTTAAGTTACTTTGCTCCTTTATGCTGCTTCAAGAGTTCGAAGTGACTAAAACTAAAACTGTAAATAAGTTTTGTGGATATTTTTCAGTAACTTTTCCAGTTAGGCCGAACATATGTCTAAATTTACAGATATGCTATGACTTCATTTTTTAAATTAGTTTATTTGACTAACAAGCACAGTATGAAAAAAGTAAAACAGTAAACAGAAAAATGCTGCCTATTCAGATTTTTAGCGCTGTCGCCTCACAGCAAGAATGGCCTGGGTTCGATTGCCGGCCAGGCGACCAGGGTCATTTCTGTGTGAAGTTTGCATGTTCTCCCCGTGTTCGTGCAGGTTTCCTCCCACAGTCCAAAAACATGCAGTCAGGTCAATTGGACATGCTAAAATTGCCCCTGGGTGTGAGTGAGTGTGTGAATGTGTATGTCTGTCTGTCTGCCCTGAGATGGACTGGCGACCTGTCCAGGGTGTATCCTGCCTTCTGCCCAATGACAGCTAAGATAGGCTCCAGCGACCCAGAAGGATATGCGGTTTAGATGATGTATGTCTGTATTCTTTTTTGAGGGATAATAATTTCCCATCAAACTGGCCGGCAGTCTGCTTCTCTGGAATATACCGCCTCTGCTGATTTTGTATAAAGTCCTGGTTTCTGTCACTGGTGTCGCTGATGTTTCCGACGTTATGTTGTCATTTTATTGTAACTTTCAAGGTTTTTCTTTCAGCTGGAATGTTGGTAAATCATTTTGAGGGTCATGATGCCTTTTCTCTCTTTTTTTGTCCATCAAAGCACAACAATTGCATGACGAAGGTGCATTTTAAACCAGAAGCGGGAACTGTTCGTGCACTGCATTGCTGCAACTTAAAGTGTGCTCCTGTATTAATAAGTACAGCCATGCATGACAGCAGCAGCGGACCCACATGCACTAAGGGCATTTTTATGCTTTGAGTATATTTTTTCTTGCTATATAGTATTGATGTACAATACCCCTGAGGTTTTCGCCATTCATGACTTATAATTTCATCACAGAAATGTTCTGTTTTGCCCTGTGCAGTGTTTTTGTATTGTTTTCAATTTAATACAGGTCCCACAAAATTTACCAAACACTGCTTTCTGTCTTTATTAGCATGTTACTTACTGTCCCAACTTTTTGAGAATTGGGTTTGTATATTTACAGCATGCTGTAGCCTACTAGGTTAGTCTCAGGCAGAGGCCTATATATCAAATAGACCCATATAGCAAAGTATTGCACAAACATTGCTACCACTCTAGAACCCAAACACCACAATGTTGAAAACAGACCTGAAGGCCTTGGTATACTTTCAGAACGAAGCTCACAAAGGTTGTATGAAAGCATATGTATTGCAAGCCTTTCTGTGGTTTGTTTTGGTGCCTATGAGCCTCTTCTGCTCTGTTGAATCATAGCCTTTGTGGCGTAGTCTGTCCATCTGCGGAGTTGACCCAGCTGCCATGGGCATCATCTTTGGTTGCTTGTTTGCTTCGCAATTATGTCATGTTGTTCACTGAAGCCAGTCAAACGTTGTTTCCACAAGAAATATACTGAGGCCTTAACCACGAGACACCGTATTGTAGTTGTAGTGCTCAACCCTAGTCAGTTCAAATCTTTAGCCCCACAAATTCCCATTCAGTAAGAGATGTTGAATTATACTATCATGTCTGCATTTATAGGCTTGTTGTAGTCTCAGTTATTCTTATCATTTCAGGCATGAGTTAGCAAACAACAAACCTGTTCAATGCATCATTCCTCTTCTGAAAAGATCTTAAAAGTGTAATAAAAACTTAAGCTCAAAGATATTGATATCAGGAAGCTCCAGGGCACAATCTGCAATGAATATACCACATAAAAAAGCAGCTCAGAAAAGCTCATACTCTATGCTATGTGTGCATGTTCTTTCTTGATATCAGCCCCACCTTAACTTACCCACATTTTTGGTCATTGTTGAGTCAGCCTTTTACTGAGTGGCAGTGGTTGCCTGGGAAATTTCCTGTGTTATTTCCTTTCGCAGGTCAGCGGAAGACACTAGCAGGGAGTTACTGTTGATGTCCAGTCTTGATAAGAACAGAGTTTTCTTCTGAAGGATGGGCACTCCTGCAGACGCTGTGCTGCACACATTGTAACCAGAGCTTTCCGTGAAGTTTGATCTTGTAGGCTTGGTCTGGTAAGTGTCAAAAAAAATACTATATTCTGTTTATAGTCTTTTACTGATACAGCAAGCTTGTGGTCAGTTCTGGTCGATAGTCCAAGTTGTTCTTTCAATCTTCTATTTTTTCAGTTGTTTGGAAATCATTGAGTAGTTTTTTCATTATTTCTTCATTGTTTAATCAAATTCACTTTGTAATTGAAATTATTAGCGACAGTATTTCTGCAAGAAAACTCATTCTCTGAGATACAACGTTTGATATGATTATGATATATTCATAATGTTTTCTCGTCTCACTTTCTGTGTTTAACAGCTCTTCTCCGCACATATTTCCTGTGTTCATTTTGGCACGGCGAAGGCGAGTAGGCTAACTGACAGAATGGAATGTTGGAGTGTGAATCCTTTTCTCCTGATACTCCTTGCTGGGCTCTTATACACTGTAAGCTCTTTGTCTCCACTTCACAAATTTAAAGCTGCGTTCATAACACTATACAGCTGTTTTTGTTAACTGAAGATACCAGTGATACTCTTTGTTGTTTTATTGTGATTGCGCTGTAACGGTCACTCAAAAAATGAAATGCTAATTTTATTTTTAAATGATACTTCAAGTAGTGCCCCAAAACTCTTAAGTAGCTTCTCAGATAACATGGTAGGGGCAGAGCCATGGCTAGGCCCATCCATATTGATCACAGGCCTACCCAATCAAATGGGTAAAGAATATTTACTAGTTGATTTTTTTAAGATAATGAAATTTAATTGGTTTTCTGTGAGTGCTGTTATTGAATTGTGGCCAATCAAATTGTTATGCTCTCTCTGCCAAGCTCTGCCTACTTTTCCCAGCCCTCCAAAAACCGCTCAACAACCATTGCTATCTGCCATTTCCTCAAACCTTGGGTTTATTATTAGCACACCAGTGTTTAAATTTGAAGCCCCAGCTGTGGTTAAAAGATGTACCTGGGACATTGTTGTCAGTTTTCTGCAATTTTGTTACTTACAATGCTCTTTTGCCACAAAGGCTGAAAGTAGCTTTGTGAAAATGTCAAAGCAAACATCTAATGTTATTCAGTGTGTCAGAGGTAAGACATGAATGGACCACCTACTTATTTCTGCCTACACCCCTGTAATATGTCTTCAGAGAATTCAAATAAATCATAAGAAAGTTATTTGAGTAAAGTTTAATTATCTAATTCTATATATTACATATTGTATATATACCTATGCAATTAAATATCTAATTATCTAGACTGTTTTTATACCATTTTAAAGTACTACACGTACAATTAACTTGATCACTTATTTTGATTTACATAATGTAGTTATGCTGTCAGAAAAAGTCATTTTTTTTCTCACAAAATGTAAATACTCCCCTAAAAAGATACCACATGGTCCTTAAGGCCCAATACATTGTGTTAAATTAGTTTATACTGTATTCATTTTCCCAAAGGAAACAGGCATTTTTGCACCTTTTAACTTTTTAAACAGCTAGATTAGGATTAGGATTTGTGGATAAGGTGGAAATGTTTTGTTCCGTGCAGCATGCAGAAGAACATTTTGTAATGTAGGTTCTGATTTGTGTAAATCTTAAGTAGTGCAGATTTAAGTAGAACAGTGTGATAAACATGGAGTCAAGTTCCATGGGCATATATAACTGCAGTGGAAAATGGTACATTTAATGTTCAATAACCACCCTGTGACAGCCTCCAAACCCTGAAACCTGAGCATGTAGAAACTCGCTTAGCAGCAAGATACATGGTAACTCGTTTTTACAGCCAACAAGAAGGCTAGGTGTTTAAGGAGAGAATATGCACCCAGAGAGGAATATAGGCCAGGAGGAAAGATAACACAAAGAGTAACTAAAGAAAAAAAAGTAAAAGAATATGGTGCTGGGTGCCAGAAAGATGTTGCATTGTACTTATCAAGGCTGCATTGACCAAACATTTCTGAAGTAAATCTGACAAATCACTGTATTTCAGTGACACAACACAACGGACTCAGTTGAACTCAATTACATGTGTCAAGTAATATTAATGAAAAAAATGAGTACACTAAAGCAATACCCTACAGTCTACACCAGGGTTTCTCAACCTGTGGGCCATGGACCACCGGTGGGCCATGAAGCACCCTCTAGTGGTCCGCGGGACTGTACTCTGGAGGAGGCAGTAGTTTGTAGTGGGCCAGTCATAAAAACATGAGTGGAAAAAAGTTTACTTAAGCCTAATAATTAAAAAAATGAAGAATCAAACATTTCTGAATTATAACCAATATAAATATTAACAGAGCCTTATAAATGAAAACATCTCAGTCGCAGGCTGGTCAAACATCATCAGTTTGAGACAACACAGCCTCAGACATGCAGTGCAGTTAGCCAGAGATGGAGACGTTCCTCAGGGCGCTTTCTCCTGCCTTGTTCGGTGCGGACATATCAAACTTTTTTCTTTAGTTCACTCTGTTTTAATGTGTGTAAACATTCCTGTATTTGGGTCTGCAACAAACAGCTGAAATGGTCCGGCAAATACAGGTCCGCTTCCAGCCGAACCCTGTTTTATTCACTGCTGGTGGGATACATTTTATGATGAATCGAGGCAATTAATCTGTAGAGCCAACTTTCTTCCACTAGTAGCATGTCGGTGCTGTTTGTCAGTATAATTTGCCTGTTTTACCATCTGATTCTTTGCAGATTCTCATTCCTGCAGGCTGATAAAAACAACAGACGAGCCTTAAAACAATAGTGAAGATTTTCATGAACTGCTGAGCTTTATATTTAAAAACAGGTGGGCCTTGGGGTGGAAAAGGTTGAGAACCCCTGGTGTACACTGCAGCAATGAATGTTGCTTGAAATTAATAGCCTGCTTGTTTGAGTAGGAATGATCTCACAAACATGATAACTTTAAAAGTTTCATCAGATTAGTGTAAGGCAAGCTTCAGCTATTCTTATCCCTCTATTGTAGTAAAGATTCTTGGTAACGACTGTACTGCAGTTCCAGTTTATATCTTTTCAGTATTTTCTTCTTCATTGCTAAGCCTTTTGTCTGTTTCATAGGTCACTGCAGAGAAGAGAATGCTGGACATGGCTCCTGATGCTGTCGATGACACCTACTTAAAGTGTCGTGACAAAATGATACAGACTATTACAGCACAAGGCGGCCTGTTGCAGAAAGAGCTCAAGGCTAATAAGGATTTTACAGAGATGTGGAGGAATCACGGTGGAACTTGTGAGAAGCAAATTTATGGTGCAACACCTCCTCACTTGGCTGCACTGCAGGCTTATGGGAATTCTGGAGTTCAATTCCGAAAGACATTTAACAGACTGGTTCAGACTAAAGGCAGCAACGCCACAACATACAACGACGAATTTCCCTTCAAGTCTCTTCACTTTCTGCTAACAGATGCCTTACAACTTCTTAACCACAGCAAAACATGTACCACCGTGTACTTTGGCACAAGCAACCAGTATACAGCAGAAATTGGGAAGGAGGTGCGTTTTGGAATGTTCATCAGTGCCAGTATCCGTGAAAGCCTTGAAATTGAACATATTGTCACAGCAGATGAAGGCACGCTGTTCAACATCACCTCCTGTTCTGTGGTTAATGTTGAGAACTACACGTGCACTTCTGAGGAAATTGAACAGCTTATTTCCCCAACTGAGGTCTTCAGAGTGCAGAACGTCAGTCGTGTTTCAACTGATGAAGCTGAATATAACTTAATCACTTTAACACATTCACACTTTCTGAGCAACCATGACTGCTACCTTTTTCCAAGGTAAGTCAAAGATATTACTTATATACTTAAATATACTTAATGAGTTAATTACAGTATAAGGTTATTCTATATTACTACAGTGACCAAGATTTGTTATTTTTTTCATTTACAGCATATTTTAGTCAGTACTGTAGTTTAGAGATTGACTACCATGTTTACCAATAAACTCACGACTACATATCTACCAGATTAACTGTTGGTTTTCTATTAAAATCATAATTACGTAACTAGCATATTAGCTTTATAGAAGTGTTATTAGATAAGAAGTGTTATAATTGATAACAAAGTTCTAAGCTAGGGTTAAGGAGTGAACTGCAGTGATCGATTTGTGAAAAAAAGGGTGTTGACAAGAAGAACTCCTATATTGTGAGGCAAAAATTATACTGTTTTCATGATTGTGTATTTTATTTTATATTATTATGCCATTTTACTCCAGCTCAAAGTCAGGGAATAGAAAAAAATAGATTTGACAAGAGCTACCTCACCAGAGTAGCTTTTTTTTTAACTATAAAAATGTGACATAACAATGCCAGTCTTTTGTATTACCTCTAAAACACATTGTTTTCTTTTTGTCTTGTTAACAACTGGTGCTGTATTCAACTGTAAACTAAACACTAATTCTCCAAGCTACATACTGTTTTAGTACATATTATCTAGTATGTTCACAAGTGCTATAGTTGAGTAACCTAAATAAAAAAACAAAAAAAAACCAACAACTGGTAAATCAGCATTGTCAAGAAAAAAAAAAACAAACAAAAGCAAACCAAAAAAATGTATCTTGTATTTCTCTTTTTAGAATTTTATTTTCCTACATCTTTTGAATATATTAACCGTCTTTTACATTGTGTAAAATTTTTGAAGAAAATCATTTTACATTATTTTGCATTAAAAGTCAGGGCGACTTTTAGGGACGTTTTTTTTGTTTTTTCCTGTAAAGTTAACATTATTGGGAGTTGTGCCATGTACCCATCCCCTGGACCCTGATGACAGTTGCGAGAGCTGGCAGGAGGACTGGCGATTCACCACCATTGCAGATTCAGGCCCCTGCCTTCGTCATCAGGGCCCAGGCTACATGGCACAACTCCCTATAATTCCTGTAATTTTTATAATATAATGTTGTACAAATTTTTTTTGTTCAAGCAATTTGTCGATGCTCAGGAGTGGCACAGGAATATATGCAAAAACACACACAACTTTCCCAGTGGGCTACATCGTCCCCCATCTAACTGAATTGGTTTTAGAGTTCTTTTAGGGACAGCTTGTGATCTAACCTGCCTTGAGTTTTGCCTAGAGCAATGTCTCCCTCTGAAGTTAATGTCAGAGCCCATTCCCCTTTCAAATACAGACTCAGATTCAGCAGTGAAGGGAGAGCGGTCACCACCTTCTCCTTCCATCAAGCAACCACTTTTAATGCCCTCAGGTCTGAGGTTCTGTCTTATTTGAAACATCATTTGATGGTCTCTTTGCCAACGCCCTTTGCAAGAGGTGCTGCCTGCAGATCTTATATGGCTTATACATTCTTTTACACTCCAGGTTTGAGGATGATTTTATGGACTCTTGGGATTCTTCACTTTGCAGTGTCAGCCATCTGTTTAGCCTCTTGCTCTGGGTACATGTCTTCCATTGCACAGATTTGTCAGGGGCATCCAAACCATGTAGCCTTATAGATTGGCCAATAGGCAAAAGGCATCCTCTGTCAGCTATGCCCTGGCAAGTGAGGCAGTTCTTCCATCAGTACAAGGGTTATGGGACACTATCGACTCTGACGCTTGTACTTCCCTTTCTGGCCAAAATTCTGCACCAGCACCTGGTCTCCCATGTCCCAACCCTTCTAGGTTGATACAGGATGTCTACCTGTCTATCATAAGCCTACTTGTTCTGTTGATGTACCTCGTTGGCAGCCTCAGTAGCCAGCTGTTCTGCTCCCTGCAGGTCCCTCTTTAATTTCTTCACATACTGGATGTGATTTTTTACTGCAGCACCATTAGAGGACATTTCAAAACAAAGATTCATGGGAAGTCTGGCCTCCCCTTCAAACATAAATAGTACGTAGAGTAGCCAGTGTTCGGAGTAAATTCTTACAAGTCGGCCATAATGTATTTCTCCACCAGGGTCTTAGCTATAGTGAGGACTGTCTGATTCTTGGTCAAGAAGGCCTGGACATAACACGTAATGTGATCTGTAACCACTAATACATTGCATATCCCCCTTAGAGCCCGAAAAGCAAGTCAGTGCGTACCAGATCTCTCTGGTTATTGCTGATGATCTGATGTAAAGTTAGCAACCATTTTGCAATGAGTTTTATGAGTTTTTAAAGCAAACTGCCCACAGTGTTCTGCAATTCTGCTGCCATTTTGGGACAGTAGAGCCTACTTCTCAGAAAGTCACTCGTTCTTCCCACTCCCACATGGCCCATCTTGTCATACAAGGAGTGCAAGACAGTCTTCTGAACAGTATTTCAGGGATTGAACTACCTTCTGGTCATCCACCCCCCTTCATGAACTCCATTACTATGCCAGTAACCACATCCTCCTTCTGGGCTTGAATCAACTCTGCTTTTGACATCAAATCCAATGAGTTCACTTCTAGGTGTGTGGGGTTGGTATAGACATGTGGAACACACACGGGTGTGGCTCCTTGTTGCCTCACATAGCTAATAGTCCTTCACTACCCAGATAGCTCTCATCCCTGTCTGCAGCGTACTCTCCCACTCTTTAATGTCCTCTTCCCCTGCCAGGTTACGCAAGAACAAATCAGAATCCATGTTGATCTTGCTGGGCCAATTCTGTGTGTCAAAATCATAATTGGCTAGTGCTTCAAGCCAACAATGCCCAGTGGCATTTAGCCTGGTGGTGGCCCCATTAAGAAAGCCTGGAAACTGTACACAATTGTCCACTTCAGTGCCAAAAACTCAAGCTGGTGGATTAGGTAATTCTTTTCTGAGTTACTCATCTTCCTGCTGGCAAAGACTAGAGGTTGTAACCCTCCTAGGTGTTCCTGATACAGGATAGCCTCAAGCCCTTTTAAGCATAACAGTCACCAAATTTACTTAAATTAGGCTTCCCCTACATCAGCCTCTCGTTTTATACCCAGAAAACACAGAACAAATGAAAAATTGTATAGATAAAATGAACTGCGTGTAAAGAAGGCAAACCAGGAAAATTAGAGATTGAAATAATAGGGGTGAAAGTAAAAATAGGGAGCTGTGAACTTGACCTCGGCCTGGACAGAAAGTCCACAGCAACCAGGGGAGATCTGCTATCTGGGTGATGGTCTAGGTGAATGGCAACGTTCAAACATTTGATAAGTCCTGCTGTTCCGTTCACGAACAGAGAAAAACTCCAGTTAAACTTGGCTGAACTTGCTTCGTTAGGATTAATTAGCCCACACGGCTAACTAACAGCTCTCAGTATGAGACAAATTAGCTACTTCGAGTTGAAGTAGAAGATCCGTTTGGCCTCTCTGGTATTAAGCTTCTCAGTTTGACAAAAATATAGGTAGTATTTGCAAAAAACACACACACACAAATGTCCCAATGAGCAAATAACATATTTTACCTAAACGGCCATCATCCTTCGAAACGCTCAGCTGGCTCAGAGCCTCACCGTGATGCCCAGAAACACATCACTGTGAGGAAGGAAAATGAATTTCCGATTCTCGTTCACTTTAAATAAAGCTGCACTTCGATCTGAGAGCTGCCTCTAATAAGTACAACCATACAAAGAAGGCTGTGACAAAACTTATTCTATTGTTGTTTAAATATAGCAGTAATATGCTGACACTGCCTTCCCTCAGTGCAAAATGGTGCTGTGTGTTAATATTTTGCATACTAGCCTGCCAAAACCTAGATGATCAACATAGGATACACCTTATAGTGTGTTTACACACAGAAATAGACTTTTGGGATTTGAGCACAGAAGCTGGGTATCAGCTCAAAACCTTTGAGGCCATGCAAAATGCATTTTTGGGCTATTCCTTATGGTTCATGTCTGTTTTCTCTTCTTTTTGTCTCTTTTAAGGCCTCCTGGTGGATCCTCCAGTCCACTGCTGAGCTCTATGGTTCTGGCACTGATGGCGTCCTTTCTGAGTCTGTACTGCTGCACTGTTACACAGTGACTCACACATCCATCTGTATAAATACAAGCAACAACGACACCTGCAGAATTGCTACATTTGCTAAGGACCTCATGGGTTACATTATTATAGTCATCTTTAGTCTCACAGGGCCAGACATGTACTCTCGTTTATCACATCATGGAAAGGGTGCAACCCCTCTAAAAGCCACTCCCAAATTCCTGTGTTTTTTGTAAACATCTGAAGTACAACTGATAACACAAGCTAGCAAATCGAACTAGCGAAACGCTATTAGCCAAATGACCTGTTTTTCTTTTGTGGGATTAAATGTTTATCTTTACGACGTGTAATGTGGTCTCCACACTGACAACATACATCTAGGGGCCTTTCAGCCATGTTAACTTACATTACAACCACAGACTAATGACAGGCTAGATGTCAGTTGGACAATGATGATGAACAGACCCTCACCCCCTATTTTGAGCTCCACCTTCACAAGGTGTTGGAGTGGTTCTGAAATTTGACCTTGTTAAGCCCCACATTTAAACCACACTTAACCCAAAATTTCTCATGGCTGTCCCCTGTCGTTTTCACTATGAGATCATGTCTGGCCCTGTAAGACTAACCTGCATTCACACTGGCAGTGACTTATCGCCTTTTGTTGCTCAAATGTGGGTGTTTCTGAACTTGAGCTGAACTTGGTTGCCATGGTCTCATGTACAGCAAGCAAATGCCATGGCAATACACTGTACTTTACTGACCAGTGGCTACAGGATGTATACAAAATCAATTTGACCACAAATTGATTTGTTGTTACCCAAAATCGGATGTGATCCTGCTAAAAATAAAAATTGTGGAGAGTAACTGCATGTCTATAATTGTAACCTCTGTGTAGTGCATCATATTCTGTGCAGTCAGTATGACAAGAAAACAGTGTTGTTCCGTCGATTTGCTTTGAAAACATGGCCGCTGTTCCTCCATCTCTAGTAGGAACAAATATCTAGGAACCAAAAAAGATGCACACTGCTTCATTCTAATTTGCATAAAATAAAACTTTGCTTAACTTTATTGCATCACTGACTCCACGCCTTCATGTTGCCAACATTCATGCTGCACGCTGTCCCTGGAAATCACAAGCTCTTATTGAGAATGAATGAGCCTCTTTTTAGTGTACGGACTAAGGAGTAAGTGTGTGCTTTGGAAGGTAGTATTACTCTTATAAGATTGTTAAATATGATTTAATTTCTTTCGTTGCTTCCTGTGCCTCAGCGGAAAGAGAGAAGTGGAAGTGGACAAATGTTACTTAGATTTGTGTTTAAGAGAGACTAAGATTTTATACTATACATGGACTGAATTTATACATGAGCACATTGTGTTTAGCTATTCATCTTGGATTTGAATGTATCTTTGAGCTAGACCTAAAAATTAATAGGCTGCTAAATAAAGCTGGTAGTATTTTAGCACTGATGAATGTATACAGACTCTTTTGTAGTGCTGTGAAAAAGTATGATTGTCTCTATATTTGCATATTTGTCAAACTAAATTGTGTTTTTTAGCAAGTGTGAGATGAGCTTTTATGTTCCTCTTGGTTAGCAGTTGTTTTTACCCTGCATTTCTCCCATGGGTACCATTTTTGTCCAGTCGTTTTCTAATGTTGGAATCATGAGCACTGACCTTATCTGTGGCGGGTGAGGCCTGCAGTTTCTTTGAGGTTTGTTGGGTTTTTTTCATGACTTCCTGGATAAGTTGCCAACTTTGGTCAGCAGGCCACTTCCTGGGAACATTCACCACTGCTCCAAGTTTTTTTGATGATAATGGCTCTCAGTCACTTCCCAGACTGATGTATTTCAATAAATTTCTTTTTTAATCTGTTCATGTATTTGGGGTATTTTGGGTTTACTCAGATTGTCTTTGTTTTTTTTTTATTACATTTAGTCTGAAGATCTGAAACAACTAAGTGTGACTAATATGTAAAAAAACAAGAAATCTGGAGGGGGCAAATACTATTCAGCACTGCATTTGATTATGATCTTGTGAATAAGCTGTCCCTATATTTTGTGCATTGATTGTAAAATGTTTACTTGTTTTTAAATGTTGTTTTCATGTGATTTTATGGAATTAAAAGAGCGATGGCACCAACTTCACTGTTTGTTTCATTTTATACAGTATATCATGAATTTTGGAACAAAACCTTGCATCTCCATCGTTGTCATGTCAAAATTTCATGATGAATGGGTGAATAGAAAAGCTCCGAAACATCTTAGAATGAAATCTCTATACATTAACTTCCATTGACAGTCTTCAACATTTTTCCTTTTTTTGGACATACAAGGTTTTCTGACTGAGTGACTCTTGGTGCAGTGTGGGCCAGATTGATAAAACTGCATGGTAAATAGGAGCTGTTTATAAAATCACTGTGGCAGTAACTAGCACGCTGTCTTTTACTGCGATCAATATCTACATGTAGGTAAGACAACACTACCTATCAGCATGCAAATTGCCAAATATAATGGTCTAGGGCTGCTTTTCCTTAGTTCCAGTGAAGGGTAATGTTAATGCTACAACATGCAGAGACAAAACTTACACAATTATATGGTTCCAACAGTTGTGGAAGGCCCTTTCCTTTTCCAGTGTGACTGTGGCCCTGTGTATAAAGCAAGGTCCATTAAGGTGATGAATTTAGTGTGGAGGGACCCAAACAATCCGACAATACTAGACAGCAGACTGTTCTTCATGTATTATTTCTATACTTAAAAGATCCTGACCTTTGCAATGCAATTGCTGTTGCAATGAGTGTTTGCTGTTTTAAATTCTGATTGTTGACTGATGATATGATGTTTGTCTTGTGGACAGACTAATCGAGAGACGGTGTACAACATTTCGAAAGTATGCGCAGACCAAGATCTATCTATGTTTGCTGGGTAAATGTAAAACATCTCCTGCATAAGTGAAGACCATGATAAAACTAGGCCTGTCATAATAACTGGATTGATAACTGCAGTTAGGTATAAAGCTGTGTTTAGCAGTGTCAATGTTATCCACAAGAGGGTGCTACCACTCACTGTAAGTAAAAAAATGTGTTCTGACTTTTAAACACTATCCAAAAAAGTACCTCAATTTTTGTCATTTTTAGCAAATTAACAATTCTGATAACTTACTAAGTGAAATGCTTTAAGACTATTTTAACCAAAAATGACTGAATAGCAGGGTTGACACCTGGGCTAAAGCGAGTAACAGGGTTGAAGACAGAGATCATATTCCCCATTAAGTTGATATAAATGCAGTAAAAACACACATAAAATATACAACATAGAGTAGAAGAAGTTTAAAATTTTGTTTTAATGAAGCTTAAAATTCGTTTTAATCTAAATGTTTTCAATAAAATAGGGTTAAATGGTAATGCGTTACCCATGGAGCCATTCATTTTTTGTGTGTGTAAATTGAGAAAATAGAATAAGAATATTTACTTGTCTGACGGTTGTTCTGAAGAAAACAACAAGATGATGCAAATTCCTGTTTACGTCATAATAAATCGAATGTTCCATTTTTTTACAGGAGAGGGGGAACAGGCTTGGGTAACAGGGTTGTGCATAAAATGTGGGAGGTTAAAATGACTTTATTGTTAAATACTCCATTTCCAAAAAAATTGGAACGCTTAAATAAAAATAAAATGCAATGATATGCAAATCATGTGAACCATATTTTTAAAGGATAATACTACAAAGACAACAAATCAGATGTTGAAACTGAGAAATGTTATTGTTTTTTGAAAAATATATGCCCATTTTGAACTTGATGCCAACAACATGATCCAAAAAAGTTGGGACAGGGGCATGTTTACCACTGTGTTTCACCGTCACCTCTTCTTTTAACAACTCTCTGTAAGGGTTTGGGAACTGAGGAGACCAGTTGCTGTAGTTTTGATAGTGAAATGTTTTCCCATTATTGTTTGATATTGGATTTCAGCTGCTCAACAGTTCAGGGTCTCCTTTGTTGTATGTTTCATTTCATAACCCTCCAATTGTTTTCAATGGGTGACACTTCTGGACTGCAGGCAGGCCAGTTTAGCACCTGGACTCTTTCAATACGGAGCTGTTGTAATGCATGCAGAATGTGGTTTGGTATTGTCTTGGTGAAATAAGCAAAGCCTGAAAAAGACGTCATCTGGATGGCAACATATGTTGACAAAACATGTATATATCGTTCAGCATTAATGATGCCTTCACAGATGTGCACATCACCCATGCCATGTGCACTAATGCACCTCTACACCATTCTGAATACTGGCTTTTGAACTGTGCACTGATAACAAGCTGAGTGTCCTTTAGCCCGGAGGACGCAGTGTCCATGATTTCCACAAAAAAAAATTCAATTGTTGATTTGTCAGAGCACAGGACACTTTTCCACTTCTCCCCAGTCCATTTTAAATGAGCTCTGGCCAAGAGATGGTGGCAGTATTTCTGGATCCTGTTTGTGTATGATTTCTTTTTTGCATTTTAGAGATTTAATTTACATTTGTGGATGCAGCGACAAACTGTTTTCACAGACAGTGGTTTTCAGAAGTGTTCCTGAGCCCATGCAGTGATTTTCACTACAGAATCATGTCTGTTTTTAATGCAGTGCCGCCTGAGGGCCCAAAGTTCACAGACAGCAAATACTGATTTTTGGCCTTGTCCCTTGCATACAGAGATTTCTCCAGATTCTCTGAATCTTTTAATAATATTATTTACTGTAGATGCTGAAAAGCAGAAGTTCTTTGCTATTTTACATTGAGAAATGTTATTCTTGAATTGTTGCACTATGTGCTTGCGCAGTCTTTCAGAGTGGTGAACCCCTCCTCATCTTTACTTCTGAAAAACTCCACCTCTCTGAGATGCTCTTTTTATACCCAATCATGTTTCTGACTTATTGCCAATGAATCACCATGTGTTTTTTTAGCATTACACAACTTACCAGCCTTTTGTTGCCCCCAGCCCAATTTTTTAGGAATGTGTTGTTGGCATTAAATTCAAAATGGGCAAATATTTTCAAAAAACAATAAAAATTCTCAGTTTCAACATTTGATATGTTGTTGTTGTACTATTTTCAATGAAAATATGTTTTACATGATTTGCACATCAGTGCATTTTGTTTTTATTTACATTTTGCACAGCTTTTCCAACTTTTTTGGAAATAAGGTTGTAAATTAATAGTAAAAAAATTATTAATTTAACATAAAATTGCTTGGATCTTAGCCAAAAACACTGTCATGGTTGTATGGTGTTAGCGGAAGATTTTAATGAAAATATAACATAGAGAATTTCTATGTCAGTGAGGTGGGACAGGCTAAAGTCACCATATTAGGTGGACACAGGGATTTTATGTGCTCATTTAAATGCTAGTTTTGATAATTTTATTTAAAGTTAAAGTACAGATCCCATCACTTTTCATAAAAGAAAAAAAAACAACAACATGGACTTTATTTGTTATTGCTTTTGAAAAGATGTGTGAGAGATTTATCTTGTATAATGGCGTCATTCAAAACAATACTGATGCCGTGCAGTTTTATATGGACAAAAAAAAAAATCAGTGAGTACAGGGAGTTATATAGTTCATCCTATTTTCTTTACTAGACATAATACTGTACTTCTTTTCTAAGGCCCATACATAATGTATTTTCCTGTTGTTATTTAGCACCCATCAACAGTAGGTTGGTTTGAATCAGACATCAGTGTGTTTTGATAACCTAAACTTTGCATCCAGTATATTAACTGCATTAATGCTGTGAAATGCTGACAACAGATGATAAGTCAGTCAATTAAGTCTTTTAACAGTGAGTTTGAGAATCATCCGGTTTTTATGTTTGCGTTTTAGAGTATACTGCTTATTCCAAGGGATTGGTGGAAATCCAGAGATGGTAGCAAAGAGCTGAGAATGAGAAGAAATATCCGTTATATTTATAGTTTGTGTGCTTGATATTTTTAATCAATGATTTACAGTAACCGATGTGTGAACACCAAACAGAGGAAAAAACATGTATGGCCTTTAGAAAACAGTATTATGTCTAGTAAACAAAATTGGATGAACTATATTACTCCCTGATCTCACTGAAAAGAGTTTTTTTCTTGTCCATATAAAACTGCACAGCATCAGTATTGTTTCTGCCATTATACAAGATAAATATACAGGATTAACAAGATTAGCCTATGAAGACAAGCGCTATAAGAGAGTTCAGACTTTTCAGTAGAACACTGTTAGACACTGTTAGCTACATTCAAAGAAACCTTGGTAACATCAGCTTAGCTGATTAATGTTAAACTATTTGAAGTTAGTTAACGTTAAGCCTCAGGTAGGAAACATAAGGCCTAGCTACCAATGTTAGTTCGATTAATATGTTATTATTTATTGGCTGGAGTTTTGACACAAACGTTCAGACATTTTACAGCGAGCAGATGTGAAAGTTGAGCATGTGCTGTGGAGCTGAGAGCAGAAATGAGTGTTTTGCATGAATAGTAAGTAAGTAAGTAAGTAAGTAAAGTTTATTTATATAGCGCTTTTTACAACAGGTGTTGTCACAAAGCAGCTTTACAAGGAAATGAGCATTACAAAAAGAAGTCCGGGTCCAAGCCCCCATGAGCAAGCCAGTGGCGACAGTGGCAAGGAAAAACTCCCTAAGAGAAACAGGAAGAAACCTTGAGAGGAACCAGGACTCAGAAGGGAAACCCATCCTCCTCTGGTCGACACCGGATAGTAAACATTGTTAGTATAAAGTATTATAGTACAAAAAACAGGGTAAAACGTGAAGGAAACAATTAATTTGAATAGTTCAGTTCATGCAGCAGAAGCAGCAGCTTCAGTGGGGTCAGGTTGTGAGGGTGAGGTTTGCACGGTGAGCAGTGGCACCCGATCAAGGCAGCAGAGGCAGCAGCATCAGCAGCAGGATGGGCAGCTGTTCAACTCGGCAAAAGAAAGAGAGGAAAAACACAGTCAATGAGCTCTGAAAGGGATGAATTGTTGTGCAGATTGTACCTGCGCACTTCGTGCTGACAAGTCCATTCAAGTTCATTAGCTGCACGCTCAGACCACCGCTGTCCTCTCAAACCAGAACATTCCTCTCTCAAACATCAGGATCTTCTCTTAAACATTTTGGCACAAAACTAACTCCATAAAAGTGCAGCACAATGCATTAAAATCACCAACACCAATAATATTTGGTCAAAAGGCTGCAAGGCTGGAAAGGTGGTAATCTGCTGGTAATGGGCCGTTAGTTTATATGTCTATATATGTGCCTTAAACAATGTCAAATCCAATCATTGGCAGTTTCTGTTATTTCTGACCAGCCATTATGCGAAACACTGTATTTTTGTATGTATGTTTACAATGTATATTTACTGTATTATACCAGCTAACCTAATCCTAACCCTCCTATATTTCTTACATGTTACTGAGAGTCTGTTTCATCTAAAAAGGACCACTCAAAATAAAGTGTCACCAAAATGTCTTCAGTGAATTTTAGCCTAAAGTTCTCTTTTTACCTTAAATGAGTTTAAAATCTCTTTAGGACAATGTTTAAATAAAAAAAATCGCAATTGCAAAATGAGTTGTAGACCCCAAGGTTTAAGTTTCAGAACTTTAAGCATGTATATTTACTGTATTATACCAGCTCCATGTGACTTCTGCAGTGTAGATATGGGGGTTGTGTCCCCTTAAATCCTCTCCCCACCCTATAAAGGACAAAGCCAACTGGTTACTGGAGAACTGCCTGGACTTTTAAACTGGGCAACCATGTACAAAATGTTCTTCTTTGTCTAGACGTGCAGCTGAATTGTCCCAGAGGCAGTAAGTTTTCTTACTTCTTACGAATATGGAATCTGTACTAGCATGTTTTCTTAGCATGCAGCAACACTGATCTAGTGATTTAGAAATACATTGAAAAAGTTGTTCCATTTAGTTTGTAACAATGTTGCACGTCATCTAATTTTTCATTGAGCATTTCACTTCTGGACCAGAAAAACTGCAAAACTGCGTGTATACTTACTGTAAACTGCTAAATTATACTTACTTATTATCAGCTAAGCAGTTTTTCTGCTGATTAAAGCTGTTAAACGTGCTATCTGACCACAGCCACATTGCCAGTGGGTCATTCTCGGCTTGTTTACTTCAGAAAACTCTGCTCCCTCCCTTCCCTTTCTCTAGTTTCTTGTCTAGTGTTGCTCCCTTGTGGTCACAGTTGGAGCTTACCAGGTTTGAGTCATGTACACAGTTCACAGGCCAGTTTCCTAGACAAGGATTAAGCCTAATCCTTTCAATGGGGAAATTTCATTCAGAATGCTGTGTAGTTCAGGACGAGGCTTAATCCTTGTCTGGGAAATAACATATTTCTGGCTATGTTTAAATGGTAAAATCCAACTGTGGCTGGCTTAACTAAGTTCTGTAAAAGAATGTTTATAGGCCCCAGTGTTAATTTGGTAACTTTTTTCTCCTTTTTGATTCTGTGCTCATTTTACCTTGGCAAAGATGAGTGGACCGATATAATGGGAGGTCAGAATTTGAGTCTCTTTCTGCTGATGTTCCTCCCCGTGCTCATCCACAATGTAAGTTCTTTGCATGAACTTCTAAGGATTTGTAAGACTTCTTTGTCTCTGGTTCTGATATATAAAGGTAAAAAACATTATTTCAATGTTTGCTCTGTTTTCTTTAAACCAGTGATGAACCCAATACCATTTATCAAAACCACAGACTAATGCAACCTTCAGATTCACATGAATGAAAACATTCATGAAACAGTTTGAAATTGTTCTCAAGTCACATAATCAATAGAGATATTAAATTTGCCACTACGTTCGTTTCAGGTTGGAGTGATCTAGTTATATCAAATTTTGGACTGCAATCCTGGCACTTGCATAAAACTCTGGTAACACATTATTTTGAGTGGGCCTTTGTAGTTAATTAATAAACTCTTAACAGATTATCAGTAACACATCAACAACATATCAGTGAAGTAGCAGTAGTGAAGCATCTCAGTACATTGAAGTAAATATCTTGTAGATGTTCTGGTGATTCATTACTTACATTGAGTAGATGTATTGTTAATATGTTACTTCCATTACACAAAAAACCAACCTTACCCAAAACCTGACCCTAACCCTGGCCCTAGTCCTAACCCTAACCATAACCTCAACTCAGAACCTAATCCTAACAATCCTATATTTCTGACATGTTACCGAGAGTCTGTTGAGTGTTTGTTTCATCTAAAAAGGACCACTCAAAATAAAGTGTCACCAAAACGTCTTCAGTGAATTTTGGCCTAAAGTTCTCTTTTTTATCTTAAGTGAGTTTAAAATCTCTTTAGGACAATGTTTAAATCGAAACTGAAAAAAATCATAATTGCAAAATGAGTTGTAGACCCCAAGGTTTAAGTTTCAGAACTTTAAGCAATTTAAATGTACATTTTCAAAATTTAGCACTTGAATTTTACTTAAGATAATGTGTGTTTCAGCATTTAAAATTTAGGCTTACACTTAAGATGTTTTACACTAATTTCTTATTCAATCATTTTCCTAATTCTACAGAAATCTTACATATCAACACAGCAGCTTTCCAAATGTGGTTCATTGGGTTTCTTATATACTCACTGTTATCAAAAAGAGTTCCATATTGTACCAAAAAAGGCTTAATGACTTCTCTGCGTGAGATTAAAAATCATATAAAAAAGGTTCTCTATCATTGAGTTGAGCCTTGCAACTACACAAGAAACAATTTAAGCATTAAAATAGTTCTTAGAGACATAATGATTCTATATATAACCATTGCCTATATTAAAAACCCTTGAAGAACCCCTTTTAAAAGGTGTGGTTCTCCTAATTCTCTTCACCATCTTCATAAATTCAGTCTATCTATCATCTATCTATCCATATATCTTCTGTCCTCTGGGACAGCCTGACCCCTACACTAAGATCCATGTGCTCCATTATAGCTTCTCTTAATTGTGTAGGTCACTGCAGAGAAGAGAATGCTGGACATGGCTCCTGATGCTGTCGATGACACCTTCTCAGAGTGTCGTGACAAAATGATACAGACTATTACAGCACCAGGCGGCCTGTTGCAGAAAGACCTCAAGGCCAGAAAGGATTTTGCAGAGATGTGGAGGGGTCACGGTGGGACTTGTGAGAAGCAAATTTATGGTGCAACACCTCATCACTTGGCTGCACTGCAGGCTTATGGGAATTCTGGAGTTCAATTCCGAAAGACGTTCAACAGACTGGTTCAGACCAAAGGCAGCAACGCCACAACATACAACAACGAATTTCCCTTCAAGTCTCTTCACTTTCTGCTAACAGATGCTTTGCAACTTCTTAACCATGGCAAAACATGTTCCACCGTGTACTTTGGCACAAGCAACCAGTATACAGCAGAAATTGGGAAGGAGGTGCGTTTTGGGAGGTTCCTTCATCCCAGAGTTCAGCAGAGCTCTGAAATTGAAGCAGCTGAGTCAGAAGGTGAAGGCACGCTGTTCTACATCACCTCCTGTTCCGTGGTTAATGTTGAGAACTACACGTGCACTTCTGAGGAAATTGAACAGCTTATTTCCCCAACTGAGGTCTTCAGAGTGCAGAACGTCAGTCGTGTTTCAACTGAGGAAGCTGAATATAAAAGAATCACTTTAACACATTCAGGCTTTCTGAGCAACCATGACTGCTACTTCTCTACCAGGTAACTATGGCTACTATACTATGAGTGTTCTTATAGCATTTTACTAAGAGTTGATTTTGTTGAGTTTCATACACTTAGCACCATTTTAAAAGGGTTCTAGAACCTCTCCTTAAAAGGTTATTTATGTCTCCTTTGCTCCTCACAAAAAACATACATTTCTTCAGGTTCAGATAGTTGTTTAATAGTTATTTTCTTATTAAACTAAAGCTAAATTTGAAGGAACCCTACTAAGTAAAGACCACATTTATCAATTTATGGCCTTTATAAGCTCAAAGTCAAAATCTTTAAAGGTGTCAAGGTGCTGCTACACCATGCACCATCTGCACAACAACATCACTTACTGACATAATTTCACCTGAATTTCACTCAAGATTCATAAAACTCACGTGAGTCAAGTGAAGCAGATGGTAGCTTAGCACAATGATATAGCAAACTTCAGTGGGACAGTTTCTGCTATGAATTTGTAGCTAGGCCTACAGAAAGACTGAAATGCTGCACAGACTAACATACACCAGCTGATTTAATAGACGCTCTCAAGATGATTAACAAATAAGAAAATAAGAAAGTGTCTGTAATTCGCATTTTGACTATGCATGTTAGCTCCATTCCAAAATAAAACCAGGCAAATTACATTATCTTTCATCTGCTATCTTTAAGTTTACCGCAAAAACCTTCCAAATAATTTTTACTTTTAACTCTATACCAAAGCCAAGAACATTATAGGCATCTTTATCTGGAATAGTGAGGATATTGGAGCAAAGAAAAAACTGTGATGGCTAAAAATCGTATCATAACCTGTCAGACAGCCTTCCAAATGGCATTAATGTTATTATTCAGATAGAAGTCGGCCAGATGAGGTACACATTTAGCAATAAACGCATTTTCAGTGTATTCCAATACGTTTGGAAAAATACTATATATTATCTCACTTCTGTATAGCAAAGTTAAAACTGAATGTGTTGTAAGAAAAGCATTGTTTTACACATATTTTAGGAAATGTCTTCCACTATGATTTTAACTAGCAAAACATTACAGTTCAGAACTACTGAAGATTGTCTTACCACAATAGCCTTTTGAGTATACTACACAATCCCACAGCAGCCATGTATAAAATATTGAGTTTAATTACACTGTATGTACACTGACTCATCATTTTTTCTTTCTCCCTGGCCGCTCGCTGAAGCTCACCTTCTGGATCCTCTGCTCCACTACTGACCTGCAAGATTCTGGAATTGGTGTCCCTCATTCTTGCCATTCTTCTGCCAGTAAACATGCTTTACGAGTAAACAAAGTTTTGACCCAAGATTGCTTTGTAATCCATATTTTCTTCATTAAACAAGTTATTCCTCTTAACACCAGCTAATGTTTCCTTGAATTTCCATTTCGAGGCTACTTTTTAGCTGAAATGAAGCTGAAATGTCACTGTAGCTTCTTAATTATGCTAAATTTGTCAAGTAACAATTTTAGGCTTTTTAAATACTGTTTTATGCTGAATGGGAAGAATTAGTACAAGAGCATTTACATTGATCTACATTTCGCACAACCTATAATGTACAACAGTATCCTAATTTTTCAAGTAGAGACATTTTTGTGCAATATCTATCTATCCATATATTTATGTGTGTGTGTGAGTATATATATATATGTATATATATAATTAATCACACTAGATGCACTATGGTGATATTTCTTGACCAGCTCTGTGTACGTGCAGCCCTGTGTGTGTGTGTGTGTGAGTAAACTGTGTGACCGTGTGACCCTGAAGGCTAACTCAGGCAAATTGTATCGCTGTGTTTCAACAATGCCTGGGAAACACTGCTCAGTCCTTTCTGGGACATAAATCATATCCATGTTGCAGATAACTAGGGACACTTGGCTAAGAGCTGCAGGCTGCACAGAGATCATATCTTTATTCTTCGTCCAGAGACCATGGGCCGGATTCACCAAAGTGTCTTAAGAAAGAAAATCTCCTTAAATGTGTTTCTTCTTATTTTTCTTGAGAAAAATGTTATGACAAATTATTCTCATGTTGTTATTATACAAGTGATTCTTCAAATAACTTTTCAAGAATTCTTATATATCATTTTTACCTCTTTTCTTAAGAATAATTGTAAGAGGTATTCTTGAACACATTATGGGCCTCATTCACCAATATGTTCTTTCTGAAATTTGTTCTTGAAAAAGGTCCTACGAAAAAGGCTGTCAGATTATTAAGGTGTTCTTAACGCAGAATAGTTCTCACCTTTGTGCTTTTGAGTGTGTGTAGATTCTGTTCTTACCTAAGAACAAATCCCTAAATAAGAAGACACTGGTGAATGTCAGAATCTTCATGAAAACTGCAGAAGTGGGTTTTTAGAAGAGATTTCCTCTTAAGAAAGGCTGGTGTAGAGGCCTATTGTTGTTTTACAGTGGAGTATATTTGCTTTTATTTTTACAAGATTTCTTTCTCTCTCTGAGTTGGAGGAGTGGGTCAGTGTGCCCCTGAATGAAGCCTTGGATGATGAAAGTAATGTGTAATCGAGTCAGGGTGAAATGTGTGAAACGTTAACCTGTAAGATTCTGGTCTTTATGAAATATATTTTTGACTTAACATAAACACTGCCACCTTTTGACATTGTGGCAGCAGTGCTGACTCTCTTGCTGGGATGTGTCTGGCTGCTCATATGGCCGTAGGCTCCACTTTCATTAGTGAAAGAGTGACTGAGCGCTCTCCACCCATGAGCACACGCTCCCACATACACACATATACAAGCTCCAGGCTACACATTCCTGGCCCGTAAATAAGAAGACTTCATTTTGAAACTGAACATGAGCAGGAGACGACGGTGTAAACGGCAGCTGGTGAAGTTCATCCAGCATATCCACCAACTCGTAACAGGAACTTTAAACTCAGGTAATGTTATTTTATTCAGAACACTGGTCTGCACCTATATTCCCTACTGAAAATAACTTATTTTGAAAAATAACAATTCAATAATAATATTGACAATAACTTGGTTTTTAAACATTTAACATTGCAGGTTCATTTCCGCACTTATTATTCAGTAACTACAGGAATTTCAATGCAAACTAATAGAGCTATTCTTAGATTATAGAAGTGTGTAATAGGGGGTTAAATTCTGCTTCTCAAAATGTTTGTGATGAAATGTTACACACATTTCAAGTAATTCAATGCACTACTTGGAGAAATCACTGTATGGAGAAATAAGTGTTGTTTTGGAATGCATTAATCATTTAATCATTTACTGTCAGATTACCCTGACAGCAAGTATACGCCAACGTAGGCTCAGTTATATTGATTAGATACGGCATAACAATGGTAAAGCATGTTGGGCCAATGTTATTTTGGCCCGATCTTGGTTGGCAACCAATGTTAGAAGTGGGGCTACATTGGCCCATATAGATTCTTATAAGGTGCAATACATATATACATAGACCATAGACTCTAAGCCAAAAACTGTTTCAGTACCAAAAAAGGTTTCTATGACTTGCAGCAGCAGTGGAGCCTCTTTTTAAGAGGTTCTTCAAGAACCATAAACAGTAGGTTTTACATCATAGAGGACAACCATTCATACATGTAAAGATAAAACAATTTATGCATTCAAATGCTTCTTTGTGCTCTCACAGTTCTATATAACTATTGCCTTTACCAAAGAACCCTTGAAGAACCAATTTTTAAAGGGTTTATGGATGATCGATATGGACTATTGATGCTCAAGCCAATACCACTAACCTAATACATGATCAACGTCAAGATGAAGCACCTAATGTAAAGATATACAGCAGTAATGATGCTTTATATGAGGAGATACAGCAGTAATGATGCTTCACATGAGGAGATACAGCAGTAATGATGCTTTGTATGAGGAGATACAGCAGTAATGATGCTTCATATGAGGAGATACAGCAGTAATGATGCTTCATGTGAGGAGATACAGTAGAAATGGCACTTCATTTGAGGAGATACAGCAGTAATGAATGCTTTATATGAGGAGATACAGCAGCAATGACACTTCATATGAGATACAGCAGTAATGAATGCTTTATATGAGGAGATACAGCTGTAATGAATGCTTTATATGAGGAGATACAGCTGTAATGACACTTCATGTGAGGAGATACAGCAGTAATGAATGCTTTATATGAGGAGATACAGCTGTAATGACACTTCATGTGAGGAGATGCAGCAGTAATGATGCTTTATGTGAGGAGATACAGCAGTAATGATAGCATGGGTGTCATTTTCTAGGTTGCTAGTAGGTTTTTAGAACAGTTTGCTACAATAAATCAAATAAGATAGGTGCTTTTCTGCTTATCTCCTCAAAATAATTTAAAGTCCAGTGTCTAGACCTGAGGCACTGACTCTTGAAGAAGACACTTCATGTAGTTCTTCATAATATCATTTCTGAGGAATTGATATCACCACCACCATCTGATGTGTTCAGAATGGATCCTAGCTATAATTTCACAAGCTAGTTACTGTTTTATTATTTATTTATATCATACTTATACTTATTATTATACTGCCCTTTGATGTACTGGTGACCTATCCAGAGTGTTTCATGCCTTCCGCCCAGTGACCACTGGGATAGGCTCCAGCACCCCCTGCAACCCAGAAAGACAATCTGAAACAGGTTTTAAGTTGAAGCCATTTAATCTCATGATGTTTCTTTAAAAATTGAGTAAGTTATAGCTGTAATTGGTGGCGGTGTTATGATTGGGCCCAGTGAGCCTAGGCCCCCACACTTTTGTTACCGGCCCACCCAAAGTGACTGTGGTTGAAGCTTGGCAAAAGCAGCAGCACTGGCAAGGCTACAGCCTTTTATATAAATGCAGAAATTTGACATAAAACCCAGAAAAAATATTAATATTTCAGGCACTGATGAAAAAATACACCCTCCAATAACTTAAACCGTCATGGTTTATTAACATGAAATAAGCTGAGTGAGATATTAATCTTAGTCTTGTGTTGATATCCAGTTAATATCTCATTCAAGTCAGATATTAGAATTCATTGCATAGTAAAACTCAATATTAAAGAGGAAAAGATGCAAACTTTCCCACTGAAATCCATGGCATGCTTGGCCAGAGACATACAGTAAAATATCTAATATTGTGAAAATTTGAAGTACATTAACTAAAGTCCATGTGGTGTGTTATTTTTCTCCACTGGAGTGTTGGATGTTCACTGTGGTGGCGTCATTAGAAACTGGGGCAGTGGTATTATGCTCTCCGAAGGGGACACCGCTTAGCAAAGGTGTCTTTAGTTACCTGGCCTGAACCAGCAGTGCAGTGAATTTTTAATCGTATGTGTTGAACTGAAGTATAGGGTCCCTCTGGTATGCTGAGTTGCTAAAATCTGGCCTGGGAAAAACCTAAAATATCGTGGAATTTTTTTATTGCCTTTTTGATATAAGAATTTCATATGCTATGTAAACATTGCTTCAGGTTTCAAAATGTAGCATTCACTCCCCAAGTCAATGGGCCATAGTTTTAAAAGAAATCAAACTTGTTTCAAACACATTGTTTTTGTGATGTCACAAAAAACAACACATTCAAGAATACATGCTATTCCTTTTCAGCATACAGCAATTTAGCCCCATCCACTTCAGTTGAGGTTATAAAGAATGTTTCAGCCCAGACTTTAAATGAGGCACAATACACAGCAGCCAATCAGAACGGAGATCATTTACAAATGTCAGTCTTAAAGGCACAGTAACAAAAACAGCCTGTATGATTGTAACAGATAAAGAGATGTTCGAAAATGATGCCATGCAAAAATGAATAATGATCAGTTTTCAAAACCGGTTATAGGCATTTTAAGGCAAGTGTCTTAAAGGGGAATTCCACCATTTTTCAAAAATTCTACATAATTCAATGGTTGAGAGTCATTCATAGTGGTTTGTTGTGAAATGCACCATTCTAGATAAATTTACAGACTCAGATTTCCTTACAGTGGTGTTAATAGGAACCAGGGGTCACAATGTCTACAACACAAATACAGCCATTTTACTTACTATCCAAAACCACCAGTGAACCTACACAAGTCTACTGAGTCTTACATGGAAGGTTTGTGATGGTAAATCTGAAAAAATAAGTTTTCTTTGGGGACTATTTTGCCTTGTATGTGATACAACACCCTGCATGTATCCATCCACCTTTAAATCATTCATTTTTAAGAATATGTTCTAGGCCAAAACCTTATCACAAAACTTTTGTAAAGCAATCTCTCGGACTTCAGGCATTTGTAAGGGAGTTTTTAGATAAATACAGACATCTGGCTCCTATCACCACCAATGTGAACAATTCTGACTGGGTAAGTTTCTCTAGAACAGAACATTTCACACTCTAAATGACTGTGTTTACAGGATAATCGTTTAAGTATGTAGAAACATTGATTGATTTATGCTGTTGAAGTTATATCACTGTTTATTTAAAACTACTAGATACAGTGTATTTGTATCTCAAGGCCCAACAACACTGAGACAAAAGCTGAATTATTTAAATCTGCTATGCATGGACACCTTCTCAGATACACAACTACATCTGCCATTACACACGAGCCTCTCGAAATATAAACACACGTGGGTTAGAAAAAGCCACCAGGAAACGTCAACCTCTCTTCATTATTCATTCGAAAGGCAAGCGTGTGTGTAATTAGCATTATAGGACCTGCCAAGGCCAGTGCTCTTAGTTTCAGGCTCTGTCCTCAGAATGCAGGTAGCTGAAGCGGACACTCTGGTTGAGTGACCACTGCACACCACTGAGTCACATGGTATCACTCTCAGGTTGCCAGGAATGTGATCTTTGTCATTCAGGGTCATTCCTTGGAGGATTGTTGAACATTTGAGAAATAAAAACATTTATTGTTTATTTGCACAGTAAAAAATAATGAACAGTTTATGAGCACTTATGCACTTCAGTCATACATTGATGGTCATTTTGGAGGCCTATGCTGATTTCACATGACCCTTAACCAAACCTGTAACATGTAATACCACCTTTTATCACGCTATGCATTGATAAAATTATAAAAATTAATGAAAAGGTATTTGATTTAACCCCTTAAAGAACCAGAGCCCATCAGCTGACCCAAAGTTTTGTTACATACTTATAACCTAAGAACAGTAGTTACTATAGTTACTGAATACTAAGCATAGTATGCTTAGTATGCACTAAGCCTGGGATTTTAAGGGATTAACAGTGACATTGATGTATGGCTTGGTTGTGATGATCTCTGTTACTGTGTCATAGATAATGAAGATGAGGAGCAGGACAGGACCGTGGTGCGCCGTCGCCGTCCTGTTGATTTGGAGCGATTACTCAATCAGAGCCGCTTCACCAAGAGAGAGCTCCAGATTCTCTACAGGGGTTTCAAAAGCGTGAGCACCTGTTACCTTTACTATTACTTTTATAGCTACTACATCCTCATTTTGTATTGAAATGTTAAAATGTGTTTGTTTTGCTCAGGAGTGTCCCAGCGGTCTTGTTAATGAGGATACATTCAAAACCATCTATGCTCAGTTCTTCCCTGGTGGAGGTGAATATTTATATTTTAATCTGTTTTTTATAAACAATATTTTTCTGCATATTTATTTAAAATAATAGTAGTGTTTGTGTGTGGTTTTAATCAACTGACATTATAGAATATTAGACATTGAAACATTTGGAACTTTTTTGTGTTTTGAAAAATTGGTTTGGTGCAAACAGTGACCTCTTGTGGTCAAATCTGCAAATTTGACTTTTCTGACCAGCAGAGGGTGCAGTTGAGTGTTTCTGCAACTACAGGCACTTTAAGGTCCTGGCAGTGGATTTTTGAACAAATGTTCACATTTTCAGCTTAAAGCACATAAAATATTTTGTCATAAAACATTTTCAGAGTTAAAATGTTAGTTGCTAAATGCAATAAATGAATGTAATATATTAAGTGTCTTCAAATGCTTCAAGAAATGTTAATTACAAAATGATGTCTTTTCAACTGGAACATCACTGTATACATGTTAATTCAAATAATTTAAACAAATATTGTTGATCAGCCATGTATTTTCTATAACTATGTCAGGGCCACATTTATTTGTCCTTACCACAACACCTCACCTTACCAAATGTCCCAGAATAAAGTTTTTTTTTAGATAAATAAACCTATTTTAATGACGTCCGCCGTAAAGACAAATTTAATTCTTATATAATTCGCTACAGAGACAGATTTATTTCAAATTTGCTGTGAAGAAAAATTCTGTTTTGTTTCAAAATTTTCTATGAAGACAAATTCAATTCAGATTAAATTCAGCATAAAGACAAATTTGTTAAAAATGTTAGATTAAATTGACTATAAGGACAAAAAAGATTAAAATATTATGCTGTATGTTATTCTGTATAACCCCTTATTTGTATTACAGACCCTTATACCTCAAATAAATTTTTGTTGAGGTTCATTTTCTAAAAAATCCTAAAAACTGACACTGGAGTGTCAGCAGTAGAAACACTCAGTTACAGCATGCCTTAACGCTACCTCACAGTACCAAAAACTGCAGAAGAACTTTTGTTTTGTATGTAACCAAGTTTAATATTTTCAGAATTACATACATTTGTCTGCATATATGCATATAACTTTAATATTTATTTTAATATTATATTAAATATTTTAATATTGTGAGTAAATGTTGATTAATGATAATGTCCTATTAGAACAACTCCTAATATGGAATTTTTGTTTCAGATGTTTCAAAATATGCTCATTTTCTCTTCAGTGCATTTGATACAGATCAGAATGGCATAGTGATTTTTGAGGTAAGTATTTGTGAAAGGAAGCTACTGTTTTTTGGATTTTCTTAGCAGTACAAACCAGAAGGAGTGATGATCTGTATATTATGTAAAGCATACTCTGCAGTACACACTGTTGTGAACTCTGCAGGAGTTCGTAAGAGGCCTGTCGGTTCTGCTGCGAGGCTCTGCCGAGGAAAAGCTGTGCTGGGCCTTCAATCTGTATGACCTCAACAAAGACGGACACATCAGTAAAGAGGTCTGTCTTTGAATTTGATTGAAAGAACAACTTGGCGAAAAATCATATTTACACAGTTTCCCTCTTACTCCAAATGTAGTCATCCAAAACATATTTGCACTGGAGCTAAGGCTAATTAAAGGAAGCTTCTATCTCACCAATGCTGTGCAAAGTCTAACTGAGTTCTTAAGAATTCTCTCATAAACTTGCATATGTGGTTTCTAGCTCTCCTATACAGGGGTCTCAGACCACCGGCCTGAGCATAGCCTCATATACAGCCTAATTTAGCCTGTCACACATCTACTATTTACCCATAATTCTGAGAGGCTTGTCATCAATGTGAAAGCGACAATAATAAACCTTACTTGATATCTGCTTTTTTGTGATTGGTTTACAAATTTGAATCTATCCAATCAGATCACTGGTGCTTGGCCGAAAATATGTTTAGCAGTCCATGTGCCAAAATCATATATTTGCATAAAAGCATATATTTGCTGTTATTTTATTGCTTGTCTGCTGTTATTAACAGCAGCTTGTGCTGCAACAACGATGAGTGTTTGTAAAAAGTAAAGTGTTCTAACAGGCAGTATAGCACTGATGTGCTCTGGTGTTGAATTCCCTTGTTTGGTGTGGATCATAAAAACATGTTTCCCAGGCGAACTTGTAAGCAGACCAAGACCCACGACTTTGTCAGACCACCATTCATTACATTGGTGCGGACCTGAATACGGGTGGAATGTTCATTCGTCCACACCCACAGAAACTAAAGTTTCTGTTTTATGTCTATAAGTCAGCATTCCATGCAGTTTGGAGGTAGCAGAGATTTTCTTTGTGATGTGAGCATCTTGACCTCAATCAGAAAGTGGTGGGTTGTTGCTCCAGTACTTTGAAGAGTGGTGGGTCTAATGCCCGCCTGTCTTTATGGTTCTGGCGGCCCTGTCTGACAGGTAGATTTGTATCTCCCACCATACACTGTAGCTGGATACCCAGCATAAGCTATGTAAAATCATATTATATCATATTATTATATCCCCATATTGGCGAAACACAACGACACAGAGGTGAAAAAGTCGACATTTGCTACCAAATTCCATACATGCCGACTTTATTCTGTTTGACTGAATACAGTAGTGAGATATAAACATTGTGTGTTGTACAGCAGGCTTTGTCCGTACATGACGGTCTATTCAAATGTACAGTTTCTAAATGTACAAGGTTTCTAAAATCACGAAGTGCAAGGCTTTAGAGCACATTCAACTACAGCTCAACCAGTCAAACAAAAGAATCCAACAAGATGTGTGATTCCTGCTGTTGCTGTGCTACTGTTATTTAAAGAGACAGATGAGGATCAAAACTATGAAACATATTTTACCTACAGCTGTATGGTAGCATTTTTCTGGCATGGAACAAAATGCACTCTTCTCCACTGCAGCGCCACTCAATTATAGGTAATTAACGTAGCATAGCTAGCTAATGTACATGATTTAAATCTGCTTAAAAAACTTAAAAAACTTAAACTTAAAAAAGTACATAGCACTCATTTACACTAGCAAGTACTCAATGCTAAGTAGGTTACTATGTATGGTATCTGAACCATTATCGATGCTTCACTAACTGTAACATTCAAAATGACTTCTATACAGCAACATGTAGACTTAAAGTATAAAAGTGTGTCTACAAATGCAACAGTGGGCCTTAAAAGTACATTTTATGTTTCATGAATCATTTTTGTTTCAGTAATGTATTGTCTCTTCCAGGAAATGCTGGATGTAATGAAAGCTATTTATGATATAATGGGGAAGAATATTCCTCCACTGCTGAAAGAGGAGGCGCCCAGGCAACATGTTGAGCTTTTCTTTCAAGTAAAGATGTTTTCCTACTCATAGTGTCAAAACTGAAACATATCATACAGATAAACAGATATTTTCACTGACAAATATGATATTGTTTGATGATATGATATTCCCTCTGCAGAAAATGGACCAGAACCAGGATGGTGTGGTTACTGTTGAAGAATTTATTGATACCTGTCAAAAAGTAAATAAATTAATCATAATCCAATCAGCATTCTACACTTTTTTATGATTATGCTCTTCATAATTGAGACTTGTTTTTTTTCCACAGGATGAAAATATAATGAAATCTATAGGAATTTTTGAGAACAACATCTAGGAGCAGTTTGTGCTTCACTGCTGGGACATGACAGCCATCGGCTCTTGAGGGTATCTGCAGCTGGGGAGCCATCCATGGACGCTGTGGCCGGTCTGTCATTCATGAACTCAGCTCTCAGTGTCCACTGTTTGGTTCGGCACTGAGGAGCCAGGAGCTTTGAGCTGTTATATACTTCACTCACATTAAAAGCGATAGTTTGATGAAAAATCTAAATTATACAAATGTACAAATGCATGGACACAATTCACATTTGCTCTAGCTTGATAATTAATGCTACTGTTCATTTATATAGACAGCAGTGTGTCATACAGAGTCAGAAACCACATAAGCAAGTCTATTTAAGAATATGAACATATGAACATATAACATATGAACTCAACACAGTTTGAGGTAAGTGTGTGATAATTTAGGCCTGCAGTTTGCAAGATGCTAATTAAGGAGCAGTGGGGTTGTGGTCAAGACCAGAGACAAGTCCAAGTCAAGACTGAGATCAGATTAAGCTTTTTTATTCTTATAAAGGGGAAAACTTTGAAATTTGTTTGTAGTTCATATTCTTTTGTGGAAGCAAATGATATTAAAACCGAGACAAAACTGAGACCATTATTTACAGTCTTGAGACCGGACTCGAGACCAAGATTGGACTCGAGCACTACAGCACTAGCTCTAATCATGCTAATATGCTCTGTAAGCACTACATTTCATTTTTAAAGAATTCGTTTGGAGGCAGTTGTTTTATTGTAAAGTTTTTCAGAGGTGTCCCGGGCATAGTTGCAGTTGTAGGCTATAAAGGCCCAACTGGGTGAACCAATTTGCTACAGCGCCACCCAGTGCTGCATCTCCAGTTAGTTAAGAATATTAAAGACAGACGATTACCGATTGTGAGTGAAGCAGGCTGAGCAATGAACATAAACTTAACATCATAATAATTTATTTTCAGGGACACCTTAGAACAGGCATGTCAAACTGGGGACCATCTGGGCCAAAGTGCTGTGGAGATTAACATTTACCCTAATCTAACGCTCTGAATTCAGTTCATGAAGGTCTTGCTAATTAGCTGATGAGCTGAATCAGGTGTGTTTGATGAGGCAGTGTGCTGAAATATGCAGAGTTTTGGCCCGCAAGGACTGGAGCCTGACGCATGTGCCCTAGAATTTTGATTTTGAGACATTCAGGTATTTTGTGCCTTGTTTGTAATGGATTACTTTTTTGAGTGCTGCCTTTACACTGTTGGTGAGTTTCCATTACTTGTTAGCTACATTTGGCCAACCAGTGCATTTAACTCAGCCTTGTTCAACATGTAGACACAAGTATATTTGATGCAGTATTGCACACAGTTTGAAATTTGACAATGTTATAACATTAATGCAAAGTTTTACAATAGGGTGAAAAAGTGAAAAAGTGCACTGTACTTATTGAAGGTGTTATAATTGCAGTAACATATTTGTGTATATTATTTAATCTAAATAAAATGTGTTTAAAATGCATATCTCAGGTTTTATCAACATTGTCATTTTTTTCTGATATACATTCAATAGACACATATATTATGGCTGCTATTTGTTAGTATCAGTCAGTATTTCTGAGTATTTCTTTTTGGCATCAGACAACACTTCCACGATGCCTTGCGATTGGAACTGGAAAAAAGAATGTATATTGAGATTATTAAAGGCCCCATATCCTGTAATTATCTTCACTTTTTTAAGTAAAAGAGTATATAAACATCAAACAGTCCATGTGTGGCAGCTGAGGTGCAAAATCAGCCTGTTTTGAATTCACTATTTTCGTGGTGTCAAGGAAACCGTTACATTTATGTATATCTGCCTACAGCAGGTTAGCTCCGCCCACTCACACTGAAGTGAGATACATTATACCTATATTATAAGTAAAATACAGGGCAGCCAATCAGAACAGAGGTCATTTACATATACCGGTCTCAAAAGCGCAGTAATAACTAACAGCCAAGTTAATTCTAAGGGATTGGAAAGTGGCCATGCAAAAATGCTTTTGGTACATAAAATCCACACAGACGTTATAAGTGGACCTCAGGAAAAAATAAAATGCAAGAATAATGTAAGATATGGGGTCTTTGAAAGCATTCTGTCTATTTTTTGTCAAGAGTGAACCAACTACCGTACACAGAACCCTTCAACTGCATCATTAAAAGCAACGCAGGCTGCAGAAAGAACTTCAGTTGGCTTGTGTCTATAAATCAGTAAAATGATGCTATACTTTAAAGTTACGTGACACTTTGTGCAGCTGCTCTACTGTATTTCTGACTGAATCAGCTCTTCTGTTCTTCTCTGTCCACCAGTCAGTTTATGTTATCCAACTTTGGGCTATTATGTCAAGCTCAAGTCGCATAACACAAAGAGTAGGCCTCTCTTAATCTGCTCCAGTGTTTATATGGATGACCGGCAACAATCAGCTCGTTAACCTCGGAGTAACTTAGAGAAGAGGAGCGTCTGAGGGTTGCCATATTTGGACACAAGCTGCAGTGGAATAAAGCTGTGTATTGACCTAAAAAGGTCATATGTGCTTAAAAAAGGCTTGCAGTATCAGGAGGGTTCTTGGTAATGAATTTACAATTACACACAAACATAACTTTTGTTGGGCCTATTTTGGGTCAGTGTTTACAGAATGGAGTGACGGCTATATTTACAACTGTATGATTAAGAAATGGTATGATATTGATGATTTATTAATAAATAGGCTCTGCCCACAAATGCATTATTTTGTACTCACTGCTGATGCATTGGATAATATTTGTGCAATTCCCATTAAACCTAAAGAGGCATAATGGCTGAATTTATTTCAAATGATATGTACTGTGCGTGCATTTTGGAAGTCACATGGTTAGAATACATTGGATTTTTTTTTTGCTGTGTTCTCAAGCCAATGTTAGCATGATGTAACGATGCACAATAATATTGGAAACATGTTAGTTTCAGCATATGTTTGATTTAAAAATGTATATATTGGCATCAGATAGATGATATCGCCCTGTAGAAATAAATGATATATTTCTCTGTAATGCTAATCCAGGTAGATTTAATCCCAATTTATACATTTTATGTTTATATATTGGAATCAGTAGATATGGACATGAAAATTTTCAGATATTGGCATCAGCCCACTATTCCCACTTGCATCACTAAATCAGCAGCCTATTTGGTGGTGTTTACCATCTGCCAAGTTTTGACTAGCTAAAACAACTAAGTCAAGCTCAGCAGCACAGAATTTTAAACTGGAAACTTCACTTTACTACACAAAGAGTGTTACAAGTTCTATGGTAGCCCATTTGTGCTTTGGAAAAAACAAAACAAAATAGCTGTTTAGTAAGTCATAACAATAAGAAAGTTTCCCAGAATTCTGACTTAGCATCTCATAATTATGACACAGAGCCTCATTTCGATTTATTATCTCATAATAATGAGAGCCCATCTCATAATTACAACTGAGTATCTCATAATTAGGACTTGATCTCTGAAAATACTGAAATCTTATCTCACAGTTATGACTTAGTATCTTATGAGTATGACTAACTGTCATATAACAATTAGATTCTATTGCTTTGTATTGTTTCGAAAGGCCTGTTTTGTTGTGATCAGATGTTCATAAATTAACAGATGTAAAAAATTTCTTAACAAATCCTTAATGATCATTTTTAAAATACTAAATTATACTACAAATCCACGCTAAAAGGGTCATATATGTAAAATATATCCAAGTCCATGATTGTGAAGTTCTTCTTGGTTGTTTATGGAAAATTAGTGACTTACTTTTGGCCACAGATCATGGTCAAGACAGTGGAATAGGAAGTTAGCCCTGTGACCACAGTCCAGTGGGAAAAGAGACTTCTCTCAGCCCACAAACTTCTACTTTCCATTACTGTTAAATACTCCCTCCTGACAGCTGTTTGGCTTCGTTTCATTTTTTTATGTAAGTTCATTCTTGTTTTGTCTTAACATAATGTGTGTCCACACATTACAATGAATCTACTTTAATAAAATATGAACATAATCTCCACGTAAATAAAATTAATTCAGGCAAAGGGGGATCCCCTTTATGTACAACCATAATAACTATAAGCCTTTCTAAAACTCTGGTACATAAGGCCTCTACTGGCAAATCATGCTTGGACCCCTAATTGTGTTGCTCTAATGTGTAAATTAAGTAAATTTAAGACAGCACTTTTTGTCAGTACTGCCAGTCTTTCTTCTGCTCCTTTTCAGTGCTGACAAACAATAGATTAAAGCTGCACCATGTAAGATATGGGGATTTAGAGACCTCTCTGGTGGAAATGTGTGGACCCGTTCCCCAAATTGATGAATCTGATGATTGCGAGCGCATTAAAAGAGTTTTCAAAGAGAATTCAGTCAAAAGTGAAGAACGTGTCTTTTGAGAAGCCAGGGGTGCACACCTCTAGTGCTGGAGGACCAGTGTCCAGCAGAATTTTGTGATTTACTTGCTCAGACACTCTGTTAATTGCCAGGTTTAAAGGGATTTGTGTAGGGAAACTACCAAACTGTGCAGGAAACTGGACCTCCAGGACCAAAGTTGTGCATCCCTGATGTGTATGAATGATTGTGTTTTCATTTTAATGTTGATTTTGAATTTAAGTCCTGAACATTGACCTGGAATTTCTTTTCGAGCCTGTGCCTGTGAAGTTATTACACAAAGATGTACGATGTGGTCCGAATATTTCCCAAACGCCCAAAAAATATTATGTCAGGCTTTACAAGATGACCTACAGCAGTCTACATGCACAATATTTTAGTCTGTTTTTTTTCCTTTTACTCCATTATGTTACTTAGTGCTACAAAATTCTTACATAGTGCAGGTTTAATAGCATCATACACATCATGTTCCCCACTGAGTGAGGAAACAGTGATGGTTAATTTGCAAAGGTTTCAAAGCAAAACGGGTTAATTGATTTGGGAAAGATAAGTAGTTTTGGAGAACGTTGGTCCCTAACCCAATGCCCCTCCTCCTTTTCTTTCGGTCTTTCTCCCACCCATCCTCTTGCCCCATGTTCTGTGGAGGGCTGTTCTCAAGCTTTTGCTTATCGTTCTCAGGAGAGTTCACTGACACTGTGATAAGCTCTCTGTTTAATGGGATAAGAGCAACGTAATCCACAGGACATCGGATAGCACAACAGTTTTCCACACTGCCAAAGGAGGTCTCCAAAAACCTCTGATCTCTCAGGTAAGCAGTGCAAGTGGTACATTTCTGAAGTTGTATATTGCTTTTTGGCTTGTTTTCAAAGTGGACTGCATCCAAGTTTCAGCATGGCATGTTGGTTGATGACCACTTGCAGTTTTATTAAAGGGAATTTCACCAATTTGCGTAATTCTGCATAATTAATTGTTGAGATGTAAACAAATAATTTTGTGCTTTGCTTTTAAATGGTTCATTGTAGAGAAACTCACATTTCTTTACAACGTTACAGTGATGGAAACCAGGCGTCATGGGGTTTACAACACAAATATAGCCATTTTATTTATATGTAATGCTGATGATGGTAAAATAGAAGTTAATCTGAAGAAATTAGTTTTCTTTTATCATATTTTGCCTTACCACACCCTGCGTGCACCAAAACATTTTCTCTTCTTTATCTAGTAGAATGTTATAAGATTATTTCATTTAATCTAGTGAACACTTTTCTTGTGTCAAGCATTATTTCTTGTGCAAAATGTTATGTTTTAAACAAGCAAAACGATCTGCCAGTGGTATTAGGCAATTTTTCCTCATAGAATTACTCTAAATGTCTAGAAATAGGAACAGTAATCTTACATTATTCTTAAAATAAAAAATATATATGCTCTATTGACTTAATTTAACATGCTTTCATCTTCATCTACATCATTTTTGCAGTGTAAAACAATGTGTAAAACAACAGGAGGAACAATGCATCAGCCAACCTATTTAAAATCTATCTATAAGTGCTTTTTGTGAAGTAGCGTTTAGAGGCACTAATCCAGGGGTCTCAATTCTCCAGCCCAAAACCTTCATACAGCTGTCACATATTTACATTTATCCTTAAATCCAGCCTGCAAAGATGTACACACTTAAAAAATGGTTCTGCAAGGGCTCTTCAGATTCTATTTAGCAATGGTTCTTGGTTAAATGGTTATTCAGATTGATAGAGAATGTGTTGTATATGTATATAGAAGCTTTCAGAAAATGGTTCTGTATAGCACCAAAAGGGTTCTGCTACTGTTATGTCAAGCTTTTAACAATAGAAGAACCCATTTTCAGTGCTATATAGAGCCACATACAACACACTCTCCATCAATCTGAACAACCATTTCACCATGCAAAGAACCATTCAACCATGAGTTCTGTATAGAGCCTTTCCCTTTACTAAAGAACCCTTGAAGAACCATCTTTTATGAGTGTGTAGATTTATCTTCATCCAACAGACACTACGCCTGGACACCCAATATAAGCTAGCATTAGCTTAGACTGATTATTACAATGTCATAAGTAACAACTATTCAAACAAAACACGCTGCAGCACAAACGCTGCACTCTGAGCAGACTTGATTGAAATTTAGCTCTAACTGATTTAGCTAGTATTTTAATTTATGCCGATAGTTAGTTAAATCTGCATTCATTGATTCATTCAGGATGGTAGATAAAGCAAGTCAGAATTGAGAAATGAATGAAATTATCAAACGAATCCAACGAGAACACAGAATTAAGCACTCTACTGTCACTCTGCTTGTGAGAGCACTGGCATTTGCGCTGAGTGTGGGTGAAGTGCTCTTAAAATATAGCATCTCCTGCTATAGACTGTATCTTACCCGTTTGGTTAGATGTCAATACGAGAATCTCATTTCCCATCTATGTTTCATTAGTGTTTATACTTTTCATCAGCACTGGAGAGGTTGTTGTTTGTACTGTTGTCAGATTAGGTACACAGCATATAAACTGAAGCTAGCTGAGATAAACAGCCTGGTGTAGAGACTCTATCCTGAATAACTTTTGGTGTTGAATGCATGTAGTATTTGACCTTTCCATGGAAATTAGGTAATTAATTAAGGATGAATTTGCTGGATACAAGGTTTGTTAATATCACAGCTTCCTCTATTGTTCATATTTCAGCTGTGCTGTTTCATTCCACACTCATATTCTACGTTTTTCTTGCATTTTATTTTTTCATCTTATCAAGACATGAGATTCTTCCAAACCCTCTTTATTCCTTAGACGCAAACAGATCGCATTTGTTACTGTGCCTTTAAGACTAATTTATGTAAATGAGCTCTGTTTTGATTGGTTGCTCTCATTCAAAAAGCAGTCCAGGCTAAAACAGTCCTCATAACTTCAATGTGAGAGCTAAACCAGGCTGATTAGGCAAATATATGTAAATGTGTTGTTTTTTGTGACATAATAAAAAGCAACAAATTCAAAACAGGCTGATTTGGCAAGTTGCATGTATGGACTGGGGAGTGAATAATACGTTTTACCAATTAAAGTCTACATACTACATCAAACTCTTTTATTTAGAAAAGGAAATAAATGCGTTTATTTTTCATGATGTTGGCCCTTTAAACTCACAGCAATAGAAACCATCCAAGCAAGTCCATTAGCCTCTTAAAGGGGTTATCTTTTTATTACATAATGGCATGTATAAAGACTGAGGTAATCTGTGATGGAAAAGTCCTGTGACAGGCTTCACAGGTCAGCCAGCAGGACGAGGGGTCACTCACTGACCACAGCTGTGGCATTGCCTTACTTGGAAGCTGTTTCATAATTCATTTGTTCAGGTTCATTAATGCACTTGGGAAACAGACATCTTTTGATTTGGTTTTACAAACCAAAAACCTGAAAAAAATGCTTGATTTACAGTTAACCAGCCAAACTTGTTATCAATATCATCTATAATACCAGTAATAAGAATAAAAAATAGAAAATAACAGTAATGCTAATAATTTGTGTGCATTGCAATCCAGTACAAAAGTAAATGTACTGATTTTACTGTTGTAAACAAATGCTACGACTATTCCATGTTCCATTTAAAGACACACTACACTGTGCTTTTGTTTTATACTACTGACTCCACCACAAAATAAACAATTTAAAACACAGCTAGTGCAGAAGCATCACATACACTACAGTAATACATCATTAAATGTTATTTCAGTAAATATTAACACTACACAGTCACATCATTAAGCCATCTTAAAAAAGACGCTTTGTTTATTTCACATTTTATTCTTTAAGTTAACACATAATGTTAGTTTGGTCAGTAAGGGGGGCAGTGCACTCACTGACTCGACCTCAAACTCCGCCTACGAGCAAAGCCATTGGCTCATGAATGCCGTAGTTTTATTGGCTCCCTAACAAAACATATGCACGTATTAGTGCAGGCCTGTCAACCTGGGGACCTGCCAGGCCAAAGTTCTGTGGAGATTAGCGTTTAGACTCATCTGACGCTCTGAATTCAGTTCATGAAAGCCTTGTTAATTAGCGGATGGGCTGAATCAGCTGTGCTTAATGAGGCAGTGTGCTGAAGTCTGCAGTGTTTTGGCCCGCGAGGACTGGAGTCTGACACCAGTGAATTGGTTCATGCTTGATGTAAATTACATGCAAATGTGGTACTGATGAAATAGATTCATCATTTGGGCTCCGCTTGTTTCTATGTTGTACTACAGTTTGAATAGTTTGTATGTCATTTGCACAAACTTGCTGTCTTTGTAAACTGCTGGAATGCAAATGTCAGTTATTATTATCTCTATATTCTTAATCTCAGTACTGTCATCATCACATTCAAATTGCCTGTAATATTTGGAAATTTAAATTGGACTGTTGTTTTACGGACCAAAAAACATGTAATTCATTTCTACATGATCATTTTCCAACCCTAATCCCTAGGAATTAAACTGTCTTTCTCTGTCTTTCAGACTGACTGTATGGAAATGAGCTTTGTATTGATTGGTGCCCTGTATTGTACCTTGTTCAAAAAGCAGTCCAGGTTGAAATGCTGAACAAACCATTTCAAGCTTAGACTGAAATCCTCTGGGATGTCAGTAGATAGAAACTTGAGCTATTATATATTATTATAGATGCCTGGACCCTTTAGAAGGCTAATAGATTTGCTTCCTAACAGGCAGGAACATCACGATGTCTACCTCACATCTTCCTCTCCAATAACTACAAACTGTCTGCAGTAGCAACACTTCTTATCACTTCAACATGAATGGGCAGCTAAACTGATGTAGGAACAGGCAGTCAGATGAAAATGTGCTACCATGATTTCACAAAAGGGGAACCCTTAAGGCCTTCAGAGAAGGCCTAATGAGTTCTGGAAACTGAAAATACATATCTGTAATTTATTTAGTAGAATTATGCTTGTATTTAAACTATGCGAAGTGAAACAGATGTAATCTTATTTAGTTCTGAATGGAAACAAAAGGGTTGAATTCTTCAAATGCTTCTGCGGTTGTTCTACCTAAGCATTCATTCCTTTTGGTTATGAGGTCCTAAGGTGTCAGATTCGGTGGAATCAACCAAACACCTTTTGATTCCCAGTAGGCGGGACCAAAAAAAAAGGTAACTCTGGAAGTCCCAAATATGGCACTGACTGAATGGCAGCCTAATCAGTGGGTTGTTTGAAACGGAAAACAGCAAATGCAGCTTTTTACCAGGCCTCTCTACTGAAAGAGTCACTGTGAAACTGCTACAAGGTAAAATATACGCTACTATGTCTGTCACAAGCCTCAAGTAAAACATGAAGTGTCTTTTAGAAGCTTAAAGTAAATGTGTTTCATCTAGAAGAACCAAAAATGTAAACGCGAATCACCGTTAGCATACTGCTAACAAACCTCTAGAATCCCAGAAGGATGCTAGCAGAAATTAGCATCATAGAGGTGGGTTTGTTTTGACCAAGTTTTGACATTTATTGCTCAAATTGAAGGCCTAGCTCTAATAGTCTGTGTTCGCCACTGGATATCACAAAATGGGCAGCATTTGTAGCTTGGTTTCCATTTATAGACTGTTAGGACTAGGGAGTGAATAAAACTGTTAAATTTTCAAATAAAAAATTTCAAATATGTTTACATACTACATACAGTTTTCCATGATATAGGCTCTTTATGCGTTTCCGATAAAAGGCAGCCAAATGTGTCCAACTGTAATGGTTTCAGAGGCTTGCTGATACATTTACGACTCACTGACCTTCTATGGAACCAACCTGTAAGTGTTAATCCCAGCTTTTAGCCCCATATAAAACCATGACCTTTTGTAATTCCCCGTCAGCACTCTTTTATTAGCTGATAATTGACTCTCAGGGCAGGTGGTAAGAGTGTAGATAAAGTGACTGGCAGATTGCCTACAGCCAGAAAGATTCTTTGCTTCTACTTGCCATGTGAAAATGGACAAGTGAATGGTTTGTTGGGATAAAGCAGGCTGAAGGTGTTGTTTGACTGGAGCAGGTTGAAGTAGTTGGAGCAATGTTGTTGTGTACCAAGGCCTGCCTAGTAATGACCTATGGTTGAAGTAGGTCAGATTGAACAACACTGTAGGCCAAGAATATGTAAGCATGTAAGTTTCAGATTAAAGATGAGGTAATCAGTTTTGGCTGAAACATCCAAAACAGCCAAGCAAATACATTCCTCCAAAGTCTCGCCCCCAATACACATAACCTTGCCGACACTTTTAAATTAGCTACTTCCAAAGCCTAGGCTGCATTCAAGGTATAGCGGGTCCTCGGTAGGACTGTCCTATGAAGAAGCCTCCTTAGTAGCTTATTGGCTACACAAATGGAACAGCCCTAAAGAGGCTTTGTGGTGACGTCACCAGAAAGGTCCTGCCTCTTGAAATTGCAGCGTGAAACTTGCAAGGGAACTGGTGGAAAGAAAATGGAGCCTGTTATATTGTGTTTGTTGCTATGGTAGCTAAAACGCCAGTAAGCTTATTAGTACGATAAAATGCATATATACAAACTTATACTTATGATTAAAATACGATATATGGATGAATGTTTTAATCAATCATTTTACACTTTATAAGGTAATGAAAATGAATTCAAGTGCAATGTCAAGCTCGCCCAATGGCACTATTTTCGCAGTGCTGTTTTTTTTCTGTGGGTAACTGAAGGCCGGGGAGGATACATCGTGGCGTCCTCAAAATCACTCCAAACATAGGCTGCATATCTAGGCTGTATATGAAGGGTGCTTCACTTTGGAACAGTCTTCTGTGACGTAGCGGCCAAGAAATGCAGCCTACCTCTGCTGCAGCCTAGGCTTTGGAACGCAGCTACTAAGCGCTGTCAAGCCGATTCCAACTCCTGGTGACCCGTATGGATAGTGTTTCTCCTGAACATCCTGTCTTCTGTTTCTTTAGCTGGTGCTAAAATGTTGTCACCTGCTATTGTTACCTGTGCTTGTTCCTTCAAGTCCAGAGCTTACCCTGCGAGAAAAGCCAGCATAGCTGCATATGTTATGTTTTTGATGTTGTTATGCTGGTCAACCAGCAACCTAGCCATGCTAGGTGAAGAGTTAAACCATCTCCAGACCAGCATAAACCTGAAAAATGAATTCCATGTGGGTTTAAGCAGTTTTTTGGCAGTTCATTGTTATCTTTAGAGGTGCTATGCCAAAGAATTTCTGATTTAGCAGATACAGAGTAAAGTCTGCATCACACTTCATGCCCTTAAACTACCATCAGCTCTCTCTAGTGTTGGAAAGAAACCCTTGTTGCTCTACAGCAATGATTTTCTTTTTGGTTCCTGTTCTTCTATGTTATTTATTGTTTGTTTGCCATCACTGGTAGATTACATGGTAATTATGTTCTCTATTTTTAGATGAACCAACCAGCTGTTGCAATGGACTTTGTCCCTGCTGAAGTTTGGGCTATATCTCAGTGTTATGTGCTGGGTACACTACAATTACTTGATTAAAGGGCCCATTATAATGTAAAACTGAATTTCCTTTACTTTTTTTTTAAAAAAAGGACTTTGTAATGTGTAAACATCCTAAAGTTTTAAAAAGTAACATCCCGTATATGGAAACTAAGCTTCGAAACCAGCTCATTATGAATTTACTGTTTCTGTGATGTCACGAGAACCAACACATTTACATTTATCCACCTATTCGGCCTACAGCACTGCAGGACTAAGGAGTGTTTCAGCTCTGGATGCTTTCTGAATGAGGCACAATGCAGGGCAGCCAATCAGAACATCCATAATCTCTTGAAGAAAATCAGGTTTTCATGCTTATTTTTACAAAGTTAGTGTTCCAGTCTTTTGGCCTAATGTTTAGGTTTGCATGTAGAAGTCTGGATTTTGTTTAGATGATGTTGAAACTGGAGGAATATTCAATAAAGTACTTTGTTTTGTTCATATCTTCCAGATTCTAGACTGACAGATGTGATAGCTCCAGTCTGCTTAATTCAAACATGTACATCATTTCCACATAAATAAAATATATTGCGTGGTGATGTGATGTGGAATCAAGTATGTTCCATGATTTAATCATATAATGATCTTATGCAGTTCTGCTATGCTGATTTATAGAGAGAGGTAAAATATCACTGTTCACAAGTGATCTGCACGAAGAAACAATGTTCCTTTTTTGTAGTACTTGCATGCTCAGAGGAGTCGATTAGCTTCCAGCAGGTGGAGCCAGCTGCGCCCAGAGTGTAAGAATAAACAGCAGCTTTTATGTGTCTAACGGCTCTGCTCTACAGTGGACCATATCTTACCTAACTATACGTTTATGCAGTAATATACAAGAGAGAGTGCTGTACTGGGGGATACTGGCACTGCTGTGCTGGAAGCTGGGTTGAAATGTAACAGAATACTCACAAATATTCACAAATACAAATTCAGGGCACAGAAATGATGTAGTCCATGTTACATTTTGTAAAGGCAGTATTCAGAGTGCAGTTAGTTTTTCTTTTTAAGCAGAATGGTTTTAGAATACTTCATCTCAAGAGAAATGCCAATAGTGGTCTATTGTGGTTGTTTTAAAATCAGTCTTCAGACTGAAAAGTGGGCCAGTATGTAATTGGCAATATGTATATATATTGTTTGTAATATTGATCAAAATCATATTTATTTAAGTATTTATATTTGCGTGTAATTTGACCAGGGGTGTTCAAACTTTTGCATATGACTGTAGATAGACAGAGAGATACTATTTGCCAGTATTGCCTTTGTTTACCATGTTTTTATTTACTGTTTGTAGAATTTAGCTGTAGCTGAGTGTTACATATCATACGCTGACATCCAATTAAGATGGCCAAGAGAAAGCACTGGCCAGTGCTGAAAATGAGGGCATTATATAGGCTTGAGCTAAGTAGGTTGCTATTGATCATGTGATTCTTTTTCCATTGGCTCAAGAAAGTAGGTCACGTCAACAAAACATTATTCACTTTGTCACTGATCACCAGCGATGGGGAATGCATGCTGCACAGGAGCTTAAATATCAAAGACACACTGCAAAGACAAGATATCTGCTCAGTGAACAGATGTCACCTTAAGGTCAAAGATCACATGCATGCAAATCACATACAGACAGTTGATAGCTGATAGCTGATACGGTAGTGTTGTCTTTGCAGGGATCTGAAAGTGCAATAACAAAAGCATGGAGTAATTTTAGATAACTGAACTCATTGAAACAAGCGAAAAATTATATTGGAATATTCTGATTATAATTTGATGAAGATATTGTTGTTCTTTTCATTTTGGCCCCTTTTTGACTTTTTTGACATCTAAACAAACAGGAAAAAGTCCGAATTGCAGACATGAACACGTTGAAAGTGCTTTAATATGCAATTAAAAATGTGATTGTTTTCTCAATTGTTTTAATGGGTAAGCAGTGCTAGCCATGCTGAATAATAACTCTACACCTAAAAAAAGAATTTCCCATTGACAATGATTTTAAGAAAATGGCTTTTATTTTAAGAGGAATTCCACCCATTTTTTTCAAAAATCCTGCTTAATTCTGTCGTTCAGAAGTAAACTAAGTAATTCAGGGTGGTTTGATGTGAAATGGTTTATTGTAGAGAAACTTGCACCTCAGATTTCTTTCCAGTGGTGATGACAGGAACCAGGGGTCACAAATATAGGCATTTTATTTATTACTCAAAACAATTCTTAAATCTGCAAGGGTCTACTGAGTTTAATATCATTGCAACAAAATCCTTGCATCTCCAAAATAGTAACTTTACAGCACAAAGAAAAAAAAATATTCTTAATGTATAATATAATTCAATGTAACAAAATTCATTTCCAAGTAATTTTGGACCATTTCTGTTGCTCTGTTTGTCATGAAAATGCAAAGAATAACTGAAATTTTCAAATTATACAGGGTTTTTGTGAGACACTGGTGACATGTAATGTTTGTAATGGTAAAATTGTTCTAAATGCAAAAAAAAAATAATAATAAATTCTCTGTGAGTACTACATTGCCTTACAGCGCCCTGCATGTACCTCTCCACCCTGCACATACCTAAAAAATTGTTTTTAGCTTAAGAATTTATCAGAAAATGCATACATACATTATCTAAACCGCTTATCCTTCTGGGTGGGGTGCTGGAGCCTATCCCAGCAGTCATTGGGCAGAAGGCAGGATACACCCTGGACAGGTCGCCAATCCATCGCAGGGCAGACAGACACACACATTCACACCTAGGGGCAATTTAGCATGTCCAATTGGCCTGCCTGCATGTCTTTGGACCGTGGGAAACCGGAGTACCCCCACACAAACACGGGGAGAACATGCAAACTCCACACAGAAAGGACCCAGGTCGCCCGGCTGGGAATCGAACCCAGGCCCTTCTTGCTGTGAGGCAACAGCGCTACCCACTGCGCCACCGTGCCGCCCCTTTATCAGAAAACGATCATAAACAACAATCTCAGGAATGGGTCTGCTTGAACACTGAAGTTTCTCCCAAAATAAGTATGGAAATAAAAAAGTTCTCCTTTTGTTACACTGTTCCCCATATCAGGGACAGTTGTAGCAGTTCCTGTTGTAACACTAATTTGTAATACTGTAAACTGGTCTATAGAATAATAATAAGTGATTTCCTATGCTGGTAAATGCACCATCATTTAGTGTTTGAGGTGTTACTGAATCTCCAGTTACTCCGTAAACAGGTTTCTAGGTTTCTTTAATTTCTGTTTTATTTGATTTTTTATTCATTTCAAATGTCAATGCATACAAACAAAACAATATCAGTTAAAAACAAATGATGAAACAATTTGAAATATAAACAATTTCAATTTTAACATTTATAATGTTTTGTATTTGCTTGAAAGGGGAACTTAAGTTCCACATAATTAAATGGTTAAGATGTAAACAAAGTCATTCGGAGTGGTTGGGCCTGAAATGCTCTGTTCTAGAGAAACTGTTGTTTGTTCACAATGGTGGTGACAGGAACCAGACGTCCACCTCTAAAAGCTCCCTCACAGAAAGTTATTCATGAAATGGTTATTAATACACTGCCTTATGTCAGACATCATTTTACAATGGTTTCGGCCTAAAATGTCTTGTTAATCAGTTTATTTTAGTCTGTTTATGGTACACATAAAACTCAGAAGTAGGTCCACTGGTGGTTTTGGAGAGTAGATAAAATGGCTATATTTGTGTTGTAGACAATGTGACCCCTGGTTCCTCTCACCACCACTGTAAAGAAACCTGAGTCTGTAAGTTTCTCTACAGTGAACCATTTCACATCAAACCACTCTGAATTACTTTGTTTTCACTGCCACAACAGAATTTTGGAAAAATTTACCCCTTTAAACTATTAAATGAATGTGAGAGTTATTTCATTTCAGACTTAACAGCATCTGACATTGTAATTTACTGTGAGCACATTTAGATTACTGTGTTATAACTGTCCCCCCACTGACACATTTGTCTGGATTTATATGTAATTTATTTAGTATCAGATCAGTGATCACAGAAGTATATGTTTTATTTATTGATTGAAGGGGTATTTCATCCATTATCCAAAAATAAATGTGGTAAATTCATGGTGGAGAGGTTCATGCAGGGTGTCGTAAAGCAAAAGTAGTCTGATAGTCAGATTTTCCACTATATTTTTTACATATAAACACTCAGACACATGTAGATTCACTGGTCATTTTGGATAGTAAATATTGTATGGATATTGTGACTCTGGGTTCCTATCCCCACCACTAAAGGGGCAGTAAGTTTCTGTAGAAAAGAGCATTTCGCATCAGACCACTCTGAATGACTCTGTTACATCTGAACCATTTAATTATGCAGAATTTAAGGGAAGGAAAGTGAAAAACAGAACGCTTCCCCCCAAAATATTTTTGCCAGTATCTACGCAGTGGAGATTTGTACTTAGTTGAAACTTCTCCCGAGGGTGATATCACACTTGCTTAGTATATACGGCACTGTGACACAAGATGTTTAATGTGTTAGAACTGTTTTGCTGTTACTACTGTACTCAGTCTTCCTGCATAGGAGATGCTATATGTGCGTTTATAAAAGGAAGTACAGTGGTTTGCACAAACTTGGAGACTTTTTTATATCAGATCAAGCGATGTGACAAGCAGTGGGTTGGCAATAGGCCGTTATGACTTAGAAAGGAGAACCTAAGCACATTTGGCCACTTGGTATATCTTTAAATGAACAGTTTATTGTATTTTACACCTAATTTACACTATGTTTTACTTCAAATGTAGTGGACTAGCAACGATACGTTTGGTGTGGACAAGCGTATAGACAATGTAGGTTTCAAGAAGGCTAGCTGTGCAATGTACTTTTGTCCATTTTCATAGACAGTATGTCACACAGCGTCAGAAACCACATAATCAAGTTTATCTGACAACAACAAAAAAAAGGAAGAACAGAAAAACAGACTTTGTCAAAAAGTGGCGTAGGCCTATAGATGATAGTACTGGAGGCTAAAATTTGAAAACGTTTTTTATCAAAGAATAATGCTTTCAAATAAGTAACAGAGGCTTCCTCTTCAGATGAGAGCTGACTCTAAAATGTTGAATTTTATATTAAGAACCACCAAAGCTGACAACGCTCTCTGCTTTGCCAGTCTCGTCCTTAACAATGTATCCTTGACAACGTCCTTACATTTAGGCACATGTTTTGTAGTAGCAAAGTGCAAAGATAACATATACCAATAAGCCAAGACATTATGACCACCTGTCTAATGTGCTTTTGGTCCTCTGCGTGCCGCCAAAACAGCCCCAACCTGCTAGGCATGGACTCTACAAGACCTCTGAAGGTGCCCTTGGGTATTTGGCACCAAAACATTAGCAGTAAATCCTCGAAGTTCTTTAAGTTGCGAGCTAGAGCCACTGCAGATCAGGCTTGTTGTTCCAGCACATCCCACAGATGCTCGATCAGAGCTCATGTACCTCAAACCACTCCCGAACAACGTGTGCAGTGTGGTAGGGCGTATTATCTAACAGAAAAAGGCCACTGCCATTGTGAAATAGGTGGCACATGTCATATTGACATCCTCATGAATGCCTGGACCAAGGGTTTACCAGCAGAACAGCACCCACAGCATCACACACCCGTCACTGGCTTGTCTACTTCCCGCAGTGCATCCTGGTCCATCACCTGCCCCAGGTACATATATACCCGGCCATCCTTGTGATTTGAAAGAAAGAAAACGGGACTCATCAGACTAGGCAACCTTCTTCCATTGCTCCAAAGTCCAGTTCTTTCAGTGGTGGACAGGGTTAGCATAGGCACTCTGACTGGTCTGCAGCTACACAGCCCCATATGCAGTAGGGTGCGACGCACTGTGTGTTGTGACACATTCCTCCTGTAACCATCATTAACATTTCTTGTGCAACAGTATCCCTTTCGTTGATTTGGACCAGACATGATATCCTTCATCGCCGCTGTGCTTCGATGAGCCTTGGGACACTTACAACTGTTAGCAGGTACTCACCACTGCTGACTGGGAGTATCCCACAAGCTTTGTCATTTTGAAGATGCTCCAACCCAGTTGTCTGGCCATAATGATTTGGTCAAGGTCAAAGTTCAAGGTCAAGGTTTTCAAGCCTGTCCATTTCTCTCACATCCAACACATTGAGTATGAGAACCAACTCTCAGCTTACTGTCTAATACAGAGGTGCACAATTTGGAGGTTTCCATACTGAAACACACCCACTAAACCTGGCAATTAACAGCTAAATGTAATCAAGTGTGTGTGAGTAGATGAAACACCAAACTGTGCTGGACACTGGCCCTCCAGGACCGGAGTTGTGCATCCCTGGTCTAATATATCCCACAGCTTGACATGTGCCATTGTTACAGAATAATCTGTATTCGCTCTGTCTGTGAGTAGCCATAATGTTTTGGCTCATCAGTGTACATGCTCACAAATACAAGCAAACCATTTTACAGACCTGTTGAAATATCAAATTGCTGTTTCCTTGAAATGTTAGCCTGTATGTTTTCTCCATCTTCCCACGATGAAACACAACAAATACCAAAATAGTGTTTCAAGTATTCAAATACTGGCACCTCAACTGGTTAACAGAGTACTCATGTACCTGAGCACTTCCCTGGTACAAAGTAGCTAGTCTAAGTCCTTAGAGGGATGTCTCAGCAAACTCCTGCTGCTTGATTATCATTTTCCTCATTTCTTCTCATCCATCTTTGCCCTCTTCCCTTTTGTTTCCATCCATGGCTACACATGGGGAAGACGTAAATGGCAATGCAACAACGGTAGGCCCATCAGAAGACTAGAAGCTCTGCTCATGTACCTCTCATGGTGGAAAACAGCCTACCCCACTGTTTTGTTTGGCTTCCAGGACACGAATGCTAGTTTACTGTTCAGGCCCAAACACTGAATACCATTCCATCTAGAGAGAGGAGGGGAGCCAGGCTGTTCCTTGCTAGGTGCCTCATGCTCCCTATTCAGGCAGTGGAATGGAACTGCTCCGTCTCTAAGACAAATTTATGGCACTTTTTTCGAACTTACGAAGCACATTTGGCTAAATCTTGGTGTGTGCCAGATTCCATTGATTTCAAGGCTGAAGTTAATAAGAATACTTTGTTTTGCAGCCCTAAAGCACTTTTGGAATAGTTCAGTTGGAGTTCATGGTTTAGTGCTGTACAAGCTGCTGACACTGTAGAGGTGGTGCACTTTATTATGTAGTGTGGGCCAAATGTAGATCTGAAGCAGCTTTTTTATTAGGAGAGTTCCTGTGATTATCTAAACATTTGTCCTAAGAAGTCTTGCCAATTTTATCCCACTGTTAAGCTAAATTATTCCTTTCTTTGAAAATTCCTGTTGGGAGGTATGTATGAGTACACCCTGATTGTTGGACCAATCCAGGTTGCTTTACAACAGCATTTTACATTGCAAACAAATGTTTATTACCATATCCAAGTTATCTAAAAATCATTCATATGCTGGCCAAGCCTTCAGTTTCTCTCACTTGCCTATATTAGGGTTTGTAAGTAGCTAGCGTTTTGCTGAGTGCAACTGTGCTTTGCTGTTTAATGTCTTGGAAAGGCCAGAGATATTTTGAATGTTTGTGTGTGCGTATGTGCGTGTTCTGGTTCCTGCTCTTTGCAAATGCTCAGTTCATTACTTGAATTTAATCCGCAGCCTTGGATGATAAATAATAAACACACTAAAATGATTATTACACATCATATTATAATTGTGTAGTTCTAAACTTACCCACAAAAGTCATATTCAAGACTCTATTGCTTTATTTTATACCCTTGAACAAGTTTGGTTGTGGCTGGGCCTCCAAATAAAGGTTGCATTACCTTTCAGTTTTCACCAGGATGTAAGATTTGTAACATAATATAGCTTTTATATGTACTATAGGTAAGATGGACACATACAGTATTGTGCAAATGTCAGAGACCAACTCTAATTTTTTTTTCACTTCTAGTCAAAATAGCCATTAAGTGCAAGTTATTCATTAGATTAGATATACGATAATCCATTTGAACAAAGAAGTATAAGGTCAAAGAAAAATAAGTGAAAAAAACTAAAGTTTCCAAAACTGTTTTCAAAGAATAACTATGATATAAAGAAAATTTGACTCCTAACAATCGTGCAAGACCTGGTAAGCCACCAAAAGTGTCCCTATCAGATGAACAGCACTTAAAGCTTTCATTTTTGAGTGACAGAAGAAAATCAAGCTCCACAGTTGCTTAAGATCAGAAAAAATCTGAGATCTGAGATGTGGAGTAAAGTTGTATGGACTGATGAGTCAAAATTTGAATTTGGGATTATTTGGATTGTAAGAAGCAGAAAATGCAACCAACTTTGCAAGGCTTTTCTTTGTATGTTTTGTACATCATTGTTTAGACACTGCCCTCCTGGTGCACACATTCACACTATGTGCAGACATCTATGTGAATGTCTGGGCATGACACCTGCACATGTTTACAGATGCACTGACACAGAAGTATAATTTGGCCTTTACATCTTGATGTATCTTGACAACAAATCTTGTCAAATATCTGTAACATTTTATAAATGATGATCATTCACTGCCACTCTCAATGTTTTCCTGGTCCCCGTTCAGGTCAGAGTGCGCTGTCCCACTAAATGGATCCTGCCATAGATGACCCAGACAGATTCAGCCCCCTGGATGATCCAGAGGCCTGGTCTGGCTCTGATGACCCTGAGGGTCCTTATTGCTCCCAAGATGAGGCTTACTATGGGGAGACAGAGAGTGATCTGGAGCCACAAAATGAGCAGAAGTCATCGCACGCTCTGGATCATCTCCTTGATCCTAAGCCTGAGAACCCTGAGTCCTTCTCTGACTACTCCCAGGAGGATGATGCCCCGGGTTTGCTTTGCCAAAGTCCAGATCCCTGCCCTCATACTCTGTCTGAGGCACAAAACGACAACCCTCCAGAAGATCAGGACCCAAAAAAACTTGAAAGTAGCCCATTCTCCATGTCAAACTGTAGTGCCCACAAGCAAGAAGACCACCAGCCTTCTGCTTCAGGGTCTTCCTCCCCTGACCAAACTATAACCCTACCACAACACAGGAAGCAGTTGGCTCAGGAAAGTTTGGATTCCCTGGAGTCAGAAGAGGAGGAAAAGCAGAGTAGAGGAGGAGGAGGAAAAGGAGGAGGGATAGAGGCAGCACCTCCTGCGTCGTATGTCACTGATGGAATTCAAGCCCACGGTGCTGAGCAGGCAGAGCAGTGGGGCGCTGCTTCCCTCACTGAAACCACCAAAGCTAGCAGACAGCGGGCAAGACACGGATGTAAGTCCAACTGTCTCTCTCTCTCTCTCTCTCTCTCTCTCTCTCAACTACCCTACCTCTCTTTCTCTATATCACTCATGCTGTTTCTTGGGGTCCAAGCACTGAAGGTGCTGCAACCCAGTTGTTTTTGTTAGGATTTTCTCTCTTCGAGGATCTCACTCTGTGTGACTATATGAAACTGGATGAGCTAAAATGAAAGTAGACATATTTTAAGAAAAAACTGTGAATTTAAGAATGTTTTACCTAAATGCTTATGATGATACATGTTTGAAAAAGTAAGCAAGTGCCATTGTTCCATATGGTCACATTTATATTTTATTCAATTATTCTGCTTTTGGAGTAGGTCATAAAGTGGGCATGGCTTGCTATAACCAGCCTGAAGACTAAATGTATTGCATTTTTGCTTTGCAGTATATGTGTCTCATTAAGCTGCTGTGCAACATATGAACAAATCCCTTGTGAGGATAAGTGGGCCCCTCAGGAAGTTTACATGATGAAGAAGCCAGATCATTTTGCATTTACTTGCCCTATGGTTAATAATAGTCTGTGTGTGATGAAAGCTGAAGTAGGGTCAGCATTTAAGGCACATTTCTTTCAGGACTGAGCCACTTCAGAACATAAGGACTTTACTCTTATAAATGAGATTTGGGTTCAGATGAGGCTACGTTTATCAGTTCACCATTTAGGAGCAACCTACATCAGTCAGTGTCTATGCAGTTGCCTGCAAAGGTTTGACAGACACCAGCATGTGTCATTGGTGGCTTGTCATCTGATCTTTCTCGGCTTGAAGCCCTGGGCCCATTGCAAGGAGTATGCCTCATTCCCTCCCTCCCTCTCTCTTTCTCTCACTCACCCTCTCTCTCTCTCACTCTCTCTCCCCCCGCACCATCTATAGCACACTACTGCCATCCAAGGTTAGTGCTGCTGCTGATAGCACAGAGACCCACTTTTGCCTGAGGAGTTTATGGCCCCTTGTAATGTTTGCACTCCTAAAAAAGACTGCAGGTGCACTGGCCTGCTACTAAGCCAAGTTCAAGTTAGTTGGAAACTGTATTCTGTAAGACACTGAAGCAGACTGACAGATCCAGCAGATGTAAGGTAAAGTCCAAACACATGTTTAAGTGGGTTTTTGGACTATTTCAATATTCTTCGCATAGAGTTTAAGAAATGGAACCTGCTTTGATGAAAACAGCTGCTGTAATATATTTGAGTTTCACTGCCGAATTCTTTTTTTTTTTACCATATGCTCATGCTAGCAGAGCACTGCTGAAAGATTCATGTAGACACATAAAAATGGCCCACAGGAGGGTGTGAGATAGCACTTGAGTTTCTTGTCCACTCACTAGCCTGGTTGCATCAACACTAAGCAGATGAAGCTAAGAGAAAAATCAGCTAGCTATTTTTTATTCTCTTTTCATTTGTTTTCCACAAAATTAAGCTCTTTTGTGTAGTTTCCTCAAATACTTTGGAGTCATGTTGGTTTGCACGCAATTGTTTTTTTAAGGTACACGTTTCTAAATGAAATCTTTCTTTTCTCCACCCAACCCCTGGTCCCCCAAACTTAGGCCTAAGACGGAGTGAGGGGCAGTCCGAGAAGCATCTGAAAGAGGCTAAATCTAAATGTAAACGCATCGCCCAGCTCTTGACTGCTGCTCCAAACCCTGAAAGTAAGGGTGTGTTGATGTTCAAGAAGCGCCGGCAGAGGGCCAGAAAATTCACGCTAGTGAGCTACGGTACACGAAAGCCAGAAGACGACAGTTTTGAAGACGAGTACGGGTTCGAAGACGACAACGTAGGCAAAGACTTCAGATTTTCCCTTCCAGCAACAAGTGAATCTGAATTTGACGAAGATTTTAGTTTTAATGTTCAGGGCCAAGGTGCTGCTTTGAACTTATATTACAACTACGAACCACAAGAAGAGAGAATATCAACAAATTATAACTGGGAAAAGATGGAGCAACTTCCACAGACAAAAGGCAAAGGAGTCTTGATGTTTGCCCAGCGGCGTCAAAGGATTGATGAAATTACTGCACAGCATGAGGAGATGAGGCAAAAGGGCATACCAGTGGAAGCATTTGTGGAGTCCGAGACTGTTGCACCTTCCATGCCTGCCCTTCGAGAGGAAAATGCTCCAGTCCATCAGGATGTTCAGGTCAAGCAGCAACCACAGTATCAGGAACAACAATATCAGCAAGAGATGTATCAGCAGCCAAACACTGGTGTAAATGGTCTTGATCCCTACCAGGTTTCTTCCATGTCCAAATCCCTTGTGTCCAACAGAACCGCCAAGCCATTCGGTGGTCTAAATCAAGCCCCAACACCCTATTCACCTGTTAAAGGTGTCCCGAGCCCAACACCAAAGAAACCTGAACACATCTTCAAAGTTCCCGTTCCAGTGAACACAAGCCCTCAGGTGTGGTCACCCACAGGTGATATCATTGCCTCTCGTGATGAACGTATTGCAGTACCAGCTATCAAGTCTGGAATTCTGCCAGAGACAAAAAGAAGAGGGATGAATAAAGCAGATTCCAGACATGTTCCTCCAGAGGAAGACTATCTCAGTCTTGGTGCGGAGGCCTGCAATTTCATGCAACCTCCAACAGTCAGGCAAAAACATCCTCCACCAGTTCTTCCTAAGCCTGCCATCAACCCAGCTTGCCCACCATGGTCTGCAGAGGGTCATGCTCCTCGCAGTCCTCTTCCAGCCTCAAGTCCTGTTCCTGCTCAGCAAAACTGGGCTCCACCTCAACCTCAGCCAGCTACCAAACCCTGGGCTCCATCACCAACTCAGCCACTGCCACAGCAACATATGTCTGCCTGGGTACCACTCAACCCATCAGCTTCATATCAGGCTACATGGCCTTCAGAACCACAGCAGGCACCAGTGAGTATCAAAACCCCAACTACACTTCATGCAGCTCCTTCGCAGCCAAGGACCCCATGGACTAAGCCACAAAATGATGCCAACTCTGTGGCTTCCTGCCCACCCCAACAAGGGAGCTCTTACTTCCATGCATCCAAGGCTCCACTAGCTTCTCCAAGGGGGCATGCCTCAGAAATAGGTCTTTCTGATGGGCCAACCCTTAAGGGCAAAGGTGCCGAACTTTTTGCCAGGAGACAGTCCCGTATGGAGAAGTTTGTGGTAGATGCCGAGACTGTGCAGGCCAACAGAGCCAACAGACCCCCCTCACCCACACTCTCCATGCCAAGCACCTGGAAATATTCTCCAAATATCCGGGCTCCTCCTCCAGTGTCCTACAATCCCATCGTATCCCCTTTTTACCCTCTTGCAGCACAGAAGCAACCCACCTCTGTAACTAGCCCTAAACCCAAAGCAAACAAAGAGAAACCCAAACCAACACCCAAACATCTCAGTGTTGTGGATGTCATGAAACATCAGCCATACCAGCTGGATACCTCACTCTTCACCTACAGCTCCTCCCCAGAAGTGAAGGGTGCAAGCCCTAAAACATCCCCTGTCCCCCCTCTAGAGTCCAAGCAAACCTTTGCCCAGACCCCTAGCCATTTGCAACCCCCTTCTTCTGGTCGTTTTCTGTCTCCTACCCTGTCCCCTTCCCCTGTCCCATCTTCTGGAAGTGCCCAGTCATTTAAACAAGGTGCTCCTGCCAAACCTAGCGGACCGGTGAGTGTTCCATATCCCTTTATCCATCAGCCTGCTCCAGCTGAGGCTGCTCCTGCTACACAGCCCCCACATGGAAAACTACCTGCAACGCCTGCCACGCACGATGGCCCAAGCAAAGTCTCCTCTAGCATCTTTGCTCCTCTCTCTAGCACTGCTGGAAATGTCTCTTTATCCCCTTCCTCTTTCCCACTAAATAATGAAGTTGTCTCAAGATATGCTTTGCCAATAGCTCCTAGGCCAAAGTTTTCTGCAAAAAAGTCAGCTGTTAGTGGCAAGCAGTGGAAACCAGTGGTAATGCAACACTAAGCAAATTGAGATTCACATTGTTAATCAACCTACACTAAGTTCATAAGTCAACTGAACTAGTTGGAGAAATTGCATAGAATCTGCTTAAACAAAGACTGGATATCTCAAAATGATTTATATTTTGAGAATGTAACTACATATGAAATATGTATTACTGGTGAATGGAGTCATTATTATCTACTCCATTTACCAGCAAAGCGTGCAGATATTGTGTTGTCTCGGTGTGGACATTTTTAAAGTTTTTGTTTATCGTATTTGACATGCTGCCACTGATTTGTGCTAGATTTTCAGTAATGGGAATGCTAAGTTGAGTTTGGTATGTAGTAAGACATGTCAATGAGACTAGTTGAAGAAAGAGAGATGAATATTTAATGGAGAAACATTTTTGGATTACTAACACTAATCAGACTTTGGCTTGTAATTTCATATTTATTATAACAGAGAAATAATTCTCAGTGATCTCAGGAAAACCAGCTATATTTAGCTGCTAATCATATCTTAAATTTGTTGTTTACCTTTGGGAGGATTCTACCATGAATACAGAAAGTTACATTTGTATGTGAACAAAGTACGTCGTGTGCCTCGGGGAGTCAGGAAAGAATGCAAGGGTGATCCATGTCGGCCATTTTGTCTGGCTAAAAAAGGAGTGGTGGCAAAAAATATAAAAATATAAAATATAAATGGAGTGTTTGGCTTTTTTTATATGTTAAGAATTTGGTCTTTGGCCACAATTTAAAGGAGTTAAAAAAAGACATGTTGTTCACTACTGGGAGACTACTGAAATCTAAGTATATGTCAATCTAGCTGCTGATGGAGAGTGCAAACCTCTGAAGTGCTGCCGACTGCTGCATGGCAGACCATTATTCCCGATTTAGTAGTCTTGCTCATTGGGTATTTTGGATTCTTTGGTCCATGCTCCACCCACAAATGTGTTATTTCATAGCAACTGTTGCAAGGTTGGACAAGCTTTACAGAACACTGGCAAAAGTCCCATTCAACCTAATGAAAAACTAATAGCGCAGGTCATTGACATTGACACACATTGAGTGTGTTAACTGCAAAATTACTTTTTTTTGACAACATGTTAAAGATTACACTATTGGGAAAGACTGGATGTCATTTTTTTGCATAATTGAGCTAATGTTAGTATTGTGGTGCATTCATCATTGCTGTTTCCCAACTGTGTAGGTGTGATCAGATACAACAACATAGTCCAGCTCGGTGCCATAACAGCTAGAAGCTCAACCTTGTATATCGACTCTAAACAAAAATTAGATTTCTCTGCGAATAGGAAGAGTCGAATAGGATCTTTGCCAACATTGTCTAAATCTTATCCAACCGGACACTCGTTTTAATACCGGTTTTAATGCCGGGTTTTAAGTCACATGTCCACATGGCCTCCCTAACTCCCCTCAGAGGGAAATCCCTGATGCCATCTTAAGGACTGTTCCATTACTTTATTAGTTCTTGTGAAGTCGGAGTGGCAAGGGATTTCGTGAACACTGCTTAAGTGCTGACTTCAGCAGCAGAACTTGCGAATGGTCATGTCTTTACTGTGCTAGCTTGCTAGTTAGCAAATTCAAGGCTACGTGGCTAATAAGAACAAGAAGAAAGGCAATAAACTAAAACTGATAACCATACAAAGCAACTGTTCACAAATTTTATGCATGTTATGTTCACACTTGTCAAAAAGGTTTTGCATTACAAAGTTTGCGTGGCTAGCTGACTGAGGCTGACCTAGCCGACGGCAATTATATTACAATGGAAAAATCCTCTCCTATTGTCCCGTCTTCCTCTTGTACTGCAACGTAATTTCACTTTCGTGTCATGACTTGAAGCTGGTGAGGACATGTTAAAAAATCAACAACAACAGTTGCAGCAAAAAACCTCATTGGTGGGCGGAGCATAGATAGCTCAAGCTTTTTCTGTATTTTTAAACTTTTAAACTTTGGCTTATTTTTGTTTTCTCTTTATTGTGAATTTTTATGTGTTACAGTTTTGTTGTAGAAAATATCCCTGCTGAGCAGACAGTGCTATTTTTATACGGAGCAAAGGGCATATGACGTAACGGACAGTGCAAGTGTAATTATTTGAGCAAGTCAACGTATACATTGCTTCCCGTTTGATCTATTCTTTTCTTGTTTTCCCTAAAAGATTGCACTTCCTGGACTCTCTCTTTACTTATTAAATGTTTCTTTCAACTCTCTGTCTTCTCTCTTTTTCAGCTCTGTGGCTTTTCATCTATATCTGATTCACATCATTCACTTTCTGCTATCTTCACATTTACTTTCTGCTATATCTATAGCAAGCTATCCATACACTTTTATAAACAGATAGTTATGAGACACTTTGAAAAGTTAGTCTTTATCCAACAGATTAAGTCATATTGCTTGTGTTGCAGTATCATAGCTAAATGGTATTGGCTTTGAACACTTCTTACACTGCAACAGAGTGCACCCCTTTCTAAATATAGCTGCCCACCCCTCTATCTTTGACACATGCGATCCCTATTAAACACTGCTCCTGCTTAGCAACTTGATAAGCCCCCCACCTGCCAACAAGCCGAGTGCCTTTAGAAATAGGTAAGTGCTGAAAACCCCCTCGGACGCCCCCTGGTGGGAGAATGTCTAGCACTATTTCTGTTTGGACGACATCATCGGAGTTTGATTATGTTTAGGGTATGACAACAGATCTAAATTCTAACACTAGCTTCCATCATAAGCTCATTGACTGCAGTGTAAGACTATGACACTTTTAGTGAGCACCAGCTTAATAGTGGTCTTGTTTTCCCAGCATTCCCAGGATTAAAAGGCTGTATATGGGAATTCCACCAATGTTTCAGCGTACTGTGCTTGTTGAGGAAGTGAAATAGAGTTTCATTCCAATCTCTAGAAACTTACCAGCTTGTATTTTTTCATAATGTCATTGGTAGGAACCATGGATCTTGACATCACCAGTGAAAAGATTTATACATGGTGTCCTTAAATGTAAAGTTAATAGCACTAAAAGTATGATAAGTCTGTAAAAAAATGTTTACATATTTTCCTTACCATATTCAGGTTATATTTCACAGAACTAACCTGAGGCAAATATAATTATGCTATAAAGCTATTGTAAAATGTTCACTAAGGCATCATGCAATGTGTTTTAATCCTCTATGTGGTTGATTTTGAAGGCTTAAATCTAAATTGAACCCCTGGTTCCTATCACTGCCATTGCACTCAATTCTGACTTATATGTTTCTCTAGAGCAAGGCTGCCCCAAGTGTAGCCCACAGGCTAAAGTTTGCCCTACAGGAGGTAACCCTAACCCGACCCCCTCACCCAGTGAGAGAACAAGCATATTTTTGCACAATATGTAACTTATTTTCTATTTAAAATTGTATTTTTTAAGTCAGTAAGTAACAAAATGTAATGTTATAAAATACACTGGTAAAAACTCAATTATGAAACATGCATACCTTCCTTATTTGTAACCCGTTTTGTTTTTTTGGCCTTCGGCCCACTAAACACTACACTTTGGCCCCCCAAAGACAAAACGTGTGGACACCCTGCCTTAGAATGTTGCATTGTTCTTCAAAACCATCTGAATGATTTTGGTTACTTAAGAGCAAATTATGCTGAAATTTTGAGAAACTGTCACTAAGCCATTCTGATTAATGTTGCAGGTATTTTTAAGTGTTATTTTAAATTCAAACACATAAACATTGATTCACATAGGTTTTCAAACCATACTTATACCTGAGTTTGTGAAACTACATAAATTACATCATTGGTAGGATCTGAATACTTGAATGTCAAATACTGTAATCAGATTAGATCAAATATAACGTTATTGTTCAGTACTGTCTTCATCATATTATCAGCAAATACACCCACTAAGACCAAGGTGGACTTTTTTGTATAATGCTAGCTGGGTTTTGAGGCAGATGACCATTTAAAATATGGCCATACTTGATATTAATTTTAATAGATATATCTTAGCAGTAAGACAGCCTTAATGAGAATTTACCATGAAGCAGAAATAGCCCTCTATGAAGACTAGTGATGTAGAGAGATACCAGATGGGGGCAGCAAAGACTAAAAAAAAGTATACAGCCTTCAAAAGCTCTTCATAAAGAATGCATCCTCACTTCAAGGGAGATATTGATATCCAAAACATCTATAACATTTAATTTAACATTTAATGTTTGTGCATTCAGTATATTAATAAGTTAAATCTGAATGTAATAATGTCTCAAATCTAAACACTGCAATGACAGATCAACAGTTGTCTGTTGCCCATTATTTTTTCCTTTGTTTAGGTGTACAGCAGGAGCCGCTCTATGTCTCTGCCCCGGAGACACTCCTCCGTGTCCACTCTATCGCCCAGTGTCCAGTCCAGGCTTCCATCCCACCCGTGGACCCCTGGACAGGCAGATGTCCTGGGTGGAGCAACCTCAAAAGCCCCCTAGCCCCTGGGAAGCAGCAGCCCGGAGCCCCTTAGGCCTGGTGGATGACGCCTTCGGCCCACAGAACGTCCAGCAGGCGATAACCGCCAGCGTCCACACTGCTGCACACAGGAAGTCCCTACCAGAACCACCATTGGAATGGAAGCGACGGGTCTCCAATGACCCCATTGAACCCCCACAAGCCACAACACCCACACTTGCCGCCACGTCCCCCACCAAGGCCTTCGTTCCAGCCTCAGAGAAGCCGATTGTTTACGGGCCGCCGTTCAGACCAGCCCAGCCTCTAACAATCGGCATCAGGTACACTGGGACCAGTTCTTTGCCTAGGAATTTCTCCCTTCATACCAGCTATGCTCCAACGCATAGAGTCAGCTGGAAAATGTAGCAAATTGTGGTTGTGATCATCCTCACACTTGTTTTTCACAACTCACTGATAGTTAGAAACAGGGGTTAAATTGGGCTGGAATGAACTGAAGCGGCATTCCGGCACCCTTGAGGTAACTCGGAAGGGGAAACAATTAACCCTTTGCTAAGCCTCATCTCCCTTGGCTACTTCTGACAAGTTTAGGCTAGTGAAAATTTAGCAATTTCTGAAGGAATACTTCCAAAATATCAGAAAAGAGTAGAGAAAAAAGTCTCCAGTATGCACATGTCCTTGCTCTAAAAGGATAAAACCTAGATGCCTTATCATATAGCAGCATTACTGAAGGGTAGGTAGAATCACGCTTCTATGCATTTAAAGGAGACTATTTATTATCTATTTTGTACACCCCATTACATGTTAACATGTTAACTGCCTTCGGTGTAGCTAAGTTAGCTAGCGAACAGTGATTGGACTATCACCATTCTCCATTTGGTTCTAAACTCACTGGAATTTTATGCCTTGGTACCAAATTTAAAAACGTAACTTTTATAAAGGACTTTGTTAGCCAGCCAGACTAGCTGGTAATCTACGCTCTTGAAAAAGATGGTTCTGTTTAGAGCCCTGAGTTCTATATAGAACCATGTCATGCTTAATGGCTCTCTGCATGGTGAAACAGTTCTTCAGATTGATGGAGAATATGTTGCATATGGTTCTATATAGAACCTTTTTGAAAATGGTTCCTTCTTATATTGTTATGATGTCAAGCTTGTAACAATAGAAGAACTCTTTTTGGTGCTATATAGAACCATATACAGTACGTTCTCCATCAATCTGAAGAACAATTTCACTGCGCATAGAACCATTTGAGCATGACATAGTTCTGTATGGAACTCACTCACCATTCTCTTTACTAAAGAACCCCTAAAGAACCATCTTTTCTTAAGAGTGTACTTAAAGAGAGCCTTATAACTTAACTTGTAGCAGATGTATGTTATTTGCATGAATTTTTGACAGGTTTAATTGGTAATGCAGTCTTTCTTTTTAAAATCTAGACCCTATACCTGTCCTCATGTGTCTAAGTTTAGGAAATGGGTCAAATGTCCCTCCCTCTCTTGGGTTGTCAGTATCAGATTTCACTTCTGAATGTTTAGGGGCCTAATTACAGCTGCTAAGCTACAATTGGACAATGGGTATTTATGGGGGATACTTAGCAGAGCCTTCTCATTTTAGCATGCAGTGGAACTTCACTGAATCATTAACCATATTCACTGTAGTTTTATATATATATATATATATAAAACACTACACTTTGGCCCCCCAATCATTAACCATATTCACTGTAGTTTTATATATATATATATATATATATATATATATATATATATAGCATGTAAATGAAGCTAGCTAGCTTGTTGTCTTGGTAATTCACAAGCTTGCTAGTTTCAAGCAAGTTAGTCAGCTAGCCAGCTGTCTAATTAATTTACATCCTCCTCCACCTTCCAAATTCCAATTTAACCCCTGTTCAGGTGGAAATCTGCATTGTAGATATTTAGTTTAATGTTGAATGGAATATGTGTTGCAGTCATGATCAATCGACATTTTGATCAAGGCTGCAGTAAGACATGAAAGTTTTGAATATAGACATATGAGCTGATAGTGTGTAATACATTTAACACAAACAGTTTTGGGTTGACATGTACAATGTACATGTACAATCCCATTTCCAAAAAAAGTTCGGACACTGTGCAGAATATAAATAAAAACAGAATGCAATGATATGCTAATTATGTAAACCATATTTTTAAAGGAAAATACTATGAAGACAACATATCAAATGTTGAAACTGGGAATTTTAATTGTTTTTTAAGAAAGATACGCCCATTTTCAATTTGATGCAAAAAACACGTTCCAAAAAAGTTGGGACAGGGGCTTGTATACCACTGTGTTTCATCACCTCTTCTTTTAACAGCACTCTGTCAGCATTTGGGAACTGGGGACACCATTTGCTGTAGTTTTGAAAGTGAATAATTTTCCCATTTTTGTTTGATAGAGGATTTCAGCTGCTCAACATTTTTGGGGTCTCAAAATCTTTTAAATTTCATAATGCGCCAAATGTCATCGGTGGGTGAGAGGTTAGGACTGCACCCAGACAGCACCCAGACTCTTTTAATACTGAGCAATGCTGTTGTAATACATTGCATTGTCTTACTCAAACAATCAAGGCCTTCCCTGAAACGTTGTCTGAATGGCAGCATACGTTGCCAAAACATGTATATATGGTTCAGCATTAATGGTGCCTTCACAGATGTGCATGTCACCCATGCCATGTGCACTAATGCACCCCTATACCATCATGAATACTGGCTTTTGAACTGTGCACTGATAACAAGCTGAGTGGTCTTTAGCCCGGAGGACTAAAATTTCAAATGTTGATTCGTCGGACAACAAGACACTTTTCCACTTCACCTCAGTCCATTTTAAGTAAGCTCAGGCCCAGAGAAGGCAGTGGTGTTTCTGGATCTTGTTTATATATGGTTTCTTCTTTGCATTTTAGACTTTTAACTTGCATTTGTGGATGCAGTGATGAACTGTGTTCATAGACAGTGGTTTTCAGAAGTGTTTCTGAGCCCATGCAGTGATTTCCACTACAGAATCGTGTCTGTTTTTAATGCAGTGTTGTCTGAGGGCCCAAAGATCACAGCCAGCAAAAACTGTTTTTTCAACATCTGATATGTTGTCTTTGTACTATTTTCAATTAAATATAGGGTTTAAATGATTTGCACATCATTGCATGTTGTTGTTTTTTTGCACAGCGTAACAACGTTCTTGGAAATGGGGTTGTATAATGAAAGAGCAAACGAATGTGAAAGTATGTAATGGAGTTTGCATGTTTTGAAAGTGTTGAATATAATGAGAGCTTTAAGACACTTCCACTGGCCACTTTATTAGAAACCTCTACATTGTAGGTTAATAATGATAATTGTCTGTACACCTATATCGTAAACCTATGAGGCAGGCGTAGCTCATAAATTGGCCAGTGAGTGAAAATATAAGGTACTTTTTGCTAGACATAGGTCGTTTTACTAGATCATAAGCATTTAAAGTGTGGAACCTGTTTAAGTACACATTTAGTCATAGTACTTTGTGAGGTCATGGTATTTCCAGTGTGTTTTTCTCGCACTTTCAAATAGTACTTTTTCTTGGTTTGAAGTCAACTGTTAAACCCCAACATTTGATTTGCTGTTTCTTTGCATAGGCCCAGCATGTTTAGCATGATTTAATGCTGGTAAGCTAATCTGCAGAGACTCTTTACTGACACTGGGCTGTTCACATATAAGCACCCTTGAATGTGTTTTTTTTCCCCAACAGTGCTTTTTGACATTAAAAACAAATGTTATGATTTCAACCTAATATTAGCCTATTTTTTTCATTGCCAAGAGGTTACATGGCTCTATACACAAAGGTACTGCTAAAAATGATTTCATACCATCTGAAAATGCCAGGTGCTCTTTGTTATGTGCTGATTTCTTGATGATCTGGCAAATAGAAAAAGTACAAAATTATTATATAAGAAGAAGAAAATTTTTCTAATTTACACTAAAACTTAAGAATGACAATATCATCTCTCATTGCTAACATAAATCCTCATTCCCATGAAGGCAAATGGGCCACTGAGCATCAGTTGGCTTTCTATTGCATTAGTATGAACCTGGGACCAATAATGCAGCCTCTAGGTATTTAGTGAAAGTATTCAGTCATATGCAAAAGTTTTGGCACCCCTGGTTGAAGTATGTTTTGTTGATTTCCTAAGTGAAAATAATATAATACATACTCTACAGAGAAGACATTTCTTCACAAGTTAATGCATGGCCACTGTTTATTTGCTGAATTTAACATATTGGAGGCAAAAAAGGCAATAAAATATAGGCATAAATGCATACAATGTGGCCTGTGCAGAAGTTATTGCGCATTTTATATTTTATGTTTTATTCTAATATGTTAAACCCAGCAAGTAAATAGAAGTTTGCAGAAAATGTAAACATTTAAGTTGTCCTGTAAATGATATTTTAACTTATTTTCACCTAGGAAATGAAAAAAAAACATGTAATGGCCTGGGGGTATACAAACTTTTGCATGCAACTATAGGTCTAAAGGTTATATGCTTGGCTATTCCTTCCTTAAACAATTACATTTAGGCTAACTGAACGTAATGCTGCTAGCCAGTATTAGCAACACTAAATCTAAAACTCTACCACCATCATAAGGTTCTGACGAACAGCAAGTGTCATTGGCAAGGCCGTGAAATAATGTAGTTACATAATCACATGCCTCTGCCTTATAAAGGCTAGTATAGCTATCATCGCTAGTGTTGTTGTAGCATCATCCCTAAAGCCAGCAAGCCATGCTAGCCACAGTAGTAGAAAGTAATTAGCATTACATGTTCTCATCTGTTTCAGACAATGTGAAAAGATCACTTTCCACTACTAGCTTGGCAATTTAAGTGTGAGATATTGAGCTAGCTGAGCTTTGCATGGCTGAGCTGCCCATGGGACTAGCAAATGCTTCAGTACTTTAAATAGAACCTCCATGTTTTAGTGCTAACCACAGTAGAGGAGCAGCAGAGAAGTTCAACCCTATCAGATCAAACCTTAGAGACACTAGTTAATTCTACAATTGACAGACCAAATGAAGGCTAACTGAAAGGTTTAAACTCTCCAGTTGTTTCTAATGTAAATAGTACTCATGAGTGAAAGAAAGATGGTGGTGAAAGAAGAAGATAGAACCAAAAAATCCCCAAAGCAAGGTTTGCAGTTCACCATAAGGTCAGTTATGTAATAGGGCTTGTCACTTGGACTGCCCTCGGCACCCAAATGACCCTTGAGATGAAAAAAATAAGAAAAATGGATAGAGAAAAGGCATAACAACTGGTCAGTTTTTTCTTCATTTCTTATTGCTGCAGAAATAAGCAATAGCAAATATTTAGGAAAAAAAATGATGAAAAAAGTATGATTTTGGACTATTTCCTATTTTAGTTGGTGCATTTGTGAAGACGCATTTGGAGATTTTATTGAAATGGCTTGCAACCATCATATATAATTGTATATCCATATTTATGAGTGGACACAGTGAAGCACACTTTTAATACTATAGTGCTCTCTTGGAGGTCAAATTATGTACAGTAAACTTAGACCTGAATAGCTCCCACCTATCTCCCCCCTCACTCCCCATCTCTTTCATTTTACACATTAAAGCAGTAGTTACCTACAGAAATGGAAGACATATGGACAAATTTCAGGCTTAAACATCTTTACTGGTTTGAAATTGTAACTATTAGAGTCAGGCCTAACTATCAAAACTTCGTCAATGCTAATAACTGCCAGCATGCCTATGGGATTCTAGTAGTATGTTAGTACTAACATAACAGCTATGAACACTTTTTTGACTGTTTTAGATTAAAAACAGACATTTAAAGCTTGTAAAAGACATTCCATGTTTTATTTGAAGCTGGTAACAGACTTAGTAATATATATTTCACCTTGTAGCAGTTTTGCAGTGACTATTTCAATAAAGAGCCCTGACACAATCATTGACGTATCTGAGACTTCCAAAGCTTAAAAGTCCAGTACTTCAAAATCCCATTATGGAAAGCTAGCTGTCCTTGGTGTCTTTTTGATTTATAGATGATGTCATCGCAGGGAAGCAATAAAGCCCACATGCTCTCCAGGTTGAATCTCTAAAAGGACACTCTAGAATTCCTGGGGTTCTAGAATGCAGCCCCAAGAATTAGGATCCCAGGGGTTCTAGAAAGCTAAAATGGTCCCACCCTTTGGAAATCAAAATATGATTGCTGTCAGTTGCTAACTCTGTTGGTGGTTAATCGGGCTATTAGGCCTTCAGCTCATCTTTTGAAGTCCTTACCAATGAGAGAGCTTGCTTGGCGTGCTTAGTGATCAGTAGGCCTTATATGAAGGGGTTCTCCTCTCATCTTTACATGCATACAATTCCTTGCCTACCTACACTCATAGACAAACCCACTTCATCCTAACATACACCTCTCATTCCCATTTTCCTGTCCTCACCATCCCATGGCATTGTGAGGAGTTGGGGTGTTGAACACAGGCTAAAATTAGTCTATTGATGTAAGCCAGCATTCCAACCCTCAACAGACACATGCACCCACCCACAGCCCCCTGTTCCACAGTGGGTTGAGTGTAGAGAGGGGGAGAAAGGAGACTTGGTCTGGATCAAACTGCCCAGGGTGACCCTTTACCTTCCCTCAGAACTTCCAGGTGCAAGCCAAGACACAACTCCACAGGTAAGAAATGTGTCTTTCTAGAAGGTATTGAATGGCTTGAGAAATCTCGATGGTGGGAGAGGAAGACTTTGTGGGTAAACTGGCTGAGTTTCCATCAAGCTTTTTGTCATGATAAAAGGCCTATGATGTGTTTTCTCACAGCCTTTCTAATCTGCATGACCAAAGCTCTGACTTACACTATGTTTTACTTGACACTTTCAGGTGATTTCTTAACAAGCTACATACTTCCATCACTTGTTGCATTGTCACCTTCATGAAACTTATGAAAACTTACACTACTCGGTTCTTTGGGTTCTTTAGAAGGACCACCTTGTTGAGTCAACTTAAAATTTTAAGGCAACTCATTTTACAGCTTTTTGACTTAACTCGAGGGAAGTTAACTCAAAGCTAGGAAGTAAGTTGGTTTAAAATTTTAAGTTGATTCAGCTTTTCTTTTGTAAAGAACCATGAGATTTGGGAGAGTGAAGAGCCTTTTAAGGCTTTGTATAATGTAAAGCTTTTATACCAATTTAAATGTAACTCCTACAACCTTTACATTATATGGAGGTTCTTTGGAGGTTCTTTCTTTCTATATGGAGGAACTTTAGAAAGATTCTTTGCCCTCACACACCTCATTTGTAAAACTGATTCTTGAAAGAACCAGCCATTGCATGTTTTTTAGGGAACCAAAAGAGGTTCTTCTATGGCATTGCACAAAGAACCCTTTCTGGCACCTGTAATTTTATAGAGTGACGGTAGACAGTTTTACATGTACATTGTCCACACATGCTCCATGTCCATTGCACTAAAATATATGCAAAACTATTTTGCATGTTTTCCATCCCGACAGAACTTCCATTATGAACCCACAGCATGACAATGATGTAAAAATAGAGGAGTCCACATTTCATGAAGCTTTTTATTAAGGTCAGGTTGGCACAAGAGCTGTCCGAATGGACTCTTGCTTTGGCAAGATCAAGGTTAGATCGCTCAGTAGCGCATTCTACGGCCAGGACACAATGTCCAATCACCAGCCTATTCATCAGGGACCAATGATTCATAACACTTAAGCAACATGTGACATCTTGCCATGTACAACTTGCCACACAATCTCTGCTTATTTTAAGGTGAGTACTACCTTTGCCCTTTTTAACATGAGCTGGTCAAAGACATACTGCACATCTCTTTGACAAAAAGTTTTCTTCAAAGAACCGTTTATTGAAAGATTCTTTTACAAAGAACCATTTGAGTGTTTCATTAAGTGTTCCTTTGCATAAGATAAGAATTTCACCACATTTCAACCAAAACTGGGATTTTTTTCATGCTAAAAATAGCAAGAGTGGTCTTTTACCACTGCCGTGCACAAAACTCAATGAACTCCATGAACTAACCTTTCATGTCATTTTAAGGGCATGTTCACAGTATGCTTTGTCCCCTCCACAAGGCCTTTTATCAATGGTGAACCCAATATGTCATAAAGGGGTTATACTCAACATATTTATGTTGATCATAAGACATTACACATTGTTATAATGCATTATGATCAACATTTCAGGCATATATGATCACAATATCTACATATTGTCGCTGTTGTAACAAAAAGTTTTTCCCCTCATCTAAAGCTTCCCTTTTCATTGTGTGTGTAGACCAATAGAAATAAAAATCTTACTACATGAACTAGTATTAGTTTACCTCTTTTTATTCCAACTCCTAAAAAGTTACTATTTAAGAGAGGTTTTGATACAACAGCACCAGTACGTAGCATTACCACATACCATACTCGTGTCTTTTGTGTCCCTTATGTATTTATTTTAGCACCTCTCTACACATTCAAACCCATTAGGAAAAGGCACCATGTCACGATTCAGCACGCTTTCAGCCCGCGAGAGGAAGATGCAGGCGGCGGCCATTTGCCGCGAAGTCCATGGTGGTGCTAATGGTACAAAATCTACAGCAAGCATTCCATCTGATTCCCCCACCAAACCCTAACTGTAACCACTAGATACGCACATCTCTGACCTCACAACAATTTGATTCAGTTACAATTCTTTAGGAAATTAATCAATGAATCATACACTTAAACTTCACAATGATTTAATTAGATTATGAATCTTTAGGAAATGATTCAGTGCATCATCTCAAATTGAATAATGATTCAGTTAGATTAGGATTTTTAGGAAATGATTCAATGAAATATAAACTCAAATTTTGCCATGATTTGATTTGATTAGATTATGATTCTTTAGGAAAAATTTCAGTGAATTATGAAAGTCCAGTTTTACCATGAATCAATTTGATTACGATCCTCTAGCAAAGGATTCAATGAATCAAGAACTCTTAAATTTCACCCCTCAGTTAGTTCTTTAGGAAACAATTCCATGCCTTGAAAAAACTAATTTCATGATTTGATTCAGTTCAATTCAGTTATTTTACCACAGTTCAAAATTACTTGAAAACATACACTAAATATGCAAATGTGACTGAAGAAACTATTTACAAAGAAGTGGTATACAGACAATAAAGCAAAAGACCAAGCTTTGTTGGACTTTTACATTAGTCCATGTAACAGCCTTACATTTTTATTTTGGCCAAAAATGAGTACATATTTTATTGAACAGAATTATTATAGTAATAACATTCCAAAATCGATGCAGTTGAATTTCCTCCTTCAGACTAATTTTACAGTCTTAATAACAATTATTTTTGAAAATCCACGGAGTAACTTGGCTCAACCAGCCAGCTTGAACCTTCATATGTCACATCACCTGGCTAGCCACCTTTCCGAGAATGCCAGGGCTAGGTTTGGAGAGCAGTTCATGGACACATTCCCCTTTGCTAGCCAAAAATATGCTAGCCACAGGCTTCACTACCTCTAGCAGTGGATCCCTTTGTCACTGGCGTTTGGAAAAGGGTTATTTTTGAGTTGAGTGGTAATGTTGGGGGAAGGGAGCTGGGGGGAGGTGGGTTGGTGGACGCTAGACAACTGCGAGGTGGCTGGACTGAGGACAGAGTGAAGATCATGGACAGCTGCAGCACTTTCAGCCTCTGCAGCCAAATCTCTTGTAGTTTAGTTTAGGCACTGACATCCCTACAGACTTTTCAGGACTGCACTATATAAAACACAGGAATACTGAGATGCAGGCCTACATTCTAGAGTTCTGGACTACTACAGCATTGCAGAGATTAGTCTGACCCTCCTCTAATGCACCCTGTTAAAAATATTAAAGGGGAATTGGTGTGAAACGTTTATTTCTAGAGAAACTTAGTCAGAATTGTTCACAGAAGTGGTGACAGGAACCAGACATCTGACAAGTTTTGAAAAGTCTTTAAAAGCTCACTCACAGAAAGTTGAATACACTGGACGATGTCTGTGTTTTACAGTAGTTTTGAGATAAGATTTTGGCCTAAAATGGGAAATCCAATCATGGTGAAGGGGTACATGCTAGAGTAAATTAGTCCACAAAGATAACGCTTCCTTTTTATTTACCACTATTACCATCAACAACATTACATAGTGTACGTTCACTGGAAAGAATTCTGACTTGATCAATTCTCTATTTTACATCAAACCACTCTGAATTCAATGACTGAATAGTGCAGAAATTTTGTGAAATCTGTGGAATTCCCCTTTAATATGTTCATTTTCTGACACCTTATCTCAACTCTTTTTGTCACTTTAAGCTCACCTACTTGTGAAATGACCAGTTTTTAATGGCAGTAACTGTATTATAATATCAAAGTGTGCATTTAGATTCCAAAACACTAAATTTGCTTTTAACAACTGATGTAAATGGTAATTGATCAATTTTAATTTACCATTCATTACCAATTACCAACAATTAATGTGTGTGTGTGTGTATATATATAAATATATATAAGTACGTATTATTAATGCACATGACCACCTATTCAACATATAGAAGTTTAGCTCTGCTCTTTAATGCTGAAGTTATAGTTATTGAATAAGTCACAAAAGAAAAAGCCAATCAGAACAGAGCTCATTTACATATGTAGGCCTTAAAGACACAGTCATAAGATTAATTTGTTTAATCAAACTCAAATGGTATGAATATCAGGTGGAAAAAATCACAAAATAATGCAGAATATGGGCCCTTTAAATTATGAACAATGTTTGCATGAGCTGGAATTGTATCTTCAAGATGGCTGCTACTGTTTTAGTTAAAAAAGAACAATTGTGACATTAACACAAAACTAATGTCTTGACTCTTCTGCATTAACACCTAACCATGCACAGTTATTAACTTTAAATTGAAATGCAACTGTATAAATGCCACACAATGTGTTTTTGTAATGCAATTATATTCTATCTAGATGTTATGTAGCACCTTGGCCCATTGGATGTGTCAAAATAAAAGGGACCACAATTTCCTATCAAAATGGTCATTAATTACAAATTATTCATTTTTCTTTAGATATCTCTGAGGAGATAAAAGATAATCCACTTACATAATGAAGGAGAAAGTGAGAAATTAAGTGAAATGAGTGAAAATAAGTGGAAAAAAGAAGAGTTTCCAAAACTGATTAAAAGCTACAGAGGAAATGGGACTACTAACAACCATCTACAAGACCTGGTAGACCCCTACAGTTGCCCCCATCAGATAAACAGCACTTAAAGCTTTCATCTTTGAGAGAGAGGAGAAAATCAAGTTGCTTCAGATCTGAAAAAAGGTGTTTCTGTCCATCCTTCCACTGTGAGAAGACAGCTTAGCACTACGAGTCTGAAAGGATGTGTTGCTTTTAAAGAAGCTGCTTGTGTTCTCAGAACAATGGACTGACCACCCCAGAGTCCACACTAACATCATTGAGTGTATTTAATATTACATTGATCGTGAGAAGCATAAAATGCAACCAACTACTAAGACTGAACTTTGGAGGTGTGGAAAAATATCCCTTTGAAAAACTGAAAGTGAGTCTTCCGAAAAGAATGGAAGCTGTAATAAAGGTAAAGAGTGGACACAATAAACACTGAAATATTTGATACTGAGTTGTTGAGGCTTCTGTATAATTGTCTGTTGAATATATGTTTCCTGAAGCTGAAAAATGAATATTGTACTTAATGGCCATTTTGACTTAAAAATGAACCAAATGAAGTGTTGTCTCTGACTTTTGCACTGCAATGTACATGAATCTTTCGAGTTTTCCTTAAATTAGCTTATGTAAATGATTCTTCGAGGTTCGTCCCACTTGCACATCTAACATCCAGAAACATTTCTTAAAAGATCCAGCCATTGAAAGGGTTTTAGGGAACTACTGGTTCTTCAATGACGTTGCTTCAAAAAAACTCTTTCTGGCATGTTTAGTCTTAATAGTGTTGCAATCTGTCCTATGAAAGCCATGTGACACATTGTGTAGCATTTATAAATGTGTCGTGACTGGTGTAATGTTGTGTATTTATAACACTGTCTAATGCTTATCACTTAGGTGACACAATGGACCTCGGCAAAAAGCTCTCGACCCCAAAAGACATCATGCTGGAGGAGCTGTCTCTCCTCTCGAACCGAGGCTCCCGCCTATTCAAGATGCGTCAGCGCCGTTCAGAGAAATACACCTTTGAAAGTATTCAGAATGAAGCCAATGTACTTCTGAACGTAAGTAAAATGAACAAACGAACAGTTCAGATGTTAAAGCAGTTCAGACAAAAATGAAATTTATAGAATTTTTCCCTCACCAGCTCTTAAATGGCCAGGGCCCACCAGCAGGCCCAAAGTTTTATTACACTCTTGTATAACCTCAGATATATATAGGTATCACATATTGGACATATATGCATATTATGTGGATCATACATATGTGTCTGAGGTGGCTGAGCACATATATGCATTATTTATGGATCACATATACACTGTCTGTCTGACACATGGATTATGTGTATATGTCAGATACACCCAAACACCAAAAGATTTTTTTTTAAAAGCAGACAATAAAAATGAACACCAGCAATATACATGGCATAAACCTTATGCAACTAACATGCAGTTAGCATAAATGAGTAATATATGCTATCCGTAAAGTGATATTTGCCATCATATATTGTTAATTATGTGTTAAACATATATGTCTGTATATGTTGATGTATGGCTGATATATATGTCCCATAATTGGCATATATGTCCATATGTTACTAATAGAGTTAGATAGAAGTTAGATATAAAGGGAATCCATATATGCTAGTATTTGTTATGTATTTGAAATACATTATTATGCCATGTCTCCGATTTCTGTATGGGAAGGTTCATTGTAAAGAATCTTACAGACTCAGATTTCTTTACAGTGGTGGTGATAGGAACCAGCGGTTAAGACGTCTATAACGCAAACATAGCCATTTTATTTTCTACCCAAAACCATCAGTGAGCCTACAAGTGATTTTTTTATGTGTAATGTTGATAAAGGTAAAATAGTGGTAAATCTATAAATTAATAATTTGCCTTACAATGCCCTTCAAGAACCTCTGGTTTTCCAAAATATGCTTTAGGGCAAAAGCTTCCCTCAAAACTCATAAAACTATGTCTCAGACATCAGGCAACATTTCAGTAATTATTTCATGCAATAGCTTTCTGTGAGGTAGCTTTAGGTGCATTAAATGCTTTAGACGTCTGGTTCCTATCACCAACACTGTGAAAAATTCTGACTGGATAAATTTTGACTTGCAATAAATAGCTCCAGTGCAACTCTAATGATATCAAAAATGTCTTGGCTGATCAACATTTAGGGGAAGGAGAAAAGTTTGTCCATTTAGTTGATGGCCAAATGATCACTTTAAGGATGGTGGGCACTAATGCATAGAAAAGCAAACAGACGAAGGAATATCTTACTGTTACCCAAACATACTGATCACAATAAAGCTGTTGAAACACACCCAGCACCTCATGCCTTTATATATCTGAGGCACCATTACTCAGAGAGATGGTAGAGAGAGACTTATTACAGTAAGAAAAAAGAGAGGGAATAGGAATGGATGTGGTTATTCATATGGATATCCAAACTCATGCTATGCTGAACTTGGAGTAATATTAAACCCACTGAGGGAAAGTGAACGTACAACATAGGCTTGATGCTAACAGGCTACTGAAAATAGAGGCCCTAGCGGAAATTAGCATTAACAGAGCAGTGGTTGACCAACCTACACCCACAAACTACATTAATAGAGCACTTAAAATGACACCCACTTGTAACTTTCTAGTTAATATACAATTAATTGTTGGTGTTCATGATGCTAAACTGTTTTCATTCACAGTTGAGGTAAAATAATACACTTAGCGCTGTCTTTTGAGATGCTGACTGAGGCCATGGATAAGGCTAGCACAGTGCTGTGCTGCTTGAATGGCAGCCACACATGGTAGATAGTGCAGGACACGTGCCCCGTGTCCTTCCAAATGTTTCCCTTCTGGGGTCAGCGATAACATGAGGGCTCGCCAGCCCACTTCACTTATCAGCGCCAAGGGACATTTGTGTATGCGTGTCAGATTTTAACACTTTTTTAGCTGAAATGTATGAAGCCATGCACCTTTTGAAGCTGAAATGTATGTAGCAATGAACCTTTTTAGGCTGAAATGTATGTAGCTGTGCACCTTTTTAGCTGAAATGTATATAGCTGTGCACTTTTTTAGCTTAAATGTATGTAGCTGTGCACCTTTTTAGCTGAAATGTATATAGCTGTGCACTTTTTTAGCTTAAATGTATGTAGCTGTGCACCTTTATACCTGAAATGTATGTAGCTGTGCACCTTTTTAGCTGGAATGTATGTAGCCATGCACTTTGTAGCTGAAATGTATATAGCTGTGCACCTTTTTAGCTGAAATGTATATAGCTGTGCACTTTTTTAGCTTAAATGTATGTAGCTGTGCACCTTTATACCTGAAATGTATGTAGCTGTGCACCTTTTTAGCTGGAATGTATGTAGCCATGCACTTTGTAGCTGAAATGTATGTAGCCATGCACCTTTTTAGCTGGAATGTTTGCAGCCATGCACTTTTTAGGTGAAACGTATGTAGCCATAAACCTTTTTAGGTGAAATATATGTAGCTGTGCATGTTCTTTAGCTGAAATGTATGTAGCTGTGCACCTTTTTAGCTGAAATGTATGTAGCTGTGCACCTTTTTAGCTGAAATGTACGTAGTCATGCATCTTTTTAGCTGGAATGTATGTAGCCATGCCCTGTTTTTTAGCAGAAATGTATGTAGCTGTGCACCTTTTTTAGCTAAAAGATATGTAGCCATGCATTTTTAGCTAAGTATGTAGCCATGCCCTTTTTTAGCTGAAATGTATGTAGCCATGCCCTTTTTTAGCAGAAATGTACCTTTTTAGCTAAAATGTATGTAGCAGTGCACAATGTAAAATCGTTGCAGTTGCAAACAAACTAACTTGAAGATGTATTTTCATTATTACATAAATTTTTACATCATGCCCACTGCAAATTAAATTTCACTGCAAATGTAAAGGTTTAAACCACAGTCATTATCTTAAAACAACACTTCCTTCCAGTTTTTTGTTGGAATAATATTATTGAAGTATTTTTATGAAGTGTGATATTCTGAAATATAACTATAACTTGAAAGGCTATCAGATTATCAACATATATATATATATATATATATATATATATATATATATATATATATATAAATATGTTTGTCATTACTGAGGGAATAGTTTTTCTTCTCAAAAGTGTAATATTTTTTCATTTTGAGATTTTGTTTTTTTTTATATTTTAATACATGCTCCTAAAGTAAGATATGGTGCAAAAATGACTTTCCATACACTTTCACAAGGTAGAGAACTGTATCTATTGTTGAGTTCAAAATGGTTTTGTGCAACTGCAAGCACGAAAGGAGTTCAACAACATGATGTTCTTGGTTGCTGAGTGAATGATTAATTTTAGAATTTTTAGTATTTTAACATATAGACCTTTGAAATTGTCAATCTGTAGCCAGTATCATGCCCATATTAGGAAAGGTCTAAGCACATTTCTCAATGGGAAGAATGAATGGCCTGTTTCGAAAATCACTGCTATCACACTGTTGTAAAAAAAAAGAAAAAAAAGTATTTTTCCCCCAAAATATCACTGGATCCTCTGAATTATGAAGTCAGCAGTCCAAATATGAGTATTGCAACACAAAGGCTAAAACTGTTGCACATTGAATTGATATCATAAGACTGGCAACCTCACAAAAACACCCCACACAAACTAACTATGTCAAATGTGACAGTTTAAGCAGATGTTATTGTTCTGTAATAAATAATTAATCCATAAAAATGTTTTTCAAAGCATTTTAAAAAATACAAAAGTACACATACCCAAATCTCTATAAGACTAATTTGTTCTTAAAATAAAAGTTATCATTATTATTATTATAGATCTTATATATTTACCCTTACTCCTTCACACAAAAGCAGTCATGCCTTTACAATCCAGAAGTTATCTACGAAGGCAGTATCAAATATGGTTGTTCACTGAAAATCAGTTTGCCGTCAGCTGTCCTGCATTAATATTTCACTTTTTTTTGGGCAATCTTTAATGTTGAACCGTGGTGTTACCTTGCTACACTACCATTCAAAAGTTTGGAATCACTGTTTGCATTGATATAAAACCAAATTGTTTGCAGACAAGTGTATAAAATAACTCTTATATATGCTCATCCTGTTCAATTTCACTGATTTCAAATCATTATTAGGACCAAATTAAGCATTTAAAATAGCTCTTGGAGAATAGTGTAATGTTTACATCTGCTTTGTTAGTCATTATTGTATATAAAATAACAAAAAATGATTTCTATGGCAATTGATTCTAAACTTGAGCACTAGTGTAAGTACATGTATTCATGTTTTGATTGCTAAATAGCTTCATAATGCATATGATTTAGTGACATTTAGTGAAATAACATAGCTAGAACAGTACGAATAATGTTATGTTTACCACAGGGCATGATTTTCAAAAACGCTGTTAAGAGCTCCTAATATAGGTATTATGTGGACTACAGAATGATGTACATATTTCAAGGCCTATTCACTGAAGTATGTTTAGCATGAACTTTAGCATAAATGTTATTTGCCCATTAAATTGATAGCATTTTTGCCATAACAGCTTCAGGGTTCCTATGTCTGTAAAACTCAACTGTAATAAAAATAAGAGAGAGGCCTAGAACCTACCCCCTACCCACAAACAAGTGTAGGGCAGTAAAATAGTCCCATGTGAGTTATAAAATTACATGCATTTTATGGATGAATAGCGCACTGCTATATTAGAGACTAGATATTAGTGCTTCTAAAAGCAAGTTTGCTGTCTTGTTTGTTGTCTCTGCCCTCTGGAAGCCTGTGAAAGGTCATTTTTGCAGTCTGTGGGAAAAAAAGAGTTTTCTGTCATTAAAGCATAAACTTTGATAACTCAGTTATATGAACTGTCCTTGCTTTTTGAACTATGTAGTCATGCTGTGTAAAAGCTATCCCTACTTTCACCAAGGCATCCCCAATGGGCAGGCTAATAGTTTAGATGGGCATTTGCCCAATGGAGGATAGTCTTTCCTTTGCCCTTTAAGCTATGTAAATACATGAGAAGCTTGACAAGGCACAAGTAATCTTACTCTAGCACGCCTAAGAATACATCTGTAGAGCTCCACTTTTTAGCCTTTCAAATTTCCTTTCAGTTTGGAGCAACACTCTTTAAAATACAGTACTGCAGTGAGATTTCATACCATGGCTTTAAATATCATCATTATGTTTTCATGACTCTTCAGTCTGCTTTACCAGCTGTAATCAATAGTATCTGTTGAAGAAGTAAAAGAGCATTGTTTGTACAAACCCAATTCGAAAAAAGTTGAAACAGTAGGAAAAATATAAATACGGACTGACAGACTTTTTGACCTGTATTCAGTCGAAAACAGCACAAAGACAATATGTTGACACCAATTATTGTAGCTGTGAAAGTAGAATTTTTTTCCCATTCTTGCTTGATATAACACTTCAGCTCCTCAACAGTCTGGGGTCTCCATTGTCGTATGTTGTGTTTCATAAGGCGCCACGTTTTCAATAGGAGACAGGTCTGGACTACAAGCAGGCCAGTCTAGCACCCACACTCTCTTACTACAAAGCCACACTGTTGTAAAACGTGCAAAACATGGTTGGCATTGTTTTGCTGAAACAAACAGGGACACCGCTGAAAAAGAAGTCAACTAGATGGCAGCATATTTTTCTCCAAAATGCATGTGTACCCCTCGGCATTAACAGCACCAACATTTGAACTTTGGTGGTGACAATCAGGAGAGTTCTTTTCCTTTTTGGAACACAATGTCCATTATTACCTAGAACAGTTTGCAAGGTGGACTTGTCAGACCACAGCACACATTTCCACTTTGCATCAGCCCATCTCAGATGATCTTTAGCCCAGAGAAGTCAGCGGCGTTTCTGGATGTTGTCGATACATTACAGAAGCATGTTTGTTTTTAATGCAGTATCATCTCAGGGAATGCATGTCACATGCAGTTTTTGGCCTTGCCCTTAAGATTTCTCTGGACAAAAATAAATAAAGCTCATAAGGAAAAAAATATTAAATATGTCTTTTTGTGCTGTTTTCAGTTAAATACCTGTGAAAGACAGTTTACAAATCAATGCTTTCTGTTTTTCTTTTTATTCTATCTACTGTTTTTACTATTTCTTTTTAAAAGAGAAATTTGACCCATTTCAAATTACCAGTTAATAACAGAATCATCTTTAAATTTCTAGAAATCTCTTATTTTGTATCTCTTCCTGTCTTTTGCTAGAGTGAAGTTCAAACTAATGCTGAAAATGCAGAAAATAAATCTAAAACACCTCCAAGCACGCTTGACACCAGCAATGCAGCCAACCCTGAGGAGATTGCACCAGGTAAGTGGACAAATTCTCACTCTTGCATGGCCAGGGCCTGCCAGCAGGCCCAAATTTTTATTACACATTTCTATAACCTGAGAATAGCTCAGGCAGTTAGCTTTAAATACCCTGTACTTACTGAATAAAAATAGTCTTTGTGTAAAACACCTGGGATTTTAAGGAGTTAGCTTGAGGCAGTACAATATTATTTCAACATTGGAGTCATGATGCAAATCTGTTGTGACTGGAATTTTTTCAAGTGCTTAGTGTATTATGATGTGATGTACTCATATTTTGCAACTTGTTGCATTTTACAACAAATTTCCAAGAAAAAAAAGTTCATACTGATGTATCTTGCTTCAGTCTTTTTTTATTGAAGGAAAGCATTATTCTGAAGAAGACAACCATCATTCAATGGTTACCATTTTTGTTTTGTAGCTAGTAAGTTAACTTTGTCCCACCAAGCATTCACTCTCACCAGAAAGAGAGCTAGTGTTTCACTGGATAATGGGTGGGGGTGGCGGGGGATAAAGAAAATATGATATTATTGGTTAATATTATTTTTTCCCACCACTGGGGAAAAATACTTTTGATATGATGAACTGTGATTAACATCCCCAGGAACATGAACTAAAAAGAAAAAAGGTACATTTTGATTTCATGTTGAATATACACTGAAAATAATAATAACTATAGAAAACATCTGTGGACCCAAAATATATACTATGTAGCCTATGTAGGGGTCAGCAATATGACTATGTTATCGTTATCAGGATAAATTGTCACAATACACTTTTCTGAGCATATTGTAGATATTGACACTGAGTAGCTGCATGTTTAATTATAAAAGTGAACATAATTAGGCCTGTTTATTTAGAGCAGTGCAGTTAGTAAAACAATAAAAGTCATTGTAGGTGTAGATTTATTATTATTATTATTATTGTACATTTTTTTATTTTATATGTGGTACTACATGTTCTTTTTGTTTGTTCCAATTTATTAAATCTCAGGAAAACTAAATATTGTGAAGCATGACTCATATTGTGAATTATAGTGATATATTATTATTATTATTATGAAGTATTGTGATATTTTTTTGCCATACCACTCTAAGCCTATGCATCTTATTATTTTTTGCCCTCTCCTAGTATATAACAATGGATAGAGGCAGGGTGTTTAAATCCATTAACCCTATTACCCCTCCAAATCTTTAATCTCATACTACATAACTTACATGTTAGTTTCATAGTTGTCACTGAATAATTTGTAGTAGTTTCTAAAAACAAGTCTTTATATAGTTGTATCTTCTAATTCACTTCGTAAGCAGCTTTTGTTTTGAATGCAAAAAATATGTCTCCTATTCAAAATGATAAATATGATGAATATGAATGCATTTGGCCTCAGCTAGGCTAGCCTAAATAAGCTAATGAGATTGTTATTTTGTAGTTCAAGTTAGCAAACTTCATAATTCAAACCGTGAAAAGTGAGAGTGTAGAATTCATAAACGTATAGAATTGCTTTTTGTCTGGTTTAAATGTGGTGGAATGCCCTTATTCTATTGTTGTTGGTAAATGTGAAGCCCTGAGTATGCTAGCAAAACGTTAGCAAGAATAAAGTAACAAATTTAAGATGGTGTAATGGGAAATGGTGAAGCCAAGTTGACAAGGTCATATTTAAAAACAGTACTGAAGAGTTGAAATAGAGGGTACATGCTGTAATAAGGATGTGCTCAAATATTCCATTATTAGCATGAATGATAATATGAGTATGTTTTATTAAGTGAATATATTTGGAACTAGAATATACATTAACACAATTTCAGATTGTTCTACTGAACATATAACATCAGAATATGTACTTTTTAAAGTATACCAGATGTATATATGTATATGTATATATGTATGTATATGTATGTGTGTGTGTGTACATATACATATACAAATACATAAATGTACTTATTCACATTGAGGAAATATAATTGAGGCAACTTGGGAACACAGAGCTATTTTCTATGAAAATTTTAATGACAAAACATAGTCTGAGGGACATAGAACCCTGAGAACCCAGGGCCCTAACAACATAGGGATGATCCTGTCACAAGTCAGTCAACACCATGACTGGAGTGTGACTCAAGTTTGAGTTCATAACTTGTGTCCCTATCTCTGCAGTGTACAGCAGCAGACTATGTAGCAGTTATTTTTTGCTCCGAATAACCTTAAATCCAGTTTCACATGCTTTCTGAATGATTTCGAATCAAAACCATAGGGGTTTGTCTACAACATGAGGAGGCACTTTTCGTTTAACGTGCTCCAACACTCGCACGCACACACAGTCTTCTCAACAAGGACATGATGATGATAGCACTTTGTGTCATGCAGGATTAGATCAGTATTTTGCTTCCCTCCCACTCTCTGCACTGTAAGCTTCTCCACGCTATGCAGGAGATGGCAGACGCTTCCAGAAGCTTCTTTTATCTCTTGTGGGAGAGAATGTGGAGTGAGGAGTAGAGATGAGAGCACTGAGGATTGTTATAAGCTTCCAGCTCTACTCCTGCCTCCAGTACTATTTACAGCTCAGTGACTTAGACACTGCGAAACGATGAAATAATCACACTGGATAACATAACTATTTATACATATGTAACTGGCATGATGTTCCCAAGATTTATTCCTCCAGTGTTATATGACTGGCTGCATTGTTCTCTGTCCAGTATTTCAAGGAATACTACAAATCTGTCTGAGAGAGTCTCATAAACATGAAAAATACAGCTTGAAAAAGTTACAATGACTAAACATAGAGGAAGAAACCTTGAGAGGAACCAACACTCAACAGGCGGTTGGTCAACACCAGAAAACAAAATAACACAGCAAGAGCAATATGAATAAAGGATAAATAACTTGCAATGAATGTACAGCAGAGAATGTAGAAAAAAAGAAATGTGCCTGTCATCGGATAGAAACGTTTCAATATACCAGCAATAACACATGACTACGGTACGAGGCCTATCACTACAACAAATCAGAAATATCTCTATGAAAACTAGTTCCTGACTAGAAACAGTGTTAGTGTCGCTGTTATAGATCAGTTAATGTCACTGCTGCATTCACTGTATTACTGTTACAATCACAGTCACTGTTACTGTCACTGTTAGAGGACAATCAGAGTAACAAATGAAAAAATAGATGTAAAACCAGTCACTCTGTCTGATTAGTGAGTGTTACTGTTATAGCCAGTGTCAACTGTTAGAGTCCTGTCAAAGTAACAAATGAGAAATAGCTATGAAACCAGTCACTGTTACTGACTAGTAACAGTGTTACAGTCACTGTTACTGTCACTGACTGTTAGAGGCCTGTCAAAGTAACAAATTAGAAATAGCTCTTGGAAAACCAGTGACTACTGTTAGAAGTGCATCACAGTAAATTCAGTGTAGTATTGTAGTGTCCCTCTACTGGCTCACGTTGCCAAGGGTGTGCGGGAGTCCTCTCTGATGCCACAGTATGTAGCAGGCGAACAATATCTAAGATTGAATACTCCTAGCCTAATACACACAATGCCTGGTTAAATAATCAAAAATAAACCCAAATAATTTCATTGACTTTTGAATGGATTTTTAGTGAAAATTTTCCAATTCAACTGACCACAACACAGTAATATGTGAAGATAAGTCTGTAAATAAAGTTTAGTTTTTAGAATGTCTGCTGCTGCCAGACTACTCTTTTAAAGCTAAGCATATTGTTTTATAATAGTGAAAACTGTGATCTATCAGTTATGAAACAAATGACATTTGAAGCAAAGAATGATTTCTGTTTTGAAAAAACAAACAACAATAACTTTTCACCAATTTCAAACTATAAAAAGATGTATCCAAAGATTTTCAAACAGAAATGTGGTGTATCTCAAAATTTCACAAAATGTAAAAAGAGGCATTTCAAGGCATGATAGATGTTGTAATTAAACTTCTTTTACATGAAGAAAAGTAAGGCCTACTACAGATTTCTTATGCATTTCAGGTTATGGTGGCCCTCTAAAGAACGTCCCACCTGAGAGATTCAATGCCACAGCTCTCCCCAAGTCCTACCACTCACCCTGGGAGGAGGCCATCATCAATGACCCCGCGCTGGCCGATACGCTCAAGCTCAAGATGCCTGTGCTTGAACCCAGAGCAGAGATGCCTGATTACAAGAGCTTCAACAGGTACAACAATTACTCCATCGATATACACAAATGCAAACTCGCTTATGGGAAGCATATTCCATTGAGTGGCAATACAGCTAATTGTACCACATACCCTGAAGTCTCTTTCTTTGCTTTAATTAGGGCTGTCGATCCCTATTCCAAGAGATGGAGATGGAATCGATTCTAGGAGTCAATTCCGAAAATAATTTTCTTGATTACTGATTCTAAACATCACTCACGTTACAGCTAGCTACCTCATGTCAGCTCTCCATATTAGCTAACTAGTTGGTGTGGATCACAGACTTACCACCATTAATTTGTTGTTAATGTAAACATTCAAGGCAGCTAAATTGCCAGTTTAATTAGCCAGCAAGGCAACTTGGAGAGCTAGTGCTAGCTAAACTAGCATAGGTATCTAATGGAGGCTAAACTACGACCTGATTCTTCTTTGTCAACTCATTTGATTAGGTATAATTAACAAGGAATTTCATGATTTTTAAAAACATTTTCTGCGTATTTCAAACGTAGAGATGTGAACAAAGTCATTCAGAGTGGTTTGATGTGAAATGCTTCATTGTAGAAGCTTACCAGTTCTTTAGTCTTTGCAGTGGTGGTAGGACCCAGGATTCACAATGTCTATATGTACATGTATATATGTGAACATGTGTATATATATATCTGTATTGTTTTTTTGGGGGGAGGGTTCATGTTATTTCAGAACTATTCCCTGAATCTCTGCCATGAATGGAACTCAAAACTATCATACAACAGTGTTTTAGGCATCAGGCAGTGTATTTGTAACTATTTCATGCAATGCTTTAAACTCCTTAGGCTTTAAACTCTTCTGATGTCTGGTTCCTATCACCACCACCGTGAACAATTCTTACTCTGTGAGTTCCTCTAAAATAGAACATTTCACATCAAAACACTTTAAATGACTTTGTTTATATTTTAAACTTTAATTATGCAGAAATTTTAAAAGATTGGTGGAATTCCCCTTTAATATGTTTCTGTATTGACAGTGGTGTTTGATTGTAAACTTCTTCTTTTTTTACGATTTTTTATTTAGTTTCCTGACAGAAAACTAAGTGCGGCCAACTTGAACATCATTGTGTAGAAATGAGTGCCTGGAATCCAGGAATCAGAGAATCGACTCTTTTTGGGAACGACTCCCCACCCTATTTCAATTAATCATTTGTACTTTTTTAATATTAAAATCCCTAAAACTGTAAAAAGTCTGTATGCGGCCCGCATTTCAGGTTCCCAAAATTATTTACTTTTTACAGAACGATAAAATTGAATATTTTGGACTGAATATTACAATTCAAGGCACTTGAATAGTTAATTCATCACTGGTAACTTCACTGGCATATAGATTGGACCTGTCATATAGGCTCACAGATGTTTGAACTGGTTTGTGGAGCTGTAGTTTGGTGGAGGCAGAGCAACATTTCTGCCCACCAGCTCCTTCTTGTGGTCAGCAGCTGCAGGGTCAGTCCACTGAGGACCAGTTTAACAAGTTCAGTCACAACATAAACTTTGTGCTGTGTAACATATTACAGCTGCCACAGGCGAGCTCAAGTTCTTCTGACATTGTCAGTTAGATCTTTTTTTTTATTTTCTTTTAGTTTAATCATTCATTTATGTTATTTTAGATATTTCAATCAGATTTATAGTAGCTCCAGCTCCCTATGTTCTGAGAAAAAGTAACTTACAACAGAAAAGGTAAAGGAAATGTAAATGGGGAACTGAATTAATCTTCTCCATTTAAAGGGCTCATTATACAAAACTGATTTTCCTCACTTTTTTCAATTCATTGTTTTTGTGATGTCATGAAAAACAATGTATTTACATATATCCACGTATTCACCTCATAGCAGTTTAGCCCTGCCCATTCACACTGATGCTATCAGGAGTGTTTCAGCCCACACAGCTGAAAAGCTGAAAAGGCAGCCAATTCGATCAGAGGTCATATACATATATCAGTCTTAAAGGATGCCTCCATGGAGGCGTCCATGTTTTTTCCCACTTTGCAGCACAAATGTATGAAATGTGAAAACAAGTTAATGAAGTCGTGGCCACAACGTAAATATCACAACTTTATTATCATGTTCATACACCTCACTAAGTCATGGCCAGGACTTAATTATCTCGTTCCCATGCCTTACTGAGTTGTGGCCATGATTTAATTATCCCATTCTCACACCTTACTAAGTTGTGGCCATGACTTTATTATCTTATTCTTATGCCTTACCAAGTTGTGGCCACAACATTCTTATGCTGTTTTCACACCTTAATAAGTCATGGTCATAACTTAGTAAAGTGTGGGAACAAGATAATTAAGTCATAGCCACAACTTAATAATGTCATTCTCACACTTAACTAAGTTGTGGCCATGATCGTTTCCATGCTTTACTAAGTTGTGGCCATGATTTAATAATCTCATTCTCACATTTGGCAAAGTTGTGGCCATGACTTATCATCTCATTCTCACACCTTAATAAGTCATGGCCCCAACTTAATTATCATGTCCTCACACCTTACTAAGCTGTGGCCATGACTTTATTATCTTATTCTTACACCTTACTAAGTTGTGGCCACAACATGCTTATCTTGTTTCCACACCTTAATAAGTCATGGCCATAACTTAGTAAAGTGTGGGAACAAGTTAATTAGTCAGAACTTAATAATCTCATTCTCACACTTAACTAAGGAGTGGCCATGACCGTTCCCATGTCTTACTAAGTTGTGGCCATGATTTTATTATCTCATCCTCACACTTAGATAAGTTATAGCCATGACTTAATTATCTCATTCTCAGGCCTTAATCGTAGCCATACTTTTGTCTGTTTTTTATATTAACAGTCATCTAGTGTCAAAAACCACATGCAAGTCTGTTTGAAATGACTTCACAACTCAACATGGTTTGAGATAAACATGTGAGCACTTAAACATGGAATTTGAACAATGCTAATTTGTGGCTATTCGCTTCCATTACTTGTTACCTGCATTAGCATCGTAGCTCCAATGCACACTTTGTTTTTTCCAGGGTGGCCACACCATACGGAGGCTTTGAGAAAGCCCCACGGGGAATCACCTTCAAGATCCCAGAGATAGACCTGAACCCCCCAAGATACCCCGAACTTCAAGACCCTGCGGCCAAGCGGCCCACCTTCAACCGGACCGCACAGGGCTGGATCTCTGATGGTGTGCCCATCATCCTCCCCACTGTCCCACTGGAGCCCCCCGAGATCCCTGAATCTGATGACCTGTAATTGCAACATGGCAGCCGTATTGTGGTAGAGGGTCTGAGCAGGGGTTGGCCCCCCAGCTGCTGCTCCAAAACCAGTTCTATTTCCTAATATTGAGTATGGGACTGAGGGAAACTGGTTTTGGAACAGTGCCATGGGCAACCTCTACATAGAGCAGTCTGGAGTGGGTGCCTCATTGCTTCAAGGGCTGATTGGTTTAACATGAATTGACTGCAAGAAAGTGTCAAATCTATCGGCAATGTAAGTATTGAAAGTTAGCAACGTTACTTAATACTACTCAATTACTACAAACTATCACATTGCATTAACAGCAGCAAGTGATAACTGAACAGGACATTAATATAACATCGCTGTCATATCAAAAACATGGAACTCTCACTGTGTGAAAATTACACGAGGAATGGACCAGTAGAAATGGTTCAGAATAAAATCTTGTTACATTAATGTACATTAAAGGTAAGATTGTTTTTTCCTCCTACTATTGTTACCATTTTGTCACTAGTGATGCGTATTTAAATCATAATAAATGTAACAAATATGACAGTGACAATATAATAAACATAATAAATATATACGTGTATTTCTGTCAGAATATATATAATAAACATATACAATTTGTATAGCACTGTGCAAATGACCACCCTTCATTTATTAAATTTCCAGTCAAAATGACCGTTAAGTACATTTTTCAGCATCAGAAAAAAAAACAAACTGAAAATTACATTGAAGCCTCAATAACTAATTTTTTTTTTCAGTAATTAGCATTCTTCATTGGGGCCTTGCTTTCACTTTTCAAAGAAATCTGCAGGGATATTTTCCCACACCTACAAAGTTCAGTCTTAGAAGTTGGTTACATTTTCTGCCTCTCAATCCAAGCAATCCCAAAATGCGTTTAGTGATGTTGAGGCCTCTGAGAACATCTTGACAGCTACACAACCTTTCAGAACCATAGTGTTCTTACAGTGGAGGGATGGACAGATGGACACCTATGGATTTTATCAGATCTGAAGCAAAAATGAAGCTTGATTTTCTCTCAAAAAAGTATCTTTAAAGCAACACTATGTAAGATTTGGGGATTTGGAGACCTCTCTGGTGGAAATGTGTAATTGCATGCAACATGTGAAAGAACATATTGTAACGTCGGTTGTGCTTCAGACCCCCACAAGTGGATGAATCTGAATTTTGCAAGTGTGTTGAAAGAGTATTTGAAGAGAACGTGTCTTCTGAGGATGTGAGTGAATTATCTACTATTGTCACCACATCTTCTTCAGTATAATGTTGATTTTGCATTTGAGACCTAAACATCTAGTTGCACCTTCTTTTTGAGTCTGTGCGTGTGATGTTAATACATCAAAAAGTAAGACATGGTCTGAAAAGCTCCCATCAAATCCGTCCCAATACCTCTGATTTTTAAAAGATTATGTCAGGCTTTAGAGGCTGACTTGCAGCAGTGCAAGCACACCATATTTTAGTGTGTTTTCATTATACTGGTTAATGCTATTCCTTTCAGTTTTAACAAAAAAAATTACACAGTGCTGCTTTAAGTTTTGTTTATGTGATGGGGACAGTTTGGGTGGTCCACCAGGTCTTGCACGGTTGTTAGGAGGCCCATTTTCTCCTGTTCTCCTATTTATTCACACATTTTTCAAATGACTTTCCCTTCCCCATGTAAGTGGATTATCTCCTTAGAAAAAGTTCCCAAAACTAAATAACTTGGTCAATTTGACTGAAAATTAAATAAATGAAGGGTAATCTCTGACTAGCACACTTACCATAACCAATTTTTTGTTGGAAAGGTGACAATACAGCACATCCTGTAATGCAGTAAGAAATATTCACTGAATAGTCATAGAATACTAGCATAACAAAATAGACATGAGCAATCCATATATCCATAAATAGATTTGAGAAGTACATATTATATTATGTTTTAAAGTTTGTAGCCACACATGTATCCTAGAAATAAACTGAATGTAACTAATGAATAATATAGAATAGCAATAGAATAGCAGAGTAGCAAAAAAAGCCTGAAACATCTACAACTCAATATCGATTTACATAAACCTCACCCAAACAGAACACAACAGTGTGTACTAGATTAGTTTGGTTGTAGTTGTGTGAGTGTATTAGAAATACATTGAATGTTAATAAAGAGCATTTATAATACCTTGCTGACTACTGAGGTGTACAGGACATATTAGAGTTGATAATGTGTACTTCAGTAAAGGAATGCTTCCAGAGCTTTTATTTAAGATTTTATTATGTATCATAATCAATATTTGTAATATTTATTGGATAATTAGATATTATTAGAGCCACTAACCGATATGTTGTTTGATTGTGAGTGATTTGTTTAAAAAGATATTAAACGTTTTAAAGGCGACGATAGGATGTTACAAAATGAGATTAGATTCAGTTTCATTAAGAGAGAGGGAAAAACATTGTAAATAGAACGTGTTGATTTTTTGAAGCTGGTTTTTACTGTAAAAAGTTGCTCTTTTGCAATTCATGTTGTGAAACTTGATGTGCTTTTTGGTGGTTGCTATTGTGTGTGTATTTAGTATGATGGAGATCTTATGCTTGTGCTGTAGTCTGAAATTATTTTAGAAGCTGTGGTGTAAACTCTGAAATAAAATGTGCATTTATTTCATGATGAAACAGTTTCAGCACAAAAATGTTCTAATTCAATTAAGTTCAAATAACCTGTTTTGTTGATTTCCTAGGTTAAAATGCACTCTTAGAAAAGATGGTTCATCAAGGGTTCTTTAGTAAAGGCAATGGTTCTATATAGAACCATGGATTCTATTTAGAACCATTTCATGCTTAAATGCACACTTAAAATGATGGGTTCTTTAATAAAGAAAATGGTTCCTTATAGAGCCATGAACATTCAAAGAACCCTTTGCATGATTAAAGGATTCTTTTGATTGTGGAAGTGTTGATTGTTGATTTGATTGTGCATTCTCCATCAATCTTCAGATTGATGGAGAATGTGCTGCAGATAGTTTTATATAGAACCTTTTTGGTGCTATATAGAACCCTTTTCAAAATGGTTCTATATAGAACTTTTACAACACATTGTCCATCAATCTGAAGAACCATTTTATGATTTCTTTACTAAAGAACCCTTGAAGAACCATCATTTTTCGAGACTGGTTCTTTGCATGGTGACGTGTCTTCAGAGCACTATATAAGTGTATATACATATGGAACCAAAAAGGGTTCTGCTATTGTTATGATGTCAGGCTTGTAACGTTAGAAGAACCATATGTAGAACCATTTTCAAAAAGGTTCTATATAGAACTCTCCATATAAATTCGCCATCATCAATCTTTAGTACCATTTCACCATGCAAGGAACCATTTAAGCATGAAATGGCTCTTTATAGAACTCATGGTTCTATATAGAGCCACTGCCTTTGCTAAAGAACCCATGAAGAACCATCTTTTTTAAGAGTGTATGTTAACACGTCTTCAACAGAAAACACACTTAAATGAATAAACTATAGATGAGTTCACGGTTTTCATGTCCAGCTCTCAGGCCATGTTCATCCGTCTGCAGCCTGCTCCAGTTACAACCTCAACAGTGCGAGACAGCTGCGTCTGTGTCCGCTAACACCAGCTATATTTAAAGGAGACATAAGTAGCTTTGCATCTGGCACTTACTGTGCTAGAGTTACAATAAGCAGACACTAGCGAGCTTCCAGACCATCAACAACTGCTTTTTGATTGCTTCCCTTTCCCCTCACCAAATACCTAACCTAGATTTCTCGCTATAAATTCTAATAAGTAGCTTCACATTTTGACTCACATAAGCAGAGCTCAGTCAGGCTTTATGTTTTTTACTGGAAATGACTTTTCGAGATCAATTACAGCACGTTGGAAAGTAAGTGTGAACATGTAATGCACCAGTGATTTAACATTTCGCTTAAAGAAAGCTTGTAACTTTGATCGAATTACAACAGCAGAACCCCTATATATACACCAAACAGCCCTTCAGTAAGTTCTCCTCCTTGTTTCTACACTCATTGTCCAATTGATCAGCTCCACTTACTATATAGGAGCACTTTGTAGTTCTACTATTACAGACTGAAGTCCATCTGTTTATCAGCATGTGTTGTTAGCTCCCATTCACTCTGTTCTTCAATGGTCAGGACCCCCAACAGAGCAGGTATTATTTGGGTGGCGTATCATTCTTAGTACTACAGTGACACTGATGTGGTGGTGGCGTGGCCTGCTTAGTGTGTGTTGCGCTGGTATGAGTGGATCAGACACAGCAGTTTTTAAACACCTCAGTGTCACTACTGGACTGAGAACCAAGCAAAAGAGTCCTGTGGGCAGCATCCTGTGACCCCTAATGAAGGACTATAGGATGACCAACACTAACTGTGCAGCAAAAGATGAACTATCGTCTCTGACTTTACATCTACAAGGTGGGCCAACAAGGTAGGTGTGTCTAACAGTGAGTCAAACTCTTAATAAACTGGGCTAATTGATTCTCAATAGCATTAGGGTTATGACTAGGTTTAGGTTTTGGGTTTGTGTAGAAGTTAAGGTCAAGGTTAGGCTTAGATTTAAAAGAATTGATTCCATTCAACTTGAAGTTTAGTTGTATTTAATAGATATTTAGTTTGAATGTTTGTTGAGGACAACATGAACATCTACAGGTGAACATTAGAATAAAGTGTAGCACAGAAATGGTTCTTCGAAGTGTCATGGTTCTATATGGAATCATTGCTTTTACCAAAGAGCATCTGGCCTCTTTGACTAAAATAAGGAAATGCAAGTGCAACTGATACCTGATTTCCCACTGACCAAACACTGTAGATCTTCAGTATTTTTAATTATGAAATCATGTATTATGTATTACCTGTTGAAATGTGGTTAGATTCATTGTATAGGGTGTACCCTGTCAAAACTTTCTACTGTGAATTAGTCGTAAGTTGGTTTATAAGCCAGTTTTCAACCTGTGAACACAACATGAAGACCAGCCCATCAATGACATATAAAGCTAATGAGGTCATGTGACCCCTGGGTTTCCTACAACAACAGAAGTCACATTTAGAGGTCAATTATGTCTGAAACACAATAATCACCCAAGCACTGCCATTAATTCACATTAGTTATGTTGATTTATTGATACATGCTGTTTTCGGTATTTAACGTAGTGCGTTTTTGGAGTTTAATCTGATCTGGGATCAGAAGCTGGAGCAGTTTGTGCCTGAAGCCTGTGTCAGCCTCATTACTCACACAACAATCACTGGCAAACACTAATTATAGCCCGCAAAATATGGATCGGACAGATTCATAAGGACTCATCAAGGCAAAACGCTGGCTCAAACAATGCTACACTGGGACTTATGGTCTATTATGCGTCCATGCACATTTAGATCAGGTGTTTGCAGCATTTAGCCAGAGATGAGGGAGGGAAGAAGTCCAAGGTGCAATAGAGGTCAACTTTATGAAAAAAATGATGCACTGAATTTACCTGAGTCAAACGCGTACCTCATTATAACAACTATCAACACAATCATGTCTGTATGTTGAATCACTGTTGGCAGTATTTGTATTGTATCAGCTACATTCAAAAAATGCACTGATGTATGAATGTAATTCAATTAGGCCACACATTTCCATTCAATTAAAGACAGTATAAACACATTCTGTTACTTCAGCATGAAGTTTAATTGTTGATAGACTTTTTTGTCCATTTTATATAAACCTGATACTTAAAGACAACACAATTCACTTGTTTAAAGGTGCAGTGTGCAAGGTTTAATGCCATCTAGTGGAAAGGTTGCTGATGAAGCAACCAACTGAATACAACACCCTTTCCAAGCGTGTAGTAGAACCTACGGTGGTCGTCAGGTTTTGGCGCATAAATGTAAAATTATCCTGGCAGTACTTGTGTTGGTAACTATGCCCATGACCATGTTCTAGCTAAAGCTATCAAACAACCAATTGATTGACAGGCTAAATTGTCCAGCAGGAAACAGGTAAGTTTTGCGTTACACTGAAACATTTATCCCTCTTTAGCAATTCCCATCTGGGAAAGGCCTCACTGATGTTTACCCTTGTTTGATGATGAGGACTCATGCTACCTTGCTTTTTCTTGTGCTAAATAAAAAGTATGATCCTCCATTTTTCAAAATTTGGGTTCTCAAACTTCTCACAACACAAAATGGTTAACCAGCACCAGCAGCAACAACTGATTCTTCTTCTTTCTACATCAAGTAAATATCTGAAAGGCGCTCTCTAGAGCCAGTGTTTGGTTTGTCTGTTCTGGGCTACTGTAGAAATCTGGCCACGCAACTTGGTGGCCTCTGTTGGAAGAGGACCCGCTCCATATGTAGATATGAAGGGCTCGTTCTAAACTAACTAAAACACAATTCGTAGTTACACTAATAAAAATGTGGTTTTGTATACTATGTTTCTGCTAATAGGTTTCTGTAAATCTTGCACACTGCACCTTGTAGGCACATTTTCAGTTTGTAAGTCCAACTACCCTATTAGTTTATTTTTCATGTGTAGGATCTTACAGGCCACCCCCAGGCTTCTTACTCCACCCATTAGCAACTAAATGTTTATCTTAGACTACTTTTTTTGAGATTTTAAAATCATAGGAAATAAATATATCATGTTTCAAGTTGTGAAGAATCTGAAATTGGTTAGAATGAATTAAATGTGTTATGAATAAGAGGGAGATAAACAGACACCAGATCTGTCTGTGTGCTGCTGATGGAATCTAACTGGTGAGGAATGCTGTTAAGAAACTGGAAACTGGTGAGTCATAGGTGTACAGTTGTGCCAGCATCTATATAAGGGGCCCAATAAAAATTTTAGGGGGTCCCGGTCACCGCAGGCTACCCTGTGTGATGGGCCAGAGTGCGACTGCCCTCCCTTCTCCTCAGTAGTTACACCACTGGTCCAAATGACTGTAATTATGCTCTTTGTTGTCTGGCATTAGCATTGTCGCATTGTCAAACATTAGCACTGTGCTGCAATTTAGGCAGTTTAATTTTACCCAAGAAAGACAACATTAGGGAAATAGAGGTGACAAAAGTCTTGTAGGCCTTAGCCAACTGCATAAACACTGCATAGGCCTCATTTAAAGGCTTCATTAAGCACAATATTCTCCACACCTTCTAACCAAGTTTAGTCTTAGAAGCTGGTTGCATTTTCTGCTGTTATCCAAGTAATCTGAAACACAATCAATGATGTTCAGGTCTGGACTCTGGGGTGGTCAGTTCATTGTTTTCGAGAACGCCAGAAGCTTCTTTAGTTGCTAATGTTCTTTTTGTGCCCGTTTCCTTTTTCAGCGAAGGCTTCTTGACAGCTACACGTCCTTTCAGACCTATAGCGCTGAGGTGTCTTCTCACAGTGGAAGGATAGATATGATTGATTTTTTTTATTTTTGAAGGAAGAGTGGAGCTTGATTTTCTCCTTTCTCTCAAAGATGAATGTACAGTTTATTTAATGGGGACAGTTTTGGTGGTCTACTACGTCTTGCAGATGGTTGTTAGGAGTCCCATTTCTCTGTAGCTTTTAATTTTATAACCTCAACAGTTTTGGAAACTCCTGTTTTTTTCACTCACTTTGCTTTGACTGGCTGTTTTGACTGGAAATTTACTAAATGAGGAGCTGTTCTTTGACTTTTACACTGTACTGTATATCATAACTCACCATTCAGGGTCAGAGATGTCTTTAGGAGTTAAACTGGGTCGCAAAAGATCTTTATTATAGCCAACCTATTTGAATGTTTCTAAAACCAGTCCAAGCTAAGATTGCTTTTGGTCATGTGATGTTTACAATTAATGGATAAATGCATAGACCTGCATTTCGTGCATATTGACTCAAGCACGTCCACAGTGAACTTCAGCAAACAGTGTACCATTCATATCTAATTTTTACTGCCCTTTGTATATAAAGAAAGCACATAACTGTAACAGCTGTATCTGCCGTACAATCTGTGTGGATGAGAACCATCTTCTTTTGTCCAAAGCTTTTAGATAGGCCATAAGCAGAGGGAATGTAAGGTGCGTTTTTAAAAGTAGGCCTGGAGCACAGCAGGCCACCCATGACATCAGCACAGAAGAAAAAGAGGTCGCTGTTCTCACGCCTTCTGTCAACTTTACCCAGACTTTATGGCTTAAAAGCACAGAAACGTTTCACTGTCAGCCGGTGTGGAGCAGAAATGGTCATGCAAGTATTAGCATAGGAGTTAGTATAGTCTTAAAGATGGTTCTTCGAGGGTTCTTTCGTAAAGACAATGGTTCTATTTAAAACCATGAGTTCTATGTAGAACCATTTCATGCTTAAATTGTTTTTGCATGGTGAAATCGTTCTTCAGATTGAGGGAGAATGTGTTGTGTATAGTTCTATATAGCACCAAAATGGGTTCTGCTATTAAGATGTCAAGCTTTACTCTTTAAAAAGAGGGTTCTTCAAGGGTTCTTTAGTGAAGACAGTGGTACAACATAGAACCAGGAACACTCCAAGAACCATTTGCATGCTTCAGAGGTTCTTTCTGTGGTTCTTCAGATTGATGGACAATGTGTTGTTTACAAAACGTTTTAAAAAATGGTTCTATATTGCACCAAAAAGCAGTTCTCAAAGTCTTAAAAAAGATGGTTCTTCTACAGGTTTTTAGTAAAGGCAATGGTTCTATTTAGAACCATGAGTTCCACATAGAACCAAGAGTTCTTCTATTGTTACAATGTCAAGCAACAGTAGAAGAACCCTTTTTGGTATTAAATGGATTTATATAGAACCATATACAACACCTCTCGTTCTCCATACGAAAAAAATATTAAAGCGCTAAGTGGTTCTATATAGAACTCATGGCCTTTATCAAAGAACCCTTTAAGAATCGTGTACCTTGGTCACGATGCACCTCCACGAGCTCTTTTGTGCTTCCTGCTTATAAAAAAGCTGCCCAGTGTGATTTCCCGCAGCACGTTTGCTCTTATGGGCCATAAAATAAGCTCAGATTAAGCTCTTACAGCGGAATACGCACCAGACAAACGCATCGCATCACACCGTCCAGTTTTATTCTTGTGGGATTGCAGTAAAGAGAGTAACCCAGGGGGGCGGAGTTTGACCCTGGTAACTCTGCGTTATTTATTTTTCCCCCACCCGTACTCGAACAAAGCCCCGCCTTTCCACGCTCTTATTGGTTCGTGACATCCGGCACACCGCGCTAGGATTGGCTAGTAGTATCGGCGGCCCTCCTGCCAGTATGAACTTACTAGCCAGTCTTAGCGCGGGAGGGCGGGGCTTGTTGGAATACAGGTGGGGAAAGAAAAATAACCGTTAGAACTCCCAATCCATCGGTACCGTTAATCCTATGCAGACTTTCGAGTGCTTGGAATCATTCATAGCTTTTCCCACAGTAAAAAACGGGCCACCGACGACGACGTTAAACGGATCAGCAGCGCACGTGAAAGCGCTAACATCCGTGTCTAGAGCAAGCTAGCCGACCGTGGATGTATTTTTTTGCTGAGGGAGACTGCGGACAAGCTAGCTCCGGTTATCGATGTGTTCTGGTTTCTGATTCAGACTTCGTCTTGTTGCAGTGACCCAAGACTCAGAAAAGGGGAAAACGGTTTATCGACCTCCTCTGGACTGTAATATTTTGAAGCCACTATTTCACGAGCAGCTTCGGAAATACTGTGCTGCCTTTTGGACACTCGAGGTGAGTCGTTAACGTTAGCTGATGAGAACTTCTCGTTTTGAGCGTATTTTAGCGATGTTCGACTCGTGAACGAATCGTTCTGCTGAACCGGCTCTTTTCAATAAGCCGACCGAACCGATTCACAAGGATAACTGAATCGAGCTTTCCACGCATCTACGCAGGGTTCACATCTGTGTTAAAGGTTTAAGACGTTTCATGTAATTCAAAAATATGTATATGTATTTTCACAATTCAGCGTTATAAAATTATAAAACGCCATTAAAGAAAGCTCGCTTAGGTTTTTTTTCGCTGTAGACCACAGCAGGCTTTCCCTTTGCCCTTTGTCGCATAAACTGTAACGTTATGCTATGCATATTTCCCCTAGCAGTATTTGTAGTCTTTGTATCATTCAGTGCTGCTATAACTTAAAGGTAGAGTCCACCAATTTTTCAAAATTCCTTTATAATTCGGTGGTTGAGATGTAAACAGTTTGATGCGAAGTGGTTCATTGTAGAGAAACTTAGATTTCTTTACAGTGGTGGTGATAGGAACCAGGGGGTAAAAATGTCTACTAAACAAATACAGCCATTTTATTTTCTATCCAGAACAACCAGTGAACCTACACAAGTCTACTGAGATTTATATGAAAGGTTTGTGATGGTAAATCTGAGAAAAAAAGTTTTCTTTGGGGACTATTTTACCTTGCAACACCCTACATGTGGGGTACATGCAGGGTGTTGCAAGGTAAATTATGAACTGAATTGATAAATATCAAATAAATTGATTAAAATACATAATACACAATAAGCCAAAACTGTATGTGTTAGACGTCAGGCAGTGTATTCATAAACATTTCATGTAATAACTTTATGTGAGGGAGCTTTTAGAGGTGGACGTCTGGTTCCTATCACCACCACTGTGAACAATTCTGACTCGGTAAGTTTCTCTAAAACGGAGCATTCCACATCAAACCACTCTGAATGACTTTGTTTACATCGCAACCAATACATTCTGTAGAATGAAAATCGGTGGAGTTCTCCTTTAACTTGACGAATCGGTTGAATCTGACGTTTGATTCATTGAAACGGACAGTTCAAAAGAATCGGTTCTGCAAAACTGAATCGAACTTACCATCACAAGTGTATTTGAGTTGAAAGTGGACCTTCGACACGCATGCGCTCTGTACAGGTGTAACAGTGCTGTGAGGATATTTGCCACCTCATATTTTATGACTTTTTTATTATTAAATGAGCTTGTGGATGTTCAGTAACATAATGTTGCACTGCAGTGGCGTTTGAACGGCTTTTTGAGGCACTTAAGGCAGTTTAGAGGAGGCAGAGGCGTCGCGTTCTGCAGACTTTGTCCACGTTAGTCAGGCGAGGAGGAATGTGCACATTAAACAGTTTGTGTGGAGTGAATGTGGCAGATACGACTCGGACTCAAAAACGCTTGTGGATGAAGTTCTTCTAAGAGACGAGTTACATATCGACAGTGTTAGAGCTTATGTGAGTATAGAAACATTCACAGTGCGGGTTAAATAACATTAAGAAAGACAGAGAGCTTTTTGTGATGATTTTTTCTATCTTATTGCCATTTTAGAGTCGAGGGACACACACTAACCTACATTTCTGTCAGAGCAATTAAATATATAGCTAGTTTCTAGAACTCTGAGCTGCACTGAAGTCATTCAGTTTTTGTGGGGGAAACTCAAGGAAAAAGACATTTAACCCGGTAAAAACCTGTACATATTTACTTTTTGTAAACCTAAGGAAAAATACGTGTAGTACTAGACGATGTACACCGACCTGCCACATCATTAAAACCACCTTCTTGTTTCTACACTCATTGTCCATTTTATCAGCCCCACTAACCATATAGGTGCACTTTGTAGTTCTACAGTTACAGACTGTAGTCCATCTGTTTCTCTGCATACTTTGTCCACTCTAATAGACACTCCTACCTTGTCAGTCCACCTTGTAGATGTAAAGTCAGAGACGATAGCTCATCTGCTGCTGTACAGTTTGTGTTGGTCATCCTCTAGTCCTTCATCAGTGGTCACAGGACGCTGTTGGCTGAATATTTTTGGTTCTCAGTCCCGCAGCGACACTGAGGTGTTTAAAAACTCTACCAGCACTGCTGTGTCTCATCCACTTGAACCAGCACAACACACCAACACCACCACATCAGTGTCACTGCAGTGCTGGGAATGATCCACCACCCAAATAATACTTGCGCTTTGGGGGTCCTGACCATTGAAGAACAGGGTGAAAGGGGGCTAACAAAGCATGCAAAGAAACAGATGGACTACAGTCTGTAATTGTAGAACTACAAAGTGGTCCTATATGGTAATTGGAGCTGATGAAATGACAGAGTGTAGAAACAAGGATGTGGACATAATGAAGTGGCTGGTCAGTGTGTAATTTATACAGCAGTATTTATACAAAGCATTATATCCACACTAATCTTCTGTTCCATTAAATAGCAATGTCCCTGTTGCCACAGTAACAACATGACGTAATGTTCACAAACAAAACAAAACAGGCCAATCAAAATGAGCTGTCTTGATTTTTAAGCTGTTCTTTTTGCATGGACTATCAGTACTTAGGAAGCATGGATTTATTGTATTTATTAATGCAAACATAAATATCATCTGACACCATGATATATTTGAAAAATACAGTATTTGCGTATTCAAAGTTTCCTCAGTTTTGTTAAATAATAAAATAATTTGATGCATTATGTAGCATGGTTAAGGTTTCAAATAGTCCATATATGAAAATTAAGCTGCCTGTTTTGAGTTCATTGTTTTTATGAGCACATTTATACATTCGCCTGCCTATTCAGCCTAACACAGTTTAGTCCCGCCCACTCATACTTAGGTTATAAGTTTCAGGAGTTCCATTTTAGGCTGAATGAGGCCAGTGAGCCAATACAAGGTGGCCAATCAGAACTGAGCTGATTTACAGATCAGGCTTAAAGGCAGAGTAACAAAAACAGCCTGTAAAAGTGGTCATATAATAATGAAATACTTAAATGGATTTCAAGGGAAAAAAAAAACAGGAAAATTATACAACCCTTTAATGTAATCAGTATCATTCAATATCAGTTTCATTTGCCTTACTGTTAAAGTTTAATGTGATCGACTTGGAAGAATAATAAAAAATGAAGCGAGAGAGAGTGAGGTGGCAGCAATTTTGGGTACATTTTCCCACTCTGGGTTTTTATAAGAGACAGAAAGGCATTTGCTCCAGGAATCAAATAGAAAGACTTATATTAAGACTGAGCAAGTAAGTGTGCTAGTGTCTTGATAACGGTTAAAAAGCGGCACTTGCTGTAGAAGCCTGCGGATCTGCAGCCCACACTTCTCGTGCTGTAGCCATGGCGATGTTCCAGAGTGTGATTTTAACAGTAATATACTGCGACACTGCGGCAACAGGTTTTACACTGGCTCTGACCCCAAGCCCGCAGTGTTTACGGCTGCTGTATCCATTCCAACTCTGCGCCACACCAGCTCGCTTCACCAATAAATCTTCCTTCTTAACAAAGCTGGATGCCTAATTAGTGAAATCAGATGCTGTGGTGCATGGCTGGAACTAATAGCTCTATGCAATCCTGTGACCCTCCATGGGTTGACTTTTTCAGCCCCTGTGTTTTAAATGCCCAGGATGAGCGTCGCCTAAACTGTAGTCAGTTATTACTGTTGTTTTGGTGTACTACTTAAATGTACACTGAAAAAAAGTAAATATACATATAATACATATAATATAAAATCAACAATGTTATTGGCAAAATAAGTATACAAAGACAAAATTGTTTTGATGTGATGTCGTTTATTGGCGTGGAAATGTACACATTTCAGTCAAAGTTAGTTTAGTGCAATTTTTTTTAGTGTTATTATGCACAACACAATACTGTATGCAGATCATAATTAAATCTCCTCTTCTCTTCTACTTATCTGTTAATTAAAAGTTTAGAATCTGTGCTTTGCTTGTTTGCTTGTTTGCAGCTACAAGTGACAATTTCTGTGTCAAATGGTGTCAGTTTTTTTTGGCCCAAATTATAGAAGTATGTTTATTGCATACATTGTATTTAAATTCATCAAGCAGGCTTCAGTACCAAAAACAGCCAGATGCTGCTTTTTGCCCCCCACGTCCACTTATTTATTTACTTCCTAGCAGTCAAATCGGGACCATGCTTTTAAATTTTTTGAAGCTGTGTGCTTTAGAATAATTCTCAGTGTCTTCCTGAATGTCTGCTTGACAGAACATCACTTCTTTTTGAAATATCATGCTCAGGTCATACAAATCCTTTCTTCCAGTCCACTCTGAACTTAATACTTTTGTAGTCATCATTGTTATCCAGTCCTTTTTATTGCAATTGCAGCAGGCTATTAAGAAATGCTCTATAAAAGTTCTAGAAAGAAGTTGTAACTTGTCATCATGATAGGTGTTGCGGTGGTAATTTTAATGTTACTGCTTGCAAATTCTGACGAAATCTAATTGTATTCTATTAGTTTTGTGTCTTACCAAATTGGCATGGGAAGGTGAAAAGTAATTGTTGTGTTTTAGTAATAGTGGATATATGTGAATGTGTGAGAAATCAGCTTTTCTGGCTGTTTTAGCACAAAGGCATCTGCATTTTTTAGTGGCCGAATTGTGAAATGTGTTGGCTGGGGGCGCTGGAAAAAAAGGGTGGGCAATATGATAATGTTATCATGATCGATCATGACACAATATTTTTTCTCACCTCATCAGGAACAGCGTCCAACTGCATGTTTCATTTCAAAGGGAGCATAATTGGGCCTGTTTTATTGCATTTAGTGCAGTGCGGTATGTGAGCTGTTGAATAAATAATAATTGGACGTTTATAATAATAATATTGTTTAAATGTGGTGCTACTAGTGTTTTTCAAACATCTCAAACCTCAAAAAAGTCATTATTGTTATGTGTATCGTGAAAACGTCGAAGTGTCTTGGTGTTTTATTTTTGGCCACCCCTCCTGGGGAATGCCCTGGTGCCATGCTTTTGTTACTGCCTGCAATTATTGACTTTTATGGCTCGAGAAAAACAGCAGAACTGTTTTAGCCGTATTTTACTAACATGTGCACCTCCTGCCCGGCACTGTGTTCATCCTGAGCCCATTCATAATTACCAAGAAGTCTCTTTTGCGCAACACAAACAGCGCATGACACCCAGTCATGGATTACTGCAGTGAAAGTGATGGCGTTTGTTGTCGAATCTCGGCCAACAGATTAACAAATCAAACACTGAAGCATTTCTCACAGTAAAGTCGTCAGTGAAATATAAACAGTACTTGGGAACAATAAAGTAGTCCGTTTTAAACAGCAGGATAAATATACTTATTCCAGAGAAGTCCAACTTTATATTAATGAGATGTCTTCTTATGGCAGATGTGAAAGCCTAGGCATGTTTGGTTTGGTGAAGTTCGCTTCATTAGTTTGTACTGAACCTTCAAGCCTCTGTAGCAAACAAGTAGAAACAAGAAAAGCTTATTACTCACCGATTAGCGTCATAGATGATCATACGTGCATGCCTAGATCGTCACACACTTGCCTCAAACTGCATAGAATTGTTGAGTAATCACAAATGGACTTGCTTATGTGGTTTCTGACTGTATAACATGCTGCTATTGACAGATTTACACGTTACATTGCTAAAAACAGTAGTATTCTCGCCATACTGACGCCTAAGTTTTGTCTGTTTGCCGTTACCGAGTGATGACTTGCCTGACCAGCTACATTAATGGTTCTTTGCTGAACTGTGCTTTTAAAAAGAAGAAAGTCCAGAAGTACTTCACACACTCCTCCTGTCCTGTTACTGTGTGAAAATAGTGCGGCAGGACTTTTATTTATTCACTTAATGACTCACATATGTATGTCATGTGGTGAAACCCATTGAAACGACTTCTTGACAGATTAGCCGTGATGGGGGGCTATTAACCCACTTGCTTCTCCACTCTTCTCTTTCCAAGAATGGAGCAAAGCTTAATCATCTAGCCAGTTGCCTAGAAGTAGCACTCACATGGGATTAACCTACAATCTACTTTAGGGTAGAGTATCTCCAAACACAGATTAACATCTTCCTTTAGCCGAAACCTTCTAAGTATAATGTTACGTGTTCTTACTTTGATGAGTAGTGTGGACAGTAAGTGGACCTGATGACCCCGAGTAGACTCGAATACAGAAATACCAGTTGCTGGTTGGCAGATGCTTTCACAGATAGGATAACTACACAAATGTAAGGTGGCAAATACCAGTAAGATTTAGAAATGCTGTCTACTTCTGTATTGTCTTACTTGAAATCAAAGCATTTCCACACCTCACACCACACCACAGTTTGTTTCAGGTTGTTGGGCATTGCCCACTGCATTCTACATTGGATTTGGTAGTAAACGCCTTCACGGCTTACCTTTACTGTGGAAACGTTTCATCCTATACATCCTATATAGGCTATAGCTAATAATAGCCTGGTAACTAGCTCACACTCACAAATCTTTCCCACACCGACATACCATGTAGTGAAGAGGAGAAAAAATCATTTCCTGAGCCTCAGCAAATCTTCTGAGGCGGGGGTGCTTACATTCAGGTTTTACTTCTATTGCACAGTGTAGCAGCTATTTTGAAGGTGTGAAAAATGAGCAAGAATAGCTAAGCGGCTAAGGCCTTTGGGTTCTGTGGTCCCTACCATTTCTCTGACCATTACAACCCTGTGCTTAAGCGATTCATTTAAGGAAAGTTGCTGCAGTGGTGCTCTACAAACATTTCAACCCTTATCTAGCTACTGCTGAATGAAAACTAACAAAGGCCACTTACTATTATGCAAAAGAAACTTTCAGAGACTCATTCAGGGTTTTCTTCCTTTCTATAATGTAGCAACTATTTTGGAAATTTGGAAAATATCATAAATTTCCCTCAGCACTAACTGTGGGCTAAGGGTTCTACAGTCCCTGCCCTTTTCCTCATTGCTACCTGTGTCCTTAAGCATGGCTGTTTAACTACAAGTTCTCCAAGTGCTCCACTGGTGCTTTAGAAACAGTTAAGACAGCAAATTCTGCTGAAGTTGAATGAAAGATAGCAAGGGACACTTAACATTATTTAAAACAGATTGTGTAACTTGTTGCCATTAGCTTCCAACCCATGTTACTTTTGTTGTTACTCTAATAAAGCGCCTGTCATCACAGTTCCTCTTAGGAGCAGGTGATATAACGATATGATCGTTGTGATAAATGATATAGCTATAAGCTTTTCTGAGGATATTGAAAGAATCTTCCAACCAATTAATTGTTAAATTAAAATGAGTTTAAGAAGAGGCTCCAAAACAGCATGACTATCTAAGGTTTTGCCCTAAAGTCAGGACGATGTAGTATGGTAAATGTTGTTTACAATTTGTTGTTGAATCTAATTTGATAAACCGCGTATCAAAAATATATCACGTATAGTTCAAATGTCTTCAAGTATTGTGACATTATATTTTAGCCATATTGGCCTTATTATAGGATTTGTGTGCATATTCTTCATGTACTTTTTCCGGTTCTAAAAAGGTAAAATGAGTGCAAAGCTTTTAAATCTGTAAACCCCGAATAGCAGAAGTTAAAGGAGCATACTTCAGTGAGGCGGAGGAGGGTGTTAGCAGACTCTACGGTTCAGATGTTAGAAAGTCTGGCATGATATTATATCTTGGCAGTATCTCTAATCCCTCTTAACATTGAAAGTGAACTCAGAAAGGGGTGTCTGGTGCAATGTTTGGACCTGGCCTCGCCTCTCCTGTAGAGCTGAACCGGCAAAAAACATCAGGGCGCTCAGCAAATGTTTTACGGCCTATTGATCCCAGGGGCCTGAACGATGATAAGGAAAGCCTCAAAGTGCCCAGAGGGATTTAGCATAAGCATAACCAAGGAAATATGAAGGACATGGATCAGGTTTACGCTTAAATAAAGCCTTATTATTTCTACAAACGTAGCAAGTTTGCATCAGTTGCTCTGTACAGTAACAATAGCTGGGTTATTGTCACAGTTCATTTTGCTAAACAGCTGCTCTAGTCTGAAGTGGCTTTCTATTTAACAACCATTGATTTTCTTCTCCTTTATCCACCCCTCCCTCTCTCTGTCAATCATGGCAGGTCATTCTTTGTGGCCAATGTTCCGGCCCTTGGCTCTGAAACGTCCCTATGGATGAGTTGCTGATTGACCTGTGCTGACCCTATCAGGAAAGCCCTGGAGAAAAATGGATTTATCCCACTCTCCATCTCCCTTCTCCTTTTCCAATTGTATGCTAATGCCAGGGTTTTCCCTCAGACAGAGACTACACAGCACGTCCATCATTCAATCTGCAGGATTAGCAAAGAAGCAATACGTGACAGCCTGTGGCTAGACATCATGTGCTCGCGTAAATCTGTATTGGGCTAGGACGCTTGCATTTGGGACACTTCCTCCATCCCAATGGTGTGCAGTCAAATTCTGCTCCCTCCAAAAACTTTTCTTCATTGTAGCTGTTTCTACCAATTAGGACTGCTGCCAGAGCATTGTGGGATTGTCATCTCTGTCAGGCACAGGGACTGCTGGGTACAGATGTTGCCCAAGACGGACAAAGACACTTGTTGTTTCCTTAATAAGTGACTTCTTCTGACCTCTGGAAAGGGGCGGGCTTGTGCCCCATGGCATGGGTCAAGCTGTTCAGGAAGCCAGGGACCGGCAGTGTTGGCACAGGGGGACCTGGTGGGCCAGGCCTGGGGAAGTCTTATCAGCCAGGCAGCATGCTCTCGCTGGCCCTCACCAAAGGCCTCCTCAATGAGCCAGGCCAGAACAGCTGCTTCCTAAACAGCGCCGTGCAGGTGAGTTAAGCTGAAAGATTAATTTTTATATATCAAAATCGCAAAATTCAGTCTGTTTGTTGTTGCACACCTTGCATTAAACATGTGCTTAATGTGTTACGCAAGGTTCAAAGCTAGTAAAATTTCTATGCTGAGCCATGATTCTTTGCGAACTGTGGCCCAGAAACCAGGACCGAACCGAACGATGAAAAGGGTGAACAGTTACACCTCCACTAAGAATATAAAGCTTGTGAACTGAACAGACCTCTGTGTTGGGTACATGGCAACACAAACACAACTAACTGCCAGTCTGGTGTACTATATTCAGTGTTCAAGCCCTTTAGGCTCAAGGCCTAAAAAGATGGATGTGCTGGTTTCCTTGGCCAAAAATAATAGGCCTGAACCTCAATCATAGAAAATAATTGCAATTACAATCACAGTCAGAATACTAAGCAGAAGAAATCGCAGTTAAAGATTTTGCCCAGATCTTTCAGTCCTACATCTGAAAGTGTGCTGGGTAAAGACCAGATAAGTAATCATTAGTTACCAACCTTCCTACAATGGGTAGTTCCACCCTGGCCCCACAGTCTTTTTCAGAGGGCCTTTACAAGCTGAATGAGGTTTCAGTTGGAGAAGAACTTTCCAGGTTACAGGAATAATGACCACTGGTTTAAATGGATAATCAGAATAAACAATGCTGCTACGTGTAGCTGGATGCTGACATTTACCATGGAAAAATTTTCATTGGTAATTCTCCATTGACACTGAAATTTAGTCCAAGATTAGGCTTAATCCATGTCTGTGAAATTGGCACATAGACTCAAATTTCTACATTCTCCATTGCTTGCCTGTTAGAGCTATAAATTAAAAATTAGAAGTTAAATCATTTAATTCCCATGCTTCTTATCTTCTCAACAGAAAGTTCTGAATATGAAAGCAACATTATCACAAGCCTACTTTATTACCGGAACCACATCGATGTTACACCCTGCTGTAGGATTGTGAATGTGATACTCAGTTGCACTGAGCCGTTTTGTTCACGTAGGTTCTGTGGCAGCTGGACATCTTCAGGAGGAGTCTGAGGCAGCTGTCTGCCCACTTCTGCCTCGGCGACGCCTGCATCTTCTGTGCTTTAAAGGTCAGTATGTAAACACATACAGCAAGTGACCTGTCACTGATATGGCCTGATGATAGCTTTGAATGCTGTAGACATGATTGAGATTGTGTGTGGTGTTTTTGCTAATTTAGGTCACTCTGTCGTGATATTTTATGATTTGATAGCAAAAGAAAATTAGTCTATTCAATTTCCCCTTACCCCAGATGTAACTGATCAACCAAGACATGTTTGGTGTGTGAAGTTTTCTTCTATAATTTTGCACTGGAGCTATAGTGCTAACGTAGCTAACAAATAATGGAAATTACTTTCATCATGTGGGCTGCGATGCGATTATAAAACGATTCTCGATGCATCTTTTTTTTTTCTATACCACATTCTATTTTCTCACTGTCTGAGGACTTGGTACTTTTAAAACAAAGTATTTGTAATGATCCATAATGAATTTACTTCCAGTGTCTTTTATTAATAAATCAAATGGAAGTGATGTGGTTAGTGAATTAGAAGGCTCTCAATCACTGCTCTTGTTTGGAGCACGAGACGCTGCTGCAACTCATCTGCGATAAAATGCAGTTACGGTGAAATAAGATCCAGTGGTGATGGGTTTCCACGCAGCATGTTACAACTGTCCTACCCGTTTTCTTTAGTGATTTTATAACTTCGGTTTTGGTCTGGTTGTAGAGACGGGAGTGCTGTGTCAGTAAAATATCTTCGAGACGGGGCGTGTGCAACACCGCGCGAAAGCCCTGTTTCGCAACGTGCAGACTGCAGGTCACATAGCAACGATGCGTTATTCGCGTTTATAAGCAGCGCAGTTGGCTTCCTGGTCAGTTAAATCTGCAGCAACAGACAGTCAAACACTAAAAAGTTGCGAAGCTGAAGTCGCTTCTCTTTCAAATTCTCCCGTTCCACCTTAAATGGTGCCACATTTAGGTTACATTCGGCACCTCAGTCAGAATTTAAGGTGGAACGGGAAAATTCGAACAAGAAGCTGGAGAATAAGAAGCGACTTCAGCCTCGGAAAACAGTCGAGCGATGAGAGACATTTTAGAAGAAACTATTGAGCTTTTGAGTAAAAGTTTCCTGAGGGAAAGGGGAGGAAAGCAGCTATAGTTAAAGCTTAAAGCAGAGTAAAGTAAATCTGTGCTCTCTTTATATTGTTTAGCTTATACTAGGACATTAATACATACTGGACATTAAATGTTGTGGCTCCCAAGCTGGTTTGATTTTTGTTGAAAGGACAAAATGGCTCTTCTTATCATTTGGGTTGTGACTCCTGACCTAACCTGGCTTTTAACGCAGAGGGAGCCGGTCGAATTTCACGCTCATCCAGTAGTGTTTTTGTTATGTGCCGCCACAGACTGTCCGGGTGCTGCACTTACCCACTTCCAAGTTCCGCCTTTTACGTTCCGTCAACATTACGTTATAAAATCGGAAATCGTTTTTTGACATTTGTGAATCAATTCAGAATCGTTCACGTCCGCATCGCGATGCATCTAAGAATCTAAAAATCTAAGAATCGATTTTTTTTTCCTGCACCCCTATTCCTTTGTAATATAACATATCGAATGTATTAGTTTGTGAACTGCTAGTTTTTGTCTGCTAGCACCTTCACCTAAAGTAAGACTTTTTTTGTTTCGCTCTCTGTGGTTAAGTCAGTATCTGTCCATTAACTCTTATGGATACTCAAGTATTAAAATTCAGTTAGAATACACATCCCTGGTTTGCACAGTGGTAATTGGTGGAGTGTAGTTCAGCTTCCATTACTTGTTACCTACATTAGCCTCTTAGTTCCAGTGCAAAACTAAAGAAGCAGACTTCAGACATCAAACATGACTCGGGGTAAAATTGGCGGTAAGAGAGAAAACTCTCTAAATTTGAATTCTATCACAATTGTTTCAAAATAATGGTATCATTTAATTTTGAGCAATAGCTGTTTCTCTATTGCTCTGTATCAATAAAACATGCTCTTCTTCTCTTCCCCTGTGTCACTGCAGAGTATCTTCAGTCAGTTCCAGCAGAGTCGGGAGCGGGCATTGCCGTCGGACACCCTGCGGCACGCGCTGGCCGAGACCTTTAAGGATGAACAGCGTTTCCAGCTGGGCCTCATGGACGACGCTGCCGAATGCTTCGTATGTCACCTTATGGCAGACTGAATAGAAATGCTATGCTGCTTTCACATTATTATGAACTTTTAATTTCCAGTTTCTTTTTATTTTTTTAATTGGAGATCTGACACCAGGTACCTGAGAAAAGCCAGAGAAAATCGTTTAGAAAATCTGCGTCCAATGCCCGTGTTGAAAGCACATCTGCGGCTTCATCCGCTGTAATCTGAATCTCCAGGCTAGCTGCTTTGCTCACAGCACGGCTTCACCACGTCTACCAGGCCCGCTAGCCTCTTTTAGTGGCAGACTAAGGAGTAACAGCACACTGCATGCACGGGTTAACTAGTGCTTAATGGACGTGGTCTAACTCGAGGTACAAAGGGCATACATCGTGGCCGATGTTGAGGGCGCTATTTGCAGCCACCCTGGGAAAGCGTTATGTTGACTGCTGTGAGGGATGTCAGGCGCCCAAGCTGAGACGGTATACATTTCCACATTTTAACAGTGCAATGTATTGCGGTGTCGCCATGCCACGCTGAAAGTCGTTCCATTTTTAAAAGAGAAGAAATCTTTAGATTGGGCTGTTTTGAGTTCATTCGTCCAATTACTTTTATGTTGAAGAGCATGAATATGGGTGGAGTGGTGGGTTAAAGCATGTTGCAGTTTGCCTTTATTGATAGCCTATATTTAGCCCCCCCCCCCAAAATTATCCAAATTGCAAAATTAAAAGCTGAATACTTATCCATTGAATGAATGTCCGCATAATTGAAAATTCGGGTCCAAAATGTTTTGCTGTAATATATTCTATTCATGTGTAATTATGTTCAGTCTAGTAAATTCAGTGCATCACTTTTTTCAGTTTACTTGCTTATATTGTTGACATTTTCTGATGGAAACAGTTGCTGTAAATTCACATTTATGAGCCAAAGAGAGCTGAAACTCAGACAACCAGCTTCCGAAGCCTCATGCATTCACTTTGATGCACAATTTTATAATGTGAATCATATATAATATGCTTGGACTGTGTCTTATTAGATTTATGAAGATATTAAATAAATATAGCCTTTATTTTTATTGATGTGAGTAGTCAACTTTAACCACAAACTCTCTCTACCTCTCTGCCCTAAATAGATTTTTGTTTTAAGTGGTATATTTTTTCTTCCTGACCCCGTTATATAATGACAAGATGGGAGTGCTAATAATATCAACAATGATATAAGAAGTAATCGTACTGCTAAGAATAGCTACAATAAATCCATTGTAATTATACTTAGAATAGATGAAGGATCCTTCAGCTTGGTTGTCTGGGCCTCTTTTTCTGGATGACAGGAGAACATCCTGGAGAGGATCCACCTGCACTTGGTGTCCGACTCGGCAGCTGAAATATGCACCTCAAAGTCCTGCATCACACATCAGAAGTTTGCCATGACTCTCTATGAACAGGTACTATGTTTTAGCATGTCCTTTTAGGCCAGTTTTGTCCACCTCTCAATAACATGCTCTGTCATAGTGCTGCACAATATATTGTTTGTGTTTTATTGTCGTGATACTGGCATTTACAATACTGATGCTGCAGAAGGCTGCAGTATGCAAATAAGGCCTCTAACCAATTAGAATGTTTTTACTCTTCGGTGTGAGAAGATTAAACATATCAGGAAACTAGTTTAGAGCTTATAAATGCAAATAAGTCAGTTTGTCTCCAAATAGTCGATGTAAATCTTTATTTTTGCCATTTCATTAGCTACTAGTTAGGCAAGAACCACGTGTTGCCGACCTCTGGTATAGTTTAAATAGATAATATATACACTCATTTGGTTAGAACATGAAGCCACTGCACTCACTGGATCTCGGTGATGAAAATTAGAAACTACAGAAGATGGAAATCACATGATTTTCTTGTTCAGTTTTACTCTGCATTCACATAATGAAGGTAATGTTATTAAATTACTGAAACTAATAAATACATTCTGATGAAGTGTTTTTGCCCACTTATATAGCTAAAAGTAAATGCACTGCATTTTAAATGGAAAAGTCTTTCTTTCTTCTTTTGTTATTGTGCCTTTAAGATATATGTGTGTGTAAATGAGCTCTGTTTGGATTTGTTGCCCTGTATTGTGCCTCATTTAAAAAGCAGTCTGCAGTGAAACACTCCTTATAACATCACTGTGATTGTGCAGAGCTAAACTGTAATGGGATGAATAGACAGATGTCGTGACATCACAAAAACAATGAATTCACAACAGGCTGTTTTTGCAGCTTAGTTTCTTTATATGGACTGCATGGACTGGGAAGTGAATGGTATGCTCTGAATTGTAAACAATGTTTGCATTCTGCATCAAACTCTTTTTTAATACTAAGTGTGCAAATTTAGATTTTCCATGTAACATCTTTTTCTTATAAGGGTGATATAGTTTTTAGCAGGCCATTGAACAGCTTGTCGTTCACAATAAAGTATGTGTAGCATAGAGTATATAAATGCAGTGTTATCAGCTGCTCAGTACTGATCGCAGTGTCTGTTCCGCAGTTTGTGTGCCGGAGTTGCGGAGCGTCGTCGGACCCTCTCCCCTTTACAGAGCTTGTGCACTACGTCTCCACCACGGCCCTCTGGTGAGCCATCATCCACCAGACCATCCACCATCTCCACCTCTTTGGAATGCCTATAAAACATGACATTTACCACAGAAACTTCAGTATAAGAATGCCAAATCCAAACAAACATTCCTCATGTTTTGGACATGTATTGTAGCTCAGTACAGATTAATGCTGAAAAAGCATTTTAAAAGGAATGGTTTGGCAAAAAGAAATCACACATTTTCCACTTATGTCAAATGCAGTCTATCGGCCAAGACATATAAGTTCTATCAACCTTCTTTAGTTTTGCTCTGGGGCTTTGAGGCTAATGTAGCTAACAAGTTTGAAAATGAACACACTGACGTACATTTATTATATGAAAGTTATTTGTATGTATTGTAACAGTGTTTTTCTGAGCTAATAAACATCTACTACACATTTAAACATGTTTATATATAGATAGATAAAGTTTTTTTTCTATAAATTTCACACTGTACTGTATGTCTTGGCTGATCGAGGGACAATTCTTCCCTTTAAACATTACTTGAACATCAGCACATGATGTGAATGGCATTTTTTGACATTTTTTTGGCATTATTTTATGCTCTGTTTGTAGCCAACAAGTGGAGCGCGTGCTGGAGAGAACAGACAGGCTGAGGTCTGATATGTTTGGGGAACTGCTGCAGGCAGCAAACACCATCGGAGACCTCCGCAACTGCCCTGTAGGTCTCCCTCTCTTAACTCTGCTTTCTTCTTCCAATGTATTTGTGAATAAAAAGTGCTTCCACCTGTTCTGATCACACCTTACAGTAGGTGTACCATCACATCTATCTCTATGGACTTCATTGATATTCTGTGTATATAGTAACAATGGCATTTAGTTTTGTTAAAAATTCAAATTCCACAAACACATAAAGATCTGAAAATTAATTAAAAGGAAAAAAATAAGGAATAATGTTCTTCATTGAAGAAAGTGATGCATTTAACTGATTTTATTGTTTCAACCTGAAGAAAAGCTCAGTTTTGTCCCTCAGTTTACTTACTTTCCATGATAATTGTGTTTATTTATATTTATTCATGTGAATGATTAATCAAGTCATTTCAGTGTATCACTTTCTTGCGTGAAAAATAGCCAGTCCTATTATTGGACAACAGCTGCCTTTTACATTGTGTTAAAATTTTACAATAAATGGACCAAAGAAATGCTCCAAAATTGCTTGTGAAAAAATATTTTTTATTGACTTCCAGTATATGTTATAATGAAAAGTTACAATGCCAGAGATAAGAGGTTTTGTTCTGACAGAGATGTTGAGTGTTAATACTTTGGCATCAGCAGAAATGTACACGAAAATATCAGGACTCGGCCTCTGCCCACAATTCCCATATGGAATATTTGCGGATTCCTCCGACAGACAGAAAAGTTCAACATTATTAATCCTGAAAGAGATCATAGCATTACAGAAGCAGCAAAAGAACTGTGCACATCATGTACATATATTAGGAGGACTTATAAATTCCACGCAAGTTATGAGTTACAAGACCGTTAAAAACACTGAGTTCATAAATCTGAGCTTGAATGAAACTGTATTGCAATATGCAGTATTTACATACAGTATACATTACATTGACGTAGCCATCCATGAGATTTTTTTTTAAACAGTGCAAGTGAATGTTTTACACATGTATCACAGCTGCACAGTATATCTTCATCAAATGTTATTGCAGCATTGACTCTTGCAGAAGGTTGAAATATGCAAATGAACACTTACATAAATCATCAAATGTGCTGTGAGTATCTTGAACATCACTGGATGTTACTGTTATGTTTCTTTGGGCATTTTGATGAATGTGGTGATCCAACAGTGCTAAATAATCTTGGTCAACATAGGAGTGGGCAATATGACAATATTTTATCGATACTGTGATAAATCGTGTCACAGTGAGCTTTTCTGAGCGTATCATGGAAATCAGTAGTACTTAAAGCATGATAAAAGTGAATGATCAGCCCTGTTACATTGGATTTAATGCAGTGCAGTTTGTGAAACATTGAATAAAAATATTAAACTTGTAGGGTTATTATCATTATTATTATTATTATTATTATTAGTATTATTATTATTATGTGGCAGTACAAGTAATTGAATCTCAGAAAAACTAAATATTGTGATGCTTGTCATGTATTTTTCTTGAAATGTCATGATATATTTTTGCCCCAGGTCAACGTAATTAACTTTGTAAGAGTGAGATGTGTTTAATGTATTGCAGCAGCTTAAATGCAATATGGTCTTTTGTCCATCTCGTCCAGCCCTATATTTGTGCATTGTTGCAGATGAGATAATGAAGAGTGCAGAATAGGTACAAATAAGTGAGAATATGTATAAATACCGAAATACTAAATGCTTCTTTCTTTGCCTGCAAAACATCTCCATTAATTCAGCTGTGTTCACCTCTTTTTATGTTCATTTGGTCATTAGATAGATGCACCTGAACACCAATGCTGCAACACTGTGTAGGTGCTTAAGACCCAAACATGGTTTATATCTGCTGAATCAGCCTCGAGCCTGTCTTCAACTCAGTGCCAGCGATGACATAACAGCGGGTCATGTGACGGTCTATATTTACTGTAGCTCTCTAGGGGATGACACGTGTTTCCGAGGATATGCCTCGGACATCCGAGCACATGTTTCTGTATTTCACTTGAGCATCACCATTTTCACTTACTGCTGCTTTTCTGTTTTTCATTTACTGTTATTCTATGTGTGGCACAAAACCAGTGGACAATTTGCCATTCAAGCAGCCAATGAAATGAGAATATTTCCTGTAATCAACTAGAAATGTTTTTTTTTTTTATGAGAACAAAATGCAGTCTTTCACTGTCACGGCACATTGTGCCTTTCAGTTTCACAGAAGTAACACAATTTGTAGTAGTTACCAAATGATGGGTCCCAAATCAATAACTGAAGAGGAGCTTAAAGAGTTAAAGTGAGTTTTCTACAAGCTACACAGGACAGAGATCATCTAATCACTTATGCTCTGTAATAGCTGTCCTTAACGCTATAACTCTTTTGGGAAATTTAACACTTCTACTCATAGCTGATCAGTTGATTTTGACAGATGTTAGGCACATAACGGCAGCTGTCCAGTTGTTTTCTGAAAGTTGTCCACTGTGGCAAAGCAGGCCCGCAGCATAAGCTGCCAGTCGTTTGTAGTGGTTATAAATAGAGCGCTGTTGCTCTCTCGTCTCCGTTGGCAACTGCAGGAGACTGGGCTCTGCTGCTTTATTAGTGCGTCTTTTGGACGTGGCCGCTAAACCTGGTTACCTTTCTGGCTGTCAGAGAGTGGATATTTGCAGACTCAGATAGCCAGCAGCAATTATAGACCTGCAGTTTCAGGGCATGATGCACCCGCTAACGTCTTTCGTTAACTCTTGTTGTGCTAGCGTAACACCGAAGTAGCCAGTGTTGTGCTAGCAAACAGCTAGCTAGCCTATCATTTAACTGTTCAGTAAACTTTTACATGACGCACCTTAAAAAAGCAAACTTATGACAGGTAATGTTATATTAGTTAGCGTTGTGCTAGTATTACAGTTAGCTAGTATAATGTTTTACAGTCAAGTAAGCTACTACTTAATGACTTCTCATTCTTAAGTAGAAGTTACATGTGACATTTGAATGTTATACTAGCTATTATACAACAGTTAGTTCCAGCCACGCAAGCTGATTGGTTGAGAAGCGTTCTAACCGTGCTGCTATTTCGCCATAACATCATGTTTTTTTCCCCAAATACTGTATCACTCCACTGAGACGCTGTTGCTAAGCGACAACTTTGACAACTGTAGGAGACGTTTTTACTTCTTACTTTGTGCACTAACAGAAAGCGGTTACTTTTAAGATCACATTTGACCGACAGCCGATTTGGTCAGACTCTGAAGATGAGACTACACTAAATTCCCAAACTGTCATCACCACCAAGCAAGCTTTTCAGTTGGCAGCTGTGGCAGAAGAACACCTAAACAACCTGGAATTAGCCAGAAATGAACCAAATACCATTCGTCAAACAAAATGGGCTGTAAGATGCTTTACAGACTGGCTGGAACAAAACAACATTAATATTGATCTAGCAAAAATTGACAAAACTGAACTAAACTTGATACTGCGGCAGTTTTATGCTGTTAGATAGTTTGATTTGGTCAGACTTTCAGAATTTAGTGTAAGGAGCTGAACAAAGAACTTCTGGCTGTGCAGCGAGTGAGCGGAGTTCGTTACTCTGACGTAGCAACAAGCTGCTTGTTAAGGAAGGAACTGCTAACATTAAAAATTAAATGCCACGTTCATGGCCCAATTTATTTATTTCTTACTTTATTTAACTGTTGTATAAAAGCAGTAGAACACTCAAGGTCATGTGTTACTGTGACCAAATCACAGCCGTGATGTTATTTCGCGATAACACACTCCCTCTCATGTTCTATTGCTTAAGTGTGGTGGCAGCATATCAGTTAGCTAGTGCAACATTTTACAGACAAGTACATTTCTTAGCTTAGAATAACTGAACACTCTTGAGTAGAAGTTAACTTGCGACTGTTAAATGTTATACCAGCCAGTGTTGTGCTATGTTGTGCTAGCATAACAGCTAGGATAACATTTAACTATCCAGTAAACTTCTGCTTCAGATAATTTGACTCATTTGAGTCATTCTAAGTTAATTCCACATTTTCGCCTTTTGTATTTAAGGGTAGTGTTTTACAAACCTAGTTAATAACTATGTTACGTAACTTACCTTGGTGTAGCTAGCTAGCTAATAACTTGGCTAGTAACTCTATTTGTAACCACTAGGAGTCTGTTTTTCTCTCTTGCCCTTTCTCTTTCTTTCTTTCTTTCTTTCTTTCTTTGCTTTCTTCTTCTGTCCTCTGCCTTCTCAGTGGTACTGGTACTGCAGAAAAGCATTTAATTGTTCACTTGTTTTTAATTTTTTTCTAGTGTCGGGCATTTTCCCTTAATCACTTATATACCTCCCTTTTTGCCTCATTGCTGCAAGTGTAGAACAACTTGAGAAATGAGTGAGGGTGGCAAATTTTGGTGTCCTTGTGTCTTACAGTGTCCTTATAAGACCATGAAGCTGGAGGTTTTGACAAAAACAAATGAGGCGTAGGTGTCATGATGAAAACCTTGACCTTTCCTTCAGTTTGTTTCGTCTGGTGTTAATCCTAAACACACCCTTTTCCTCCTGGTTCTCAGAGCAACTGTGGGCAGAGTATTAAGATCCGCCGTGTTCTGATGAACTGCCCTGAGATCGTCACCATCGGCTTTGTGTGGGACGCAGAACAGTCTGACCTGACCGAAGACGTCATCCGCTCACTCGGACCACACCTTAATCTTTCAGGGGTACGGCCCATTCACCACATCCACCTTACATTACAATAAACATTTCTGTTTAGACCTGAAAGAAACATATTAAAGGAATAGTTTGGAGAGAAATCTGTTATCCAAATTTTCTTTTTTATCCAGACGTAGTCAATCATCCAAGACACATTTGGTTATTAGTTGTACTACTTATTAGCTACATTAGCCCTGTAGTTGGCCAAACATGTCTAAGTGGGTGAACTCCATTTGGGGTAAGACCAAAATGGTGTAAATTTGATTATTCCGTTTCTTTCGACACTCGCATGTAGACCTAAATGGATAGCGTTAACACTGATGTTAATGATTTGCCAGTGACTCTGATTAGCATTCCTCCATTTGTTAGCAATGGTTAGAGATGGATAGGTATGAAACTCTACATGGCAGCTCAGATATCTGGATGTAGTTTATAGCTTTGTGTTTTATGAAACAGGTCTGTTTGACCTCTGCATTGTAGTCGGCAGCCTCTGAAGTGCCTGTAGCCTATAGCATATATTTTTTCAGGTCACTACATCAAAACAGCTCTTGCTATATGTCCTCTGGTCAGATAATAGACCTTGGCACATTCATGACACAGCCATGCACGCTGTGACATTTCTTCCCCTGCTGAAGGCAGTTCTTCTTCTGTTCTTGTCACAATGTAATGGTTGCACTCGAGGCAGCATAGCCATTATGGTTGCTAAACAGTAAGTTTCAATTATTAATGATTGATTTTATAGTTAATCACACATGCACTCTACATGACATTCTCTCTCTCTGCTCGCTCTGTGTAAGTGCAAAATGTATGACCCTTGAGATTAATCTGTAGCTGTAGAATGTGTTGGTACTAGCTAAGGAGCTGACCATACTCTGCTCCCATTTGAATATAAATTACAGCTCTGTTGCTTCAGCTAGAGACCAGCTAGGTGATAGCATGACAGTTGGGAATTGTTTATGGCCCTGGAGCTTCAGGTTTGCACGCACACTTAAGATACCAGATATGAGATGCCCACTTGACCATAAATGTATTCCTTTCCTTCTCATTTATTTTGCATGTGTTAATACTCTTTATATTCAAATCAGAGTTAAGTATAGTCAGTTGATTCTACCTTTTTAGTACTTTGTTAACCAGTGAAAATGGACCAGCACCCTTTTGGGGACTATTTAACCTCCTGTAATCCTTATTTCAAGCAGTGATGCTTATGCTTTCGCCAAGAGGCCTCTTCCTGGTCAAAATACTTTAATAAACATATTACTTGGGAATTTGAATTGTATTTAACATATTTTATATGTATTAGAAACTGCAATGACAACATGCCATATAGATAGAGATTTCCTGTATGATGCCATATAGATAATTCATTTTGACCTTTTTGCACAACACATATGCAAATGAAAATATTTTCAGGATGCAGAATGTGGCTTCAGACTTGTGCCCTTCAAAATCTTAAGTTAGCAAAACACTTATGTCACCAGTGCTAGCATAATATATAGGTAGCTATCGAGTATAACTTTTAGCTGTCTGTTCGCTACCTGTCTCGCTGTCTCTACTTAAGAAAGTTTGACACATCTGAGCTTTTCTGACTCTAAATGGTCTGTTTTTCTTTGTTTTTAACGGTAGAAACAAACATGCACACAATGACATTTCTTAGCCTGCAGCTATTCTTCTTACCCTGTCATACTGTAACAGACCTGCACAACATAGACAAGTTAAAACTCATTATCATTCCATAAATTTGAAGTCTTGTCTTCCCTCAGACTGTCTTCTGTCTTCTGTTCCTCTAGCTCTTCTACCGAGTCACTGATGAAAATGCCAAAAAAAGAGATCTTCACCTGGTGGGCATGATCTGCTACTCCAGCCGCCATTACCTAGCCTTCGCCTATCACAGCAAGTCTTCCAAATGGGTCTTTTTCGATGATGCCACAGTAAAAGAGGTCATTATATCAATTAAGCATGAATCCTTGCATTATTTCAGTTTGTAGTCAATCAGTCAAGACATACTTTTTTTTGGACTGGAGTTATAAGGGCAATGTGGCTAACAAGCAGTGGAAGCTAATATTGCACCAGTTAGCGTCATGCTACTGTATGTGTAAATGATGTGCTTTCTGACACTGTATGGCATATTGTTATCTCTACAAATGAGCAGAAAATGACCATTTGCTATCCTTGTCTTCATTGGTTACTCTTGCTACATCTTTCAAAACCCGCCAAAAGAGTGCTCAAAGGCAGGGTAGATTTTTTACTTTGTGAATTTTTTAAGTTTGGAAAGCTTGTCAGATGTGCCTGGGCCCTGTTACAGTTGCTTAGCCACAATTAGACACTCTGTATTTATAAGGGGGGTTTTGCAAAAGATCAATTATGCCATATAGCTAAAAACAATAGTAGCAGTCATCTTGAAGCCTGAATTTTGTGTGGACTATTTTACAGACAAAACTGTTGTTAGTGACATTAGCCTACTGCAGAACTAAAGAAATCATTATGATCCATAATGAATTTGCTTCCAGTATCTTTTATTAATAAATCAAATGGAAGTGATGTGGCAAATGAACTGGAAGGCTCTCATTCACTGCTCTGGTTTGGAGCACGTGAGACGCTGCTGCCACTCATCTGCGATAAAATGCTCAGTTATGGTGAAATAAGATCCAGTGGTAACGGATGTCCACGCAGCACACGATGGGATGTGTGCAACATAGCATGAAAGCCCTGTTTCGCAACGACTGAGAATTGGTGTGCAGACTGCAGGTCACTTTGAAATGATGCGTTATTCGCCTTTATAAGCAGCGCATTTGGTTTCCTGGTACGTTAAATCTGCAATGAGAGACTGTGACATACTAAACAGTTGCGAAGATGAAGTCGCTTCTCTTTGGAATTGTGCAGCAGCTAAATTCGGCGCCTGAGTCAGAATTTAAGGTGGAACAGGAAAATTTGAACAAGAAGCTGGAGAATGAGAAGCGACTTCAGCCTCATAAAACAGTCGAACGCTGAGAGACATTTTACAATAAGCCGATCTACTTTTGAGGAAAAGTTTTCTGGCGGAAAGGGGAGGAAAGCGGCTATAGCTGAAGGTTAAAGTAGAGCAAAGTAAATCTGCGCTCGCGTTTATATTTTTAGCCTATACTAGGACCTTAACACATACTGAGACATACTGGACATCAAATGTTGTGGCTCCCAATGTGGTTTGATTTTTGTTGAAAGGACAAAATGTCTCTTCTTAACATATGTGTTGTGACTCCTGACCTAACCTGGCTTTTAACGCAGAGGCTGCCGGTCGGATTTCTCACTCATCCATTAGTGTTTTTGTTATGTGCCGCCACAGACTGTCTGGGCGCTGCACTTACCCACTTCCAAGTTCCGCCTTTTGCGTTGCATCAACATCACGTTATAAATTAAATATTTAGAAAATCGATTTTTGACCTTTGTGAATCGATTTCAGAATCGTTCACGTCCGCATCTAAGAATCGATTTTTTCCCGCACCCCTAATATTTACACTGATTTATTACTAAAGCAATGTTTTCTGTGTAATTTTAAAAGCTGCTCCACTTGGTTCTGTCTAGATTGGTTCCAAATGGAAAGACGTAGCATCCAAATGTATCCGGGGTCATTTCCAACCGCTGCTTCTGTTCTATGCCAACCCGGATGGTACTGCTGTATCCAATGAGGATGCCCCCCGACAAACCACCATGTGGTCCCAATACAAGTCTCCCCTCAATGGGGAGGGCACAGGTAAGAGTACCCAGCTTTTACACTGCCTGTCGAATGCTTGGGGACACCTTCTCTTCTTTTTTTTATATACGTAATGTTTGATTTTTACTTTGATTACTTTTCAATTAATGGGAACCAGTCATGCTGTCAAACAGATGCTCAATCCTGATCATCTTTAGAACAAGATTATGACATTTTGCGATATAGTTCAAAATATATTGAACTGTTTTATTCCAGAATCTGTAAAGCTTGATTCCTACATCTTCCAGAGGTCCTTGTACTGTTTCACTTTCTGGGGGCGTGGCTATATCGGCTCTGCACTAGCATGTCCACGCCCCCTCATCTACTACAATTCAGTTAGCATTGCGACTTCAGTAAGGATGTTTTCTGTGGAATTAGCAAACGTGCGAACGAGAGCCAGAAGAAAAGCCAGTCTTTACTGCACACTGCTGAAAGACTGTGAAAGTTGCTGCTGCTATAAATAACAGCGATGAAGCGCATCATTTGTTCAGAGAACTAAAACACTTCAAGACAGAAGATTTTAAGAAGGATATCAAGAAGTTGGACTTTTGAACCAGCGTCAATTCCAGACTGGAACTCAGTATTTCCATGGATGCTCGAAAGAAAGAGAAAACCTGAGGTAAGCTGTCGGTAATAACTGAGCTAACACTGCTTTAGCTGCTAGAAAGTGTGCTTGTTTGATAGAATTACGGCTCAGCAAAGCTACCTGAAATATATTGAGGGAAATCCATGTTGCATTCATACGCTGATTTCACAGACTTCTGCAGCTGTCGTTGTCTCTTTTCTAGGGCTTCCAACATGAACTTAGGATAAAATTGTATGGTTTTATGGTAGTTCTGGATCAACTCTGAAAATGTGAAAGTGTTGCCATATAAAAATATACATGTAGTCAACTCCAAATGCTGAGCGATTGAGTGTAAGTTTGGAGGGGTTGAATCAGTGAGCAGTGTATAGACTGTGCATGTCATGTCACCTTGGTGATTTTTTGGGAGCTGAGACCTCTCTGGTTGATACATGACCAGAGATGTCACTGGTCCAGTTTTACAGCACTCATCTTCATGTTAATCAAGGTGTACAGCTTGAAATGAAGGGCAGGTTTTTCTCTAAGTAATGATTTGACTGTTTTCTAAACAGTTTGCTAAAAGCCCGAAGGCGATTTAAACCTCTGAGAGTCCTAATGAGTGCTGACATCTAAACAAGGGGATAGATTATGTGGGATTTGACAGTATTAATAAGGTATGACTTTTGTCAGTTGTTCCTTCTGCTTTGTAGTTTTTACAGAGTAAAAAAAAGATTTTTTTAATGTGATATTTTTGCAAATGAAGAAATTCTTATTTGTATTATATTTGTTTTTTTCCAAACTTTTGATGGCCAGTGTGCCTAGATACAGGTTAACACTAACCAAGCTGTTTATTGATTTGGCTGTAATTGCTATTGATCTGTTTCATTTTCTCTTCATAAATGGCCATAAAGCCACTCTGTTTTGTTTGTGAAGTCGTTTGTGTTGATTGATATGATCCGTATGCAATTAAAGCCACACTGCTTGTTTTGTGAAGCTGTTTTGTGTCAAATGATACAATCAGTATGCAGTTACTCTGGGGGACAAACGAGAAATCTTTTCACTTCTTTATGAGCTCAGTGTAACTGCTGCATCCTCCATGAAAGTGGGTCAAGTAAGACTTGTTTAAAAAACGTAAGCTATAAATGAACCATTTGCCGTTTTAAATTGTGATGAAAATTAAGTATAAATGATGCATCCAGGCCTATGAATTTGTTTCCAAGGGAAGAAATATACCTGCAGAGAGTTGTTTCCACTTTACAACAGACCGAGTGATGTGGGTGCGTCTTGTATTCCTTTTAATCTGTCTCATAAATTCACGAATGACACGGAACAAACAGGACAAATATAGCAGCATTGTTTTAGGATGACTTTAAAACCCAAGAGACTTGTCCAAGACGGCTTGTTCAGCTGGTCCACAGTCTCAGAATAGCATGGATTCAGGCAGTGCACAGTTAAATAAGCATTTTAACAGCACATATTGGTATTATGGTACACTGTGTGTGTAAACTTATCCAGACAGCCTGTCGAATTAGTGAATTCAGCTACTTTAAGGTGCACCCATTGCTGACACAAGTGTTCGATGTCACATCCACTGCTTGTATAATCTAAAAGCACTGCCAATAGAATGCCTCCTATCAATACCCTTGACTTCAGAAGAAGCATTGAATGAGCAGGTTTCAGCAAACCTTTGGATATTATGTATGTTTAACAGGCAGCAGCATCTATTAATGTGTTCCAATAGAATATTTGTTCATTTCATCCTGTCTAAAGCATACAGAGCTCTGTACCGGTGTCAATACCTAGTGCATGTGCCTTACATACTGTGGATATTTTGTGCTATAGATGCCTGAACGTGGAGCAAGTGTAACACCGGCACCCCCGCTTTTATGCTTTTTATGCCCCACGTTTTATTCAAATAAAAATGACTTGTAGTGTAAATAAATGCATGAGTGTGGGTTTATCAAATACAAATACACTTCTTTGTAATTTACATTTTTTTTAAAGACTTGTCAACAGAACTATGTGGCAAATAAGTGAAAACAGCTAGCTGTCATCCTGTTAATGTTGATTTAGCAAGATAGCTAGATTGATACACTAAATGCAGTGTTTGGCGTTAGCAATGTTAGTTAGCTGTTGTTAGCTAGTTTTTACTTGCATTTTTTATGATTATTAATTAGTCATCAAAAAAAAAAAGTTTTATTTATATAGCGCTTTCCAAAGCTCAAGGTCGCTTTACAGATCTTCCAAATGAGGCCAGCAGAAAAGTAGCAAATGCTAATAATTATTATTCTAGTTACAGCAAATCTTTTCTTACAGTCAGTTCCAACAGAATTTCAATTAAGTTCTAGTTAAAGGTAGTGCCTCAAGCCTTGACTCATCATTAAGTAAACAGAAATTCAGTGCTAGCACAGCAAACCTAGGCTAATTTTTATTAAGCTTAGCAGGCCTTGCCTTTCTGTTAACAGAAATTCAGCTATTCTAGTTCAACATAGCACAGCAAGCCTTGACTTACTGTTAACTTGACTGAAATTCTGTTCAGTTCTAGTTTAACTTAGCACAGCAGGCCTTGGCTTTCTGTAAACTAAATAGAAATTCAGATATGTTCTAGTTCAGCTTAGCACACCAAGCTAGCACAGCTAGCCTTGACTTTTTGTTAAGGGAAATTCTGCTAAGTTTTAGTTATTAGTTAACACCCCCCCATCCCCCCCACCCGCCCCGGATTGCTGTCCCACCACCACACAGATTCAGACGCTTGTGTATTCTCATACAGTTTGTGTCTGTATATTGTATATACTTGATATTTATATTCTGTGCTGTGCTTTTATGTAAGCGCTAGTTTCAGCAACACAAGCTCCTCATACATGCAAGTGTACTTGGCCAATAACATGATTCTGAATCAGATTATAAAAGACAGACGAGCGTTTAAAGAGCAGCAGGACGTTATATAAGTTAGAGTTTCGGCCATGTTCCATTTGGTGCTCTGACTTTTTTCTGCACAAATCCCCTTTTTCCTCCCTCTTTACCTCGAGCATTCGTTCGCTGGATGGATGCGTGGCTCTGAACTTCACTGAGGACAGAGATTATCACCCACACACTAGCCCTCTCTCACTCGCTCTCTCTCTCTCTCTGTCTCCCTCTCATCTGTCACTTACGCTCTTTCTCATACCCTTTCTCTTTTATTCAGCATCTCTTCTCTCTCTGTTTCTTTCTATCATTCTCTCTCTTTTGTTTTTTCTCTCTCTCTTTCTCTCTATCCTAATCCTTACCGCCGGGCCTAGCACTGCGTACTCCCCTCTCTCTCTGTCTGAATTTTCCTTCTATCCTCAGTCCCATCCCGCATTTCTTCTGCTTTGAGCACAAAACAACTCGCTAAAATGGACATTCTCCCTCGAGTCGCGTACCCACAGTCCTCCTTGGCCATGGGAGGCCATCGCTATTTCTCTATGGGTCTCTGTAAGTACTCGCATCTTTAGCTGGTTTTTGGTTCTATTAAACCTTTAAACTGCAGGCATATTATTCAGTTATGAATCTGAAGATCTGTTCATCAGTGACAGTGATGAATTATTCTATTATTCTATAACTAGTGATTATGAATTATTCTATAACTCCTACAAACTAATATCTAATGTATGTAGTAGGGCTGAACAATATTGGGGGCCAAAGTCACATTGCAGACTTTTGTGATAATTATGAAATTTTGATTTAAATGTGTCTATCAGTCATATGAATCAAGTATACTGTATTAACATAAGAATTTGGGAACAGAACTAAACTGAAAGACAAAGTTGTGTTGATGTAACATGTTTTATTTATGTAAAACTGATAAATGCATTTGAATCAGGCAGAATCAAAAAAACACTCTTTTGTTACTCTAGCAATTGAAAGTGCATGTGTAGAGGGGGAACTGAATACTTTGGCTAAGGCTGCACGTAGGTGTAAAGTTCACTGCCATGTACTGTACATGTTATGACTCGTAGCATATCAAAACACAGTGGTGAATAAGTAAAGTGGCATGGACCAAAATAATTTCCTTTTTATGAAAAAGCTTTCATGAATCAAAATATGGATGGTAGAAACGACTGAGGCCATCTCATTCTTCTGGAAGCCTCATGTCTGAAGCTGAAGTTTTGAAGTTTGAAACAAACTTTTTTGAACATTCCAGTCGTGTGAAAAACCAGGTTTGAAAACATAGAATCGATCAGAGCCATTGATTGTTTCTGCCTAAATGGTAGGGGTAAGCGACATGGCAACAAACATTATGATACTTCCAGACATTTTCAGGATGCACAATATGCATCACGATAATTCATTTTTCTGAGGTTTAATAAGTTTGAAAAACACTAGTAATGCCACATTTAAACAATAGGGCCCATCACTACAGTAGACTGTGGAAAACATTGTGATTTGTTATAAGATGCATTTGCATATTGTAGCCTTCTGCAATATCAGTACTGTAAAAGCCACATGAACCCTGACAAGAGCAATACCGGCCCCCCAAAACAATCTTCTGACAGAGGAGTTATGTCATGGGCGCTTCTGAAGGGCAAAAATAAAATTATTTTATTATTTTCGTCATGTAGAACCAGAGCTTTCGGTGTGCTACCATATTTTCTATCACTGTATAAAATGTGTACAAGCCCCTCTTCTTGTTCTTTTTCTGAGCGCGTTTCTCTTCATTAAGAGCTTATTATTGTTTTCTTTAATTGCAGAAACAGTAAAGCACAACTGATTTGTTTTTCTTCTTCAAAAAGTTAGTTTTTTGACACAAACTGGACAAAAATCTCAAAATATTCAGTTTTATTAGAACACATTTGTACATATATAAATGCAACTACAGCACTGAGAAATTGTGTTGTTAATGGAGTAGATAAATAGTAGATGCACTCTTAGCAAAAAGGTTTCTATATAGTAAAAAAAGTGTTAATTGGCTTGTAACAATAGTGGAACACTTTTTGGTGCTATATAGAACCTTTTTTTTTCAAAAAAGATGCTGTGTAGAACCATCTATGGCACATTCTCCATCAATCTGAACAGCCTTTTCATGATGCAAAGAACCTTTAAATCATGCAAATGGTTCTGTAAGTGTTCATGGTTCTATATAGAACCATTTTCTTGACTAAAGAACCATCTTTTTTAAAAGTGTAGAACAAATTGGATGACATTGTGCAGCCCTAAATAACACTAATGTAAAAGGTTTGTAGAAATGAAAGGATGTTAGAGAGTCTAAGTTTAACAACTCAAATTAGCAGTTATTGGTTGTCAGTGATGGTGACCTTTGATTGACCTTGACGATGGGAGCGTTCAGCCTTTACCAATTGTTTTCCACTCTTACGGATGCCGTGTTACCATCAGCAGTATTCCAAAGATGTGGTAAAACTCAAAAAGTATGGCTGCACAATAAATAATTTGTAACAGTTATAATGATATTGGCCTTTGCAGTAGTGAGGCTACAATATGCAAATGAGCCTCTAACTAATCAGTATCTTCTGTACTGTGTTTTACTTCTGTGGGTGTTTTTATGGATAAAAGTATTCATGTAACCCAACAAAAGTAAATAATCATTTCTTTGACCATGTTAGGTTACCGATTCACCAAAATACTGCAAGGTGTAATCACAATACTTGTGTTTTGTCCATCTTGTGCAGCCCTACCCCAAATAAATCTCCCTTACAGAGGTATATTTTAACCCAGCTGGTCTCTTTAGATCTTTTGTTGTGGTTAAGCCTCTGGTGTTCTCAGAAACATCTTAAAATCTGCTGCGACTGGACCCGTGCCTTCGGTACTTTTTCGAATGGATATTTAATGGGCGTGCAGCGCCAGCTTTGTTACTCACGCTTTGCTGAGCTCGCTGCTTCAGCGCAGCAGCAGCACACTCGCTTGGCATTGCGCTTTTTTTCTGCTGAGCAGAGGCACTGGCAGGCACTCTGAAGCGCCTCTACGGCCTGCTCACACGCCAGCGGTTTATCAAAGTGAAAATGCTTTTTTTTTCCCGCTCCCTCCTCCTTTCTTCATCCTCAGATGCCCTCCATGGAGTTTAAAACGATAGTTTATTGAAAAATTCAATTTAGGTTTTTTTCCCTCTTACTGCAAATGTAGTCGATCAGCCAAGACGTGGGCTGGACGTTAGGGAACCAGCCTTGTGACCGGAAGGTCGCCGGTTAGATCGCCTCAGTTGACAGTACGTGACTGAAGTACCCTTGAGCAAGGCACCTAACCCCCAATTGCTCCCCGGGCGCCATGGATAGGGCTGCTCACCGCCCAGGGGCAAGTGTGCTCACTGCCCCCTAGTGTGTGTGTGTGTTCACTAGTATGCATTTATGTGGGTATTTCACTGCACGGGTGGGTTAAATACAGATGTCTAATTCCTCTATGTGCAAACACAGTAGGCTAATGGTTCTGAAATGATTGGTGTATCTTATGTACACAGTGTTATCTTTGTGCAAACTGCAGGCCTAAATCATTACACGCTTGCTACAAATAGTGTTAACATGTTAACAAACTGTGAAATGGACTAAAGTATGGGCAATATTGAGGCTTCCAGATGTTACAGCTGCTACTGTTTTTATGCTGTGACGTGTTCTTCTGTTTATTTTTGTGGTTAACAGTGTTTCATACATCATCAGAAACCACATACAGTTACGCTCAAAAGTTTTAATTCGCTGTTTACACATTTATAATCACTGTTTTCAAGAATATGAATGCAGTTTGGTTTCAGATGAGTGTATAAAATGATCCTTGTCTTGTGCAATTTCACAAGTTTCAGATACTTAGGACAGTAGGAAGCTGCAAATAAAGATTAAGAAATGTTAGCTATGTCCAGAATAATGCAAGAAAACAGAGCTGTAGGACATTTTTAGGTGACTAAAATAGCTGTAGATCGTGAAGTTAGTAATAGAGGTCATATCCACAGTTCATCATATTTCAAAAGTATTCAGTTATTGTTCTCAGAATTCTTGAAATATTAAATAAAACATCCAAAACTTTTGGCAAATAGCTTGTAATTTTTAAATTCACATTGTTCATTGTAGAGGAGCTTGTCGAGCATGCCAGTGGTGATAGGAACGAGGGGTCATGATATCTGCAACACAAATATAGCCATTTTATTTATTATCCAGTGAACCTACATGTGTCTTCTGAGTTTCATATGTAATGCTGATGATAAAATTATGGTAATGCATGTAAGTCTCCACCCAGCATAAATTTAAAAAATACACCTTGGCAAAGACATTCTTAAAATTATTATAAAGCAATTTTACAGTTATCAGGCAGTTTCATGTGATAATGTTCTGTGAGGGAGCTTTTAGAAGAAGACGTCTGGTTCTTATCACCGCCACAGTGAACAAGTCTGACTTGGCAAACCACTCTGAATGACTTTGTTTAGATCTTAACCATTGAATCCCCCTCTAAGCGTGCAGTGTGCACCATGCTAATTGGTGGGAACATAAGCTTCCGTTAATTGTTAGCTAAATTAGTACAAAACCTAAAGCAGCAAACTTCAGACGCCAGACATTCCATGGTTGATTGACTACATTTGGGGTAAGGGGAAATTATGTAAATGAAATTTTGTGCCAAACTATTCCTTTAAAAGCAAATCCATCCGTCAGGCTTTGCCTCAGGCAGGCTCGTTGCCTGTCAGCAAGAGTGTAAACATAGAAGTGCGAAGGCTGATGAAGTGCAGCTCATCGCAGGGGTTACTTTTGTGCATCATGAACGAGTTTGTCACAGAAACGTCACCGAGGCATGTTGAGATAAAGTAATGGAAGAAGAACGGAGGGGGAAAAAGAGTCATTTGGGCAGATGTGAGGGGGATTTGTCTAAATGTAACAGGAGCAGGTCAACGGTGAACATGGTGTACCTGCCAAGTGCAGGCCAGCTGTTGGGGGAAAAAATCTCTTTTTCCACGCATGGAATAATCTGGTAATTTTATGTGTAGTTCACGGCTGTTGGAGAGATATTTATGGTCAAATTTGAATTTATGTACCCTTTTGTTTTATATTAGTTGTCTGTTTCTGTTGGATTTCTGGTTTATGCCTCTTTTAAGTTCTCTTTTGGCTGATTTTATGGTTGCCTTTTATGGAAGTTTCATGGTTAAAGACTTTCATGGTGGTTTGTCAAAAAGGTTTGACTCACCCACCCATTCTCTCTCTCTCTCTGTTTCTTTGGAAAAGCAGAGCTAGATTCATTTTGCTTCTCATCTCTCAGCAAACAGTAATCCCTCTTCAGCCTGGTCACCCATCGCTGGCTCTGGCTGTGGGTTTTCAACATCTGGGCCAGCTCACAGTCTGTCCTTTTTATCCACATATGACTGTCCTCTCTCCTCAGTGGAAATTTACAGACATGGCACACACAGCACAGATTATAGATGTCATGATGATAACAGTGCCTTACAGCCACCAGTCATGTGGTGTTTGATCTTAGTCTTTCTTGCTCTTTTCTTATTCAAGATGCATTGAAGGGAAAATGATTTGCTTGAAAAGCTTTTATCTGTCTTTTATATATCTTGACTAATTGTTCTTGGTCATCTTAAATTCTGTCAGTTGGCTAATTGCATTTATTTATGTCTTTGTTTACGGTACTGTGCAAAACAGAAACATCAACAATTTAATATAATGTCACTTTTTCAGTATTTATTGTGTCCAAGTTTTGTCTTTATTACAGCTTCCATTCTTTTCACAAGACTTGCTTTCAGTATTCAGAAGAAATCTGCAGGGATATTTTTACACACCTCCGAAGTTCAGTCTTGGTTGGATGTATTTCTGCATCTCATGATCGAAGTACCAAATATATTCAATGATCTGGGCACTGGAATGACCAGTCCATTGTTTTGAGAACACCATCTTGATTTGCTGTAATATGGAAACACATCACCAGCTCCAGATATTGTTATACATCCCTAGAATTTGTACTGATCCTCCACCACTTCACTGATGGTTGTAGATACAGTTCAGAGAGTCTTTAGTTGCTCCAGCAGTATACATACTGCCTTCTGTTACATCCTTATGTCCAAATTTAGACTCGTAACCCCATAAAATTTTACTCCACATGATCTCAGGTGTCCGTTTTCAGTGTACTAGTGCAAATGTTTTTCTTTTTTGTCTATGTCTTTTCCTTTTTGACAGCTACACATCCTTTCAGACCTACAGTCTTGAGTTGTGAAGGATGGCTGTGGATTTTTTCAGATCGGAGGCAAGAGTAGAGCTTGATTTTCTCCCCTCTCAAAGATGAAAAGCTTTAAGTGCTGTTTATCTGATGTGGATAGTTTTAGTGGTTTTCCAGGTCTTGCACAATTGTAAAGTCTCAATTTCTCTGCATCTTTTAATCACTTTTGAACTCCAGTTTTGGAAACTCTTCTGTTTTCACTTATTTTCTTTTGACTTTCCCCTTCCTCATGCAAGTGGATTATCTCATACCTTATCTCCTCATAAGATGGAAGAGTTAAAGTGGCATTAGGGTGCAGAAGAAGTAAAGAGTGGACAAATTAAATACTGATTTAATTAATACAGATTTGAAATTATACTCAATGTTGCAAGCTTTTGTGCAGTTTTCTTTTGAACAGGTTTCGTGTTTTTATTTTTTCTGACACTGGAAAATGAAGAACTTGTAGTTAATGGCCTTTTTGACTAAAAGTTGAATAAACAAAAGGGCGGTCCCTGACTTTTGCACAATATTGTTTGCTTATTTCTTTATTATCGTTAAAACTGATAATAAATCAATATTTCTGCAAATGGAAGTTAAGACCCTGTAGTTAGTGTGACTCTGTAAAAGCAAAAATCTTTCATGTGGGTGAGCTTTGACTTTTGTAAAGATAATTTTTCAGAAAGTGCAGTGTAAACTCTCAATGTAAAATCTGATTATTGATTCGACAGCTAAGTGATTTGCTGCCTTTTAGTTGTAAATTGGCTTTTAGGTTAAGTAAGAAAATGCATAGTTGGTAATGTAGCGTAGTGTACAGTTGTGTGGTCATTTTAGCAGAAATGTAAAGTGTTTCTCTTAAAATAAAATGACAAATGGCAGTGTGTTTTTGTTATTCTCTTGTTTGAGGAAACACTTTTGAATGTTTGATACTTAAAGAGTGAGTCATTCCAGAAATTTTTAAATGTAATTCTAACATGATCCTTTTTACAGTCCTTCCCTTTAAGTGTGATTATTTTGATTCGCCTACAAGCTCCAAAACTACTGATTCTGACTGATGTTTCAGCCATTTGCGAAAATTAAGAACAGTGAAACTCTTTAATATTGATTTGTTTCTTCTCTCTGTGTTTCTGTGTGGCAGTAGCCGACGTTCCGCTCTCAGGGTCAAAGAAACTTGACGGAGTGAGAGAGCCTGCTGGCTCCCTGCGGACCAATCAGGGATCTCATAAACAACCACTACAATCAGCCAATCGGCGTAAGACTTGGTTCATTTATACACCTCACATCTTTTTATTCCTTTAACCTACAAGCTTATTATTTACTTAATAATTGTAAGACTTCTTAGTAAGTAATAAGTAACAATGAAAATCAAGTCAGTAACTACTATGAAACTAATATCTAAGTTATGCAGTTATGAGAGTGAGGATTGAAATGGGGGCGCAGATACAGATATACTTGCAGTTGAAGCAGCTGAATAATTAGTAGTGCTTTTTAACCCTGAGGTTCACTTATAGCTTCAGCATGAATGGGTGGGGCTTACCTGCTATAGACTAAGTAGGTGGATAAACGTAAATGCATTGGTTTTTGTGACATCACACAAAGAAAGAATTCTGTTTCAGTTTCCAAAAAAAAAGACAATGTTCTATGACATGAGCCCTTTAAACAATGATATAAAATGATTGTCTCTACTGTCCCATTCCTTCCACTCCCCAGTTAAAGTGCTTCCTGAAAGCCCAGGCAGACTGAGAGAGTCTTCCAGAGAGTCTTCACAGGGAGGAGGAGAGAGACAGAGGAGGGAGAGTGAACGAGGTCATCGCAGACCAGACTCCTTCCAACACAAAGGTATTGCACAGTTGCATGCTATTTAGAGCTTCAGAAGATCATATAAATTCTTTGCACAGCCATCTGCACACTGATTGATTTTGTTTTATTTTTAGAAAGTATTAGACTTCAAAAGGGATTATTTTTTGCAAAAGTCTTGCAAAATTTTTAAATGTAGCTGATCAGCCATAGCATGTTTGCTATCTGAAGTTTGCTTCTTTAGTATTTTTCCACTGGAGCTATGAGGCAGAATTAGCTATCAAGTAATGGTAGCCCATGCTCTACTAATTGACTCCAAAGTAATGAATCATTCAACACAACCAATCACTGCTAAGCAGCAGTCAGCAAGCACTACTTTTTGGCACAATAATACTGAGTTAATACTTCACTTGATGAGCACAACTATCTTACAGCAGCTCTGAACGTGGCTCAGGCAGTCAGATTAACAAACTGAAATTAAGTAGAGATATAATTTTGCTGCTCTGTCATGATCAAATAGGCCTGCAATGGTAACAGGTAATTGTATTTAACATAACCACCGTTAATGGTTAACCTGGTCTTTTGCATTACCTTTTGTTTTTTTTTATTTCTATTTATAGATTTTACACACTTTTTCTTCTAGTAATTTTGCAATTGTCCCCAACACTGAAGTGGACAGTGATAGCATATGAGTTAATATCTGATCTTTGTGGAATGAAAAAAAATAATGAGGCAGTTTAGTAAAAGTTGTTATTATAGTATATTGTCATCTTCAGTTTGGCCACAAAAATTGTAATTAATCTTGTAAACAGAACAAAATTGCGAATGTCATGATCTTTGCTGTCCAGAGTCCTTTGTCTGTGGCGGCTTAGCCTGATCCTAATGCTTTGGTCTGAGGAAGTCCTAAAATGTACACCGCAACATAGATGACTTTTTATTCGTATAGGATGTCTATGTGCAGGTGCTTCTGCTTGTTTTAGTATCTGTAGCTCTAATTTTGAGATTTTTGTTTTTCTTTGATGTAGTTTGTCCATTTAGGCACCGAAACATGCCTTTGCTCAGAACTGGTCATTTATGTGTTCGCTCATTAATAGGTACGTTTTTGATTAGGACTACGGCTGCAATGAAGATTTAATAAAACGAATTCGAAAATATTTTAAAACGGTTAAGCCATTTTAATAACTGATACTTTTAGCTCTTCATGAAACCATGTGCTTCTGTGCGGTGGTTTTTGTCAGTCCAACAGGAAAACTTTTGTTTATCAAGCTAACTGCCAGCTAGCGATGTGTAGCACAAGCTAGCAGAGTAAGGACCAATCCTGTTTTTTATTTTTACCCCTACCCCTTGTTTTCGAGTGTCATCTTGCCCCTTGGAACTGAGTTACAAGTGGTAGTGGTTGAAATCTTCCCCTACAAAATGGGACAACCCTCAAATAAAAAAGAACATCACTTCATTAACAGGCTACTAGGGTTGCTCTGTAGGCAACCCTGACAGTCTGCAGTGACAGCATAGGAGGGTACAGCTTTAGTTACATTTAGAGCATCATATGCCTTCAAAGAGGGAGGATGTGACAGTTATTTATTTTTTGTTGATATATAGCTGAAGTCAGCTATTCGCCAGCTTCTTGTTCAAATTTTCCTGTTCTGCCTTAAATGGTGCAGCTGTTCTGATGCCTGAGGCGCCAGAATGGAACTGCGCTATTTAAGGAGGAACAGGAAATTTACCTGTATAGCTACCAAGACATTAGCACATTACTAGCAATTTTTTATGATTGTTATGAAGAAAAGGACCATAATACATTGAAACAACATTAAACTAAGATAATACAATGATACACCACGGAAAAAACAAGGGTTTTTTTTTTTGGTTGACAGTTTTGCTTTTCAGCGAAAGCCACCAGACCCCTGGTGATAATAAGTAGTAGGGTTGTCAAAATCACCCAGTCCAGATAAGTTTAGTTTAGCAAAGTCTAAGTTGGAGTCTGAAACACGTTTTTTCGGGGACTGTTTTGCCGCACAACTGCGTGCATGTACCTCTCTGCCTTAAATGCTTAAATGGATTTTAAAAATTACATTTTAATCCAAAAGCTTCTCAAACCTCTCCTTAAACAATGTCTCAGACATTAGGTAACATATTTAACCATTACATCACAGAAAGTTATTACGTGAAGAGGCATTAAACACGTCAGATGTCTGGTTCCCTATCACCACCACTGTTAACAGTTTCTCTAGAATAGCACATTTCAAACCACTTTGATTTAATTGTGCAGAATTTTTACAAAAATTGGTGGAATTCCTCTGTAATTATTAGGCCTCCTATTTTGCACGGCACAGCAAGGTTACCACTGAGTTTTATGGATCTAGCCCAGTGTGTTTTATGGTTTGAGTCAGTCCTTTTGATGTAATATTTGTAGGAACTGTATAATATTTATTTAGTATGTCTTTCATTTTAGTTTTTAGAAGTTAGTAATTCAGGTAAAGGATTTATATACTTAGCAGTTTTGTGAAAAAATTGGAATGTAATCTGTTTCTCCAAATGCAAATGATATTATAAGTAGTTTATCTGTCTGGTGGCAGTACATGAACATATTAATGAAAAGCTATAGGTGCCCAGAACATCACTGTGTTTAAATCGTGTTGCACTTCCCCTCAGTAACGTCAATGAGAAAGCACTAACACCATGGCCTCTGGCTCTGTGAGCTTTCCAGCACCATATGACAACCCCATAAGCCGATTTTTGGGCTTTTTGGTTTTTATCAGACATTCTGTCTGGTTAGACTGTTCCTGCGTGTTCCTGCTTGAGCCATTAAACTCATTTTAAAAAGCAAATACAGTAAATCAGCATATTAAGAATAGAATTTTTGTCATATCTAAAATGGGGCTGTCAAAATTGGTATTATTAGTAAACAAGTGAAGTTTACTCAGTGAACTACAGAACATTTTGATGATTAATCTAATAATCAGAGATTTTCCCATCAAAAATATAAGTAACTATTACAAACCATGCGTAGCCTTTAATAAACTCTACTGGAAAACAGTAAACTTGGAAGCATTTAAAAACGGCTTCAGACAAAAAATAGGCTTAAAAATAATGTAGCAAAAGTATGTAACAGTCTATCCATTTGGCTGCTTCTCACTGTAAGAGAGACCAGTACAGGAATTTAAAATATGCTTTACTTGTATTCCAGTGGGCAGTTAATAACTGCTAATTCATTAACAAATTAAGTTTTAACCGAGAAATCTTAAGCAGATTTAATCAGTGATCCACTATCAAATAGTTACCTTTGCATATGCATCCTGAATATATTTCAGCTCTTGCATAGTATTTTAATAGTGATACAGCTCACAGGATATTAAGGTGGTTTTCTTTTAGCTTTTCTTTGTGTGATTAGAGAGGCGTGCACTCTCCTCTACAGAAGGGCATTCTGAGGGCAACTTTCACTCAGGAAAATGGTTTATGGTATTGGCCAACTTCCAAAAGCATAGCGCACCATCTGTCTCCCAAACTAGAGGTTGGCTTGCAGCAAGTGTATATCCATGCAGGGGGAAAAAATCTCCAAATTCACTTTAAAATAGCTTCCACAGTCCCTATGATAGAAAAGTTTAAAATAATAATGTAAAAACCTAGTAGAGAATTTGTTATTGCTTTATAGGAGTTCACAGTTTCTCCTATCCAAGTATGGGCTTGATTTTGGTATCCAAAGTTAGCTACTTTCATTTTGCGTTGGTGCTTATACCCCCCAGTTAGCATCATGCAAACTGTAGTCGTAACTCATCACACATTTCACCAGAAACTGCGTAGAGTTTTAAAGTAATGTCAGATAGGCTTGCCTATGTGGTTTCTGACATTGTATGACGCACTAAACATAGAAAAAAGTATGTTGCACAGCTAAAAACAATAGCAGCAGCCAGCTTGAAGCCTGAATTTGAACCCATGCTATTGGCACACTTTTTAATATCTTTATGCATTAATACAGAATATAGTTTATGTGCATGCTTTTAAGTGTGAAGTATTTTACAGTGGTTTTAAATGTGACTCAGCCAGTCAGATTTCAGAACAGGAACCATCTGTTTTATTACTGATGTTTTGATAATAATAATAATAGTAATAATAATAGTCTTTATTTGTATAGCACCTTTCATACATTAGAATGCAGCTCAAAAATGTAATCAAAAAAGCAAAAATGGGGCGATATTAATAATAATTTAAAATGAAGGTGCAGAAGATCAAAGGAACAGTAGTAGACAGCCAAAGGCCGTGAACAGGGAGGTCATATAAATAAAAGAATAAATTAAAAAATAAATTAAAAAAGCAAGAAAAAGAAAAAAACAGTTTAAACAAGGAATCATAATTAGAAGAAATAAAGGATCAAATAAAAAAAATAAAATAAATAAATGAACGAAAAAGCATTTTGTCAATTGTAAGCTCAATTAAAAAGGAGTGTTTTACGTTGTCACTTAAAAATGTCTAAAACAATAGTGGCATGATGAGTCCTTGATTTTAAGCTTGTCAGTTAATTGCTAAAGTCTGTTATCTGTTTAAAAAAAAATTTGAAATTACCAAAATTTTCATCCCTACTTCACTGTGCTAACTGGTGTACATTAACTCCCTTTACTTGTTAATTACGTTGGCCTGGTAGTTCTAGTTTAAAATCTAAAGAAGCAATCTTTGGACACCTTGGCTGATGGACTTCCTTTGGAGTAAGGCGACAATTGTCTAACATTGATATTGAATACAATCCTTTATGATACCTTCACTCACTGCCTGTGCAGTTTAGTGTTATTCCTTCATTCTTTCTTAGATATGTCGTATCCCAGATCGTCCTCTCCCACTGAGAATGGCCTGCGCTCTCACTCAGACCAGAGGCACCGCGCCACTCCCTCTCGCCCATCTCGCCCAGATCGCTCCTCCCTCCACCCGCGCGGGTCACCCCAGGAGTCCCGCTCCCACCCAGATGCTTCAGGCCGCCGACATGATTCCTCATCTTCTAGCCAATATGAGACAGCCGATGCCTCCGACCGTGCAAGGTCCAAGCCGTCATGGCGTCCCGTGCGGGAAGTCCTGAACGTGGACAGGGTGCTGAACGAGCTAGAGCGCCGACAGCAACAACAACAGCAGCAACAGCATGGAAGCCCACGCTGCAACCGGTAGGAGCCTAGACGTACGGTCTTGACATGTCTTTTTAAATGTCAGTCATTATGTACAGAAAGTTTCTTTAACCAGTCATTTTAATATATTCATTTAGTTTCAATATAACTAAGTCTGTGTTTAATGCAAAAAAGTGAAACAATGATTTTAGCTAATAAATGTGTAGAAAAGGAACATACATATACAGGCTTTACCCAGGTATATAGCAATGGACCTAATAATAAACTAGTTTGTTATTTAGTACCAGTAATTTAAGAAATAACTCCCATTGTTTCTTAAGAAGCACACTTTGACAATTGTCACATAGACACATACAGGCTTTGAGTAGAGTTTAGTTAAGACTAATGCAAAGACTTTTCAGAGAATGCAAAGTTTTTTTTAAGTCTTTTATGTGCACAAGTACAATTTTACAAGTATCAGTATTGACATACTGGCCTCATATTCATAAGAGAAAAAAAATAAGTGGCAATATCTGCCCCTAGCAGCCGGCGCCTCGGACAGGAGAGGGCGCTGCCAGAGCGCAAGCAGAAAGGCCTGATGACAATCTATGAGGACGAGTCACGGCTAGAGACAGAGAGCCGCAGTTCGCAGGAGTCCCAGCGCAGGGCCACACCGAGCAGCTCCACACCACGGCCCAAAGGTGGAGCCAACGCAGGGCTTAGGGGTGACAATTGGACGATCCAGAGAACGGAGTCAGGCTACGAGAGCAGCGATAGGCTGAGCAGTGGATCCACCAATCCTGACTCGCCAGGCGTGGAGAACTTTGCAGGCAAGGAGCTCCGAGTGACTCCAGAGGCTCAGCAGCTCAGGTAAGTGAAAGCATCAACTTGCAGAGGATGCGTTTAGACAGTCTCTTGTCTCTTTGTTATTTTATGCATTCACGTTTAAAGCATCTAATTTCGCTAATTAGCTAACTTGCTTACTAGTTAGCTTAACAGTGCTTGTGCTGACATGCAAAAAAAGTCACACACTTCACACACCAAATAATGTGCAGTCAAGCAGAGCTTTTATTTTTCTTTGTTAAGTGTGAAAATGTGAGCATTAACAGTCATTCTGTTGAGCCTAGCCTTAATGCTAATAATATTTACTTGTATATGTCACTTTAGGAAAGTAATAATATCTCATCTCGTATCGCATGCTTTGCACTTAGCATTTTTCTTATTGTCTGGTATTTTAAAGTATACCCACATGCAAGTTTTCTGCTCTTTTATCTTAAAATGCCACGTGGAAAGTGCAGCAGTTTGTAGTGTTGTGAGGCGAGTTGATGCCTGACCTTAATTTATGATGTATTCTAAACTAAACCAGCCATTTAAAACATTTTAACTAGATGTTAAACAATAAGTGTTCTATCTAAATGCCTATGCTGATTAAATTTATTTTAGGGTGCAATTTTTGTGTGTTTGAAGAAAGACAAAGTTTCCGAAAACTTTCAGAATAGATTGTAAATTCAGCTGCAGTTGGGCCAAAGACAGAGATGACCATCTCCTGAGTGCCATTATGTCCTGTTGGTTCCAATCTTGAGCAGGTACCAAAAACCGTAAAACTGGAACCTTTCTTTACTGGACCGTGCAGTGCAGTTGCAGTTTGCTGATGCCTTTTGATCTTGAATTTTGTGCAGGCCCAAACTGACAGAAAACAGTAAACATTGGCTCTTAATTTCACATATAGTTTTGCCTACCATAGTTTTTGGTAGGAGTGCATGTTAATTTGAGCAGAATAGAAAAAATGGTTGATTTGTGGTTAATTAACCAACACTATTATCACTATCATCTTCAATACTAATGATAAGAATAAAAATGGAAAATAACAGTAATAGTAATTTGTAAATGTGGCCATCAAACACATTGTATTTACTTAATTTTCATGCACAAAGGTATAAACAAATGCTGTAACTAATCCAAGTTCGATTTAAAGACACGTTACACTGTGCTTCTGTTTTATAGCACTGACTCTGCCCACAAATAAACAATTCAAAACCCAGCTAGTGTAGAAGCATCTTATAGACTACAATAATGCAGCTATAGGCTCACAAGCTGCTGAGTGCAGTCATTTTATTGGCTCCCTGCTGAAACATCTGCATGAATTAGACCGTGCTTCATGCAAATGCTGTGTTAATGAGGCGCATGATTTCACGCACTGAAGACGATTAATCATTTGCGCTCAGTTTCCGCATTTCATAAATCAGACCCAGAGCAGTTCACACATCATTAAAGGAGGTCAAATCAGCACAACTTTGATGAGCAAGTGTCGTTTCTGCGGTCAGTGATGTCGTTGGTCCATCCCAATCGACATACTATACACTTTGTTCTGGTTGTCCAAATCTTTTAGTGGCCACTAGTTATGATTTTGTGAGGTGATGATTTTCAACTGAGTGGACAAGTACTGTACAAACGCGTCATAAATAAGGGAAACATTCACCTAAGCAGAATGTAATATTTTATGGCTGTGGATATGACCACAGACAAAAAGCACAGGAATATTATGAAAGAATGATGCTTCACATCACTGACACTGTGTGCCTTTGTTGTGCATTATGTGTTGTGAATATATCAAATCTCCTTCATAGGGGTCAAGTTCATCACACCCGCGGTGAGTCAAAAACCGAGGCAGTGCGCTCTCCGTTGTGCCACAGTGAGTACCTGTTAAATGTATGAATCCTACACTAATACATTCTGGTAAATAGTAGGTGTTTTTCGCTACAAAATCTCCTCAGGTAGAGCTTGACCCCTGAACTTTCACTTATATACGTTTCAGGCTTAAAAAGCGCCACTGGTTTATCCCCAGATATTTGTTCAGCATTCATTACGTTGTACTTTCTTTATACTCTCAAGACATTGAATAGAGGTATACCGAAGGAGGACATGGACACATCATGCTCAAATCCAACAAAACTGGCAACATCAGAAGGTTTTAAATCTGTGTTTTTTCAAATGATTTTCCTCTGTTTACATGCATTATGAGAATCATACGTCAAAAAAAGGAAAAAGAATGTGTCCCTGTCCTTCCATGCAGTAAAAACTTTCCAAAAAAAAAGAGAAAAAGCTTCTAAAGAGAAAAGCTGCTTACAGTTTTAGGCCATTCCACCCCCTTACTAAAGAGTAAGATTATGGTAGAACATGGGGCCAGAGAAAATGCCCACAGATGAGACAGTCTCTACATAGTCTGCTAATGAATGTGCAACTGCGTTCAGGGGCCAGTTATACAAATCGCAGCCTCAGTATTACCGTTGCATAATCTGCATTTGAGTTACAAGCTGTGTCTCTTTACCAGAAATCCAAGTTGAGTCTTTCTTCAGCTATTCAGTATGTTTTCATTCTCCGTAAAAGCTGAAGGAGCGCAATAACCAGGCCGCACAGATGACAAGATTCTTATCAAAACGAGGACTGGGTATTGAAATTCAGTACTTTTATGGTCAGTCTAAGTGTCAGTGAGTGGATAAGCATATTTGTCTGATGATTAGCTGATAAGCATGTTACTAAAATCAGCTGTCTGTTGAACAGATGGCAAATAGAAGTGCTTTTGAACACAACACACTCTTCAAAATCTGACACTGTGGGGTACCACAGTACCACAAAAAATAAATAAATAAATGTGAGAATACAGAAAGAGAAAATATAGTATGTGTGTAATGTGATTTTCATTTTGTGAAAGTGGATTTTGTACTACAGATATAGAAATTTAGGGTCAGATTCATATGAATGCAAAACGTGCGGCAGAGTAAATAAGAGCGATTTATGAAGTCTCTGTGGTGATAATTGTGCACCAGTGTCTTTTTAACACTGCAGTATTTTACTGGTGTCCTAGACCAATCAAAATCGACGTGTAAATGAGGTCATACATATGAAAACCCCATGCCAAGTGAAGCTATGGTTGCTGCCAAAGTAGTGAAAAGCAAAATTCTCAGAAATAGAGCTTAAAATGTTAAGGGGAGAAGTGCTGCAAATAATAGTAAACTGTTTGGTAAAGATACTTTAAACTTTGAATCAAGAAACAAAGTTTCTTAATCAGAAAATGTAGATATATCTGTTTTCTTTTGTAAGAAATTAATTTTTACTTGTAAAAATGTCCTTTTTACATGTGTAATTTGTGAATGTGAAAACTAGGATTAAAAGCTAAAACTGCTTGCAAGAAAGTACATTTGAGAAGTCTCATACCCGTGTTGAAGCACATCCGTGGCTTCATCCCCTATAAAATCTGAATTTCCAGGCTAGCTGCTGTTCTTCCTCCCTGCCTGGGGGTAATGGCTCAGCGCATGCACAGGTTAAACAGCTCATCACGGCAATTAAAAAGTATAAATATGGTACGAGAATGTGCTGACAAAATACATTGTGGGGTCTGAATCTCAAAATTAAAAACCGAATACCTACTCATCGAAGGAATGGCTGAATATTCAGGTCCAGCCCTACTCGACGGACAACTGTAAATTTTGATATTTGTAAAATTTTGGTTCTGTTAGTTCAGTAGTAGAGTTCAGTGTCACAAATAAAATAAGCCAAGCTTTAATGAATGACATTTACTTTTTGTCGATTTTAAACGCTTAAGAAAACATGTTTTCTAAAGTTAAGAGTAGGTATTTAAGGTACTGATGTTGGATGATTAGTTCTGGATCACAAACTCCTCTCCAGCTCATGTCAGTGATGCTGAATGGAGCTCCATCACCCTTAGGGAACACAGTTCCCCTGCTCCACAGCCCAATCATGTGTATTCTTTGTAAATGATATAAATATAGTTTTACAATTAAATATGAATTGTTGTCATCTAAACGTAAATGATAGACACAACAATCTCCAACATTTTGGCCTTTTTGAAATGTCATAGTTTGAAGCTGAATGTGGCTTTGTGATGATCATTAAAATGTTTTGGACAGTCAGTTTTAATCCTCTGAGATCAAGACTAATGTGGAAGTTGTGATAGTGGTGTTATGTTGCTCTGTGTGTTTGAAGGGATTGACCTTAAAAGTCAAACATTAAGTATTTAAAGAGCCATTGGCAGTGTCACTTGTTAACTTACCTAAAATTAGCACTGACCTTTAGTCCTTTGTGTTCATGAAAGGGGTTTGTGTATATGTATGTGTAGAGAGCGGGAGACAAACCTAGTATTCCATGATTTAAAAACACCAAAAATCTGTGCTAATATATATATTTACTTCATTACTCTATTAATCTATTCTTTCAGCAATTGTGTTAGGATGTTTGCTGCTCACATACTAAAAAGGCATTGCCAATCCTGTTACTGCCACCTTGTGTTTAAGTTGTAGGACTACAGCACTTTCATCGCTCTGTGTGCTGATTCAGTCAATTAAAACTTGATTCTCATTTTCACTTTTAGGTAAACATTTGTTAAAGGTCCAGGGAAGAAACTCTGACCATCTCATAAAGGGCAGCCCAAGTTCAAGGTATACATTTTTTACATCAATTATTGAGACCATTTTCAATGAGTAATAGCAGCATTTTAATTTACAACACAATTTGACCAGTATTAAAATATATAGTTACTTTTCATTGTAAACCTGATATTTGGAAACTGCTATCAGTTTGGAGACACTTTCTTTTTCAGAATGTTTTTTTTTTAAAAAACAAATATGTTTCCTTTGACAGTTTGCCACAACATGAAGTATAAATTTGTTTGAAACTTGCCATGCAGAAACTGTGAAACTGAAGGAACAGCTGACGAAATTCCTGCCTTGGGTTTAATCCATGACCCATGCATTCTATTCCCTAGTGATGATGCACTCATTAGCACTCAAAGCCTCAGCTTTTCAATGCATTGTCACTGTCTTAGCAAAATCTATGTTGTAACTTTATAGGAGAAAGAAAAAACATTGTTAACTTATAATAGAAGCTAATGTAGCCCACTTCTTTTCCCAAGTAATTTTATACCATGTCTGTTGGTCCATTGACCATGAGATTTTTACACAATGCAAAGAATAACAGGGGTTTCCAAATTACAGAAAATGTAAAACATGATAAAAAAGGAGATACAATGTGGCCATATACTTTCAACAATAGAATAAAACTGTCAAGTCATTATTTAGGCAAAACCTAAAATAATTATTGGTATAAATCTTTATACCAATAATGAAACCTTGATGAACGTAAAGCTGAGTTTTCCAAAATATATCCAAAATATTAGGAAATAGCTGTTACATTTCCAAAACCTTTGCAGGTATTTTTAATCAAAATGGAACATTGAAAAGCAAACATTATTCCTTTTAAGTTTCTCCAAAGTTCTGACAGGCAAGCCATGCACATAAGCTGTACTTTCACACAAGCCTCTTTCTGCTTTACAGGCGGAAGCAGAGATACTCCTCCTGTGGCTCACGTAAAGGAAGCGGCTTGGAGCGGGACCCCACTGCTCCGGAGCAGCAGGAGGTGCCATTTCGGGCTCCCGAGAGTCCGGCTGTTCGGCGGGTGGCCAGGCTGAGTAGCTCAGAGTGCAACAGCTCGGACGAGACCACCAATCCTCCATCCGAGCAGGAGGACAGCGCCTACCGCTCCAGTACCAGCGAGACAGCCCTGCCTGAATCACCCCGCCCGGGACGTCCCGCTCGAGACGAGTCGCCTCTGGCTGCGCGCCCCAAACAAGGCAGAACGCCACCCTTTCGCCCACGCCTCCTGCAGGAGCCCTCACAGACAAGCCCGCGACCGGCCAACCACCGACGTTTAGACCCCTGGCAGGCCTCATCTGACGTTAGCTCTAAGTCTGGCTCAGACCAGGAGCGGGGTGAGGCAGGGCCGAGCGAGCTGCTGGAAGACAGGCCTCGAGGCTCGGACCGTGCCTGTGCCTCCATCTCCAGCTCTGTCCCTCAGGGACCTGGAGTGGCACTCACTACATACTTCAACGTGGACAACTGCATGACGGACACGTACAGACTGAAGTACCACCACCAGAGGCCTCTAGTGCTGGTCGTGCCTGAGCAAAGGGGAGGGGGCAGGGGGGCGGATCACCGCGAAACCAGTCATTCTGCCCACACAGATGGCTTGCCTGCCTCGGAGCATGGCAAGAGCAGGCCCGAGCCAGGTTCACTGCTGATATCACCCACTTAAACAGCAACACCAAAGAAATGACCAAAAACATTCTGATTGATTATAAATGTAGACAAGAGAGGCGTCTTATCGCCAGCTTATCTAACTAATGATTGTTGATAGCTTGCTCAGCTAGCTGCCTAGCCAGTTAGCTGTTATTTCTAACATGGTAACTAAGCCAACGCCAACTAAGTCAACACTTGCTTGAAGTTCTGGGCTGTTAACTCAAAGCCATGAAATGCAGAAAGAGGAGGCGGAAAAACACATGCAGTATTTAACGTAATTGAACCTTCATATTAAGTGTGTTGTTCTTTTTAAATACTCAGAGAGCGCAGGAAAAAGCAGCTGCATATTGTACTAAGGTTCTCACCATTTTCTGGGCCTTAGCTATGGTCTGTTATGTATATAGTACTGTGCACAAGTCAGAGACCACCTTTGATTTGTTAAATTTCCAGTCAAAATGACTATTAAGTACAAGTTATTCCTCTTTCAGGAATATTATCTGCAGGGATATTTGTCCACAACTCCAAAGGTCAGTCTCAAAATTGTATTTTCTGCTTCTCACAATTCACGTAATCCCAAACATGTTCAGTCATGTTGAGGTCTGGACTCTGGCGTGCACAATCTATTGTTTGCAGGACACCAGCAGGTTTTTGCCACCATGACAGTGGAGCTCTGACGTGTTAGCCTGATATTTAACACATCCATACAATACAGAAAATCAAGCTGCCTCTGATTAAATATTTCACGCAGCGTTGCAGTCCATCAGTTTAGAGCTGAGTGTGCAAGATGGCGTTAATATGCGTGTTGATATGCATTTTTTTGTGAAGTCGGTGCGAATAGACCTTTGTCACTGTTAATATAGGATATATCTTAGCACCCTTGAGCAAGTTAATTATTTTAACAACATTTGTTTATTGATTATTTTCACAGTCATTGATGAGGAACTCATTGAGAAAGACTTATCAGTAATCTGTTATTCATTTTGGCCAGTAATGGATCAGGGGTCGTGCTTTATTTTTAAGCATTTTGTCCTGAAGCTCTCTAGTTCTCCAGAGTATATGGTATATGCATGTCTGTTAACTATGTAATTTATTTTTGATTATTTTCTCCACCTTCTCAGGCTCTAGCAGCAATAAGTCTACTGCAAAGTGGCACCCAGTAACTCCAAAGGGACTTGACGAGCATGGGTATTTGTGAAGGTAAGTGTTGTGTACACTGAGATGCTCACTTTAAAACCACAAAAACTGAACTGGACATGTAGGTGTTATTATTATTATTATTTTTTTTAATCGTAATAATAATTTTAAGGTTAAGCTATTGGCACGTTTTGCCAAATAATGGGTTCTTTATCTCTTTTAAAGGTCCTTGGTGTACTGTTGGAAAATATGCAGTTCGAAGCTGAGGCCAAAGAATCATGGAAAAGAATGAATTGTTACGTAATTCACTTTTGGACCCCTGATGCCAAAAGAAAAGACGTATTTTGCGAACGCACATGTTGCAGAGGAGATTTAGTGGTTCGGCCCAAGTGCAGGTGCGTTATCTTCAACAGGCGCTTACATGAGGGCAGTATGCACTTTGGCTCATAGTGATCACATGCAAACCATGGCTGGCCATTTCTATGCTTTAATTGAATTTCAACAGGTAAAATTTGGAGGAAAAGAAAGAATCAAAGCTTATTTGCGTTGTCAAAGCCAGAATGGTGATTGTTTTTCTTTAGCGATAATTTTATCGCAGAATGGAACTTTGTACGTCTACATAGGTTGTTTATGGAGTGCCTTCTCGCCAGTTGTCATGCAGAATATTGGCATGACAATTCATACGATACGTATATTGTACAATGATGTCCTCTATCTATTTTTGGAGATGTCTATGCATTTATTTTTATTCTTTGTTTAATAAATTTTATTTGAATGCTCATGTTTTTGTTGTTTTTGTTGGGTGTTATTTTAAAACTGCGCTCAGGAGTAGCACATAATATACTGTGATAGCAGGGTGACCTGGGGGAGGTGCTGCTGCTGCTCTGACGCAGCGCTGCCTCTGCTGTACTGCCAGAGATTTACTAACGTAACTTGAAAGGTGGAACCCCCGGCTCAGCCAATCATATCAGACCTCATAAGTTGTAAGCCAGTCATATCAGACCTCATAAGTTGTAAGCCAGTCATATCAGACCTCATAAGTTGTAGGCCAATCATATCAGATATAGTAGCCATGCATTGTTATTTACAGTAACTTAATGTCAGTGAAAAGGTGACATGGAGTTTATCATAATGCAATTTTATATTCTTCAGTTCCTCAATTTGTAGATGAAAATTAAGAGGCAGCAGCTCCATTGAAAGGCTACTTAGGTAAGAAGATTTTCACCAGTTAAAAAAAAAAATATGATCACTCATTAATCCTTGAATAATGTGAAGAAGATAAAGACACCGAAGGAGACTGACAGGACTGTAGTAGATCTCATGGAAGTTAGTGACCAAGAAGAAAGTGAGGGAGAGTTGTTTAAGCTTTTATTTCAAATAAGTACTGAGTTTTATTGAACTCAACTGGGAACATGTCACTATTACCATAAAATTCTGTCACCTAGCTTATTAAACATGCCTACAGAGCAAAATCACACTTCATGATTCCACCAAAACTGAACTGAACTATAATCTGTGCATTTGAATTATATTTTTAGGATCTTGTAACTGATCTATTAGAGAAGATATAGCATTGCTTGAGTTCAGTCCCCTAGGGTCATCTGTGCCTGTTGTGAGTGCATGGATACAGTGTTTAAATCATACTAGATCTGTGCTTAATACAGACTACAAAGATACAGCTCTGCTGTGTGCTAGTTTGACCAAATAACAATTTTCGTATCAATTTTCTGGCTGTTCTAAATGTTTATGATGTTATGTTTTGGGGCCCATTAAAAAATTCTCCTGGGAGGCTCAGCCTCCACATTCATAAACCTCTAGTGTTGACCCAGCTTTTAAAGGAGTGGTTTCTGTACACCTTTAGACACAGTTGGACATGGTATTGCCCTGGGCTAAAGCCCAGACATGTTTTGTGGAATTCTGTTCAGAGGTTGTGTTGAAACAAATAGTCTGGAGGCTGTTCACTTCCTTAGAAAACTGATGACCAAAGTGTTGCACTTTCATTTTGCATTTTGAAATGCATTCTATTCTTTATGCAATCTGCACTCTGTTTTTCTTTATTATTTATTATTATCAGCAGAAGTAGTAGTAGTAGTAGTAGCAGTAGTAGTATAGTAGAAGCAGTGGTAGAATAGTAGTGATAGAAGTAGTAATAGTGCTAGTACTAGAAGGAGTAGTGAAATAATAGAAGCAATGGTTGTAGCAGTGGTAACAGTAGTCACAGAAGTAGTAGTAGTTGTTGGAGTAGAGTAGTAATTGTAGCATTAGTAGTAGAAGTTGTTGAAGAAGTAGAATAGTAACAAAAGTGGTGGTAGTAGTAGCAGAGTAGTAGTAGTAGCAGTTGTAAAAGTGGTGGTAGTAGTAGTTATTATAGTAGTAGAATAGTAGTAGACCAGTAATAGAGTTGTAGTAGTACAATAGCAGCAGTAGTAGAATAGTAGTAGTAGTTGTTGAAGTAGTAGAATAGTGGTAGACCAGTAGTAGGTAAAGTAGTAGTGGATTAGTAGTAGTAGTTGTTGAGGTAGCAGAGCGGTAGTAGTAATCGAATAGTAGTAGTTGTTGAAAAAGCAGGATAGCAATAGTAGCAGTAGCATTCGTAGTAGCAGTAGTAGTTGTTCAAGTAGAATAGTAACAAAAATGTTATTTGTAGCAATTGTAAATGTTTGTAGTAGCAGTTGTAAAAGTGATAGTAGTTGCTGAAGTAGTAGAATAGTAGTAGAGCAATAGTGGTAATACAATAGTAGAAGCAGTAGTAGAATAGTACTAAAGCAGTAGTAGTAGTACAATAGTAGAAGTAGTAGTAGTACAATAGTAACAGTAATAGAATAGTAGTAGTACAATAATAGCAGTAGTAGAATAGTAGTAGTAGAACAATAGTAGTAATTGAATAGTAGTGGAATAGTAGTAGTAGTTGTTGAAGTAGAATAATAGTTGTAGTAGTAGTAGTACAATAATAGTAGTAGTAGTAATAGTAGTAGTTGTTGAAATAGTAGAATAGTAATAGCAGTAACTTTAGTGATAGCAGTAGTAGTAATAGTAGTAGTAGGAATAATAGCTGAAATAGTAGTAAAGTTATCATTGTTATTATTATTCATTTCTTGTAGCAAAAATAAACACTTCAATTTAAAAACCTTAAACTCCTTTTACTATTAATACCTGTAATGATAACTTTAAAACCCCATTTATCCTAATACCTCAATGAAATAAAACAAACAGCTTTATTTACCTTTAATAACTTTCATGATAACTTTAAAACCCTCTCGTCATCTTGTCAAATTTGTAATGAGGTATAAACCTGCTCCTACATGACATACATACTTGGAAAGTTCCATGTGACCACAAAGGTTACACAGTGAGAGCCGTAAAGAAATTCATGTAAATTCTGAGCCTTAAAGACATCACTGGTTTTCACAGTGGAACTTGACGTTGTGTGGGGTGAGATGCTCACCATTCCTGCCCCCCAGTACTTGAATTCATTTTCATTCAGTACTTTCAATTCATAGCAAATTCATAGCAAAGCTTCTTATCTCATTCATAAGTTTGTCATGTTAATCTTTCTTCTACTCATCTGCCATCCGTTTCTGTTGTTCAATTTTTTTTTGTGCTTTTATTACAAATGAAAAAGAAATAATAAAATACATCTCAGAAGTGACTTTATTTTCTTAAATATCAAAATTCACAGTTCAAAATATAACTGATGTGCTGTATATAACAGTGCCGACAGTGATGTTTGAAAACATCCAGATGGTTGAGACGTTTGAGTTTGATGAGAAACAAAAAAAAGAGGTGTTTCTGATCAACTTGTCCAGATTCAGAACCACTTCATTTTAGGACCTCTTGAAAATCCTCTGAGCGTCCACACCTTCATAGCTGTAGCTCTGTGGAAAAAATGAAATGTTTTATATAATCAATCATTTTGGTGAACCACATGCTAAACATTTTTAAGTGCTTTAGATTGAATATTTAAAGTATTTTTCAAACAAATGTGTTGCTCTGTTATTTGTCTTAAAAGGTGCACAATACAATCATTTTATATGTGTTCCCAAAATTTGGCGTTATATTGCTGAATACAGTGAAACTTCTGAATGCTAAGGTGAGAATGCTCATTTATTATTTAGTACAGGAAATAGCCTGTTATTAGTAACATTTCTATCTGTGATCCCATTACCTGTATGAGTTCGTCACCAACGATTTGCCTGGTGGTTATCAGTACTTTTCCGTTGTCTTTGCGGGTGAAGTTTCCCTTCAGCATTTCACCCTCCATGACCCAGCCACCCTGTTTAGAGTTCAGTGATCACAAAGTCAAGCTAACATTCACAATAAACATTGAACAAAGCAGTGAGTGATAAAGATGTTCAAGCTGCCTAGAAATGACACCAATGAGAGCAGTGTTTTCCTACTGTGAGGTGAAAAGATTTACAGATTAGCACAGATATACTGTATGTTTTTGTCTTAGCCTCTTCAAGAATGAACTTGTTATACAACCAGGCCGATGGCTGAGCTCATTAAAATCTAACTCTCGAGCCGTCTTTGGTTAAAAATCTAATTTACACAAACTGCTCCTAATGCCAATTGTAGGATTTTGCAATTTTTACAATATATACAATCACATTACATTTTCACTTGCTTTGAAATAATTTTGTACCAGAAGCTTCCCTTTTCACGTTTACATGTTCTTTACCATTCAAGTCAACTGGCTTTTTCTCCTGGCAAATTTTACTTCATGTAATCATGGCCTTAAGCATGCAGACGTATGCTTCAGTTGCTTGTTAGCTACGTTAGCCTCGTAGCACCTTGTAGCATTTTTACACCTTCCCTGTTGTAAAGAAACCTTGTATCTCCTCCTGCTGGTTGGGGTCTTCTTCAGTTTTGTACTGGAGCTATGAGGCTAATGTAGCTAACAAGCAATGGAAGCTAATAACCTGCTGGTGTCTAAAAAATAAAAATGTTTCAGAGCTAACAACAGTACTAGCAACCATTTTAAAGCCTGATTTTTGTTAGTTCTTTTGTCCATTTTAAATACATAAAAATGAAAACAGAAGCAAGTCTATTTTAAGGCAGCTGTGTGATGATTTAAGCTGCTGAATGCAGCACTAAGCAAAATTAACAGCTACTGGAAGCTGAATCCTTTTTCACATTCCCACACCCTTTACCATTCAAATTAACTGGCTTTTTTTGCCTGGCAAACTTTACTGACATTTGGTGTAACTGTGGCTTTAGACATGCAGTTTGCACAATGCTGACCTGGCTGCTAGAAGATTGCATAACTTGTGAGCTACATTCCTATCGCTAGCACAAAACTAAAGAAGCAAACTTAAAACATGTCTTGGCTGTTCCACTGCATTTGAGGTAAGGGGAAAATAGATTTTTGGCCAAACTATTGCTTCAAGTAACCATCCACAGTGGCCAAAGTACTCGATTATCATCCACTCACTGGCCACTTTATTAGAAACCTCTCAATTCATAAAGCGGTCAGTGAGTGGATGTTTCAGGCAGGAGTTTCTAATAAAGTAGATGGTGAGTGTATAGGTGCTTGTAAACGTTTGCTTACAGTGAGTTCAGTGCCATCAGCCAGGGAGTACTCAAAGGTGCCCCCGAGGGTGAAGTCCAGCTCCAGTGTGCGGAAGGCGCTGACCTCCTTCACGTGGAACTTGTCGCCGGTCTGCTCCAGAGTGATCTTCAGGTTATCATGAGCTGCAAGTTTTCTTTTCACCAAGTTGATGCCTGTTTGGACACACCCCAGATGATGACTCGTTCAGTTCACCCAGGAACAATTACGTAATTATCCGTCTCAAAGGATTAACCTGTACTGTTTCACCATGACAACAAGCCATGTATGTCATATATGTACTGTTGCTGCTGCATTGTCTCAGACTTGCTTTAGTGCTAAATGTGCAGTTAACCTCTATGTGTATGTACATAGGATTATATATAATGACCTTTTGTTCATTCAGTTTTAAGACCATTTTGCCCAAATTCTCAGAGAGAAGGTGTGATGCATGGCAACATACATTGGTGAAAAATTATATAGAAATATGTGGGGCATAGCAATAGCTTTCGAGAGCTGTTGAGGTACACTGAGCCTTGGTCATGGCATTTATGTTATGCTTTATTTTGGGTTAGTAAAGAATGCTAAAAAACTTTTAACAGCCCATCCTCATAAATTCCATTAATTTTAATAACGTTTACATTTTTTTAATATTTTTATCTTGTTTCATATATGTGCTTATGTTTGGCCCTGCCTATTAATACTAAGTTCCATTCCATGTTCCATACAAGGAACACTGTTTAATATTTTGGTGCGTTAATACAGAATACAGAACTTGTGTGCTCAGAAATGGCCTTGAAAGCAGCTCAGCCAATCAGATTTCAGAACCAGAACAGTTTTATAATTGATATTGATATTTTGATGGGCCGCATCCTTGGTTTTAGGCTTGCCAGTTAACAATTGATCGTTGAGTGCTAACGGTCGGTTATTGGTCAAAGAACTTGCCAAAAATTGCATCCCTAGTACATTTGAATAAAATATATTAATATCTAGAGGTGGCACCGATCTGATACTGGGATCAGCATCGGCTGATATCAGCATAAAACACTGGATTGGATATTGGTGGGAAAACAAATAGAATGACTCCAATCCTGTAACAAATCTGTCCTAAAACAGCACACACTCACATTGTGTTATGTGATGTTAGCTGTGAATTTCCTTCTATGGAGTAGTAAAGTGTATGAACAGTGTCTGCAAAATAGCCTACATTTAGATGCTCATTTTAGTGAAGTGCACCAATGAAAACAGCCCATTTTAAAGCTTAGAAGTTTTTGAAGAAAATAATGAGATTTGTATTGTCTGATATTTAAAGTTTCAGTATTGGTATTGGAAAAGAAAAAGTGGTATCATGCCATCTCTAACATGCACACAGTTTTGTTTCTCAGTCACTTTTATCAGTAATTTACATAATGTCATGTTGAAATTATGTGCACACTAAATTGTAAATTCAATGCATGACTTTTGTCACTTCCCAGGCATGTTCACCAAACCATCTTCTGGATGTTTACCTTCCTGCACATTTCATCTCTAACCCAAAACTAACAAACCTCCTTTAGCTAATCCAAGACTTAATTAGTTGGACTAGGTGTGGTCAAATAGGGTTAGAGCTAAAGTCCACTGGAAGGTCTCCAGGAGCAGCACTGGTCACCACTGCTCTGCAGTTTTTATTAACTATACCAGATCAACTTAGCTTCCAGAATGTTCCTAATCTCTTTTGTTAATTCAGGCTGTGCACTGAATACATATTGCACATCTTAAACAATGTGGCCCAGAAATGAGATCATCTGTTTTCAGTGTAGTTATGGAAATGTACAAGTCCTCAGTCCATTTGAATCTTATGTTGATACTCATAAATGAATGTATATTTCTCACCCATTTGTTCCATAAACTTCTCATAATTCTCATTGCGGTCCACTTTCCATGTGCCGTTGAACGTCATGGTGGTAGGAGGTTGCAGTCCTGGACAGGAGTGTGCAGGTTAGTGAGTGTGGGAGCACCAGAGTGGGCTGATATTTCCTCACGTCGTTCTTTATATGCTCTGAGCAACGACAGCACGCCCCCTTATCCTTCAGCATTATCTTTATGCTGATGTGGCTGAGTAAAGCTCACGCAGAGTGAATCTCGGCCCCCTCAAGGCATCCCGGCATGCAAAGCTTCTCTCAGGGATTGGGGAAAGGGGGAAAAAAGAAAAGCATGAAGGCTTGAGTCACTGTGTGAGAACAAGTGGCTGCTTGTGTGGGACGAGCAAATATTCGTGTTTGATTTGCAAGCCTGTTGTTCATGCTGACAGAGCCTCTTTGATTGGATGAGGGCTTGGAGCTATATGTTTACACTGCGAGGGTGTGCCGTAGTGGGAGAACATAGCTACGCTTCTGCAGTGTGTGCGCAGTTAACCACAGTGAACCTGTAGGGCGTGTGCAGTAACAAAGTACACTGTAATGAGGTAATGAGGTGAATTTAAGAAGCACTTTATCAGCAAGCTGAAGGATCTTTAGTAGTTTGCAAATGCACATGTATGAAAGTGCATGTCAGTGTAAAAGTTTATAGCACCCAAACTGCGAAACATTAAATTTATGACAAAAGCCCATCTGAAACTGGAGAATAATTCTGGTCCTGCCTTGTGTCTCATTTGTTGTATTTACAGTTCTGTGCAAAACACCGCTCTTCATTTATTTAATTTCCAGCATAATCAGCTATAAAAAAAATATTTGCAGGAGATATTTCTGATGACATTAGCTATAAGATAAGCCACTTGCATAAGGAAGTCCAAGGGAAGTGAAAACAGGTCTTTAAAAATATGGAGTTCAAAAAAATAATTCAAAGATATTGAGAAAATTGGATTCCTAACGAACACCTGCAAGACCTGGTAGACCACTAAAACTGTCCCTATCAGATAAACAGCACTTAAAGCTTTCATCTTTGAGAGATCTGTGAGAACAGCTGAGCATGAATCTGAAGGAATGTGTAGCTATCAAGCAGCTGTTGTTGCGAAATGAAAGAAATCCTGACCTCAACATCACTGAATGCATCTTGGATCATGAGAGGCAGAAAATGCAACCAATTTCTAAGACTGAACTTTGGAGGTGTGGAAAAATATCCCAGCAGATTTCCTTGAGAAACTGAAAGCAGGTCTCCTGAAAAGAAGGGAAGAGGTAATAAAGGCAATGGATTAACTAAATGGATTAAATTTAGTTGTTGAGGTTTCTGTGTAAATTTCTGTTAAATGTGTTTTCTGAAAAAAAGAAATCAATAACCATTTTTACCTGAAATTAGATAAATAAATGAAAGGTCATTGGTCTCTGGACAAACTGTTCTTGCTGACACAGCCTGATTATGTCCTGCGTTGACAGTTACCTGAGGAACAGTTGCTCTTCTGTTTTTCTTACGTCATGGTCACTGAATGTGCGTTTTTGACCACAACGTCCAGCTGTGTTAACTGATGTCAACTTTAAATCTAAACGCAGGTGTCACTTCAGTCACTGTTTCTGTTCAAACACTAGCCAGTTTAGCACTCTTTCTGACTGAAACTATATCCGTCCCCCAATAATGAACCCTCTTTCAGAGCCACTTAGATCTTTTCCTCTTGCCATCTAGATCCAGTATTGAGGCCTACACATGCTGCAGACCATGGTAGCATGTTAATTGCTTCAACCATATGGAAGCATCTGCACTTGTCATGTTTTTTCACTCATTACATTCAGGTTTTATTTACATGCAAGTGCAGTACACCTGAATATGAACAGTCACTCTGCTTAGGATTAGATTAGTCACTAATCTGTTCTCTCAATTCTTCGACCATTAAATGTGATTTAAATGTGTTCCTCTAGCTTGTTACAATAAGGGCTCTGGCACATACACTGTTGGTATGAGCCTCTTTTGGCCTTTTGTCATGAAGAAAACTGTCAAAATAATGTAGAACACAGATCCCGGGCCAAATGGAATAATAATAGGGCAGTAACTCAAAGGAATGAATTGTGCTGGAATATGATTTGGACAGTTAAGCCATGCCTGAATAAACAGAAGACACACTACGTTTTATGGCATTTGTTTTAAATCTTTTATTGTTCTGATCTATTCCTGTATATAGATTGTGTACACTGATTTATTCAGATCAGATTTATTATTCTGAATTATGGAGTGCAATCAATATTTATTGTAGTCTCTGTTCATTACCGTACAAACCCTTATAATCTTAACCGGGTGTCATTTACCTTTGAGCAAGCAAATGTTTTCTGTGGAGACATCTAGGCATCTGTCCCATTTGGATTCCATTCATTTCCATTACAGTCTTTCTGGTATCATTAATCCAAATGGGTGTGTCACGTTCTCTGTATAGTAATGGTTATATAGACTCATCAACTGTATCCGGCAGAGTATAATGACCAGAGTTAAACTTACACCTACATTACAAACTGACGACAATACAGTGTACTTTGCAACAATGCACTGCAATACTGTACTGACTGCAACTGAGTATACAGCACTATAAAAAACGTAGTTAAATTTTAAAACACTTCTAATGTTTAACTACGTTTGTTGGACTTAACTACCATTGATGGATTTATGAAAATTCTTAAATCCTTAAATTACAGTCAGTTTTTTAAAGACAGAAATTTACCATTTTAATAATTTGACTTAAGCATGGCCAACTGTCAGCTGTTGAGGATGCAGCATTGTGCACAAAACGTAAGCGAATAGTTAAGCCAAACCCAGTATTGGATGATACCTATGAACAATATTGGGCTTCCTGAAAGAGAGGTTTGGAAATGGTTAAACCAACACATTGACATACATAAAATCTGTTTATTGTCAATATTATTTGTATTGTTTGCTAATACAGATTGCGGTGATCAGTACATTCTGTTTGATCTGCATTAAATTGAAAAAACAGTACAAAAACACAATATTTGATGCTTTAATTTATGAACTTTCTTTTCTTGGAAATATACTCATAAAATATACAGGCTTGGAAAAAGTGGGACAGGAGCATGTTTACCACTGTGCTACATCACCATTCCTTTTAACAGCAATGGTTTTGGGACCAAACCCACCACTTGATCTAGTTTAGAAGCAGAATTTTTGCTTATGTAATACAAGTCTTCAGCTGTGCAACAGGTTCCTTTCAGTGTTAGACACCTGCACTCTCTGATTACACAGCCATGCTGTTGTATCAGGTGAACAAATGTGCAAGTCACCCAATAAAATCCCCCATCTAATGATAGACCCTGTCTTTTGAACTCGTTGTTGGTAATGTTCGTTGGCCCAAAGAACCCAACCTCCATTATTACGTTTCCACTGTGCATCAGTCCATTTCAAATGAGCTCGAGCTCAGAGAAGTCAGTGGCGTTTCTGGACACTGTTAATATATGGCCTCCACTGTGCATTGCACACTCTTAATGTGCATGTGTTGATGCACCAACGAAGTGTTCATGGACAACAGTTTGTAAACGTATTCCTGAGCCCATGTGATGAACACCATCACAGAAGCATGCCATTTTTTAATGCAGTGCTGTCTAAGGGGTCGAAGGTCACAGGCCTTCACTTATATTGACTTGTATGCATTCCTTCCTTAATAGTAAAAAAAAAAAAAAACAAAGGAATTTCAAAAAATACTTTTTTTATGACATTTTCTTACTGTGCAAGAAGAGGACACAATGGATTTACATCCTTTTTTGGAAAAACAACTGCATGTCAAAGTTATTTAATATATTTAATATTCTACAATAATGTTTAAGCTTGAATTATGGCGAATAAGTTGACAGAATTCTTTACCTTCGGTCATAACCTCTTGACCCCAGTCACATATTTGTGTTTCAACTTCTTTTCAGCTACCATCATCAAGATAAAGATCCATCATCAAAATGACCTCCACAATGTTAAAAGTACGATTCACATGCACAGCTTTGTGTGTGGCCTCATTGAAGACAATGCTGTGCCAGGTTGTGTATCCAATAGTGAAAGTTTTGCTACTTTGCCAATGGTCATTACAGACTATGCAGATGAAACGATAAGGTTAACCTGCCCTCATGAGTACACATTTGTGGCCTTGGACCTAGTGACTACTTTGAACATCACTATCTCTGATATCGGTCTTTTCCATTGGTGAACGAACCACGGTCCACTGACAACTCAATAAAAAAGAAAGAATAAAAAAACCTTTGTACCTCAAGAACAATATTTATCTCATTGGGATTACTGAGGAGAAATAAGGCGATGAATTGCATAATTGCAATGCAGTTAAAATAAAGTGACTTCAAAGGACACTCATGCCCCTAGTGAAATCAAGCATTTTTAAACTGACATCAGATTAAAATAAGTTCCCTCCCTCCCAAATGTATAGTCAGCCAAGAAATGTTTAAATGTATCTAACAAGAAGCTTATGTACACTAATTAGTGTCATGCAAAATGCATGCCAAACCACACTGAGCGTGACTTGCTAATGTGGTTTTTGAAACTAAATGTCATGCTGTTTTCTATAAAAATGGACAAAAGTGGTTGCATAGCTAAAAAACAGTAGTGGTGCAAGTCAGAATTTTGTCCAGTTTTATTGATTATAGTCTTACAGTGCCAGAAACCTAAATCTATTAATTGGTTACCTAACATATTTACTCCAAACAAATCTATCTTGGTAGGTGAAACTATCTTAAATATAGTGAAAATATCTAATATTTCTCATTTCGAAATAAGAAGTTCATAAGATTGTTTAATTTATTTCACCACTTTTTTAACCTGTTTTAAGTGATTTTAGTAAGTCAAAATTTTTTTTGTTTCAAATTAGTTTTTGTTTCAAGCGTATTTCTTACAACAAGGAAAGTTATCTGCCATGTTGTGTGATCATTTGACTTACTAAAATCACTTCAAACAAGTAAAAAATGTATAGGAATAAGTTTTTAAAAATCTTATATAAGCTTATAAGAATCTCAAACTGAGAAATAGTAAATATATCGACTAGACTGTGCAGTTTGAAGCAAGTACATTATGCAGTTTGCACAATGCTAATAGGTGGTTATAAGCTTTCAGTACTTGTTAGCTACATTAGCCTTGAAGCTCCACTGTAAAGCAAACCCCAATACATTTTGGGGAAAAAAAAATATGTGTAAATTTGATCTTTTGCTGAACTATCGCTTGAATAGTCCCTCTAGAGCTTGCGGAAATGAACCCCAAACAGCAGGTATGTTACTTGAATGGTTGAAGCTGAATGTGCTAGAACTTTAGACCATCCGAAAGCATCTTAAGTCTTGCAGAAAGCTAGTGCACAGCTACACTGGCAACTAAATTAGGAAACCCTTATAGCTCCACCTTGCTAGTGTACAGATAAAGACTGTAGCCTAGCACAGGTTGTTGCTGCACATCTGCCACTTTATAGCCCATATTTTTTTTATTTTGGGTTACACCAATTTGTCAATTTTGTCTTTTTTAAAACTAAAACCAAATGGATTAGGAAACAAGGATTTGTTTGTGCAGTAAAGCTCACCATCAGCTGCACAAAGAAACCAACAACACGTATTTGCTCAAAGGTAAGTCATTTTATTACTGTTTAGCTGGCAATGTGAACTAGTTTGACGTAATAATTGACCATGCATGAAAAAATACTCCTGTAAAAAACGTGTTGCATCCTTAGAACTCAAGTGTAGTGTTAGCTGCCATGCTAAAGGTTAGTATTTGCAGAACCATCAAAATCTTTGTGAGGGTAGTAATATAAAGCTGGCTTTAGCCATGCCTGCTTTGCAGGAACTTTTTAAGTAGGTGAAGTAAGTTAGCTGATCTAGCTGAGGCCTAGTAAAGCAGCAGGGAGTAAGGAGAGCTAATAGACCTTTTCATTATGCTCATTTTACACTGAGAGTGGTTGGGGTACTAATGTCAATATGTAATTTAAGCGGAAGCCATAGTTGTAACTCCACTGAGTGAAACACCACTGCCTGTAACACCACTGACAGTAGCTCCACTGAGTCTAACACCACTGACTGTAACTCCACTGACTGTAACATCACTGACTGTAACACCACTAACTCAACTGACTAACACCACTGTGTGTAACACCACTGAGTGTAACTCCACTAAGTGTAACTCCACTGACTGTAACACCACTGAGTGTAACTCCACTAAGTGTATCTCTACTGAGTGTAACTCCACTGACTGCAACATCACTGACTGTAACACCTCTAACTCCACTGACTAAAACCACAGAGTGTAACTCCATTGACTGTAACACCACTGAGTGTAACTCCACTGATAATTTTGCTAAAATTTAAAATTTTCTACAGTATAGTGCGCTGCCACAGTTTGAGTCACATTATATGTAGAAAATTACAAATGTTGCATTGATGTTCTTATTTTATTTCAATTTTAAAATGACTTCATATTTCATGAGTAACACCACTGATGCAATCTTTTTGTGACACATTTCACCCGAATATTTTCAGAAACATAAAGGAGTTTCACTAATCGTGGATATCTGAGAATTCTTCATCTGAGATATCCATAAAAAAAAGATGTTTTTAATGACACTTTATGTTTCTGTAAGACCACTCACAATAAAAGTTATATTTAAAAATATTTACATATTTACAAATTATTTTACCATAGGAGGGAAAATAGTCAATGCATTTTCACCATAGAAACTGAAAAACAATTACAATCATAATTGTTGATTCACAAAAAAAATTGCATCTGAGGTCACACTGTTTTTCACGCACAACATGACAAAAAAATTGTCCTAGTTTTATGTTTGTTAAACAAAGAATATACAATCTTCAATTTTCTGTGGTTTATTCATTTGTTGAACCAATTTTCATGACTTTGAAGTCATAAAATACCACTTACCACCATAATGGTAGAAAGAATTTGTGTGGTCTGATACACATGGGTTCAGTTATCTCAGTTTTCAGGATGGAGTCATTGCTAACTATACAGACTGTAGCCCAGCAACAGATGGTATGCACTTATATAGAGGAGCTATAAGTAGTTGTTTATAATAAAGTGGCCTGTGAGTGGAAGTACAAGATAGGTGTTTCTAATAAAGTGGCCAGCACATGGAAGTACAAGGTTGGTGTTTCTAATAAAGTGGCCAGTTAATGTAAGCACAAAGTAGGTGTTTCTAATAAAGTGGCCAATTAGTGTAGGCACAAGGTGGGTGTTTCTAAAAAAGTGGCCAGTGAGTGGACGTACGAGGTTGGTGTTTCTAATAAAGTGGCCAGTGAGTGAAGTCTGCTGTTCTAAGGTTAAAGAGCTGATATAAAAGCATAAAGAGCCTGTTCTTCCACTTCTCACAGTTCTTCTCCCAGAATAAGTATTGGAACACGTAGTTTAGGAAACTGTCTAGACATGCTTGGTGTGATTTTGTAAGGACATGCATGAGCATTTGAGAAGGTGAAGAGATGTTTTAGTGCCTCTGTAATGTCTTACATTAAAAAACTATTGCATTCAATTTACATTGTACATAATTTCCACAAGAATAAAATATTACATCAACATAAGTATTCCTAAAAGTACATAAACTGAATGTACAATGCACTTCTTTGTTCAGTGTTATTGTTTCAGTTTATGTTTATATTTATACCACACTTTGTGATCAGTATTAGGCTGGGATATGATGAGATAATCTCAGCACAGATCAGGACTTTGTTCAGACAGTTCAGCTGGAGGTTATCACTTTATCAGAGGTGTTTCCATGGACTGAGACTGTTGGTGATGGAGGAGACCTTTCTTCTTTTGCCTTGGTGATACAATCTCAAAGAGACAAGAGCCAGTAAAGATTATGTTTGTGACTAATCATTAACACCAACTACAAACAGAACATATACTGAACGGCACAGCGTGCACAGTCAGGACCGTCAGGACCATCTGCTGCCTCCTACAGGAGACGTACCTTGTCATTTAGGGAAAATGTGTAACAAATCATTCTAAAATCTCAGATATATGTTTTACATTTTTGTTAGTGCATTTACGTCCAACAGCCAGATTTAGTATGATCATGAAAAATGCCATAGAAATTGTTCTGGTTGGTCTAAAATGATGATCTTGGATATATATATTTATATGGGATAGGCTCCAGCAACCCCCATATATATATATATATATATATATATATATATATATATATATATATATATATATATAATTTTTTTTTAGACTTTTTCAGGTTTTCTGTTGTTTTGTTTGTCAGTAGTCCCATGTGGCCGAAAGAGTTAATTTAATTTGATTTAATATGATCAATCAAGTGATATAATCACTCACTTTTAGCCATATGCTTTGACTGGTTTGACGTATTTCTTTAGATTTGCTCAGGTAAGCTCAGAGAAAACGCAGACTAAAGGCAAATTAGATTCAGCTAAAGCTGCCAAACTAATGTCATTTCCCAATGTCATAAAGCTGAACTCAGTAAAAGTGACATGACATAACTATATTTTCAAAATCCTGCTAAAACTAAAAATAAAACTAAACTGACAGACAGACATAAGCTATGTTAACTAACATTAGAGCATGACTGTACATGCAGCTTACGCTTAAACTAGTGTAAATCTTTTTCCTTGTTTTTTTGACATGAAAGAGTTTCATATAGCATGTCAAAACTGGCAATGTTTTGAATTCATGTTTCTTGTGATGTCACCATACAAACTACACAAACCTTATAAGTAAAACTCAGGGGAAAAAATGAAATACAACAAAAATGTACAGCATTGGCCCTTTAAATATGCATTTTATTGGCTGAGCAAAGTAATGAGGATAAAGTTAAATGTGGTCAGAATTACAATAAATCTCGTTAGGTAGCGAAGTAAAGGTTAAAAGTGTAAAAATAATAATAATAAAGGCGTTTAAAGTACAATAATGGACTGTTTCCATTCACAGTGTAATACGCGATTTGACCACAAGATGGAGACATTGGCAACTAATGCCAACAGGCCGTGAGCTGCTGTGTTTGCTGTTGAAAAGCATCAACATTGATGGCAGATAAATGAACCTGTTTGCAGCAAACTCTCTGAAAACCATTCTCTCACAGTAACAAACCAGAAATCTCTGTTACAAGCCCAAAAATCACTCTGCTTCTTTTAGCTGTTGACTCCAAACATTTATTTTTTTGGCAAAGCCCTTCCTTAGCTTAGCCTAGCAGTGCTGCAGGACATACACCCCTTTTTTCAAAGCTTTTTCTGTGATTCTGTGAGCCAATTTTAGTCCAACAAACAACTAATAATTACTTTATTTGTAAAAGTAAAACAAAATTTGTTTGTATTTTGGGAACTATGTTAGCTACGTCTACAACAAGAGAACAGTGTTTTTTTTCCAGTTACTACCCTGCTTAAAAATGCATTCTGTGCTGGTTAATGCAGGTCTAGTGCTGGTCTGGTTCTGGTTTAGTTGGTCACCCCAGCATGACCATGCTGGTTGACCAGCACACAAGCATCCAAAACACAACATATGCTGGTTTTGCTGGTGACCAGCCATGCTGGTCTATGCTGTTTTTCCCTAAAAAGAAATTTAACACCAGCCGTGTTTAGAAGTATTCAAAGTCAGTAATATCGGAGGCTGATTTTGGGTTCTAGTTTTGATCCTACAACCCCATTTCCAAAAAAGTTGGGATGCTGTGCAGAATGTCAACTAAAAATAGAATGCAGTGATTCAATAATATGCAAATCATGTAAACCATATTTTTAAAGGAAAATATTACAAAGACAACATATCAAATGCTGAAACTGAGAAATTTTGTATTTTGAAAAATATATGCCCATTTTGAATTTGATGCCAACAACATCAACGTTTCAAAAGAGTTGGGACGGAGACATCTTTACCACAGTGTTTCATCACCTCTTCTTTTCACAACAATCTGTAAGAGTTTGGGAACTGAGGAGACCAACTGCTGTAGTTTTTAAAGTGAATGTTTTCCCATTCTTGTTTGATATAGGATTTCAGCTGATCAACAGTTCGGATTCTCCTTTGTCGTATTTTTCATTTTATAATGTGCCAAATGTTATTAATGGGTGAGAGGTCTGGACTGCAGACAGGTCAGTTTAGCACCCAGACTCTTTTAATATGGAACAATGCTGCAGAATACATGCAGAATGTGGTTTGACATTGTCTTGCTAAAATAATGAAGGCCTTCCCTGAAAAAGACGTCGTCTGGATGGCAGCATATCGCTGTTGTCAGAAGAAAACCTCATATCTCCAAAATGGCAACTTTACAGGAGAAGTAAAAAAGCTACTTTAATTTGATCATAAGTCAATGGAACCAGACTTTTTCCAAGTAATTTTGGGCAGTTTCTGTTGGTCCATTCATCATGAAATTTACACACAATATAAAGGGCAAAAGGTATTTTCAAATCATGTCGAAGCTGAAAAACAACAAAAATGGAGATACGAGGTTTTGTTCTGACAACAGTGATATGTTGCCAAAACATGTATATATTGTTCAGCATTAATGGTGCCTTCACAGATGTGCACATCACCCATGCCTTGTGCACTAATGCACCCCTATGCCATCATGAATACTGGCTTTTGAACTGTGCACTGATAACAAGCTGAGTGGTCTTTAGCCCAGAGGACACAGCGTCCATGATTTTCAAAAAGAATTTAAAATTTTGATTTGTCAGACCACTGGGCACTTTTCCACTTCACCTCAGTCCATTTTAAGTGAAACTTCGGCCCAAAGAAGGTGGCAGTGTTTCTGGATCCTGTTTATATGTAGTTTCTTCTTTGCATTTTAAAGTTTTAACTTGCATTTGTGGATGCAACAACAAACTGTTTTCACAGTCTTTTTTTTTATTAATAATGTCATTTGAGCAAAATCATTGTTTATAAAGCCTTTTTAATAATAAAAAAAAAAATCCTGAACTCTGAACATCCTGCTGCACAAAACTGGTTTGCTGTAGAAAAAAGGAATCATACAGGTGAGTTTTCTGTGCTTTTTTAGTGAAATACATCCTTCTACTTTCTAAGATTTCTAAGTTCTGGGCAAGTGTCTTTTGCGTTTCTAGCCATTGAGCTTTATTTACTCCCATACATTGAGGACTCACTCGTGGGCGCCCTCTGGCGTTTAGCAGTCCTGTTTTTGATATAACAGAGGAAACAGGAAGAGGCTCCTCATAAACCGGCTCTGTTTCTACATACTATGTACGTCTCTGTAGGTGAGTCTGTTTACTGCTGGGCAGTTATTTCCAGCCATATAAGACCAGACTCCTATTTTTTTTGAATGGGGAGAGACCAAAATACGATAAACTGAAGGTCAAATTCCGTTTAAAAACATATTTGAAATCACTGGTAAAATCTAACAAAAACCTCATAAATTTGGCTCAATATTGGAGGAATACATTCTTGGAATAAAGCACAAAAACATGATTATTTTTTTGGGGTTGTTCTGGCTGAACTTGCAGATCTACACAAAGGGGCGGGGCCTCCTGGCGTAACTAGCAAGCGGATTGGCTGTTTTTATTGAAGGGCGGGACTTTCTACGTAAACAGACGCCATGTTGAGCGTTGTTAGCTCTGCCACTCATATTTCTGTGAGCGGTCGTTTATAACGTCTCTGCTGGCAGTTCGTGGCTGTTCACCAGTTCTGAGCTGGTTAAAATGAAACCAAGATCAGGATTTCACAAACGAAAGGAGCGGAACACATAGAGAGAAGGCAAAAAGAGGACAGGCAAATTCTGACCTGTTTCTTTCAGAAAACGGGTGAGCCATTAGTGCCAAACTGTATATATATCGTAGTAACGGGAGCTAGCAAGCTAGGTTAGCTAACTAGCAATTATTCAAATGATTTCAATTCAAGTCAACTTTTATTGTCATTATGCATATGCAGGGCTACAGTAACAAAACATGTTCTGGCTAATGTCACTTCTTTGGTGCGTAAACATTAGGACGAAAGACGTGAGTGCACATGATTAGCTTCGTTTGCAGTCACTTGTAATACAAACACAAGCACAGGATTTGATTCAGTGCAGCAAGTAAGCATGTTTAAAGTAGCTTATGTAGCTAACAGTGTTTCTGTGATCACTGCACAATGAAGTTCAGCCTTAGTTCAGCAGCTAACCTGTAAAACACACTGTTAGTTCCAGAAGCAGCTACAGTCACTGAGGCAGAGACACCAGCAACTCTTCATTTACTGATGCAGCTGAAGACCAGAGACAAGGTGAGCTCACCAAACTAGGTAGCCAATAGGTAACTTCCAAGCAACCATCTGTTGTCCAGTTTTAAGTGGAAATGACAGTATAATATATTTAAGTATATGACATAGTTTTCTCACTTTTGGATTCCAGTCTAATTACATCAATTGTTTTGAACAGAGACTAAGGCCCAGCCCTGTTTCTTATTTTTATGTCACCCCTTGGAACTGAGTTACAACGGTAGTGGTTGAAATCTTCCCTTACGAAATAGAACAACCCCCAAATAAAGAACATGACTTCATTAACAGGCTACTAGTGGTGCTCTGTAGGCGACCCTGCCAGTCTGCAGTGATAGCAGAGGAGGGTAAAGTTCAGCAACCACCCTTTAGTTTAGCTTAGTTAAATTTAGGGAATTAGATGCCTTCAAAGGGTGGGGGAAGCAACAATTATTTATTGCCCACCCCTAATTCTTTTTTACTTGTTCTTGCTGAAATGTCAGCTTCCAAGATATCAGCTTAAAGTTGCTGCTCTAAAAGTGATACAGAACACACGTTATTTTTTTCTCACGTTTTCCCACATCTTGCACTGTGATTGGCCACCTGTGCTGTTATTGGTTAAGATCCTGCCAATCCTCGCATACAGGGTGGGACTTGTTGGAAAATGGGTGGGAAAAATATGAAGGACCAGGTGGCACATAATAAGTCAGATTTAAAACTTAGTCATATTCTTTTTTAAATGTTTATTTTATACAGACCTTGTAACATATGGTGCAAGTAAACAGTATAAAATGTGCAAACAAGTTAAGGTGCCAATCTAACCCTATTCTACATACAGCACATTAAGTAATAGAAAAAGACTTTCTCAGTTCTATCACAGCACAGAATTACAATTTCACTGTTGCAGTATTTTCTCTTAGAGCATAAGAAACAAATGTTTCTTGTATGAATGTGAGCAGCTTAAATACTGAAGAAAAAAGTGAGTGTAGGTTTCTATATATTATGTGCAGATTCATTAAAATACTATAAATATGTATCAATCTCAACTACTAACTTGCCTACTTATAGAACAGTGTTGCTTTGTTTATGTAGTGATTATAATTTAAAATATGGGTTTAAATAACTGTATATGATAACAGGAGTTAACTGAGGTCAAAGGTTGTTCTGTAAAAAGCTTTTGTCTGCGCTGTTCTAGACACACTGCATTTCATGCTCTACATCCTCTGACAAAATTCTTCTCTTAAAAAAATGGAGGTTTTTTACTTGTGTATTCCTTCTGGTTTTGCTTTCTTAGAAATATAGCCATGAATATAATAACCTTTTGAGAACACTTTCATATTAGTGTTTTTCTTTCTTTCTTTACCTTAGCTTCTCTTTCAAGTACTGATATTATATTTAAAATGTTTTAAATGTCAAAATACAATAACATACATATCTATTGCAAAACAAAAACGAATATAAGAAAAATAAGGACGTTTGCTGACATACTGTTAGCTTTGGCCCCTTCAATCTGAAAATAATAATAATAATAATAATAATAATAATAATAATGGCTAGGACACCTGTAATAGCTTTAACTAAAGACACATAGCATTATAAAACTGGTAGCTGCTATAAATGACAATACTGTAAAAAGAGGTACATATAGGAGCATGATCTTTCCTGCTAAATTAAGAAGGATTGCTCATATTTCAGTGTAACTGTTAGCTGTAAATTAGTTACTGTAACAAACAGCTTCAATAGACAAATTGTGGAAAAAGAGAGTGAAAATGGTGCCCCCTTGTGGACCCGTGCTGGTCTACGGAGTTTTCCGGGAGAGGAACCACACTTTCATCGGTTCCTTTTTGCCCTTCATGGTGACGGGTCCTCTGTACGCCAGATGAAACTGAGGGTCAGCATTTTCTACTGACTGCAAGCACCTAAGACAGAATCAATAATTGTATTTAATGACCACATCAAATAGTGCTAACAACAAAACAATCACATCTATAATTTTATAATTTTTATTCATTTTTATTCAGTTGAATCATGCTTGTATTTAATTTCTGCAAGTATTACAGTATTTGTACTATTCTTGTTTTATTGTTGGGTTTTGGATGGAAACAAAAGGGTTACATTCTTCAAAGCAAAAAATTGGTCAGTCAGGAACTGTTTTGTTCTCCATTGGAATCTAGCTAGATACAGCTAAGCAAGAGCTGAAGAGAAGGCTTTATACGCTAGATTAACTATTAGCATAATTACAAAGTGACAAAGGACCCGACCGATAACATTTTTATTTCCAGGGGGCTGGACCAAATTATTGAGAAAACGCATCACTCTGGACCTTCTGGAAGTTCTAGATACATCACTGACAAGTGGGCTGTTGGCTTTTCTAGTCACTCTGAAACTGCTACAAGGTAAAATATGTTAATATGGCTGTCACAAACTTTGAGTAAAACAAAGAATGTCTTTTAGAAGCTTCAAATGTCTGGGTTTAAACTTAAATGGCCAAAATATTCTTCATATAAATGACCATTACTTTAACGCTAACAAACTACTAGAATCCTAAAATTAGCATTACTGCAGAGGTTTTTTGACACCAATTTGGACATTTATGGCTCAAATTGAAGGTCTAGCTCTAATAGTCATGATTTGCCACTGGCAAGTACAATGTGTAATTAAAACTGGAGGACAAAAAAATGATTTCTTGACATTCAAATTATGTCCATTTGTGGAATGACTCATAAGCTTCCATTACCTGTTAGTAACATTAGCCTCATAGCACCAGTGCAAAACTAAAAAAGCAAACTTAAGACACCAAACATGTCTTGGTTGATTGACTACATTTAGATTATGGGACAAAAAGTGGAAATAAACAGAAATAAAAAGAAATGCAGACAGCAATAAATCAAAGCTAGTTTTGGCAGTTATCACAGTATAATGCTAACTGGCTCTACAACCTTTCATTCTTTATCTTTCTCTTTTCTTGAATTAGTGAATTCTGTGGTGGCTAACAGTGACGCGGCTGCTCACCTGTAGGTGTATTCAGACACGTTTATCTTCCCTTTCTCTCCTGTGGTCTCAGTGCGGCTCGTCAGGTTGACCGTGTTGCCAAACAGGCAGTAGCGGGGCATCCTTTGACCTATGACCCCTGTCACGACCTCTCCAGTGTGGATCCCGATAGTGATCTAAAGAAATAAAAGGCAAGCATAATCAAAAACAGTGACATGAAAATGCTGCTAATTTCCCTGTACAGTTTTTCACAACAATTTCACAAAAGAATAATAATATTAAACTTTAACATGTTATTTGCAATGCTGTGCTGAATTATGTGGTGTAGCATTGTTCCCCTTATCGGTTTGATGGAATTCACAGTCAGATTTTATTTTTCTTTGTGTTTTCACTCAAGAAAATTCTGTCACTACAACACCCATCATGCATTAGGTGAACACAATCCAACCAATCCTGAATGAATCAAAGCACTCACATAATCTGGCCAATGTAATTTATTTTAGTCAAAAATAATCCACAGGGCAGGAAGGGTTGCCGAATGGTTTGATGAGCCTGAAAGCAGTGTCAATTAACCACTATGGCCTTCAGCCCCCAGACCTCAACACAACATCTGTGGGAGATTTTGTACTAGTGTGTTGGGTAGAGCTCTTCACTACCATCATCAAAACTACTAAGGAAATATTTTTTTGAAGAATGTTGTTCCCTCCCCCCAGTAAAATCTAGGCCAAAGTGCATTCTGGTGTTTTGTAGTGGCCCAGCACCTCACTAAGACAGTTTATGTTGTTTTTTCTTTTTAGTTTGTGTGTGTGTGTGTGTGTGTGTGTGTGTGTGTATATAGCATAATAGCACTGTTTTCTAATTTTCTATGGACCAGGCCTGCTTTTAAACCATTTGTAATGAGGGGTTTACACACTGCAGCATTACTATAATATCCCGGCTGACAGTCTAATCATGTCCTGTAGTGATGTCCTAAGTCACCTGATGAACAGCTGCTCTTCTGTCTTTCTTTTAGTCATTGTTACTACTGAAACACTGCATCACTTATATTTTCTCTTTTTCCATCATGATCCAAAATCAAGGTGAACTGCTCAGCATTTGTATACATGCTACAGAGCAAGTTAGGATGTTGGTTAATTGTATCATGCTGTACACCTGTCTGCAATCTTCTGCCCTTGTTTTGTTTTCCCTCTCATTCCTTCAAGTTTTTCCTTTACTTTCTCCCCCTCTGTTTATGGATCATTCTACCGAATAGGTTCCTAGCCAGTTGAAAACACATTTCGGACTTTTAACTGACTTGAACCTTGACTGAAATCCTTCTGTTTTGAGTGACGCTATAACTTAATTTTATTGTTAGAAAATGTAGTATGTTTATTTTATTAAAATAAATGATTAAACGTTCCATTTTGTCACTACAAAAACAACCATAACACTACTGAAACTTGAGCAAATGTTTCGATAGTGACTGTTTCATTAGTGAAGATTTCAGCTTATTTTGAGCAAACGCCTTTTAACAGTTGTACAATTCATCTGATTTCAAAGCACCATATTTCACAACTGTGAGGCGCCTAAGAACCAATCGCATATCAATTGAAAGAGGGGGTCATTTATAGGTTACTGCATTGTTCTGTAATGATTTACAAGTGAAAACAATCATTTTAAAATCTGGTTAATCTTTTTGAATCACCCTGTATTTTTCATTAAAACACAAAAAAGTGTACTTAATTGCAGAAAATGTCTTTCAGTATGTTGCACAATGATTTTCAGACTTTGGGACACATTTACTTGAAAACAATAAGATCTAACTGCTCATCATGTGGCCATCTGGGACAGGTATGCAGTCTCACTTCCTGCTCTAAAATGCAGGGGTGTGGCTAAAATAAGGTTTCACCTATGCACTAAACCCTGTGTTTCGGTAGTGACAGGTAAAAATTTAGTGTTATTTTCACAAGTTTGAATTTAGGGGAATTTAAGCTAAATTTTACCCTATAAAATTTAGCTTTTACTATCTCAATTCAGGTAACATTATCCTTGTAAATATCTAAGGTCTGAAGGTTTTTACTGTGGGACTGCAGTTTGAACTAATTCAGTAGAATGGTCCCTATATATACAATCCATGTACTGGACTGTGTATCACCCTTGGCATTATTAGCCCGTGTATGGAAAATAAACACAACCATCGAGCACAGAACAGAATCCTGTTCGAAATGTCTCTTTACTCGGTGAGCTCTGAAGTGGGCACAGCTTGAAACGTTTGGGACAGAGTTAATGTGGGTTTATTTTTAAACAGACTGATGATTTTCAGGGAGGCTGATTTTTTTGTTTTTTTTTTTTGCCTCCGTTCGCATGTGCCTGTGCGAGTCTGTGCGCGTATGTGTGCCAGAGCAAGAGAGAAAGTGTGTTTATGTATGTGCCTATCTGTTTGTGCCAACCGGGCCCCAATAAATAGGAGCGCCTTCGTTTGACAGTGCAGTTTTCCAACACCACCCCTGCAAGAGTCACAGATACAATAACAAACCCGAGACGTCGCTTTAAACAAAGGATGCACTGCGGAGGCTCACGTTTATAGCAGCTCGCTCCAGCCACTTCTCAAAAGTGCACGGCGGGTATTTTTAGAATGCCCAGCGCACGTGGATTCGCTAGGTAAAGGTAGCGGACTGATGGATGTCATTTACACACAGAAAGCTGCAGCCTTTATGGATTCCCCATCATAATTGTTATGATTATGATTATACCTTCGTAAGGGGTCTAAGCTGTAATGTTATTATACTAATATGCAAGATACTAAAAGACATAAACTTTGCTTATTGGGTTTCAATTCATAAAAGGGCTCATGTTTGACCTGAATTTGCCTGATATTTGGTTATGTAGGTCTAGAGAGTGTGACATAAGCAGAGTGGGTGTTGGCAGGGCACCTCCGACAGCTCCGCTTGTCATTCTCAACCAGCTGGGGACGTGCAACATTTCAGGAGAGAGAGAGCAAAAAGAGGGAGTGGGGTACAGACACAGAGAGAGAGACAGACGCATGACAGATTGGATAAATAACTCGCCTGTTCTCTGTGATGCCACCCAATTATTCAACTGACCGGTGTGTCATCAACATCCAATGGTACTCAACCCTCTGACATAGCAACAGCCAGTCATGCTGACCAGTACTGGCAACCCATAAAGAGGCTTATATAAGATCCAGGGTTGTTTTTTTTTATAAAGCATCTCTGTAAGTTTTTGCTTTTCGTATCTTAATGAATACACCTGTACACTTACGTGCTTCATCAAAAGAGCCCATATAACAGAAAACCAATCAAGGAAAAGATATTAACTGTGACATTTTCAAATCATACAGAGTCCATATATAGAAACTGAGCTGCAAAAATGTCCTGTTTTGAATTATTTATTTTTGTGATGTCACAAAAGGAACGCATCTACGTACTGCACATTCACCTGTTCTGTCCACTTTACACTGAAGGTATTTATGAGAAGTGCTTCAGCCTGGACTGCGCTATGAATAAGGCACAGTACAGCACAGCCAATCAGTACAGAGCTCATTGACATGTCAGTCTTAAAGGCACAAAAGCAGCCTGTTTAATTCTAAGAGATAAAGAGAGGTTGAAAAATAGTCATGTAGAGATGAATTATGGCTGTCTTTGGTATATACAGTCATTTAAAAAATTACACATGGAAATTAAGCTGCAAAACCCATTTTAAATTCACTGTTATTGTGATGTCATAAAACCAAGACATTTACATATGCCTACTTATTTAGCCCACAGCAGCTGATCTCTGCCCATTCACACTAAAGTTATGAAAGGTGTTTCAGCCTGGACTGCTTTTGATTGAGGCACAACACAGGGCATCCAATCAGAAAAGAACTCATTTGCATATAGCTCATTTGAATGATTTGGGCACACAAAAGTTTGCATACTGCCCCTGGTCAGCTGACTGATTTTCTACGTTAACAGTTCACAGACCACATTTCTGCGTATTTTAATACACAATTACTGTTGTTGTTTTTTCCCCAAATTTAACAATTTGGGGGGGAAATTAAATATATAAAATGTAACCTGTGCAAGTGTTATGGCACATTTTATGTTTTTATTTTTTTTCCTAATATGTTAATCTCAACAAATAAATTTTGATATTTTGCAGAAAATGTCAGATTTATGTCTGCTCCCTGTGGATTTATTTTACCTCAGAAAACAAAACATGTCATTTGCCCAGGGTGCTCAAACTTTTCCATACAGCTGTAAACCCACACATCAGGTGACATGAGGGGGAAAAAAGTAATTAATTCAGTAAATTTATTATATCCATCTGTCTGTGCCATTTTGACACTTAGTATATAGAATTGATGTTTTTATATTGCATGTATGAGAATAACCGGCACAAGGCACAAAATGTTTACCTTTAAGTAAATCTTTTATCATTATATACTTTGTGAACATTATATACAATATTGTAAAACACAGTTCTTTTCTCTTTCAAAGCATGACTATGCAGGGCTATCACATCATCTGTCTTACTCATATGTACTTCAACCACTTTAAGGGAATAGACTGCATTTCCTCAAAACATTTTTGTTTATTTTTTTATATTTCAAAACAGTGTTCTTTGTGAAATGTAATTTTTTTTTAATGAAAGTTTGATGCAGTATGTAAACATTGTTAAGAATTCAAAGCACACTATTCATTCAGTCTATACAGCCCATGTATGAAAACTAGGCTGCAAAAATGGTCCATTTTAAATTCAGTGTTTTTGTGATGTGACAAAAACCAAGACATTTACATACATACACCTATTCAGCCTACGGCAGTTTAGCGCCACCTTTTTTGTTTCATTTTAAGGGATTGAGAGAGGTTGGAAATGGTCAAAAAAACGAATCGTGACTGTTTGTGGTACATTAAACCAGAAAAAACATCACAAGTGAACCATACATGAAAAATGTAGGATATGGGTCCTTTAACATATTCATAAAAAATGTTTAGTATAAAATAATTATTTAACTATTTTATTATAGCTAGTATTCTGGCACCTAAGAGAGAGTAAAGTGGAAAGTGTTTGTTTAGAAATGCAGTAAAGGTTTCAGATGACTTAAAAGATTACAAATGTTCTGTTTGTAATATTTTACATCATCTGAAACTTTTAATAACAGTAATAATAGCACTACTCTGAGACAGTATTGCACTGCTGTATTAGCAATTAATGAGTTTCTAAAAGCAATTTTGCTGTCTCATTCTGTACGCTGTGGAATCAGATATAATTTTATATATTATACAGATACAAGATACAGATGCAGATACAAGAAAACACGCCCATAATTTAAAAAACTAGAAACAAAAAACATTGGACTTTAAGGTGTATGAAATATTAATCTCAAAAGCAGGGATGCTTTTTTTTACTTTCAGATTAAGCTGTAATGTGGTTGAAGCCCATGTCCAGAGACCCTCTAAATACTTTATTACCCTAAAGTCATAAAGTGTTGCACCAAAGATACCTTAACAACTGATGATTAACTGTCATATAAATAATTGTAAATAACAGTTTGTCTTTTTTTGGTTTACTGTATGCAACTGTTAAAGCAGAAGCCTAAAGTAAGCTCACTGGCTGATTAGCTATGTTGCACCGTTGCTGTTGATACTTAGTAGCTCCCAACCGACCACAGAAACAGCTCAAGATAAAATGAACAACCATTAATCAAGTATTACTCACTGCGGTCCTCTACAGGTGGTACAGCGTCAAGTCACAAGTTAGTGTCTGAATAAAAGCATTTTCTGCCTTCTTTTATTTATATACACCCAATTGAACTCAATTAAATTAATCAATTGATTAACAACTGTGAAAAATAACTGCAATTAGCTAAAATAACTGTTATCAGGGGATTATGTAATAATTGTAACAGGCCTAGTGTTTATAGTACGTGTAGTCCATCGTGTAGTTTGAATGGTGAGCAGAACTGAAAGACACAGAGCACTGAAAACTAGAAAACTAACGACTATGCAAAGTACACACTACCCAAAAGTTGTTTAGTTTAGGGCTGTAATGTCATAAAGCCAGCAACATTTTGGGATTTTATTGTTGACCTGCTGAAAAAAGTAAGTCAGTCACTAATGTGTACAGCTACCAGTTCAAAGACATCTTCGGATTCAGAAGCTATGGCATTTACTGCCTTTGCTATGCTTATTCCATGTAATTAGAAGTAACTGATTCAATTAAAATTCACATATTAATTAACATTGAGCAACACATCTTCTCTAGGTAATAAACAACCTCCCGTTTTGACATTTTCAACTGCAAACATTCCTGCATTCGTGAGATCCAGCTGATAGTTTCATTGCCAGTTTCTTCCCTTTCAATGATGTGCACAAAAGCTACTGGAGTGCTTGTGGAGAAAATTGTTTATCTGTTCAGTTTACTAAATGAACATTAAAATTCCTGCTTTTTACATGCACATTCCAGTTAACCTTCGATGTCTAGCTATTATTCTTGTTTTGCTGTACTACATAAATGTAATCATAACATTACCTAATTTTACAGTCAATTATGTAATGAATTGCATTTAGGTTCTGTATCAGTTGGTTCGAGCCATTACTCATGTCCGTTGTTTATACATTAGTTCTAATGTCAATGACAAAAGCACGACTAAAATGGTTAATCTTTCCACAAAACAAGAATGTACATACAATAACCTTTCATCACATTTGAATCATATTTAGATATTCTCTTTCACTTACAAATATAACAGAAAGCTTAGAATATGCACTTTCATGTTTCTTGTTTGTTATGGTTGGCTGTAACTACAACTTATGAGGGTTGATGTATGAGGACAAATGGCAGAAAACATGCCTCCCTCTATCTCCTTTCTGAATGTAGACTCATCTCTATCGCTGTTACCTGAACAGGTTCCTCATCCACTTTCACTTGCCCAGCGATCTCCATCATATCCAGGGCCAGGTGGCAGATGGACTGGGCGTGGTGGGTGCACGGTTCTGGAAGGCCACTTACTGTCATGTACTTATCACCAACAGTCTCTACCTGCCAGAGAAAGATTTTAAAGTGACAGATCAGCAAAAAATCAAAATGATTTTGTCCTTATCCAAAGTCAATGTAGCTCCAAGTAATGGAAGCGTATGCACATTATCTTAGCATCCTACAAATTGCAAGTCTAAATCATCACATTCTTGCCTCAAACCATGCTAGGTTTGTTAAAAATTCTCAAACAGATGTGCTTATGTGGTTTCTGACATTAACCAACATATTGTTTCTTCAGATATAGACTAAATTCATACTTTGCTACTGTGTTTAGCCATGCTGTGTATCTATACTATTTTGGCTTGACTGATTGAATACATTTGGGGTATGGACATAACTGTATAAATCACACGTTTTCCCCTAAACTACTGCCTTAATATTGCGATGTCAAAACAAATCAATTTTATGGACTTGTAACAAAAATGAATGAAAGCAACAACTATTACATTAGCGATGGCCCAACAGGCCACACATTACGTTCTCAGTGTAATCTCTGACAGTCAACCCCAGCGTGTCGTCTTTTGCTCAATACAACCAAATACCCCTTGACATATGCTTAAACACACACATCTTTGAGAGCCCCTTCCCTCGAGAGACAGTAAAAATCTCAGGACCACCTAGACACAGATGGTCTAGAGTAAATATTGCTTTTTTTGGTGAGCCAGCCTTGAAATTCTAGCCTCCCATTTAGGTCGAATAGCTCAGCTTCTTAAAGTGCATTCCTGTCTGAAAGCCTGGCGCGTAAATCACGGAGGCCATCCTGCTGTACCCTTGTTTTCTGGAAAGTACATGGTATCTACAGCAGTCGCTGCAATGTGCTAAAAATGAATCAACCTCATAAACAAAATAAAACTAATCAATTGCTGTGCTCCCACTGCATACATTATTGGTTATGTACTAGAGGTTGCATAGAAAAGATAACTAGTCAACTCTTATATCCACGAGTCGGCCTTTGGCCTGCTGTCAATTAGCCGAAACAGTGCCTGATTTTAGTATGAAGTACCTGGAAAGCATTTTTTTCTGCTAAACACAAGACCAAACATACTTTGTTATGCCAGAAAAACTACGTAAGAAGCTAAATCAGTTTCACTTGCAAGAAGTGTAAGACTATGCTGAAATGTACATCTCACTGTCTCCACTGTCAGAGACACTGGTAGGTTTTGAAGCTCAGATTGATTGAGAACTGCCTACTTTGAAAGAAAAGGGCCATCAGAACATTGCAACAAAAGCAGAACCTGTGAAAAACAGTAGTATATGGTGGCTAGAATTCTACAGAACTTTCTACGGCGTTTGCTGTGAACTTGCTTTAGATTGTTCATTGTTGACATAGTATGGTAACTGGTGAGAAGCTAGCATTTACCCTATTAAACAAAAGTTTCAAAATCAAACTGATAAAAACCAGTACATGGAAATGCAGACAGCAATATTCCAATATCTGTGGTCATCTAGCCTCAGAACTAGTTCAACTAGTTGACTCCTTTTTTGGATAATCATCTGATTAGTATAAATAAATAGTCTTGCAACTTCTGGTATTTAGAATATTAATATTTATCTTTAAATGGTCGCACAATGTTAAGAGTCAGCTGGAATTTTCAAGGTTTACTTATGTCAGTGATAAAATTTCAAAAAATATCCATTATTAGGGTTTTATGTTGTTGTACTTTATAAAATTAAGACCCATAAGTTTAGCATTTAGTGAGTGACATGGCTAAAGTTGAACTGCTACATTGGCCATTCCTTACCTTGTACACGTAAGGGTTCTTGCGGGAGTCGGTAAGGATGTCAAACTTGGTGTAGATGTCATTGAGAAGGTTGACAATCTTTATGGCTCCCTCTGCTGATGCGTGCTTACTGCAGAAGGCATTGAATCCAACAATGCCGCTGAAGAGGATGGTCACGTTGTCATAGCGCTTGGCTGGCACAGGCCGTTTGTGTCTCAGTTCATTCGCCACAGAAGGTGGTAGCACTGAATACAACAACCTAAAACAGACAAAAATGATATAGATTAAAAACACATGTAGATGGAATGTAATGTTCATAACATAACTTCCTTCAGAACATCCACAAGAACCTAACAGCCCTCTAGTTCAGTGAAAAAAACAAACGTACATACCATACCAGTGTAAAAAAAACAAAAAAAAACATTTTTTGTTTTCATACCAAAAAAGTTATCATTGAGCTATACATATATAAAGTAGGGTGTGAATAATACACATTTTGTGGCTAATGCTGACAGCAATTTTAGGGGGCTATAACTTCTGCTGACCGATAATACTGACCGATACAATTTTAGATTTCAGTTGTTCTCCAATAATTTTAGTTAAACTGTGCTTTAATGACAACTCTCAAGTCTCCACTGTCACATTTCTTAGACTCAGATAACAGAAACTTAGTCTTAAATAATATAAATACTGTAGCACTGGGGTTGGAGCTACTCAGAATTCTTTTCAGCTTTTGGTTTCTATTACCTCTAATTTTTTTGCATTAGTACCAGGGTCCTTTCTATGTGGAGTTTGCATGTTCTCCCCGTGTCTATGTGGGTTTCCTCCGGGTTCTCCGGTTTCCTCCCACAGTCCAAAGACATGCAGTCAGGCTAATTGGACATGCTAAATTGCCCCTAGGTGTGAATGTGTGTGTGAATGTGTATGTCTGTCTGTCTGCCCTGCGATGGACTGGTGACCTGTCCAGGGTGTATCCTGTCTTCCACCCAATGACTGCTGGGATAGGCTTCAGCTCCCCCCGCGACCCAGAAGGATAAGCGGCTTAGAAGATGTTTGTGTGTTTTGCATTAGTTCTCTTAATTTAAAACGTTTTTTTTGTGTGTTTTATATTCTCACGCTAATTCTCAGGTGAATTCTCAAGCTAAATAACCTCATAAACAGAATATATCTATTGCTGTTCCCCAATCGTATACTAACTCTACCTGCTTTTTGTTGATATATTAGAGGTTTCACAGACTAGACTACTAGTGAACTCTTAAATCCACCAGTCGACCTTGTTTACTGATGTTGAGCCAGAACATTGTCTGATTTTAGTAATGAAGAGGCTCAAGACAGCATTTTTTATGCTAAACACGAAACTAAATATACTTTGTTAGGCCAGAAAACATAAGTGTCTGAATCACTTGCCAGTTGTGTAACAAACGTAACTTACTATCTCTGCTCATAATGATTAAGAACTGCCTGTTTTGAAAGGAAACTGCAACAAAATGGTGCAACAAAAATGGTACAACAAAACAGACCCACGAGAAACAAAGTGGCTTGAATTCTGCAAAACTTTTAATAACTTAGTTGGTTTGCTGTGAAGTTTGCGAACTTTTCTCAATCTAATGATTATATCTTGCTTCAAAGTTACTTGCTGTCACAGTATGCAGCTGTTGACTCGCTAGCATTTAACCTGATAAACAAGTTTATTTCCCTTCATAATGGTGCACGGAAATGCAGACAGCAAATGAGAGTGTAATTGGCAAACCTATACTGCTGTCTAAAAGTTAAAGGAATATTGGAATTCCCAAAAAAACAACTGTCCAAGGTTTTTGCCTATCGTCAGAAGATGATAAGTTGGAATCCTGGCCAAAACAGTTGCAAACTGTTATAACATTTTTGCAGATAAAACATGGGGTTTTCAATATCAGCCAATATTATTGGTCAACCAATATATCAGTCAGGGCCCTAATACAAAGAAGAAAGGGCCACTGCCAGACCTCCATCTCAGAACAACAGGTATATGAACAAACAGTCAGAAGTGCAACTCTTGCTTTTGCAGTATTTCCTGATTTGAACCTAAAGTAAATTATCCCATACCAAGTAGTTTAGCCTCACACAACCTGAACAAAGGACTTTAATTATCCTTAAGGACTAGAGCTAATTACCTTAATTACCCCATTGACCGTTGTTGTTTATTCACATTCGGGCATTTCTCCACATCTGCTTCATGCACTCGCTATGCTGACGTTACATGAAAAAAGGATTCAAAATAATGAGGCTCCTTTTGTAGAGTTCCATTGTGTAATGTCTAGGAAATGCAGTCTATCATGCTTGAAATTAGCCTGTTGGGATTAGTGCAGCTTTTCTTGCGACAAACGAGTGTTTGCAAACATTCTGAGGACATGAAGCCTCCCTCATGGTTAGATTATAGTCACATCATATTGAAGCAGGTCTCTGGAGAACGGGGATGGGTTGCTATGGAAACCGCCTTAGGTAGGCTTATTACTCCCTGCCAAAACCTCCAAAATGCATTAAATAATGAATTCGTATTACTGGGCACACTGCAGACAGGGCACATTTCAATGATCTAGTTTTGCTGCGGATGCCTTCTGCATATAAATCATCGCGCTCTGTGTGAGCAGTCGGCTTATGGCTGACTGCCGCACGCTAAATGATAAATATTCCAGAAGTAGAGCCACATGTTCTCTGCATGTGGCTGAAACAACGACTAATTGAGTCCTTGATGGACGACAGGAGCTTTATTGGTTTGAATATAATTGATTCAGATACATTGGTTCCGCTGAGATTTATCCCATCAACACATTAACTGTCTTTCGTTTTACTCACTTTTTGCAATAGTTGTGTTTCTAGCTATCACGGTTAATTGATTAAGAACAATTACTCGATTAAACAAATCATTATCATAGCAGTGGTACTCAGGCTACTCATAAAGTGAAGGTTTGTGCATAAACCTCTGCTATATAATTTATTCCTATCATTTTTTCTATATAAGCTGTGCAAAAGTTATTTTATTTATATAAGATATTCCACTTGCATTAAGAAGGGGAAGAAGAAGAGGGAAGAAGAGGAAAGTCAAAAGATGAACAAACAGGAAAGTGGAGTTCAAAAAGTTATTAGAAGCAGTGGAAATGGGACTCATTCAACTGTCCAAGACCTGGTAGACCACCAAAACTGTCCCCATCAAATAAAATGCAGTTAAAGCTTTCATCTTTTAGAGAGAGGAGAAAATCAAGCTCCACTGTTGATTCAGATCTGTAAAATCCACAGGTGTTTGTCTATCCTTCCACCAGACAAGAAGAACCTTCTAGTAGACGAAGAATAGACAAACAAGAATAATCTGTTACACTAAAAGTTACAGAGAATGCAGTTTCACTGCTCCACAGCCTAATGCAAAATGTATTGATGAAGACTTTGAGATAGTTCAAATAGAGAGATTTAAACCCCACCAGTCTTTGTCACAACACAGCTGATTGGCTGACATGCATTCACAAGGAAGGATGTTCTACTAGGATAATATTGTCACAGTTGGAACAAAACCTCGTAACTCCAAAGTGGTACCTTTACAGGAGAAGGCAAAACGTTCTTAACTTGTAACAGACATTAATGTAACATGATTTTTTAAGTCATTTTTGACCATTTCTGTTGGTCCGGTCATTGTGAAATGTGAACACAGTGCAAAAGGTAAATGGAGGTTTCAAATTATGTAGAAAAGTGAAAAATGCGAGGTTTTCGTATGTCAACGATATAATAATTGTGGTTCCAACTTTAAATGAAAACTAATTTGTTTTGCATATGAAGTCATATACATAATTTTACACTTCTAAGCAGATGTCTTTAGATCAACACGTCTTTAAGAATTTAAACAACTATTTGTTTCCAAACATTCAAATGTGTACATAGCTATAAATTTATTACATTGTGAGTTACACTGAAATACATTTCAATACATTGAAATACATTCAGTTTGCATTCTTCATTGACAGCTTTGAGGATTAAAGGGGTTAAAACAATGGTTAATATGAGGATTTTGGCCTGGATCTATGTGCACCATCATGAACAGGGCTTTTTCTGGATGCATTCTAAAAGAAATGAGTAGCTTGCTGTTGCTGGAAGTCCTATTTGTATCCTGGAATTCGCAGGACCGCAGGGAAATGCACACAGTCCAGAAAACCTGCTAGCGCAGATAAGCCAGCCTGTTCAGCAGAGGCGGGCATATAGCAGTTTTGTTCTGCTGTTATCACCAGTTAGCATGCTTCCAAGTCTCAGGGAAACAACAAAGTGCATGATGCTCTGCAAATACAAACTGCAGAGGAGGCACATTTTATAAACCTCCCCTCAGGGGCACGCTCCAGACCAAAAGACATGCGGCCTCCTTCGGAGAACATTGTGATGTTTCTATTTTTCCCTCTGACAAACAGTGTGTCACCAGACATAATTACGATGTCTGGTTGCTGTTCACAACTCGGAAGAAGACATACACAAATATGTATTCACTGAGGTAATTGCAACACCTCTAAAAACAAATCAGCCAGCACATGTAACACCAGTTCTTTAGTGATGACTATAGCTGTACTGAGCTATGTCATGATGTTAAATTTAACCTAATGTGAGACCTCTCCAGTTCATCAAACATAAATATTTAATATCTCCATTACTTTATCCTGTAAATGCTATGACTAACAACAGATGTAAGACTTATTACAAATACTTAAGGAGCAATTGTTCACAGTGGTGGTGATGGGAACCAGATGTCTGAAGAGTTGAATGCCTCACGAAATCATTACATCAACGTCTTATTGCACTGTATTGTATCATATAATTTGCGTGCATATGATTTCTAAAAACTAATGCACGCATGAACTATGAAGTACGACTGAGTCAATTATTAATCACAAAGCGTTGTAGAAATGAGAGCATGTAAATGAGCTTTCCAGCTCCACCCATCTTTTAACTGGTAAAAAGAGTGGTATAGTGTAGTGTAGTAACATCACTGCCTTCTATGCTGTAGACCCTGCCTGGGCAAGGACTCTACACTATACCATTAAGAGCCCTTGGGCAAGACTCCTAACACTACCTTGGCCTACCTGTGTTCTACAGACTAGGTGCTAACTAGTTTAAAAAGCATACTAAAATGGTCTGTTTTATTTTTTCTCAACAATACATTAATGTTAGTGTCTACCTGGTAGAGTTTTAGGAAGGTGATGTTGAGGTGGCTCTCCACAGTGCTTTGTTCAACCAGGTCCTCAAGAAGGACAAACATTTCTTATTAGCTTCTACTTAATGAATAAATGAATGACTGAACGGTGTTTGCTGTGCAGTTTATTTGCAATAGCCTAGTTTGCAACACAGTGTAAATCATGTAACATAGTGTAAATTTCAATTAAGTCATGTGAATTTTACATGATTTACAATGAAAATATTATACTCATTATATCTCTAAGAGATGCATTTTCACAGAACACACACTTTCGTCATACATGCAGGCACGGCGGAGGGCACGGGATCAGATTAAGCATGCTACTGTCTATTTGAGTTGAGTTTACCACATGAGAAGTGAAATTTAACATATCTTCCATCAGCAATAAGTTAACATCTTCACTATAGTAAAGCTGTTTGTCATGAGATGATTTTAAAGATTATTTGTTTGTTTATCTTTTATTCCACATAATATGAAATATCTGATGTGAAGATGTGTTGACTATTAGCTTAGTGACCATCACTTATAATTTTGTCTAATTCCTTTTTCAACTGAATACCTGTGTTTTTATTATGATGTAGGTAGTCATGCCCCCCTAGTCATTTGTGTCTAACTGATCCTGTCACAGGGACCGACTGCTGAAAGGTTTGTACATCAGGTTGGAAACGTGCCTTAGGCTACGCATGTTTTTATGTTGAAATTCCATTTTATAAATCATTGTCTAAACATGAATTTTCAAAGCCGTGCATATGAATCTTTTATCAGCACCACAGTTAAGAAATCTGAGTCTGTAAGTTTCTCTAGAATGAACTATTTCTGTCACCTATCAAATCACTTTTTTCTAAAACTCAACCATTATTTAGAAACTGGTGGGCTGATATTTTTATTAATATAATCAGATAAAACTTCAAAATATAATTAAAAATGTATTCAAATAGTTTTAAACATCTGATTTAATGTTAAAAAATAAAACAAGGCTGAACTGAGATACCTCCAAAATTGCAATTTATGGACACTGTGGAAAAAATGTTAACAATGGCAGTTGAAGACATACTCCTTCAAAAACCATTATGATTATTTATGACTAGGAGTGAATCGATTGAGAAGCTACAATCCCTAAACCTTTGGATGTTTCAAGTTATTACTGTCATTTTGCTATACCTTTCAAATGCAATTACTTTACTACAGTGATGCACAACGAAAATTCCTGGTCAAAACTAAGACCGACGTTCAAGATACACCTGGTCACAAACCAAAAAATTTGCCATTTTATTTTATACGTGGGCTGACAAAAAATTTACACTTGCCATAAAAGAAAATTAGTATGTAGGCTACAGAACATGCCATGAAATCCAGTTGGTCATTCAGGAGCGTGAAGAAAATATAGCGTTTTTATCGCTGTTTTTCAGTTTCATTGGCATTAAAATAATTTGTAAAGTCTTATATTTTAATTGGCTGGAATTCAAGGGCTTCCGTACTGAATTATGTAATTAATTTAATTTACATTCAATTTACATTGTATACTGGCAGATTCATGTGTGTCCTTCTCCTTTGCCACCATGTATTTTCTATTGCTGGCAATATCTGCGATTTCCGTGGGTTAAATTCTTGTTTCAGTTTGTGGTTATTGTACTTCTGTTACACTAGAGCTTAGACTAGACATTAATTGCTTTAATCAGTAAATACTCTAAGTAGCAATAAATCAAAGGCAATAAATCAGTAGTCTGAGTCCCTAAACTAATTGTCCGAGTGGCTGCGCAAACATGCTGCATTCATCTTTTCGTTCCGCTGTGGCCGTTCATCAGCTCCGGGCGGATTTGAGCTGACAGTGCTTGCGGCAGTCACGTCGCTAAATCCACCGCGGGGCGACTGTGGATTGAACTTTTTCCATGGAGCAGCGATGCGGCACTCAGAGCTCCAAACAGCTGTCAGTGTTTGCTGTCTGGGCAGGACTGGGACGTGGAGCACGGTGTGAAATACTGAGCTTTCCATCAGATTTAGCAAACACAAAGACATACAAACACAAACGCACACATGCTGAGGCAGCCTGCTTCCCTGCAGAGGCTTATTTCTAGAACAGGAAAAGAAAGACAGCCATCTTGGACAGAAAACAAAACACTGCTACACGCTCATGATATGGATGTCTTTTGGGATCTTTCAGTAAATATGCTTCTCAGAAATATAAATGTTTATGTCAGAAGAACTTGTGCACATTTCTGCTTCTTTTGTATTTGAAATGAGATGAATAATAAATAAGTAGTGTAGAGTTAATATTGTTTTCTAGTTGTAATTTAATAACTGCATATTTAAATTCATAGTTACGTTATGAATTACATTTGCATTCGATTTGCATTTCTGTATCAATAGCTTCGCATCTGCATGTCTATCCTTCATTCATTCGCTTCGAGGTCAAGAAATTACAAAAACACAACAATTTTTTGGCAAAAAGGATTTAGTCTTTCTGGATGGTGCATTCTGGGAGAATCAGGTTAAACTGTGGGATTGTATAGTAACTAGAACATGACTAATAAGTCTTGTGTAGGTTCACTGGTGGTTTTGGATAGAAAATAAAATGGCTGTATTTGTGTTGTAAATATGGTGACCTCTGGTTCCTGTCACCACCACTGCAAGAAATCTGAGTCTTTGTTTCTCTACAGTGAACCATTTCACATCAAACCACTCTGAATGACTGATAGCGGGAGCTTTTTACAGCAATTAAAATGTAAAACTGTAAACGAAAAAGCACGCCTAGAATTACAGCCATCATATTGCTATCTCAAAAAACAATATTATCAACAGGAATAATAATATTATTCATATTCAGAACAGAGATGCAATTTAGTGGCCTGTTTTTAGTCTGATCTGCTTCTTGTTCCAAAAATATTTAGCAAAGTATCCCAAAAATGTTAAATATGATGATAATTATGAAGAAAAGGAAGGACTCTCAATAACTGTTATGGCATAAGTCAATGAATGATCATAATAATACAGTCAACAGGTTATGTACTTTTTTTTGACAACCATCCTGCAACCTCCAAATTTATCTTGGGTAATTCTAAAAGTAGGAGAGACATGTTTCTACCTCTCCTCCCCTCCACAGATTCCTCTTAACTGTGTAACAGGATGCATGAATGTTCAGGCAATTGCTATCAGAAACTAATCAGACAGCTGTACATTAGAATGCAGGAGTGCAAAAAAAAAAGTAATCAGCTGTACTTAAAGTACATCATTATATAAAACATATATAAAAGTATGAGTACTGTAAAAAAAAAAGTAAATTACAGGATAAATTGTTGCTAGAAAATTACTGTAAAAATTTTACACTAGATGTTTTTGCACTTTATTTTAAAAGGAATTGATCTAGAAGCTCTACATAAGGTCTTTGGCGAATGTCAAATGAAAATATTTGGCAAGATGTAAAAACTAAACAATAACTTATCCTTTAGAAATCTACAGTTAACATTGTTTATTTTCTACCTATATGTAATTCCATAACTGCACAATTAAGTGCATAGTTAATTACATACTGAATTATAGCTACACTCAGTAGCTATAATTGTCTAACAGCTTTGAGACTGTCTAACAGCTTTGAGACTGCATATCCAACTTTTTTTCAAAATCAAGAAATTACAGAAACGTAAGTAAGAGTTTTTTTCTGCAAAACAAGACTGTTCATGGAGGTTCTGCTCATCAAATTCAAATCATAACAAAATATCTCTTCTGCTCACAAATACAAATATGGTCTTGAAATTACACTGTAAGAGTGTCTGTAAGAGTTCAACTACAAATGTATGGCTGAATATAAAAATAACAGTTAAAGGGCATTTAGTGTTCCAATTCCTTATGTAATAGTTTTGCTTTAATTATTTTAGAGGCTCTTGGTTAAATTCCGAGGGAAATATCTTGCAAGTGATGTAAGATTTGGCGTAATCATTGCACCATTCATTTACAAACTCATTAGACAAATAGCAGGCATGCACCACTGCGTGACCACATTTATCCAAACAAGGATGAGCCCGAGCAAACATTACCAGAATCCGTGTTAATGCATGTGTTAAACATGTATCAAATGTATTAACAACCAATGTAAATACTCTTGCTTATGTACATTTATCACACTTCTGAAAGTCATTTTAAACACCAAGTCTGAATGTGTTTTCTGATCCACTCAACCTCAATGATGAAACATTTACATTTGGCCGACATTCTTTGGCGGTTATGTTTTGACATCAAGTCTTTGCCCATTATTTCTTCTCATGGAAGAAGGAATACAGCGATAAGAATTTATCCGAAAGGTAACAGTGATTTCTCTAGTATGTCTGCTATTCAGCCCAATATGTAGGAGTCAGTATTAGGGAGTGGAGAAATATTGCTCTGATTTTTGCTTCCCTTTCTTGCAGGAGCTGTCATGTAGCTAAATGAGCAGAAGAAAGTTGGGTTTCTGTCAGATTAAGGGCTATTTTTATGTCTCCTCACGCTTCCTCTTGAGGACCTTTATCTTCAGACAGTTCTTATAAATATTTCTTGTCAGGAAGTTCATGGACGTTCTGTGTTTGACAGTCTTGCTAGCTAGCTACTTAGGCTAAGTGTCAGAGGAATCTGAGCGGTTGTTTTAAACTATGACCAAAAGACAAAGTGAACTGAAACGTGAATAATAACATCCTTGTGTTTTGATTTTTAAAAGGTTCTATGACAGTTAAGTAATTAACAATCACTATAACCTAGCATTGAACCAGAAGCCATTAGCAAACAGGCAAGCTAGCGTTTGCAGATACATTATTAGATAATCTTTTACTTTTGTGAAACATCTAACCCTCAATTTAGTAGATTTTAAAAGGTTTATCATAATAATGATAGTAGTAATACTACAGTAATTAGCAATTGCTAACCCAGCATGAATCAGAATCTATTAGCATACATTGAGCTGAGCTACTGTTTTATTAGTTATTTATAAATGAGCTATTTTTAAGTGAAATATCTGTCGGTTTAGTCTATTTTTTTAAATGTTTATCATTATAGCTGGGTAAAAAGCAATTGCTATAGCCTAGCATCATCAGTATACATTGAGCTAAGCTATAATTTGCAGTTAAATTATTAGCTAATTTTATTTTAGTTAGATATAATTTTTAAGACAATCTGTATTACATCACTTTAGTTATAGACCTATCTAATGTGTGTTATTAGGCAAAGTACCACATATAGGTACTTTTATTCACAGTAGTGGAGTGATAAAGTGATCTGACTGACACTCATTTAGGAGCCAACCTTTGAACACACTACATTATGTGACAGGCAGCATTGTGGGATGCGGGAGGACTGACCTGTCAGTCTTCTTCTTCTCGTCCTCCAGGGCTCGGAGCGTGTGCTGCAGGCGGTCGGTGAGGATCTCCAACTCCTGCGTTAGTTTGTACTCCTCTCTGAACTGTTCTCCCAGCAGAACCAGGTCACGTGTGGCATCGTGAAGCGGGATGTCACTCAGGTACAGGCCCCTCCGCGTCAAGTCGTCCAGGTTCATTACACTGATGAGAGTGGATGAACAAAAGTAGGGTAAAGCTCAGTAGTTGCTACACTGTTTCTGCACTGAAAACGCAACACTTCAAGGTGTCACATCTATAGCCTATATTGGATCAGTAAGAACAATGATTTTGATGCATTTGACTTAGAACAGAAAAGAAAACCCAATTGGCCAGCAGCTGAATTTGGTCAGTAAATCTTTATGCAAAACATGCTGGTTCTGCTGGTTTTAAATACTTTAGTACTCACTTTCGGTAGTACCATTTTAAAACTATAGATATAATTTCAGAATTAACCGTACCTTTAAGTATGTCTGTTTATTTTAGTTTGTGTTTTTTAATGAAATGGTTCCAGTTGTCAAATTGTAAAATCTTTGTTAGGCAATGTGTTTTCATGGTTTCACAGCAAGTTATTCCACTGCTAACATAGTGGTTCAATTCCATCACAGATGAAATCTCATCGATAGAACATCTCATTCAGAATTGAGGACTCGGGGAGTTATTACAATGTTTTATACTAAAATAGATTTAACATTCAAGTTAAACCAATTCGCTAGCCTGCTATCACTCCATAGTTATGTAATTTACATGTTGCTAATGTTTTTATGATAAAATGTCTTGTTTAATAGAGTTTTAAATATGAAACAATTATCAGGAATTTACAAATTATTGTCGAATTTTGGTGAGGTCTGAAGGTTTGACAAAAGTCAAAACTTCCGAATACTAAATAAGGAAATGCTGACATAACGAACGAATACTCGAGTATTGCTCAGGCCAGCTCTAGCAGCATGCCAACACTGATGAATTCTCCAGTCTGACGTATTTGTAAATTAAGCTGTACAATTCATTCTTTTGGAGATGGGACTAGTTTTCCAGAGTGAAGAATTTGCAGTGATTCACAGGATTACCATAGATACCAGAAATCCTAGGAGGAAGCAAAAGTAACCAGAACTACTTTTTTTTTTTTTACTGTTACCCATAAGTGGATAAAACAATCCTAAGACCTGTATTGTTTTAATTCACATTATATTCACTGAATTCAGCAAATGCTGAATTTCTATTTCTATTATAAGTGAGTTTCGAGTCAACGGGTTCACTGTTCTTTTGGTAAGTACGTGGAAAAGTTGAAGTGGTAATCGACTGCACACTACATGTGCTTCAGATCCAGATTAAGTGGAGAAATGCGGGAATTTTCCTTCAAGGTTACTCCTAAAGTTGCTCCCTATTCAACAGTCACGATTCTACAGTTAACAGTAGTTTTGAAGTCAAGTTAAGCAGACAGACGAAACCACTCCTCAAGCACCAGACTGTTGTGAAAGGCTGTTGTGTATAGGTATATTAAGATCATAATATACCGAATGTGCCACTATTTATTTAAGTATTTTTGTAGCTATGTAACTTCTTAGAACTCAAGGTTGTCTGCTTTCACAAAGCCTGCACCTATAAAACACGTCCATTTCTTTATCTCATATATTCTATTTCTTCACTACTACTCTAATCACAGCACTTCACTGCATGTGTGCTGTTTCGGTTTTCATCGCAGAAAAGCTCCCGCACTTCAAAAGAAAGGTCTGTTGCAGGATTCTAATTTGCCTCCAACAAATTGGGCCACGGAGAAGAAATCTGATTATTCTGACTAGCTGTGTCTCCTGCTGCAATACAAGGTGAAGCTATTGTTAAATTGAGTTATTGCCCGCTAGCATGAAGTGTGTCCGCCTCATCCACATGGCCACTGGACTGAAATGAGGTATTAGCACACGCACGCTGACTGAAATGAAAAATCCTCCCCCTCCCCGTCTGAACGAGGTAACCAATGAGAGGCCTACAGAATAATTGAGACGTGAACATCAGTCTCCAGCCTACTCCCCACTCTGATTCAGTTTACTATATTTAGCAAATATTCTACCATCTTTAAAGCCTAATTCAGTGCACTAACAACCACATGCTACAACATCTCACCAAAACATATCTCTGTCATATGGAAATCTTGTAAGTCATTAGCAGATGGTATCAGTACACATGGTATCCTGGTTGAAATTCCATCTCAGGTATGATTTTTGTCTTAACCTTTATACTGATAATCTACAAATAAGCACAGATAACATTATATAAAAATAGCGCAAATCTTGTAACGTTAGCCTGTTTAGCTGAGTCATCGATGTTTCAGACATGTTTTAAATAAAAATGAAAATGCAGCAGACCTTCCATCACCGCCTCCTGTCTAGTCCCTTGCATACACTTTGTTTTCGAGGCAGCCAGTCATTTAGGGTTATTCTTAGTCTAACATGGACACCAGAGCGATTGCCGCATTTCTGTCTCCTCTCTCACCTGTCTGCCTGACAAATGATTGGAGAATTCGACAAGGCTGAAGTTGGCTTCTTATTCGAATTTCCTGTTCCACCTGAAATGGTGCAGCAGTTACAGGTGCCAGAATTTAAAATGGAACTGAAAATCTGAATAAGAAGCCAACTTCAGCCTTTAGATGTAAAAGAACATTTAGCAGTGTTTTGCTGGGCCTGCAGCACTAATGTTAGGAAGCAATATTGACATAGATTTATCCAGTATATTGTTACATTTCACACAAAGAAAAATTGAAATTTACTTCAGTTGTTGAAAATGGTTCTTGTTAAAAAATGACGTAACATTCCAGAATAACAAGCCACTGTTAACCTACAAAAATGTTTACCTAAACATCTAAAATGGTTTTATTTCAAAATATACTTTGCAATATATACTGAAACAGTCAGAAATATTAAACTATTTCAAATTATATAACAGTATAAACTTGATAAAAACTTGAAATAAACATGAAATAAACTTTTAATGATCAATATAATAGTAAACAGACAACTGTAATATAAGGATCCTAATGCTTTCATGCTCAACATGTAAAGTACATCCACTATAACCTTTACTATCAGTAAAGACAAAAGACAAGTTTATGTGAAGAGAACTGATGCAAAACATCTAATTTACCGATATCAACAAAACAGCTAGGGATTCTGGGAAGCTGTTAATTTGTCTACACAAGTCTGTCATAATTGGCAATTCACAGTTTTATTAGAAAGGTTTATCAGGTCAGTGAAATACTATTTAATTACCAAAGTCTGGGAAACTTTTAACCATCTAAAACTATATCAGCCAATACTGTCAGTTATCAGAATTTTTAGCTCTTTCAAATCAGTACTGGTGACAATTTTCATTTCATTTTATTTTGAGTCGTATTTTCAGCACCCAGAAGCGTAGCTGCATTTCCGTCAGACTTGTGCAAAAATTGAGTGCAGTACCTGGGTGAGCACAGGAAGAGGATGTTTTCAGTCTCTGGGAGGGAAATCATCTGGCCTTTCAGCCTGAGGCAACTAATCTCCGCTCCCGTCAGCTCGTCCTCACATTCTGCAGTCTCCACGTTCAGCAGGCCCTCCTACATCCATACAAATACACAAGCAGCAGGGCCTTATTCAGAAACCCTATGAATATCTTTAACACTTCTCTCAGGGCTTGGAGTAGATTTTTTGGGCTGTGGAAGCTGCCATAGGCATGTGCACTTCTGCTGGAATCCACTGTCATATTGAAACTTGTTATTTTATTCAGTAATTATTTACACAGTTTAGCATGAAATATTATAAAATTGGACATTAAACAATGTTTAGATGTTTTACTCAATATTTCAGATTTCATCAAGAAGTTATTAATTAAATGCTTAATAATATATTTTAATTACACTATATTGCCAAGAGTATTCACTCACCCATCCAAGTCATTGAATTCAGGTGTTCCAATCACTTCCATGGCCACAGGTGTATAAAACCAAGCACCTAGGCATGCAGACTGCTTCTACAAACATTTGTGAAAGAATGGGTCGCTCTCAGGAGCTCAGTGAATTCCAGCATGGTACCGTGATAGGATGGCACCTGTGCAACAAGTCCAGTCATGAAATTTCCTCGCTACTAAATATTCCACAATCAACTGTCAGTGGTATTATAACAAAGTGGAAGTGATCGGGAATGACAGCAACTCAGCCACGAAGTGGTAGGCCACGTAAAATGACAGAGCGGGGGTCAGCGGATGCTGAGGCGCATAGTGCGCAGTGGTCGTCAACTTTCTGCAGAGTCAATCACTACAGACCTCCAAACTTCATGTGGCCTTCAGATTAGCTCAAGAACAGTGCATAGAGAGCTTCATGGCCAAGCAGCTGCATCCAAGCCTTACATCACCAAGCGCAATGCAAAGCGTCGAATGCAGTGGTGTAAAGAGTCGCCACTGGACTCTAGAGCACTGGAGACGTGTTCTCTGGAGTGACGAATCACGCTTCTCCGTCTGGCAATCCAATGGACGAGTCTGGGTTTGGCAGTTGCCAGGAGAACGGTACTTGTCTGACTGCATTGTGCCAAGTGTAAAGTTTGGTGGAGGGGGGATTATGGTGTGGGGTTGTTTTTCAGGAGTTGGGGCTCGGCCCCTTAGTTCCAGTGAAAGGAACTCTTAATGCTTCAGCAGACCAAGAGATTTTGGACAATTTCATGCTCCTATCTTTGTGGGAACAGTTTGGGGTGGCTCCTTCCTGTTCCAACATGACTGCACACCAGTGCACAAAGCAAGGTCCATAAAGACATGAATGAGTGAGTTTGGTGTGGAAGAACTTGACTGGCCTGCACAGAGTCCTGACCTCAACCCGACTGAACACCTTTGGGATGAATTAGAGCGGAGACTGCGAGCCAGGCCTTCTCGCCCAACTTCAGTGTCTGACCTCACAAATGCGCTTCTGGAAGAATGGTCAGAAATTCCCATAAACACACTCCTAAACCTTGTGGAAAGCCTCCTCAGAAGAGTGGAAGCTGTTATAGCTGCAAAGGGTGGGGTGACATCATATTAAACCCCATGGATTAAGAATGGGATGTCAATAAAGTTCACAAGCGTGTGAAGGCAGACGGGCGAATACTTTTGGCAATATAGTGTATCTATTTATAGCCATTTCTTGTCAAGTTATCTGCCTCAAGAAATAATCTCCACTTTTTGAAATATGTTGCGTTCTGGATATCAATTTTATTATAACTTCATTCTTGATGCTATACAGCTTTCTCAATTAGTATGGAATCACCTTTGGTAAAATCGTATATTTTTTATAGTTTCCCACTAATTATTTGGAATTTCTGAAGCTGTGGAGCACTAGCATAATATTAGAATCATTTTATGCATGTATATACAACAAATTGGCATTACATTATTAAAAACTAACTTGATAGTGTCCTAAAAATGATCTATGGGAAGTAATGCTATTGGATTGGATTTAGAAGACATTCTAGAATGAGCACCATTAATTCATTTGCTGATTTCATTTATTGTATATTAAATGAGTTACCTTTTTTTGTTAATTTACATGTAATTTAGCTCTAAAATCACCTCTAAAATATAGACAGTGCCTTTAATTTATTGCATATGAAATGAACAAAGTTCTGTTTTTCAATTTATGTGAAATTTTGCTCTACAATCATCTGTAAAAAAGATCCTGGTAATACCTTTAATGATGTAACTGCTAGAATCTTTTGTTAGATGATTTTTTTTTTTATCACTACAGTTTAAAATACGTTCCGTTCTTTGTGAAAAACTACTAGATATTGAGCTACAGGCGGTTGTAAACAATAACTTCATCATCAGTTTCCTCAGGCTTGGACTGGTACACGGTCGGGCGTGCTAACCTTACTCCGAAGCACAAACACAGTGTTGATATGGGACAGGATGCCATGGAAACTGAAGTCAATGTGAGGCCGCACCAAGGAGAACACAGAGGACAGATTACACACACCAGGCTGGAGCTGTGAAATCACATGCAGAGAGGAAGAGAGAGAATCAGCAGGCAGTACTTTTTCTGTTTCATCATATTTGTATGCTTTCTTACAATTTCAGCCATACTCTGTACTCTTAGTGTTCCCACTAAGCTGTTACATAAGATGTTACTCAGACAGTTGTAAACTATTTTTGACTCGTCCGCTTAATGTGTTTTTCAATTCAAGCGAGCAAGATGACCACAAAAAAAGGTAACAACCCGCAGTCACAACAGTGGGCGATATGGCTAAAATATGGAGAAAGTGTAATATTGCAATACTTAAAAAGCCCAAATACTACAGATTTTTTGTTGCTTGTGTGTGTTTTTTTATATAGCAACAATGATCATAATTCATTTTCACGTGACCATTTTCTAACCTCTTTATCCATTAAAATTAAATAGGCAGTTTTATTACCGTGCCTTTTTAGATTTTATGGAATATATAATGGGCAGTATTAAACATCTATAACAGGGGTGTCAAACTCAATCAGTTAATCATATTAAAAAATCTTATCAAATCTGGGGGCCAGAGAAAAAAAAGTTTTTATTTCATTTTTAATTAATGTTATTCTATAACCCAAACTCGCCATTGTTTATTCAAAATATGCAACAACTTCAACAGTAAAATACCGACACTTGTAGTAGACCTTGAAATATTACATGGACACTAAATATTCAAAATTTAAATGTCCCCAGGTGCTCAGTCTTTTAAACCCACCTATTTGCGTGAATTAGACACCCGGCATCTTTGCTGCAAGTTCATTAAGACTTTGTGCTCAGTTTCCGAGCTGCTGAGGTAACATTAACTGTTTATATTGGTTAAACTGCAGCTGAAATACATTTTGGTGATATGACTGGTGTGGAATTGTGCAGAATTATGTAGAATTAAGGTGTAACTGCTGTTCCATAGACTGGGGTAGGAGAGTCAGAGCACATTACGTTGCAGTGCATGCTGGGGACTGTAGTGTTGTGAAGCTGGCTAATATTAATAGAAAATGAAAATACTTTTGCTGGCCGGATAGGATTGTGTGGCTGACCTGATCTGGTCCTATCTCTGAAAATCCTAAGGCTGAATCCCACTGCTCCCTATATAGTGCACTATGTGAGTTATGAAATTTTGACTTTAACACCAAAATATTGCGCTTTATGTCCAGTTTAAATTGTGTACACATGGCCAAATCCAAAGTGGTTCTTAGGTTGTTAGACACACTGTGCTCTGTTTAGATGCAGTAGCCATTATATTAAGACCTACGCTCTGCACTTTGTAGGGAGAAGGGAGCCATTTGAGATTCTGCCTAAAACAGTTTGCAGCAGTGCTGCATCACCTGACGCGAATACTGCGCGCTGGTTCACTGAACGGATTCATCGTGTTCTGTCCAAGAACAGCAGGCGTTTGACTGTTTCTGCTAACGGCTTTTGTGACCAAACATATTTAGGGTTCAGAATGCGCTGTGTGTTATAACACACACACACACATACATACAGGGAGATTCACTCAAAAGAGGCCCCGAATGTTGTGTAATAACTCTCGCTAGGACGAAGCAATCTGAACGAAACGACGTGCAGTGTGCTCCTCAGTATTGGAGCTTCGAACAAGTCGGGATGCCCCTTGAATCAGAGCAATGAGGTAGGTGCCGGACAGCTGTTGCAACGTTTAACCTCCATTTGCAACTTCCGGGTGCATACTCCCGTACCCCTTCACTCAGTCACTCGACTTCTCATCAGGATAGTGCTGTACAGTTTGAGCAGCACATCTTAATGGTGCGAACCAACTGGGTCACAGATTCGTTTAAGCCATGTCAAAGGTCAAAGTGAATTTAGGAAGAAATATGGTGTTTGTGAAGTACCCTCAAAGAGTGTTATTCAGAAGATGGTATGGAAACTGGAATCGAGGGGATCATTGATCCCTTCTCATGGCGGAGGCTGTCCGAAAATGTGGCAGGACATAATCGATGATGTGCAACATCGTCTGCAGCAATTGCCTACGAAACCTCTGAGATGCCTAGCACAGGAGACTGGGAGGTCTTTTTTAACATGTCGGAGAGCTACAAAAAGGGCAAAATTGCATGCGTATCGTGATCACTGTCGTTCAGGAGCTCAAAGCAAGTCATGTGAAGAAAAGAGTCAGATACTGTCACTGGTTCCAGGCGTTTATTGGACATCACATGGTTCTCGGATGAGGCGTGGTTCCATTTGTCGGGTTATGTAATTCAATCGATTACACATACATCAAGGTATGTAGCGGATTTTTTTGGCATAGACTGCTTCATCCTAATGGGAGTTACAACAGAATATTTGGGGCCTCTTTCGAGTGAATGTCCCTGTATGTGTGTGTGTGTGTGTATCTATATACACCGATCAGGCATAACATTATGACCACCTCCTTGTTTCTACACTCATTGTCCATTTTATCAGCTCCACTTACTATATAGGTGCACTTTGTAGTTCTACAATTACAGACTGTAGTCCATCTGTTTCTCTGCATACTCTCTGCCCCATTTTACCCTGTTCTTCAGTGGTCAGAACCCCCATGGACCCTCACAGAGCAGGTACTATTTGGGTGGTGGATCATTCTTAGCACTGCAGTAACACTGATGTGGTGGTGGTGTGTTAGTGTGTGTTGCGCTGGTCTGAGTGGATCAGACACAGCAGTGCTGCTGGAGTTTTTGTAGAACTACAAAGTGCACCTATATAGTTATATAGTAAGTGTGCACCTTATATAGTAAGTGGAGCTGACAAAAAGGACGATGAGCATAGAAACAAGGAAGTGGTTATAATGTTACGCCTGATTGGTGTGTGTGTGTGTATATATATATATATATATATATATATATATATATATATATAAATAATGTATATAAAACGTGTATGTATGTATCACTGAAGGAAAAAACCTACTTTTAATGTATGTCAATAGAACCAGACTTCTTGCCAAATAATTTTGGGTCATTTCTGTTGGTCCATTTATCATGAAATTTACACACAATGTAAAGGACAACAAAAATGGAGATACAAGGTTTTCTTCCAACAGCAGCGATATATATATATATATGTATATATACACATATATGTTCTTATACGTATTTGTGTATGTATATATATATATATATATATATATATATATATATATATATATATATATATATATATATATGAGTGTGGGTTTGTGCTGTATTGAAAAAGGAATTCAGGCTGAAACACACCTTATGAATGTGTGGGGCTAAACTGCTCTTGCCTGAATAGGTGGATGCATGTGAATAACAATAATTTGATAAGATTTGTTGCCAGATTTTCAGTGTTATTTACTCGATTGATTTGTTGTTGCAGCCTTGCTAGAAGTACTAACGATATCTTCATGATGTCCTTAGGAAAGGGTACTATAGTGTAACTAATTATGATAATGTTAACACATCATACTGCTCAATATACTCAAAATGTCGGTATAACTAGGTTAACTCTGCTTGCTCTGCATAATTTGATCAAAATGATCTACATCTGTTGGATCATGTTAATGCCTTAATACGTCTGAACTCCACAGAAACATCTGTGATTGGTCAAGATGCTCACAGCTCACAATGAAAACATTTAGTGATTGGTTAGAGGCTTATTTGCGTATTGTGGCCTTCTCAGTATTAGTCTTACCTGTGGCAGGACCCTGAAGATGGCGTTGCCACACTGGGTGAGCATTAGGTCCTTATCAAACATGAGGTGGAAAGGGAAGGCCTTGCAGAAAGTATAGGGGCTAATGCGGGTCTCCTGAGTGCCATTCTCTTCAAAGCCATCCAAGTCCTCATAAAACGCCTCCTCCTCCGAGTCCTTCTCCTCAATCAGGAACTTAATGTGGTCGCACTCCTCGCTCTTCTGCTGAATGACCTGGTATTAGAGGGATAGATTTAGAGTTCAGTGATTTGTTCTCAGAGATACTAAGCGTGGAACCGTACACCTGAAGAGCCTCTAAAAGATACCTCACACATCATTATTACATAAAATGGTTATTTTTCAAAAGGTGGAGAGGCACCTGTAGGGCCATTATAAGGCAAAATAGTCCTTATAGAAAAGTTATTTACATTTTCAACATTACATGTAAATACTCAGAAGATGTGCTGGTTTACTGAACATTTTGGACAGTAAATGATGTGACTGTATTCACACTGTAGACATCACAACCCCTGGATCGTATCACCACTGTATCTGAGTCTGTAAGTTTCCTTACAATAAAATATTTCACATCAAACCTCTTTGGATGATGTTTACATCCCAAGCATTGAATTATGCAGAAAATACGAAAGTATGGTTTAGTGCAGCCAAAAGGATGTTTGATTTGTTTGTCTGCATTTTTAATATTGTATGTTTAAGATTTTGTTAAAAAGCATTGCTTTATGAATAAATTTGTTGGATTTAAATGGAATTCTGGACAGAATTCATTTTATTTTGGAATAATATTTTATATTTGTTTTATATTTCATTAATCTGCACTCTAAATGATTGCTTTTATTGTCACTACATGGTAACTGGTGCTATCCTATCAAGTTGTATTCTGCACTTTGGCTGATGATCGGTCGGTTCACGCCAGGTTTGGACAGAATATTGTTAAGCTCAAGATGGGTTTAGACTCAAAACCCACATAAAGTTATTCAGTAATCTCAAAACAGGTTTGCTTACATGTTTTTTGACACTTTGACATCCTGTTATCTATAACAAAATGGACAAAATTACATGACGTAGCTAAAAAACTTTAAAATTAGTAGCAGCAATCTTTATAGTTTTGTGCAAACTTTGAACATTAAACATGTCTCAGCTTGTGGGCAACATTTGGATGAAAAAAGGGAAAACTGTAGATGTTGTTATGAAATATTGTTACTACAATCTCTGTTGACTCTGTTGAAAGAGTGGCATTTTACAATCCCAACACAACATAGACATGAATATACAACTTATGACTCACTGGTGCCAGAACCTACGACTGGTAAATAGCTGTGCTTGCTCAGATGGCTGAGAGTCTCTAGCTTAATGTATCTGTATGTAGCGGGTTTTTCCAGTCCCACTCATCTAAGAGGCAGCTTACAGTCGTATGCAGACGTTTGAACATCCCTGTCAGCGTACATGTTGGCCACATTTTATGTTAAATTTAACAAATAAACAGTAGTTATGCATTAAAATGTGCATGTCGTTTGACCTGGGGTGCCCACAAACACACAGAGTTTTAGTCCATGGGTGGGGCCTTATTTTAGCCACACCCCTGCATTTTAGAGCAGGAAGTGTGACTGCATCCCTGTCCCTCATGGCCACATGGTGAGCAGTTAGATCCCACTGTTCAGAATGTGTCCAGAAATCTGAAAATTAATTCAGCATTAACAGTTGTCACTACTGAAACACATTTTCTGCAATTAAGTAAACGTTTTGTGTTTTCATGAAAAATATTATGATTTTGTGTGTATGACTGCTCAAAGCTGTGCTTGCTAGTCATGTACTGACTAGCAATTTTGAGTTCTGCCCAAAATTAGCTAAAATTGTCACTACCGAAACAGTCACTAGTGAAACGTGGTAAAGTTTCGGTAGTGTTATGATTGTTTTGTTAGTGACAAAAAGAAATGTTCAGTTGTCGATTTGAATAAAATAAACATAATTAAGGTACAGGGTCACTCAAAGTAAAAGGTCTAAAGTCCAAGTCAGAGTCCAAAATGTGTTTTGAACTCAGACTTTGAACCAGTCTGGTCAAATGATCCATATCCAGAGATTTCTTGTCCCATGCACATCAGTCATAAACATCACAAACATCCTGTGATAAGATGACATTACCCTACCTTCTCATGCAGGTAAAAAGCTCCAGAATCTTTACTGATGTCTATAAAAATACTGACATGATGGATTCAGATGGGACTAAAATCACTGAGAAACGCCAGTAATAACTGCATTTCCCCAATTCCCCATTTTCAACAAATCCTGTCTGAATAGTAATCGAGCGTAGTTTTCCTCTCAGATACTTTTCTCTTTAAACGGCTAAAACCTGGCATGTGAAAAGGCAGTATAGCAGCACACATGGCAGGCTGGTACACAGCCGTATGCTGCAGCTTTGCTGAGATTTTTCCTGCGTGTAACTGAACCCATTTTGCTTACGTCAAGGCACTGTCTTTGCCCTGCTGTCGTCATGACAACGGCGGGCAGCATTTTATCGAGAAATCAGGTGTTACATTTGGAGGGTCTGTCAATTCTGCTTGCTCATTTCACACTAGAGAGAGAGAGCGTGTGGGAGAGCAAGAGAGAGAGGGCAGTTTGGAGTCTGGGAGATGATTAGGCTTTTGGTTTCTTTGAAAAATAACGGAGGGACTTTTGTAAGGCAACAAAGAATGATCTCACTCTGAGACCAGGAACATCCTCTTCCTCTGCCACTTTTTTCTCATATTTGTTATCACTCCATGCATGATAACACAAGTTCATGTAAAGCCCTTAGACGGCTAGTTATTCCTGTTGATTTGCTCTACTATTTAAATGTATTTATGTAATTACACATTTAGTTACATAACAAATTATATTAACGTTTGGTTTACATTCTGTTTTGACAGGTTCCAGTCTGCACTTCTGACTTGTTTCCATTCATTTCAAAGTAAAGGCCGAAATGTAAATAGTTTTTCTGCCCACAAAAGAAGACTGTGCGCACAGTAATAACATCAAAATCAAATTATCTCATTTACTTATGAAGACAAACGCGGTGTGAGTGCAAGTTTAAAATGAGCTTATTGTGAGAAAGAATTCATATCGAATTCACCATACTTTTATCACCCGCGATGACTTCTGAGGATCAGACACGCTTATCCACTGACCAAAATTAGAAAGGCATCACACACTAAAAATTCAGGAACACTTTGCCTTCTTTAAAAATTTTCCCTGTAATGTTAAATTTACACTGTTATTTTTCACAAAAATCTGCAGTCAGCATTTTAACTAATACCTTGTGTATACTTTACAAAGCTTCATTTTAAATAAAGAGTATGTTTTACCTAAATAATGATAACAAGTGAGTAAGTCTGTCTGCCAGCCAGTCAGTGAGTGAGTCAGTCAGTCAGTAAGTAGTCAGTCAGCCAGCACATGAGTCATTCAGCGAGTCAGTCAATCAGTAAATGAGTCAGTCAGTGAGTAAGTCACTGAGTGAGTCAATCATTAAGTGAACGGATGAGTCAATCAGTGAGTCAGTCAGTCAGTTAGTAAATGAGTCAGTTGGTCAGTAAGTAAATGAGTCAGTCAGTTAGTAAATGAGTCACTCAGTCAGTAAGTAAGTAAATGAGTCAGTCAGTCAGTAAGTAAGAGTCAGTCGGTACGTGAGTCGATCAGTAAATGAGTCAGTCAGTCAGCCAGTGTTCTTTGTAAAAGTTTTATTATTCCCAAGGTTCCTTCAGTTTTGCAGTTTTTGCAAAGAAAAATTGAAAGATCTGAACCCCTTTCTATTAAAATATACCTTTAATAATATATAGTAAAGGCCCCATATCATGGGAAAAATCCCTTAAAATAAGAGATGTAACACTGTTAAAATATCAAAACATACAGTTTACTCCCAAATATCCAGTCCATGTATGAAAATTAAGCTGCAAAAACATATAACATCCACCTATTCAGCCAGCTGTTATTTAGCCCTGCCCATTCATGTTGAAGTTATGAGTTTTTCAGCCCAGACTGTTTTTTGAATTAGGCACAATTCAGGGCAGTCAGGCAAAGCAAAGATCATTTAATTATATCAGTCAAACACAATCTGCTTAACTGTATGGGATAAAGAGATGTTATGGTCATGTAAAAATGAATTTTGACTGCCTTTGGTATATAAACCTACGCAAAATCAAGCAAAGGAAGTAAAGGAGACAGAACAGGCCCGACCTTCATTTCAATCTCCGTTCCATGGATCTGCTGGGCGACCGTCTTGATGATGCCGATGACAATATCCTGTAGGCCCTCTCTCTCAGAGTAGTAGTGCAGGATGAGGTTGTTTCCTTTCTCTGCGTCTGTACAGCGAAACGAGGGTGCGCGCATGCCGGGATAGATGGTGCCCAGGTGGTCATGCAGAGCGTCCAGATTCTAAAACAGTAGCAACTGTTATTGTTATTATTATAACAATATATTATATATATTATATTATTATTGAGTCAAACTTATTTTTGAAAATGTCTATGTCCACATAAAAACATTACAAAAAATTGCGCAAGATACAGAGCATGAAGCTGGAGCAGAGATTTTCTAACAAAGTGACACAGATTTACAGTTTGTTGCCAGAAAATAAAAGCTTAAAAAAGTAAAAAAAATATCTACCACTTTCTGCTTTGGGGTAGGTTTTGTCTCCATGGCTATGCCACTGTCTGAAATGTCCACACAGTCCTGATCTGGCTTTTTTCCTGGCTTTAACTCCATTATTTTTTTTTTAATCTGTCTTTGGTTAATGATCAACTCGCATAGATTTAGAAGTATTGAAGTATTTTTAAAGCTACACTATGTATTTTTGGGGGATTGGGAGACCTCTCTGGTGGAAATGTATAATTGCAATATGCAGAAGAACATACTAATATCAAAGTTCTTATGGGAATTATGTTTTCCCCTCCCCCATGTTGTGTGAACTATCAGTACATTTCCACCAGAGAGGTCTCCCAATCCCCAAAAAATCCCCACATTACTACAGCAGTTTTTCCACTCTATGTGTGTATATATACACATATATATATTCAGAATTTTATTAAATGTCATTAAGTTGCAATTACAAAACTCTGTGGAGGGCTTTTGGTCTGAAACGACGGTCACAGGAAATTTATGAACATTGCTCTGACTGTTTGCGCAGAGTTAGGTCGAAGTGCCAAATGAAATGCTTGTCAGTGGAGACTATTTGTTTTATATTGATTTTAGGGCTGCAACAAACAACTGTTTTGATAGTTGAATAATCTATCGATTACTGAAGTTTGATTATGAATCACTACATTACCAAATAACTTTTATGTAGCTATTAACTTTTAAATTTAGCTGGAGGTTGTTTTATGCATTTGAATACAATAAAGATGAATAACATTCAAGAATTCACTGTTTTAAAGAACTTTCCTGCTAATACAAGTGATAAAAAATAAAACTCCAATATATTTTTCCTGTCAAAATTTATAACCAAGGATGTGCAAAGTAGCAGCAATAAAATATAACCAAACTAAATCCGTTTTCCTTTAATCAAGTAAATAAAAAAGTCAATCTTAATTTAAATGTTAAATGTAAACAGTGCAGTCTGTGCTGTGTGCATTCTGCTGTCTGTCTACACTTTGCTGAAACTAAACTCTACAGTCACAGGTCTTTATTGAAACGGAGTAAAGTCAGCATCTCTCCGTGCTCCTGTGAGAGTCTCCCCTCCTCAGAGAGCGGATATTCCCCGCTGTAGAGAAGATGCGTTCTGATGAAGCGGATGGGAAAGTGGAGAACGTTTGTGGCGAACTTCTCTATGAACAGTTAAATTTGAACGATTTTGTGTAGACACTTCATTTCAACGGTAACCCTTCGTCCAGCTGCCCTGTGTGTTCACTGAGAACTTCCTCCTTTAACTGTTAGCGAGTGGAGCCAAGCGTTCGTGGAGAACAGAAACCTGTTTGTAATCGCTCTCCTGTGTTCGCCGAATTTGAACGCACCAGCGGCCTCGACGTTAAGACGACGATGCAGTGTTTAAAAGTGTAAACGTTATCTGGAAAGTGAACAGGGTCTCTGTGAATAATAGTTATTCGCTTCTCTGTTCAAACTCCATTAACGATTCCAGAGAACATGCGCTTTAAAATACAAATGTTGCAGCTCAGCTCATAACATTAAGTAGGACGGCTTTTAGCACTAACATTAGCTAACTAGCTCGCTAGCATAACTATCGCCACGTCCCAAACCACACACTTCTGCACTTCACACACTGCTCTAATGAGTGCACTTCTAATGGTAGGTTATATGCGCTATTTTTACACACTATTTAGTGTGCTAGGTTAGTATGCAGTTTGGGACGCGGCGTATCTTACCGAGATTAATGTTCTTCATCCAGTGAGCCGATGTGTTTCCTCTTCAGATACTCCAACATGGAGGATGTGCTCCCGTGCCAGCTAAGGTCGGCTATACAAACAGCACAACTGACAACCTTTGTTTCTGAGTTTAGCTCCCACACTTTTGAGGATTTTGTTCTTGAGGCTGCCATCGCGCTGCTGTTAACTCTCCAGTAAGCGGTAATGTCAAAACGTTCCTAGCGAGCGCGAGAAAGACTTGTAATGACGTCACCAAACTAATCGACTACTAAATTAGTTGTCAACTAATTTGGTCGTCGATTTTAGTCGACTAAGTCTAATAATCGTTGCCCCCTTAGTCGATTTAGATTCTTATTTCACGTGTTTATTTTAAAATGTTATTTACATTAACATGATGCAACAGAGAAACAAAATGTCCAAACACAGAGGTCTTTTGTACAGTCTCTTGGTCAGATACATGAACAGTGGCTCCTTACTTGCAAGAATTCCCGAACGTTGGAGCCCAGCACTCGTAGGATGGTGTCATAGCCGGATTCCTGACAGAACTCAAAGAACATCTTCCCGAACATTTGCAGAATATCGCCAGCATCCATTTCTGTTTACAGCAGAAAGCATACCAAGCATTAATACACAACAGACTTTATACTAGTAATGTGTTACTAATACACTCACTAGACACTTTATTAGAAAGCCCCTGTAGCTCCACTTTGTTGAGCTCAGAGCCTGTAGTCCATCTGCTGATGCACAGTTTGTCTGTAACTACACCCATATAGTGGACCTGTAAGATGAATTTCTAATATAAATGGGGTGGTGGTTTCTAAAAAAGTTGTGCACGGTTACTACATTGAGTGTATAGTACTGTACAAAATTCAGGGACCATACCAATCATTTATTTAAGTTTTAGTAAAAATGGCCCTTAACTGCAAGTTATTAATTTTTCAGCAACAGGAAAAAAGGCAGAAAACATATTTTAAAATTACTCAGAAGCCTCAACAACTAAATATATCACTTTTTATTATGTCCACCATTAACCTTTATTAAACCTTTCATTCATTCACTTCTTTCAAAGAAATCTGCAGGGATATTTTACACACCTACAAAGTTCAGTCTTAGAAGCTGGTTTTGTTTATGTTATATGCTTATATTATGGCACAGCAATAAAGAAAGACATCACAAAAGTTATATAAACACAGGTATATGCCTTTTTTTCTAACGTTATATGATCAGTTTGTGATGTTCTTGTCACACTTTCATTGTTTACACTTTGCAGTATTTTCTATATTGTAAACAAGTTGCACAGAAAAAGAGAAAAAACAGTTGCAAAGCTGTTTATTATATTTGGACAAGGTGAAAGAAGAATTGTTTGAAAAATAACAAATATTAAACCACATAGCACATTGCTTAGCATAGAATTATCTTAGTGTAATTTGTTTTTTTTTTATACTAAATAAGTATAGATTAAAAAAAAACATTTAAGTATTAAACTACTTAAATACTTACTTAGCACTTTGCTTGCAGCAGCCACAAGATCGTATGTTTTGGCATCCTCGTAGATAATTCTAACCAGGAACTGTCCTTCCACGTCAACCTGGGCCTCGCGCCTAATAGAAGATTTGAATGTGGGTTATTTAGTGACATGCTTTTCTTGCAAGAGATAGATGTGTTCAACATGTAAAAGGTTAAAAGTGTTTATATTGTCATTAGTAATGGACAAAAGCAGTTACAGGCTCTGAAAGGCTTTTTTGTGCGTGTGTACCCATTCTTCATTTAGCTTTTTTGGAAATATGCAAACTTTGGTGCAACAAAACCTCCTACCTCCAAATTATAGGACACGCTGGGCCAGATGTATGCATGAGCGCACAATGTGCCTTGATGCGGCCGCAGTGTTGCATCAATAATGCTTCAATAAATTAACCCATTGTGTTAATTTATGAACATTTAAATCACTTAATTTAAAGTAAAACATATTCCTGGTGTTGTTCGTGACTCAAACAGAGAGACGACAGGAGAACACACTATTGTTAAAGCTGTATGGTAGCAGAATAACCCACTTTAGCCCTGTGAGTGGTGAGGATACTGCTTACATATGCATGACCCGAGCCATGTTCTCGACTTCTCTCCTAGATGACCATTCTTTGAGAAAGACGTTGTGCTATTTGTGACTCAGCAGCTATTATTTGATTATTTGAGACTATTTATGGCTGCTGGTGTTATAGGACAACATTTGTTGGCTTTGCAATGTAAGGTGCAACCATTACTGTTACCTTGTATAATCTCTACAGAAAAGCTCTGACGAATAGAACGGTTAGTCTAAGTTCACTATGCTCAATGCCAAGTGGAGCTCCATCCACTACATATGGGTTGCGTTGGAGGGGCGGTTGTGATCCAAAACTGATCATCCAATATCAGTATCTGACCTCACTAATGCTCTTGTAGCTTAATGCAGTCAAATCCCCACAGCAGTGTTCCAACATCTAGTATAAAGCCTTCTCAGAAGAGTAGAGGCTGTTACTGCAGCAAAGCAGGACAAAATCCCTATTAATCACTGATTTCAGAATAAATGCTGGATGAGGTGTCCTCAAATTTTTGGAGAGATAGTGTGATATCAGGCTTGTCATTGTAGCTTTTCTGTATAACTGTGAATCAGAAGCTATAAGCCCTTTTTTATTATAATTTGCATATAATTTGCATGAGGGTCTAACTGGTTTGTTCCAGTTTGTGACAGAAAACTGTGGTATTTACTGACTCTCTCTCTTATCTCTCTTTACGTTCATTCATCTCTTTTTAAAAGTATATTCCACTCATTTATTTGCTCCTATTGGAGACTTTTGTCTTTTATGTGCAGTGTGGTGTGTTTATGCAGATGTGCTGACATGTGGAGATAATTTTTTCTTTTTTATTGTCGCCGCCCTTTCATCAGCTTTCTTCTTTATTCTCCTTTTGATTCCCTTGTTATGTTGGAGATTAGTGCGAGCCCTATTTTTCTGAAATATTGTCCTTTATTAGTCATATTTAGTGATGGGAATGTTGAAGATATAACATTTTCTTCATCCTTCTTCTGTTTGAAAATGACTTGTAGTCATCTATAATTCTGTTTCATAAGAAATTAACTATGCTGTACACCAGAGGTCTCAAACTCAAAACCCTCAGGAGCAGGTGGTCTTCTCCAAGGGGGGCTTATAAGGATGAATTTCAACCCCACGAAGTTTTTCATTATATTTCATGTTTCACTTAATGTTTTAATTAACTAAAATACAGGACTAGTGTCCCATATATTTTTCTAGGTATGACTTTCAAATACATGAACATTATATAAACATTATATATTATTAATAAAAATTATATATATATTCATTTAAGTGCATCTTAGTCAATGTTTATTAGCAATTCTTCTGTTGACACAAACCACAACTAAATAATCAGTATTATTAGTAGCACTACTATTACAAACACAGAGTCTTTAATAAATATTTTAGTTTTCATTTCCATTGTGAACTTACATTTAAGAGTAGAATTTTATGGAACTCTTACTGTGATAACATTGCCATTTCTGCAGAACAAGAGTGAAGTTTTGGTAAAACAAGCAGTTAATCCTGAATTCTCAGGGGAGTCCTTCAATAATTCCATTCATTTCTTAGTTTTGAGATGCTGTTTCTGTCCAGAATGGATCAACAAAGGCAGATTTGGCTAACTATTAGTCTAAATTACAATAATAAACTAAGTTGGTTACAGCTAAATTCTGCGATGGACTGGCGACCTGTCCAGGGTGTATCCTGCCTTCCGCCCAATGACAGCTGGGATAGGCTCCAGCACCCCACCGTGACCCAGAAGGATAAGCGGTTTAGATGATGGATGGATGGATGGATGGTTACAGCTAAATTACAGCTTTGCTCACTCAGAGTACAGTGTTCATGTTGTGTCAGGCTTCAGATGAATAGATGAAGCAAATTTACCCACTAGATGTAAATATTTACAGCAGAAAAATGAAAAAAAAAATTGTGAAAATAGCTCTTTTTGGCATATAAACATACAGTCATAAATCTACAAAACATTACATATTATACCTTTAATCATGCTGGCGTACAAGACTGGCCTAACATCACTGTGTTTCTGCTGTAGGCCACACTTTTGTTAACGCTCCACATGTGGAAAAAGTACAGAATGCATACATTCCAACAAGGCTCAGTGCAAAACTCAGAAATATAAAATACCTGCCGCGCAAACAAATACGTTTTAATTCAAGTCAGTAATGAGGTCTAGATGACCTTATTACTGGGACAAGCTGAAAAAACAACACTGATTTGCAGTGCTGACCTGACATGATGAATGAGCGGATTAGCTAAACACGTAAAGCAAGGTTAAAACAGCATGAGAAAAAAGCTCCGCAGCCTTGCGCACACTAAAAATAGAACGGAGATCATATCATTAATCAGGTCCATAGCAGTCAGTGCTCAGAGATAAGCCAACGTTGTGATAAACATTAAGCCTCGCTGAAGTAACTTGGAAGATTGGAGTGAAGAAGGCAAAACACATAGGCTCCTTCTCGCAAGGGTAATAAAACAGCACTGTCAGTAAAAAAAAAACTTGTATCTCTGAAATTATTACTGGGTGATATATCGTCTGTATGGTATGTCGGTATTGGTGTAACACCAACATATTGAAAGATATCAAAACTGCAATGTGTCATTTGCTAGATTCTTCAGATTTACAGCTTGAAATATTTCTTGGTTTGGACGTCATTTCTCAATTATGTGCCGGGCTTGCATCAGGCTCAGATTACAAGCTTGGGCTCACCGATTTTACTCTGCAGTTCCCCTCCATGCTTTAGTTACTCCTTACATTATTACTCCTCTACTTTCTTTACCTTAAAACAGTTTTTAATCTGGCATGCTGGAGTCACCCACTCATAAATTTAGCACCAAATTGCATGAGAAAATAAAAGAGGTGGAAATAAAGCTGTGCATTATGGAAAGTTTATCCAGACTAAAAACGTATGGGATGTTGTTCAAAAGCAGGTTCTCAATGAATACATTCATTCATTATTTAAGGAGAATTTATGCTTAATTTTATACTTCTTTTTATTTATATTTTTATATATTGTAACAGTAACTTTTCGAGAGAGGGACACATCTTTAAATTTCATTGTAATTTAATGTAAAAAGGTTTTATTCCCACCAATTTTGGACCATTTATATTGTTCCATTAGGCCTGAAGCTTTCACACAAGTGATGAATGATTTTATTATGAATGAATGTTCTCTTTATTTTATTTATCCATGATCTAATTATGGCTTTTATTGTCGCTGTGTGTAATTTAAGCAGTGCTATCCTGTCAGGTTATATTTGGCACTTTGGATGGTGATGAACTGGTTTGTTTCAGTTTCAAGCAGAATTTTTTTGACTTGGGTCAATTTTGGACTGGATTTGGGGTCCGGACAAATTTTTCTAGGGCTGGTTGGGATCGAACTCAAAAGGTCAATGATGTGGTTCAGGTCAGATCAGACTTTGAGAGAAAATTCTTGGGCTGTATTTAGGGTCAGAGAAATTTAGGCCAGATTAAAGCTCTATTCATTGTTCTGTTTTCATTTAAAAAATGGCTAGAAATACATATGAACTACATAAAACTATATCTTGTCTTTCTGGAAATCTAGGCAATGATCAGCGAGACGTTTGGCTTCTCAGGCAGTACAGGAGGAAGCGCCGCAATCACTCTGGTGCTACACACCAGCTATTCCCTCGTCTGCCGATGAACCGGTATACCACAAAAGTGCTGCAGTATATTTGAAAAATATCATTATACTAAATTTTATCAGCACATTTAAAAATTTAAACAACACATAAATTTAATCTAATCTTGGACTGCTCTAAATGTCACTTTGGACCATTTCTCTGTAATTCTAACATCTCATAAAATGTTTGCACAATGTAACGGGCAGCTGGCAGTTTTGAACGTATTAAAAAAAGCTACAGGGTGTTGATATATAGTCACCATGAAACATGTTTACAGTGAAACAGCTGTTGCCCTAAAAGACTGGAATTTTAAGACAAGTCTGGGGGACCCAGGAAGTCAAATAAACTTCAGCTGTGTATATGCGCTTTGGTGATGGTCTCTTTGTGTGCATGTATGTGTATTTAGCTCTTTATGAGGACCATTTGTCCCCAGGATGATGGAAAACAAGGCCAGTCTGGGGACAACTTTCATGTTAGCCATGCTAACTCACGTGACATGGGCTAACAACAAGCTTCTTGTCTGTTTGATAACAATTTAGCTGAGCGTACCATTACCCCTACTTTGAGCTCCGTCTTCACAAATGATTGAACTGGTTTAGAAATTTCACACTCAGTTTGTTCCCACCCTTATAAGTCTACATTTCCACACAAATTTAGCCCAAAATTTCTCACAATTTCCCAAATATTCTTGTTACAGGGTCACATCTTGCCCTGCAAGGTTAATGTAAAACATGAAAAATGGGAAAAAAACTGGGGAAATAAATGGTCCACATGAGAAACAAATGCCTTTTTCACATTAAAAAATGCAGATTTTATTTGAAAAAGAAAACATCCACAAAGATTAGCTTTTAATTTCTGAGGCTGGAGTTGAGCATGGCAAAGATTATCTACGGTCACTGGAAATATCCCACAAAGATAGAAATACAAACAAGTGTATGTGATGGGGTTAGCAGTTGGGGAGGGGGAATAAACTTGGGATAATGCTGAGTCTTAAGACTATTTTAGGTGCACGCTCCATGACACTGAACATCTGGCGACTGCACAAGGGGTCTTGCTTTCTTGGGAAAACATTTTTCTCTGAAAGTGAAGATAAATATTCTAATCCACTGTCTCAACTTATTAATTCTAAGTTTAGAAGAGCTCATTTATTTCCTTTGCTTTTAGTTTGTTGGCCTGACACATAGTAAAACTGAATTTTCCTGGTGTACTGTATGTCCAAAAGTTTGTAGACACCTGCTCACTCTCACAAGTTTCTTCGGGAATCAAGGGTATTCATAGGGGGTTTGTCCCCCTTTGCTGCAGCCTCTATTCTTCTGGGACAGCTTTACACTAGATGTTGGAACACTGCTGTGAGGATTTGATTGCATTCATGCACCACAAGAGCATTAGTGAGGTCAGCTACTGATGTTGGATGGTTACTAATTATCACTCCAGAGAACACAGTTCCACTGCTCCACAGCAGTACTGGGGGCTCTGCACCCCTCCATCTGCTGCCTGACATTGGGCATGGTGATCTTAGACTCATGTGAAGCTTCTCCAGGGTGTCCCATTCTGGAAGCAATGCTCGTGTGCATAATTAAATGCCTGTGTCAGCAACGAGTGCACCTTAAGGTAGCGGAATTAACTAATTAAAAGGGGAGCCTGGGCACTTCTACATCACCACTTTTTTGGCATCCATTATCATCAGTTGTATCTACTACACCAGTGACCAGGCCTGGACCCAGAGATCAACCTTCCTGCAGACAGACTTCCAGCTACAATCGACCACACCTGCTCCAGCTAATTAACTGCTTCAGATGTCCTTGATTGGCTGGATCAGATGCATCAGTGTTGGGTAAGCATGTTTGATGCAGGTTGGAACTGAACTCTGCGGGAAAGCAGATCTCCAGGAGGAGGGTTGGAGACCACTGTACTACACTGTATATTCAGCTACATTATGCACTGCAACAGTCTAAAATCAGTGCAGTTTACTAATTTGAGATTTGAAACTACACGGGCCATAAATGTAACCCAAATCCTGCAGACCACAAGACTGAAAATGTGTATGAGAAAAGGAGGTATGCATGCTCATTGTAAATTAATTAAATCTTATATTAGGGGTAGTTTAGTTAAAAGGGGAAATTACGCTGATTTTTTTCATAATTTTCGAAAATGTTGTTTCAGTCGCTGAGATCAAGGGTGTAAAACACTGGAGGGGTTGACCAGGACCTTGTGTCTGAGGGTCTGCAGCTATGTGAAAGAAATGACAATACTATTAAACAGCTTTTGGAAACATGCAAAAATATAACAATCTAGTCAGTGTTTCCCGAAAGTATCTTAACACAAAGATAGTTCTTTAATGGTAAAGCGAGCATCACACTAAACACTCTCTCTACCAGTTAAGATGGTCTTAATCCTAAAATGCTATTGAGAAGGTGGGGCCTAGTCTTAGAACAAGAATTCCAGCCTAAATATGCAGTGATTTTAATGGTTGGTTTGACAATAAGCCAATAAGAGACCTTCTTCTCCAGTGATATAGTAAGGTATACTAACACTTGTTAGATAAGTCCAATCGTGGTCAGTTTTTTCTACTGGGTTTGAAAGGGATAAGCTGTAGCTATTATTTCATGCATTAATTCATAAAAATAACGTTTTTACTACTCTGGGTGCAATCAGGGGACAAATGGATAACATTAGTCCTGGGAGGAGGAGGCTACAATAATATTTCAGTCAATGTGTATTATATCAGTATTGGTAATACCAATACATTTATTTACAGTAGAATTCATTATATTAGTAAAAAACAATGTTTTTATAACTAAAATTAATTATTGGGATGGTGGTCCTGGAAATTACGCCCATGGCTGGGAAGTAAACAAAGTCATTCAGAGTATTTTAATGTGAACTGGTTCAACCATTGAACTCATTTAACATTTTATGTTGATAATAAAATATGAAAACAAGTAGTTTGGGTGCTATTTTGCCTTACAACACCACACAAGTACCTCTCTGCCATACATGTATTTTTAAAAAAATCTACGTTTTAGACCAAAACCGAGACAGTGTATTCATAACCATTGAGCTTAAGTCTGGGCAATATGACAGTATTTATCATTATCATTATAAATGATGTCTCAGTATGCCACAATAAGCATTTCTGAGAATATCATGGATATTGTCAATACTTAAAAAACACTTCCCAACTGCAGGTCTGATTACAAAGAGAGCACAGTTAGTCCCATTTAGAATAACCAATTAGTCCTATTAGATTTAGTGCAGCATAGTATGTGAAATATTAAATAAATTACATATATAAATATAAATGATTGTATTCGTAGTTTTGATAGTATTTTTAAATGTGGTAGTTTTGTCCTTTCCAATTCATCAAATGTATATCTGTATATATGTAAAAAATGTATATCGTGACACATCATTTGTGAAAACTTTATGAAGTGTTGTGATATGACATTTTTTTCACATCACCCACCTCTAACTGAGTGGAGTAGCTAACAGTTAAGTTTCTTTAAAGCAGCTTTAAGAGTTATTAAACACTTCAGATATCTGGTTGATCTCACCACTGTTATAAACAATTCTGAGTTAGTGAGTTTCTCTAGAATATTACATTCACACATCCAGCCTCTCTGGATGGCAGTGTTTACATCGTAACGGTTTAATTATGCAGTAATATTGAAAAAACGGTGAAATTCCCCTTAATACTCACTTGATATCTTCCCACACATCTGGCCCATAATTTCTTAACACCAGAAGCTCCAAAGCGTGGTTGACAAAGCCGTACTGCATAAAACAGAAAGATAAGCATTAGCATTAACATGCAGATTAATAAGGAGCATTTCTTAACCGTAAACTGTTTACATTCACTGAGAGAAATGTGTGGCAGCCCCAGTGTAGCATGTAGGCTAAACGGTACTGCCTTTTCAATTCAGTAAACAGCAAACAGCCTGACTAAAGCTACTGAAAACACAAGAACCACGGCCTATCGTATGCTTGTCTCTGTGAAATGAATATTTTTACAGCTAATTTTTAACGAGGCTGAAGTCGGCTTCCCGTTCCACCTTAAATAGTGCAGCAGTTACGTTCTGGCGTCTGCGCCAGAGTGTAACTACCGCATCATTTAAGGTGGAACGGGAAGTATCTCGCGAATAAGAAGCTGACTTCAGCCTCGTTAGTATTCGCCTATGCGCGATGCAACCGTGTCCTATAGTGCAAAATAAAGCTCTCGACACTCCGCTTCTCAAACAGCTATCTACGTATAAAGGCTGTCGTATAATTTAGCGAATATATGAACGTTACCTACCATGATCTGACAGCTCCTTCGGTTTCTTTTTTCGCCCAGATATTAAATTAAATCACCCAGCGGCAGCTCGGATAGCGCTGGCAGCCGTTAACGTGGGAACCCACCATTCCTGTGACTGGTTCCGGGTTGATTGACGCGCGCCGTAGCCAATGAGAGCTCGAGGATGCGCCACTGTGGGGCGGGTCCCGTACACGGACAGCCAATCACGTTTAGCCTCCAGTGAAACTCATCGAGGTGCCGTCAAAATCTGTCCGCGCGTGAGAATGAGGCTGCGCATGTGCAGTAAGTCAGCGGGTGATATTAACGTATAGAAATAATTTGGTTTATAATTTTCCACGCCTTTCATAACTTGTTGGGAATAATTCTTATGTTATTTGTTACGATGCTGAAAATGTATAACCGGTTTTGTTTTATTAGCTTTTTAAGCTAAGCTTTGTAAATGTAAACGCTTTAAAAATACGGTTCTTCAAGGGTTCTATAATAAAGGCAATGGTTCTAATTAGAGCCAGTTTATGCTTAAACGGTTCTTTGCATTATGAATGTGTTGTATATGGTTCCTAAACCTGTCAAGTTTGGAATGGCTGACTTTATCAATATAAAACCAACTTGTTTTCTAAGCAATTATTTAGACATTAATCAAGAAATCTCTGAGAAGCTGTGAAAATCGAAAAGCTTGTAGATGTATCATTTAATAACGTCTTCATGTAAAAAAAAAATCTTATAATTTTACTTTCTAGTGTCCACCTTATATTATTTATACAGTCTGCACTGTTTTAGTTATTGTTGGATAAAATAACAACAGCTATTAAGGCCAATATCCTACATTTTTCTTGTATTATATATTTTTTTCCCCTCTGCGGTCCTGAGGACGTTAGTGTGGGTTTACACTCCAAACACAGTCATAATTCGCTTTCCAACCTCTTTTTATTATTAGAACAAAACAGGTTGTTTTTGTTACTGCGCCTTAAAGACTGATGTATGTAAATGTGCTCTGTTCTCATTGGCTCACCTTCATTTTGTGCATTGTGCTTTATTAAAAAGGCAGGCCAGGATGAAACTCTCCTTATAACTACAGTATAAGGGGGCGGAGCTAAACTGTTGTTGGCTGAATAGGTGAGCGTATGAAATGACTTGGTTTTCTTTACCAAAACACCAGTTTTAAAACAGGCTGGTTTAGCACGTTAGCTTTCATAAATGGACTGATTTCATTATGCATTGAGTGACTGGTTCGGTTTGAAGCTTTAACGATGTCTTCATGCTACTTCAAATTTGCTTTTCTGTTATTATGAACAGTAATTCCAAACTTTTGAACGATGAAAGTTGAGTAATCCTCGTCATTGCTTATCAAGGCATATCCTCTCTTTATGGCTTTGAAGGAGCGCTGTGTGAATTTACTCCTGCTCCTTCCCTTCTACTGCACCACCAGTTCCAACCGGATTATACTGTTTAATGCTGTGAGGGGAACAAAAGGTTGTGCGAGGCTTTCTTCTGGAATTTTCTTTCCTCAGATAATAACATCACTGTGGAAAGTTTATCTGAGACATTTCTACCATAGTGGGAAAGGCCATTTTTACTCAATTAGCAATAACCTGCAATAACCTTGAAGAGCCAGATATCAATTCAAGGATTACAGAACTGAAATAATAGGCCTACAATTATCACTTGTAGGTTAATGACTGTGAATAAGGATATAAAATGATAATGAAGACCACAAAACTGCAGTGAACGTTCATGTTGCTTTTATATTTTTAATGTGTTAGTCATTCCTACGGCTGCCACTATCAGTTTTATAAGTAATTATTTAGATGCCTCGTCCAAATAAAATCAGTTTTAACAAAGGCCGAACAATAAAAATTTGACTTAACTGAAACAAAAACAACCCACAAAGAAGCTTTCAAAGATTCTGAAATGCTTAAAACTAGGACTTCACATTAAAAGATTTGTAAAAACATGGCAAAAAAAATATATATATATAAGTGGCTATTTAAAATATAACTAGTCTAGTTTTATCGAGTACCTGTGAAAGCCCTAGTAATTTGTATCTTGGTGTTAGATCAACAGCATTTCATAAGGAATCGTATGTTTTACCCATTAAAGGGGAATTCCACAATTTATTTTAGCAATTCTGGATTATTAAATTGTTAAGATCTAAATTCTCGAGAACTTTGCTGAGCCAGAATGGAGAGTTGCAATGGTGATAGGAACCAGACCTCTGAAGAGTTTAATGCCTCTAAATCACAGAAAGTTATTACATTAAATACTTGCAAATTTATTGCCTGATGTCTGATGTTTTATGATAGTTTTAAAAAGGTTAGTCCATTTATAGCAGAGAGATACAAGCGTGTCATAAGGTAAAATAGTCCCCAAAGAAATGCATTTTTTCAGATTCTTTGGAGACTTATGTGTTGTAGAAATAGCAGCCCCTGGTTCCTATCAACACTACTGTAAAGAAATCAAAGTTGGTATGTTTTTCTACAGTGAACCATTTCATTTCACTCTGAACAACTTTGTTTACATCCCAACTCTCATTATGAATATATTTAGAAAATAAAAAAAAGTGTATCAAAAGACACATCTTGAGTAGTCACAATGTTTATTATAGCTCTATCACAATACAAAAAAGTCACAATGAAACATTATAAATGTTTATATTTTCAGGATAATTGAACATTCATTGTGGTCAAGCTATGCTGTGATATAGTTAGGCCTACTGTGATTTTGTGACTTTTCATCCACTGTGAGCAAATACATTGACGTGATCCAGACATTGAGTCGAATGTGCTGTATTCAGAGTGTTAAAATGATTATTTTCACTTTGACACTTTTACATAAGTAAAAATGACTAGTGTTCAATGAACTCCTGTGGCTTTTAGCTCTGGAGTTAATAAAACACTGGTGATTTCACTGCGTATGTGCATATCTAAGGAGGATCAGTACAAGCAATAACAGAGAGAAACTTTTTTGGAAGTACTCAAACTTAGAGACTTTAGACTTTTTCCAAAGTACGATTTGGATGGTTTCCGTGGAGAAATCCAAATGAAAGTGGCCCTTCAGAAAGTACTAGGACATGGTCAGTCTTTCAGATGCTCTGCATAATACCTGTGACCCAAAGTCTGAGGTGGCTTCAAGAAAGAATCCTACGAAGCAAAACATAAACAGTGCTTAGTCAACCCCTTTTTAAATAAGCCATTTTTTTTCTTTCGGACACTTTTTGGCAACTTTCTATTGCTGAATTACTTGCTACCTCTGGCTCAGCTCAAGAGATATATACTGCGTACAGCACCAGGCAGTAATCAACCCACTGTGTAGAGTGTTTGTCGTCGGAGAGCAACTATTTATGTTTCTGTTGCTGAGTCTCTGCGAGTGTCATTTGTCCTTCGATCGGACGCCTCGAGGAAGTAACAAATGCCAGGGATGTCGGAGGGGAAGTTGGGCGGAAGTTCCTCTCTCGACCGCGGGATGAATGTGAACTCGGGGCGATCTTTTAGCAACCTGGGGCGGACAGGGCAGAAAGCACAGCTTCAAAAGGCAGGTAATTTCTCACATCATCTGGCAGAGGAGAGCCTAACAGTGTTGAATGAAATTTAGTAGTTTGCATGCGCTGTGTATTTGGAAAAGTGCTCTAATAAATCTACTTTCATGTTCTGCATCAGTTGACCAGTCAAAACAGCCATTAAGTACAAGTTTGTTTTTTTTTCAGGCGATATTTTCTGAGGAGATTAGGTATAAGATGCTTCACTTTTATAAGGAAAGAGAAAGTCAAAGGAAATTTTTTTTGTGAAAAAAACACCATTTTTTCCAAATAGTGATTAAAAGCTACAGAGGAAATGGAAGGAAATAGGACTCCTAACAACCATGCAAGACCTGGTAGGCCACCAAAACTGTCCCCATCAGATAAACGGCACTTATAAAGCTTGTATCTTTTAGAGAGAGGAGAAAATCAAGCTCTACTCTTCGGATTTTTAAAAAATCTACAGGTGTTTCTGTCCACCTTTCCACTGTGAGAAGATAACTCAGCGCTATGGATCTGAACGGATGTTCTGATTGAGAAAAGAAAATAGGTGAAAAGAAAGAAACTGCTAGTGTTCTCAGAACAATGGACTGACCACCCCAACATTGAATGTGTTTGGAATTATTTGGATTGTGAGAAGAGGAAAATGCAACCAAGATCTAAGACTGAACTTCGGAGATGTGGAAAAATATCCCTGCAAATTTCTCTAAAAAACTGAAATCAAGTCTCCTGAAAAGAACAAAAGCTGTAATCAAGGCAAAGAGTGGACACACTAAACACTAAATATAATAAATATGAACAAACAGTAAATATTAAAAACTATATTTCTCCTGTGTAACTTTCTGTTAAATGTGTTTTCCTGTTTTTTTCCAGACACTGAAAAATGAATAACTTGCACTTAATGACCATTTTGACTGTACATTAAATAAATGATGGCTGCTGTCTGACATTTGCACGGTACTGTGTGTACCACTAGGCTGGTGGTAGTAAAATTAAAGTAAAATAACACAAAAAAATACTATTTTCTGGGTTATTTGCTGTTGAAATGATTATTAAAACACTGTTTGAGGGAATCCATTGGAGTCTATTAATCATTTAATTATCTCAGTTGGTATTATCAGTTATCAGAATTTTGTAAAAATTTCTTAAAATTTCTATTAAAGATATACATTTACATCAGTTGAAGAAAGGGTGGTAGAACAAAATGTGTGTGACCACATGGAAATGAAGAAGTACAGAATGGAAACTAAGAAACAGAAATAGAATTGTCATTAAGTGTTTAGACCAAATGAGAAAAATGCTGATGTGCTGGTTGCCAGCTGCTGTACCTGTAGGTGGTGGGGCTGATGTTGATCTTCCTTGGTAGACTACAGGACTCAAACTTGTTGGCTAAAGTGACATTATTGCCAAAAAGGCAGTATCGGGGCATTTTTACACCAACCACGCCAGCCAGAACGGAGCCAGAATGGATGCCAATACGCATCTAAGAAGCACAGATTAATAGATGAATACATCAAAATCACTGACATTCAAAACACGATCATTAAAACACGATAATTATGATCATTAAAGCAACTTAATTTTAATAATCCACTCCAGATACTCCGTAGAAGTTCACCTTGTCTTTAGTGAACATTCAATGACATAGTATCTGTTAAATTCAACTTACAGAGCAATTACATTGGAATTTCTGTGTAATTCAATCATTAAGATGTAAACAGAGCCATTCAGGTCATTCGTCACTTTCTAATCAATCAACAATTTGTTCATTTTGTGCTGTGAGTATCCTCCAATCACAAATGAGTGTGCTGGAAGTATGTTGATGAATTAAGGCATCCACATGATCCAACAACCATAAATAATCTTGGTCAAAATAATGTCCAAGTCAAAATAATGCAAGATAATCTTTACCATTTAAGCATATCACAATCGTAATACATAGCAATAGAATCACAATCTGGTCTTTTGTCCACCATCATTCAGCCCTAACAGAAAACCCTTAATGCTCCATAAAACTGTGGAGCTTAAGCAGTCAGACAAGTCAGATCTGAATGATAAAGTAAGCTGAGTAAAATGTAAAAGCAGCAAGATGGTTAAGGCACGTGACTTCCGTAAATCACAAAAGCTGCTCGTCACGGTTCACCTAATATCTCGTTTGTCAGGCTGAGTTTAAATTGTCTGTCCAGGATAATGTAATATCTATATCTCACTGATAGATTGCATCCCAGAAAAGCTTTCTGGACATTTACTTATCTAACGGTGTTTAACAAATGAATCATGACAATGTCATTTAGCAGGACGAAAATCATAACTCATGCTCTCTTCGCTCTAGTCAAACCGTGAGAACACTTCTGTGCCTCGGCAGGCCATTCTCCTCACAGCGTCTTTTTAGTGCCAAAACGTAAGAGCCTGTTGTCTTCTGAAAAAATACAAATAACAAATAAATAAATAGGGAAAAAAAAATTAATCCTGTTTGTCAGTTACTCTGCTATGAATAAACTGAACATGCTGTATTTAGATGATACATGCTGCATGAACAGTAAGACATTTGGGAGAAAAGGTCCTGTGGGAAATTAGCTTGTGCAATGGAATTTAAAATGTCTGAAATCAGCACAGCAAATAATTGTTTCAACACTCGCAAACTGAACTATAAAGGACCATGCGTAAGAGGTGTAAAGTACACTTGTTACGTCCAACAACGTATTATTTACATGTCTTTTTTTTCTTTCCTCTCTTGCACAAGCTTCAGTTCTCGTCAGCTTCCTGCTCTCCCGTCTATCATAGCCACCAGGTGCTGCTGCTGAGGGAGGTGTAATGGCGCGCTGATTGGCTGTGCTGAGATCGGGGCAAGAGCTTATAAGCCTGGTGACTGGTTTCCTCAAGGCTCTTCCTCCTTCCCTTCATGTTGTTGCCAGACCAAGAAGTTCCAACATGGAGAAGTTGGGCCTACTCTCTGTGTAGTTGCTAGTCTAATGTATTGTGTGAAACTGTCCACCGTGGTGGTATGTGAAGCCTTTTCTTAAAAGACTTCTAGATTGAAAGCTGTAGTGGGTGTAGCCTTATTTTCTTTGGGGTTTGTCTTTGTCTTTGTTTTTGTTGAGGGAGTTATGTTTTTGTATTTTTGTTTCTTTTGTTTTGTTCAGGTAAGTTAGTTGATTTGGAGAGGTATGAGACTAGTAAAACATGTTAGAGTGTGATTGGTCTGGCGGGTTGGTAATGGGAAGTTGGGGGAGACACTTTTATGTTGCGGCCTACCCTAGATGGGTCGTAACAGCACTATATAGCCACAAATATGTAAACACCTGTCATGGGCATTGATATGGAGTTGGCCCTCCTTAAAAGACTTTTAAAACTCTTCTGGGAAGGCTTTCCGCAACATTTTGGAGTGTGTCTGTGGGAATTTGTGCCGATTCAGTCAAGAGAGCATTTGTGAGGTCCCCTGATGTTGGAGAAAGCCTGGCTCACAATGTTCCAGTTAATCCCAAAGATGGTCTGTAGGGTTGACGTCAGGGCCCTGTGAAAACCACTGGAGTTTCTCCACATCAAACTTCAAACCATCTTTATGGAGCTTGCATTGTCATGGTGGAACACTAACAGGCCTTTGCTATGAAGTTGAAAAAATATAATTATTTAAAATGTCTTTGTATACTGTAGGATTAACATCAATCATCACTGGATCTAAGGGGCTGAGCCCAAACTCTGAAGAACAGCCACAGCCCATTATCCTTCCTCCACCAAACTTTACTGTTGGCACTATGCAGTCTGGTAGGCAGCATTCTTCTGGCATCGGCCAAACCCAGATTCATCTGCTGGACTGCCAGGTTGTGATCCACCACTCCAGAGAACATGTTTCCAGTGCATCCAGTGGCCCAGTGTTTGTCTATGGAGACTGCATATGCACTTCATTTTACACATCTGATAGCAGTGAGTGTGGAAACACCTGAACTTAATAATTAAGGGCTGTCCACATACTTTTGGCCATAAAGTTATAACCTGCAATAATATGAAAATGGCATTTGAAAGATAAAAAGACAGATTATGACAGAACTTCACTGGAAAAAAAACTGACACACTGAATTTACCTTATTCAGATGTGTACATAGTTTCCACATGAATACACATCAACAAAGTTACTGTAAACTGAGAGGCAAACCTGGGTTGATATAGTATGCTGTATTAATGTGAAAATAATGTTCACATTCGAATAAAGTAAATTAAGTGCATCAATTTTTCATTGTGTTCTCTGTTTAGTAACTGACAAAGACTCTAATATGTGATGTGACACTGACCCTAATGACCTCCCCCATGGGGGTTGTGACCTCATCGGACAGTTCCATCATCTTTAGGGCCATGAGAGCAATTTGTACAGCGTGGGTCGGACTCTCTTTGTGCAAGCCTCCGGCAACACAGTATGCATCTCCAATGGTTTCCACCTAAAATAGAGGAAAGCAAACGAAAAACAAGTTCATTAACCCTTTAAACCAACAGTGCTCACACTTGTGGCCGAAGTGCGATGTTTCTGGTGGCATTTTACAGCAGTGCAACAATGATGCGCAAGCTTTCTAAACTAAAAATAGTGCGTGGAAAGGTGCTGATTCTGTTTTAGGATGTGTTCTTGACAATGAAGTTACCGCTTAGAATCTGTAAAATATTCAGTCATAAAATCACAAGCATGCCAGTTGTTCATGCAAGCCATAAACATAGTAAAATAATGCTGAAACATTTAACCAGAATCAAGAAATCAGGAAAGGTAAAAAGGTGAACAACATAAATAGCCAGTAAATGATAGAAGGAAGACATATATATATATATAAAATGTTAATGTTGTGTTCGATTAAATAATTAAAATCTTCCCTTTTCAAATCTGTCTTTTGTGTTCAATTATACTTTTGACTTAGCCTGTTCGTTTCAGACATTTGTCTTTTTTGAGATTCCATAATATGGTAGTACAAGAATTTCAACTGAGAAACAAATATCACAGTAATGTGAAGTCAGCAAGTGGACTGAGAGTCTGTACTGTTTATAGGGTCCTGAAAATTTTTGCCTTTAAAAACATTTTTATAATATAAATAAGCATACATACACAAATTACTTAAAAACTATTAATTTATTCTTAAAATAAAGGCTATTATTACCTTTATTCTTATATGTAACATCTAAATTTTCTCTTATTCTTTGGTGCAAAAACAGTCATAACAAAACAGTTATCTGTGCTTTAAAGCTTTTGCTTTAGTCTTCTGTAGCAAAACAGAGAGAGAGTGCAAGAGACAGAGAGGTGTGTGTGTGTGTGTGTGTGTGTGTGTGTGTGTGTGTGTGTCTTCTGTATTATTATTAAGAACTACCATTGTATTCTCACAAACATGTCTACTGCTCCTGATAGGCAAGTGGCCTTTTTCGCTTACACATGTGAAATGACAGGGAGATTTTTCAAAACACTGTTTTCTAGTGATGGGCTTTTCTGGCTCTTTTCAGTGAGTCAGATCAATTGGCTTCTTCATTCAGTAGCACAGACAGTTTTTTGGTTTTCAAAATTAGCTTAGACAGTGATATTATTTATCATTTAATTTTCAATAAAACCTTAGTCTACCTCCTAATTAACTAATTAACAAAAAATCCATTATGTTTGTTATTTATATGAAAACTGAATCAGCCTCTCTGGATGAATTAAGAGAGGCAGGGATCAGCACATGGGCAAAACACAGGCGAATCCATCAACTAGCCATCAACCATCAAAGGCAGGAAAAAAGTAAAAAATCTTAGGAACTAATGAGGCACACTTGGAAACACAGCTAAGAATCACGTGAAAACTGCCAAAAACAAAACCAGAGACAAACTGATGATGAAACCACAGCAGGTGTTGGGGATAATGAGGGGCTGCAGCCGTCATGTTTCAATGAGATCCAGGAAGGGGTCCTTTGATTTTCAGCTTCAGTGTCATAACATCTAGGCATTATCTTGTCTAAATTTACCGCCCCCCCCAAAAAAAAAAGGGAAGTCATCTCCCAACATTCGCCTAAAAGAGCCAACTCGTTCATGAATAACACATCACCACTCCTTTCAGTATTCAGCATTCATGGCAGACATTAACGTTGAATCCTGCTATATACAGCCCCATTTCCAAAAAAGTTGGGACGCTGTGCAAAATGTAAATAAAAACAAAATGCAATGATGTGCAAATCATTGAAACCATATATTTAATAGAAAATAGTACAAAGACAACATATCAGATGTTGAAACTGAGAAATTGATGAAACTGAGAAGTGATGAAACACAGTGGTAAACATGACCCTGTCCCAACTTTTTTGGAACGTGTTATTGGCATCAAATTCAAAATGGGCATATCTTTTTCAAAAAACAATAAAATTTCTCAGTTTCAACAATTGGTATGTTGTCTTTGTAGTATTTTCCTTTAAAAATATGGTTTACATGATTTGCATATTGCATTCTATTTTTATTTACATTCTGCACAGCGTCCTAACTTTTTTTGGAAAAAAAACCTGACACTAAAGAGTAATCCTAATCGCAATCCAACAAAATGAATTTCACAACCTAGGGATTAATGCTAATTTTTCAAGTGTGCAAAAAGATTACAATGGGCAGAATATCACACTTTGCCGGTCTGATTTCATGATACTTCTTTGGTGCACCATGAACACAGCTGAGAGCATTACATATGTATTACAAGTTAATTTTGAACAGATTCATTCAAACGTTTCCTTATCTCCTGAGCTCAAGCCACACAGATTTCCAACACAGATTTCCATGGTTTTTGGTTCCCCACATAGAAGAGCAGCTGGCAGACGACGCTGCCAGGTTAAGAGGGAGATCTATTTTAGGACAGAGCCGTTCCGTAAGAATGTAAGCAAAGCGGCGTCCCAAACTAAACTCTTCCTCTGCCGTCCTTTACAAGAGATCCATCTCCAGCGTGGAGGAGATGTTTTACTTTAGCAGAGACACTGATTACATTAGCCAACCTCCCAGCAGATTACGAGCAGTTGGCTGAAAGATCGGCTGATGAACGATTGTCCTCACTAAAGCACTTTGGCTAAGATAAAGGGGAAAGGACCGCGTAGGTTTTCGACTTCGTAGGGTCTTCGAGAGAGCTTGCCAAAAGTTCTTTTTCTCTTCGTTTGCTATGAAATCTTGAGTGGAGGGCGGATTTCACAGTATACCAAAAACAGTCATCCTAGGGACTCATGCAGCTTCTATCCCAACAGCAAAATTTATGTTGATCAAACAGATATCAACATAGCTTTGTCACGAATTTGCAAGACATTAATTCAGTTGTTGCAACTCGTCACTGTTTCCTTGGTACAACACTTCAGCTATGATTAAGTGGAGGCAAGTTAAATTAATGGACAAGTTTGGATATAAATCTATCAAGCAGAAAACAATGCTGAGCTGCCTTTATGCTTCCAAGATCAACAAATCACACTGCTGAGAACATAAATTATGAATGACACAGACTGATTCCTAATGAAAATGTGGTTGTGAGCCAGTATTTTGCTGTAGTCAAAGCCCAAAACCCTATTAAGAACTCTTTCAGACTCTTCTTAAAGTGAAGAGTATTGTTTTGGACCATTTAAACATAAAAATATCTTACCTTCTGTATTGTTCCTTACAATTCAACCAGAGCTCTGTGTAGTCTTAAAAATTAAAACAGTTTCAAATATGAATTTTAACAGTGCATAAGCTTCGACATTGAGTGATACTGGTCCTAGCAGAGTGCATTATTACAAAGGTTCAGATCTCTTCATGGTCAACCAAAGATGTAATGTTAAATCAGAACTTGATCATTACTGTAAACTTGAAAAAGTCAACATTATTGCCAAGTCTTGATGAAATGTATCCTCTTGGATTGGTATAAAGATAGTGTCAGTACAACTGTACATCTAATGATGGTTCTTGAACCCCTTACGCAAAAATGGAAATAACGAAGACCTCAAAACTATGCTACTGAAAGCATTTAAAGCAACTCTTTGGTTAAAATCAAATGTACACAGTTTTCTGCTCATCTGAAATGTAGCCAGTCTGTCAAGACATGTTTAAGAGTTAAACTTGTGAGGTAATGGTTTGTGGTTGGTGGCAAAATGTGCATCTAGGACTTAGAATGCTGAGCACAAAAGGTAGGACCATTGTGCAACTAGGTCCTACAATAGAGAGCATGTAGAAATAGGAATACTGTATTTTCTTCTTTTTGAAGTAGTGTCTGAAATTTGCTTATTGGGAGCTGCACTAGAGCTAAAATGTTGCTAATCATCACACACTTGGATGAAAATGTGTCTAGTTGAGTAATCTTAAATAGGATTGCTTATGAGGTTTCTGAGACTGCATGACATACTGTTATCTATAAAAATGAACAAAAAAGTGATGTAGCTAAAACAGTAGTAGCAGTCATGGTGAAGCATAATGTTTATAGTAGCTCTTTTGAGACACTTTTGAAAACTACCCAGTAGCTATTTTTAGAATGCCCAGCATGCAATCATTAGGTAAAAGTAGCTAGTAGGTAAGTACCAGACTGATGGACGTCTTTAAAAGTTGCAGGATGGCTGTCAACTCTCATACCGGAGGCTCACACAATTAGGCCTAATGTCATGGCCTCACACCACACTTGACACTTACCATGCATTTTTTCTGCCCATTGAAATGACCTCTCGACGAATCAGAACACCTATGAAGTTTATTACTACTGCTGCTGCTCCAGCTTTCACTAATGGATTGGCTATCCTGACACCAGGGAAGAAAATGACTAGCCCATTTTTGCTGTGTGTTACCTTTGACACCTTTGCTGGTGTCAGAAGTGGGATAGTAGCCCCCTACACTATATGTCATGCTGTTATCTATAATAAATTATCAAAATATTCTGCCGTCCTACAAACAGTAGTAGCTGCCACCTTGAAGGCTAAATATTATAATAATTTTATTGATCTGCCATAAAGTGTCAGCAATCACATAAACAAGTCTTATGAGCAACACAGTTTGAGGCAAGTTTGAGATGATTTACGCACGCATTACGTTTGTACAGTGCTAAACACAGCTACAGTCTTCCATTACTTGTTAGCTACTTTAGGCTTATAGCTCCAGTGCAAAACTAAAGAAGCAAACATGTCTGATCAACTATATTAAGCATAAATCGTGCACATTTTATTAATGATGAAACCCTCACTTCAAACATCCATGAAAAGCTTAGTAAATATGATGGGCTTTGGGCCATGGTTCTAAAAGTGAGCTTTACCATAGCTTACCTTGTACACATCCAGCTCACCACAGTGGCGATCGAAGCGGGTGTACAACTCACTGAGCATGGTGACCACCTGCATGGGCGTGCAGCGTGAGCAAATGGCCGTGAAGCCCACGATGTCTGAAAACAGCACTGTCACTCGGTCGAATTTCTTGGCCTGCACAGGGAGGCCTTGCCACAGGCGCTGGGCCACGTTACCAGGGAAGATGGTGAAGAGGAGCTCCACAGTTCTTCGTTTCTCTTCCTCCAAGGCCTGGTGTGCCTGCTCCAGAGCTGCTTTGGCCTTGCCTAGACGTTTCTTCAGGCCGTCCTGGGCCTTGGCCTGCTCTCCCACCAGCACCACATCCCTAAGAGCATTGTTGATAGGGATATCGGATAGGTAAAGGCCTCGGCCCGTCAGCTCCTCAAGCTTGTCCACACACGGAGAGCCAAGGAACAGAATGGCGTTCATCTCAGACATGAAGATCATCTGGCCCTTCAGGTCCATGTGCTACAATGAGAAAGCATGACTTTTAGCATGGATGCGAGGACTGGACAATAAATTGTTTGACAAATGTTAACACATTCTTTAACAAGGAAAGAAAAAAAACAATGACAAAAAAAGGAAATACATTTCAAAACATCTTATTAGCTGAGGGAAAAATTGCTAAGGGAAAACGGTAGATTTTCAGTTTGGATGAATAATAGATGCTGCCTCTTCAGATGAACTAATGAGCTAGGACCACAGCTAACTGTTACAAAAGTGAATGACGATGAGGAGTCATTGTTTTCTACAAGTGTTTTTACCCATTCAGTGGATGATGTACCAGCATATTAGTTTGTCAGGGAAATATATTTTCACTTTGACTTTTCCTCCTGCTTTACAGCACCCTTAGTGCAGTCTGGTTGGAATTCTTCTCCAGGTTTTCTTCACACAAAGAGCTTACATCAGTCAGATGTTGTGCTAAAAGTGCTTTTCTCTGAAGTATACTAAAGAACATCATGAAAGTTTCCCAGTGGTTAGTGTTTTGAACTGTAGGTTTGGTCAAAATAAAGCAGGCTGGTCATTATCAAGGGTTCATTCATGTGTTTGTAATATATTGCAAGCCATTTTACAGTCATAGTACATAGCAGTATAACCACAACATAGTATTATGTCCCTATCATGCAGCCCTAACAGTTGCTACTTTTGAACATCATTTATATGAACAGCTCTAGAACAGCAAAATGGAAATGAGTCTCATGTAGAGGTGTACCAGGTGTCTCTCTCTTAATTACTGTCACTATTATAGCCTGTGGGAGTTCTCAAAGTAGTCTTAAAATCAGCTTTGGTTTAATTGCGTAGTATCTCATTTTAAAGTAGTCTGGGAGTTACTGTGATACATATAAGGCCACACTATAAGCACTTAATAGGCTTTGTAATAGATTTAGCTGCAGGGTTCTCAAATATAGATTTATCCCATTTCATTGCACCTTCATTCAAATTGTATTAGCCCAGTTAATTGTGGTAGCCTAAAACGGTTCTTTTTAACAGTGAAGCCCCTATGGATCCGGTCCATAGGGATTAGCGACCTTATAAGGGGCCCGTTGTGTAAACTCAGGTGACATTTAACAAGTGTACTGAAGATTAATGCATGCTCCTATTGAGTGCATAGTGGTTCAACAATCCTGAAAGACAGCAGTGTACTTTGGGGAGATTTTATCTTTCTTTTCTTCTTCCTCTCTCTCTATAAACCAAGTGAATTGCCAAGGAGAAAGAATAAATAGCCGGACAGTGAGGATTTAAACATTATTCCTACATGTCGATGGGCAGCAGGCTAAGAGGGACAAGAGTTAAGTACAGTTAATTATCACAGTATGACTGGAATGTCATCAAACATGCAGTATGGTTCAGAGACCACCCATCATTTACTTTTTTAGCTTTCCAGTTAATTATTCAGCATCAGGAAAAAAGCAGAAAATATATTTAAAAGGAAATGACACAGAAGCCCCAACAACTAAATGTAATATCAGATATTTCAGTATTTATTGTGTCCACTCTGCCTTTATTACAGCTTCCATTCTTTTCAGGAGACTTGCTTTTAGTTTCTCAAAGAAATCTGCAGGGGTATTTTTACAAACCTCCAAAGTTCAGTCTTAGAAGTTGGTTGTATTTTCTGAGTCTCACAGTCCAAGCAAGCCCAACCACGTTAAGTGATGTTGAGGTCTGGACTCTGGGGTGGTCAGTCTGTTATTCTGAGAACAGCAACTTCTTTGTTTGTTTTGCTAATTTTCTCTTTTTGTCTGTTTCCTTTTCTCAGTAAGGGCTTCTTGACAGCTGCACATCCTTTCAGACCCATAGCGCTGAGTTGTCTTCTCACAGTGCAAGTATGGACAGAAACACTGTTTTTTTTTCACTTTTTTCATTTGACATTTTCCTTCCTTATATAAGTGGATTATCTTATATTTAATCTCCTCAGAAATATCTCCTGAAAATGAGTAACTTGTACTTAACGGCTGTGTTTACTGGAAGGCTGGTCTCTGACTTTTGCAGAACACAAGATGATAGAGTGAATGCCTCCAAGGTGAAAAACTGGACAGACTACATAGAACCAGACCAGGTTAACGAGAAAATGCCAGATGTTTTGTTTACCTTTATATGCATCTACATATGATGTGGTAATCCTCCCAGGTAATTCTTAGCCAGTAGCTTTAAATAGGTTACATTTCATTATTTGATGCTATGACAAGTGGATGTTTCTACATGACTTGACATTTGGCTCTGTGTTAGTCTCATCGTCTGCGTAGGAGTGGGCTTCCTCCACAGAACAAAAATTTCACTGCGTAGAGGTTACCTTTTCATCCTGATCTAGGACCAGTTAACCTACGCTAAACCCTATTTATAGCTATCTGACACCCCAAAAAACTGGTTCTAAGGTCAGTGGAAAAGAGCAGGAGGAAAAAAATCTCCCTAATTACTCTGCGCTGATTAGTCCTGACTCCTGGTGATTTGCTCAGCAGCTCTTTCTATGTCTAAATCTGGGACAGCCTTTGATTTTTCCGCCTCTTTGATCTGAGTGATTTAAAAAAATAATAATAAATAACTGAGCCCAGCCATAGATAGAAACTACATTCCACCATCAATCAAAATATACCAGCAGTGCAGTGCAGTGTATTGAAGGAGCTGCATTGTTTTTTCCTCATGGTGTACACAACAAATCTTAGGTAAGCAATGCACTCGATCTAATGTTGCTGGGTAAGCAATTTTACATGCTGCAGTTGGCCCACGTTTAACATTGAGTTCCTGGTCACCCAGCATGAAGCTCATTTTGCATCGTCTGAGAAAAGGCAAAACATGCCAGCAGTGCAGTGTGGTCTGTTGAAGGTCTCAAAGCTGCATTATTTTTTCCTCAGCTGAGCTGAGCAGAGCAATGCGCCCAATCTAAAAAAAAAATGTCCAGGTAAGCTCTTTTACATGCTACATTTGACCCACGGTTAACATTGAACGCCTGGACACCCAGCATGGAGCAAGTAAAATATTTATGATTACCTTTCCAGAGCTGGCTGTAGAACCGGACGACTGCTGTTGCTTCACTCGTAGGATAAACTGGGTGTTCAGCATGGTCAGGATGCCCTGGAAGTTAGCCCGTATTTCAGGCAAGACGATGGCAAAGTGCTCCTCAAACGTTGGCCTCCTCTGGCTGTCTCTGCTGCGCCCCAAGCGCTTCCTCAGTCCATCTCCTATCTGCAGCAGCCCCATGTCCTGGTCCAAGAGAATATGGAAGGGAAAGGTAGTGTAGAGCAAAGAAAGAGGGATATCCCCAGACGAGTGTGTCCTCATGGGGCTCGGCGTCAGGCTCTTGGCATCCCTCACTGCCACAGCGTACAGGAGATGAGGCTGGTGGCTGGCCTGGAGGGCGCCGCTGTCCTTCGCCCCCGCAAAGTCCATCCTGACCTCCACCTGTGTGCAGTAGAGGAACCTAGCCGCTGCCTGGATGATCCCAGGGAAGAAAAGCTCTGCGGTGGGGTGAGGGTTGAAATAATACACCGTGAGGAGTCCAGGGTCTTTGTCCAGGCACAGGACAGAGGCTTGGCTCACATACTGGCGAGCCTCGGCAGTGGGGGGCGTGCTCTGCTTTAAAAGGACGTTGAAACTGTTGAGGAAATCGTGGAGGGCGCCCCCGACCACGCCCAGAATGTGGCTGTCCTCCTCATAGCAGTCTCGGAACACTTCCAAGCCCAAGGATATCTTCAACATGTCCATGTGAATGCCTGGAATTCATAGTTACATATGAGAAAGTATGCTGATAAGCAACACATATACCATAACGTACTAGCCAGAGTTTAAAGTGTGATGCTTTGTAGATGCTCATCTTCTCTCTAAATATAAAAACTAAATATCAGTTAAAATCACCTCACATTCTAACCCTAACATTGTTGAGAATCAGTTGAGTTTCATAAGACAATTTGTTGTAGGACACATATCCTACAATTTTCTTGTATTTTACTTTCCTTGAGGTTCATTTATGACATTTGTATGACTTTGTGTACCAAGAATGGCCATAATTAATTTTTACGTGTCCATTTTTTGACCTCTTTTTATTCCTAACAAGCAAACATGCTATTTTTATTATGCAGTTCAGGCCGAAACACTCCTTATGACTTCAGTGTGAACGGGCAAAGCTAAACTACTGCAGGCTTAATAGCTGGATCTTTGTAAATGCATTGTTTGTAACATTGCAAAACCAGTGAATTCATAATGGGCTTAGTTTCCAAATATAGACCGTATTGACTGAGGAGTGAATGGTACATTTTGAAACATATTATAGCACATTTTTCTGTTTTTTAAAACAAAGCAAGGAAATTACTTTTTCTAAGACATAGGCCCTTTAATAATTTGTGCATCTGTGGATAATCTATATTAGACTAAATTAGACAAATAAAGCAGCAGCAAGCAATGCTTTATGTACCTGTTTTCTGTGAATATATCTTCATGACATCTAGTAGGTCCTCAGGTTTTTCCAACATCTGACAAAGATCTGTGTTGTGTCCTGCAGGGCTGTGGACACACATGACATAGAGTTAGGCAAAAAACTGTGAAAAAAGGACGCACAAACATGAAAAGAGCGTTGCGTGTCAGCAAACCACTGAATTATTCATGTAACTTTAAACTATAACATTTCAAAGAGTAATAACACAGTTTATGTGTTATATTCCACTGATATATTTCATTTTTTACTACATCCTTTACAGAAACGCCACTTGCATTTCACATGTGATCACATTCCACAAGTAAAAAAATGCAGCATCGTGAATAATAAGCAGTCACATATGTCAGTGTGAATGTGATCGCGGGTGACAGTGTGAATAATGTGCTCACATGATATCATTTGAATGAGATCGCAAGTGGCAACGTAACAAAGTTATGTGACAGTGTGAATAAGCTGTGATCACACCTGACGATGTGAATAGTATAATCAAATCACACCATACATCACATGTGACAATGTAAATGTGATTGCATATGACAATGTGTAATATGCGATCACGTGATAGTGTGAATAATTTTTGATCACACATGACATGACAGTGTGAATGACGTGATCCCAAATGACAGTGTGAATAATACGAGATCACGTGACAATCTGAATGTGATCATGTGACATAATGCAAAAAAAATGTGTAAACACATGACACTGAATAATGTGAGTAAAAATGTGAATAATGTGCAATCACACGTGACACGATATGAATACACGATCACATGTGAAATGTGATCACATATGACAACTTGTGAATGTGATCACACATTCACGAATGTGAATATCTGATCACACATGACATGACAATGTTTATGTGATCCCGTATGACAGTGTACATTATCACATGTAACAATGTGAATGTGATCATGTGACATAATGCAAATAAACGTGTAATCACATGACACTGAATAACGTGATTATGTGTTGAATGATGTCAATAATATGCTATCACATGTGACATGATATGAATGTGGTCACATGTGACCACAGACAATGTAAACTATGTGATCACAGACCATAGTGTAAACAAAGTGTGATCACACGTATGTGGATAATATCTGATAACGTGACACCATAAGATCACAGATGTAACAAACTGCTAATGAGTGAACAGTGACGTGAAAAATCATAAATGACGGATAAAAATGTAAACCATCCACAGCCTAAATAACGTGATTATTCACGAGTGAAGGTCATGTGATTTTTCTGTAAGGGATATAAAATGTGTGATAATGTATGTGTCTCAGGCATCTTACCAGGTCAGGTCTATTTCCTGCTTTATCACTCTCACCATCGCACTTCTCAGTTTCTCAAACTAAAAATGTAAAAACACAGATTACTTTGTCAGAATCAGAGTGTTTATATTACACACTCAAGGGTTCACAGGTTCTTTAGTAAAGGGAATGGTTTGATTTAGAACCGTGAGTTCTACATAGAGCCATTTCACGCTTAAAGGGTTCCTTGCGTGGTGAAGTAGTTCTTCAGATTGGCAGAGAATCAAAGTTCTATACAGCACCTTTTTGAGAATGATTCCCTAGCACTATGTTACGAGGTCATGGTGCCTTGTGACAGTAGATGAACCCTTTTTGGTGCTATCTAGAACCATTTTCAAAAACCATACACTACACATTCTCCATTAATCTGAAGAACAATTTTACTGTGCAAAGAACCATTTAAGCATGAAATGGTTCTGTATAGCACCTTTTTGAAAATGGTTCCATATAGGACCATGTTTTGACCATTGTGGCTTGTAACAGTAGAAGAACCCTGTTTGGTGTTATCTAGAACCATGTTTAAAAACCATGTACAACACATTCCCCATTGATTTGAAGAACAATTTTACCATGCAAAGAACCATTTAAGCATGAAATGGCTCTATACAGATTCTATAATAGGTTCCCTATACGCCCTTGCTAAAGAACCCCTCAAGAACCACCTTTTTTACGAGTATTAACATTCCAGTATTTACTCTGAAGACAAAAGCACAGAGTTTTAAACACAGTGTAGCCTCTCAATGTGCAAATAAAGGCGCATTATAGCTTCTTATGCCAGTAAGAGCTCGTTTAGTAGAGCTAGGAAGAAAAACCAAGTCTCTGTCAGGAGCGTAACCGTTACCTCAGGACAGACCAGTTTTCGTACGCTTTCGCCCAGAGAATGCAGGTTAACTTTGCTCCTGCTCGTTTTGCGTTTGGGCACGGAGCTCTCCACACTGCTCTGAACCTCGGTGGACACCGGCAGCGCATCTCTGGCTCGGTCGCCTCCGAAACCCCCCTGTTCTTCGTTTCTGACCAGCACGGAAAAGGGACATTCTCCTGAAATCTTCAGGTCCTTCAGCTTAGCGCAGAACATCCTTTCGGCGCCTCGGTGTCAGCGTGGTGAGACAACAAACCGTCTACTCTCCGTGCGCGAAACTCTCCGTCCGGCTACACTCATTCCCGACCCCTTTTGCGCGTGAGGTCATTTCTGAATGATGTTAATGAAGAGCTGGAGGAAGGGGTCGTGCTGTAATTCGGCTATTTCAAACTTGAACAGCGACGCCTCGTCCTCTCTCACTCTCTCTCACACGTACGCGGCCAGTCTTCATCGTAAATTCACAGCGGCTTGGTGAGAAGGAGGAGGGGGAGAAAAACCGTTAAGCGCGACCAACCGTCCAATCACAGCACAGCTAATCAGAGCTGCTTTCACAGTAGCCAATGAGAGCGCGGGTGGGCGGGGCTCGTCACGACGCGTTCCACGAGCGCGCGGCGAACCGTTAAAAAGACGTTGGTGATGGACTGAAGCAGGCTGGCTCTGTTTACACCGATCCGTAGCATTTAAACTATTCATGTTTCTACACTCAACGGTCCATTTTATCAGCTCCACTTACTATATAGGTGCACTTTGTTGTTGTACAAGTACAGACTGTAGTCCATCTGTATCTCTGTCTGCTTTGTTAGCCCCCTTTCACCCTGTTCTTCAATGGTCAGGGCCCCCACAGAGACAGGACCACCTATTGTTTGGGTGATGGATCATTCTCAGCACCGCCATGACACTGATGTGCTGGTGGTGTGTTAGTATGTGTTGTGCTGGTACGAGAGGATCAGGCACAGCAGTGCGGCTGGAGTTTTTTAACACCTCCGTGTCACTGCTGGACTGAGAACCAAAAACGTCCAGCCAGCAGCGGCCTGTGGGAAGTGATGATGGACTGCCCTGCTGGAAAAAAAACAGCACAGTTGGTTTATGTTGGTCTGGTGCTGGAAAAAGAATAAGTGGTGCAGAGCTCTACTGTATGGAATCACTGCCTTTACTAAAGGACCCTTGAAAATCTTTTTTAAGTGTGTAGGACTGTTTGATTCCGGAAATTCTGGATTTGACTCCTATTCCAGGTGATGGGAATTGATTGAGTAGATTCCACACAATAGACCGGGTCAGAATGTTTGTAAACATAATTGTTGGCTATATGTCTGAGTAGATAACTTGCATCCAGTCAAACAGAAAGCAGGTCAGTTTATGGCACAGTTTACAATGTGAATTGGCAATAAGGATAAAATCTTTTTGGGCTTGAGGCTGTAATGTCAAATGTACCCCAACGTGGCATTTTATTGATGTTACATTACGATAGAGCTGCTGTAAGTAGTATTAATCACACTGAGGGATCTTCTGTGTTTTCTAACACTTGCGGCTGAAGCCACAATGTAGCGGATCCTTTACTCTTTGTGGTGAAGATGCAAAGCACTATTACACGACCAACAAGTGCACCAAAATGTAAACTAGGACGACATGTTGATGTGTTGGTGGCCATTCTTAGAATTATTACTTTGTAGAGAGTTTGACATAAGCCAACAAACAGCCACAGAATGAGTTTTTGCACTATTTCACGCTCAGCAGAGAAAAATTGAAACTTTCTTCGATTGTACTTGATTCTGTGTAAATGTAGGCATTTGTGTGGTTGTGCAGAACAGTGCAGTGCATTGTTTCAGCCGTTAGGGTAAGCTAAACAGCAAGCAACGTATATAATTAGCCAAAACTAGATGCTGTTATTTGCATTAAATGACCAAAAAGACCATTAAATTGTGAATCGTGGCTGCTATGAACAGGTCCTGTAGTGTCTCAAGCAGGTGGTAAATGAACTAGACCCGACCGTAAGTTCAGTTGGTTCATGTCTGAGTCAGTTCTTGTTTTTGAATGCAGTGAGAAAACACCTTTTACAAAGTGAATTTGATGAAGCGAACTTTATAAAACTTCATCCACCATCACTTCTATATTAGTATACTGGACCATGATAGGTTCAGGCTCATTCATGACGTACTGCATACTACAACTTTCAACTATGGTAACACGTTTAATACAAATGTTCATCTATATAATCATAATAAGGCATCCAAGAGGAAAGTTAAACTCCCAGCCCTACAGGAAAACACAGGCATGCAAACACATGAGTAGTGAAACTTCAGTGTGAGTGGGTGGGGATTTAACTGCAGTAGGCTGAAATTCAAAACAGGCTATTTTTTGCATCTTTTGCATATATTTTTGCGGCTTAGCTCCTATTTATGGATTGTATGGACTGGAGAGCGAATGGCATGTTTTGAAACTTTATCAATGTTTATATACGACGTCAAACTTTTTTATTTAAAGAAAAGTGAGGAACATTTACTTTTCAATCCATGTATCATGTACCATATATATTAAATGTAATTAACACTCCATTCCAACATGTGATCTTACATAAGAATAGGTTTAAAGGAGTAATCCAACCATTTTATATAAACATACACATATTTTTAAACAATTTTGGTGGTTTTATCGTGAAAGAAGTGCTTTTAAAGTAAGATATAGCACAAACACTAATCACCACATACCACAGTGGGGCAGAGAATGAAACAAGATGCTTTTGGAAACAACACATGGCTAATGCAAAGCTGAAATATGACCCAACCATTATGCTATTATTTTATTGCGTAATGCTGATTTGAATGTTGTGGGTATTGTTGCTTTTTTAAAGTAATTCCACTGACTCCCTTTCAGGCATGAGAACATGTGACTGAAAATAACAGAATTTATTTTGTTAAAATTAAGAATTTATAAATTTTAAAGTTGTCAAATATATTGTACACCCCCAGTCCATACAGTCCCTATACAGAAACTAAGCTGCAGAAACAGCCTGTTTAGAATTAATTCATATTTGTGACATCACAAAAAAACAATTCTTTTATGTGTGTCTGCCTATTCAGCCTCTAGTAGTTTAGCCCTGCCCATTGACGTTAAGGTTATAAGAGGAAAAGCTAAAATACAGGAAAAGTGGTAGATATGGGCCCTTTAAACTAGTACTTTAGTCATAATTCTTTTTTACATAACAATTTTCCAACCTCTCTTTATCCCTTAAAATTAAGGATGCACCGATTTGGGAATTCTAGGCTGATGACGAGCTCTTATATTTTCTATGTGTGTGTCGGCCGATGCTGATACATAAACGCTCCTACAATGTAGACATTGGGGCCAAATCAATCGACCTATTACAGAGAAGTAGAATATTTATTTCTGTAGAGGTACAAATGCAGTAAAATGAAAAAAAAATGCAGATATTTTAGTCCAGTAGCCCAGTTACATCCAAACATTCTGCTCATCCAGAGTACAATAAACACATCTAATATCTGCCAATACTTTACTTTTAAGCTCATATCTGTCAATACCAATATGATTCCAAAATCATTGTGCATTTGTGTGTAAAATTAAGCAGGCTATTTGTGTGATCGTGCCTCTAAAATCAATTAATCAATCAACCTTTATTTAAACTCATTTTATGATGTAGTCGAGCCAATACAGAGATCAGGGAATGAGACGTTAATTACTAAAAACTTAATTATCTTGTTCCCGCACCTTACTCATAGTCATAGCCACACATTAGGATCACATTCCCACGCCTTACTACGTTGTGGCCATGCATTATTTTTATTTATACAGGATGTCACCAGCGGGGTTCCCTACATATAACATTAAACTTTCTTTTATTTAAAGAGTTGAGGAAAAGTAGTTTTTCCATAATAAGGGCCCTTTAATATGTATTACTTTAAAGTACTCCTTCAAAATAAAAACATATATATATATATAGCAAGAGGAAGTGATGATGTTGAACTGAATTTAAGCTCAACTTACAAGACTGAAAGTGGAGAGAGTTCAATACTATGGGAGCTGTTTCGAAGAAACAGGGAAATGGGAGCTGTTTAGAAACGTGCATGTTACCTACACAAATTTATTTTATTTATTTATTTGAAAGAAAACCACTGGTCACTTAATTGAACAGAACATTATAGCTACTCCTTTGGGAAATTTCCTCTGAAAGTGTTGCTCTAATAACATCAACAACTTGATGAGCGCTTAGCTGAAGTGTCAGCACAATATTAGAAATCTCTCACAAGAGGAATAAGCTACGGCTGGTGCCCCGAGCTCATAAGCATCAGACAGTTTATTAATTAGTCTTGCGCGTGTGCGTGAATGCCATGGAGATAATTCTTCCATTGTTCCAGTGACCTCTATTCCTTTTATAAATTTGCACTGTTGGCTTACCGGGTCGATTTCAAGTGAGAAGGACAGCACAAAAGAAGCCACAGACTGCGAGCGATTTTTTTGAACGTCTACTGCCGATAGTGATTTGTGGCGAGCAAAAGGACGCCTTGCTGCTCACTCTTGGTTTATGAAAAGACTGGAGGTGGTGGGGGCTCCCATCAGACACCACAAGAAGTGAGAAGAGAGTAGGTGGGAAAAAACAGATCAAAGGCCTATTTATATGTCAATGAAAAAGCCAAGGGAGCTCGCTAGTCAATTATTTTGTTTTGCTGTGGGTTCTCAGTCAAGCTACTTACATTGTCCAAAACTCACTCTGTCAGTTATGTTTTGCTTATATGTCCTTGCAGGTGGTGGGATATTGGACTGTCAGCCCACCTGGTTTGAATTAACTTATTTAATTTTTCCTCTTACTCAACAGTCGATTGGAACATTAGCTTCTGTAGTATTGCACTGAAGCTAAAAGGCTAATGTAGCTAACAAGTAACAGATGCTTATACTTCATAAACTGCATGTATAAATCATTGCCACTTGCATTAAACCCTGTGGAGTTGTTAACTAATCACCAATAGAATTGCTTATGTGGTTATACTGTTATCTATTAAAATGGCCAAAAAATAAACCCTATTTCTGGAATAGTTGGGACATTTCGTAAAATGCAATAAAAATGAGAATCTGTGATTTGTTATTACTAGTTTATGAACTGAGTATAATAATTATTGCAGTTATACAAGTGAAATTTTTGCTCATTCTTGCTTGATACAAGACTTCAGCTGTTCATCAGTCTGTAGTCATCATTGTCTGATACTTCTCTTCATGATTTGCTATACATTTTCAATAGGCAGGTGAGTCAAGACAGTGTCTTGATGGCATATGTGTCTCTGTAAAATCCCAATATACACCTCACACATATGCAGGTCACCCATGCCATGGGCACTGATGCATATCCATACCATGACAGATGTCGCACCACCATTCGCTGGTAAAAGTCTGGATGGTCCCTTTTGTCTCTGGCACGGACAACTGTACATCCGTTTTTCCCAAAACCAAGCTGAAACGTGGAGTCATCTGACCACAGCACACATTTCCACTGGGCCCAGAGAACTCGGTAGTGTTTATGCACAGAATTGATAAAACATCATTGTGATTATTTTTATTATTACTATTATTATTATTATCATTATTAAAATACAATCAAGTTGGTCAGCCAAAACATTTAAAGTCATTTATTTGTACTTTGTCAGTTAAATAAATGTTGAACAGAACATTGTATTTTGCAAAATGTCCCATCTTGGCTTAGCCTAAATGTTGTGCCTACTTTTGTCTATTTTCATATTGGTGAGAAACCACATTTAGTTAGTTAAGTCAAGTTAGTCTATTTCAGATTACTTACATTATAATTCCATTACAATATTTTTTTTTAAATAAAATTCCTGTGTAATTCAGTTTAGAAAGTGAGTAATAAACAGACTCGTTCAGAGTGGTGTGATATGAAATGGCGCACTGTACAGAAATGTATCGGCTTGGATTTCTTTACAACAGTGGTGATAGGAACCGTGGGTCATGATGTCTGGCACAAATATCATCATTTTTAATTCAAAATGACCAGTGAATCTATAGTTTAAGTTTAGTTTTATATATAAAGTTGATAATGATAAAATAGTCATAAATCAGAAAAAATAAGATTTTTTGGGGGGACTATTTTGGGGGACACCTTGCATGTACCTCTCAGCCATCCCATGAGGAAAAAAATATATTCCAAATATTCTAGTATATGACAATGGCTGAAAAATGTATTCGTTAGTTATATTTTTAAATGCATTTATTTGTATTATATTTTTTCAAATGATGAGTGTTTTTTTGCATTGTACTTTGCATTAATCATTGCATTAACCAATGTATTTCAAAGAAACAAGATATTATATCAAACCAGATATAAACTGATATGAAAAGTCAAGTTTTATTGTCATTCCATCTATGAACAAGTACACAGTGGAGTGAAATTACGTTCCTCCAGGAACAAGGTGCAACATGGAACAAAATAGACAGTACAAAGTGCAAACGTGCAGACTAAGTGTGCAAAAAAATTAAACTAGAAACAATACAATAAATACGATAATTAAAACAGACATTAGACGCAGTTAACAGACAGGACAGTGCAGCGCCGACACAGCACTCATTTCTAAACATGAGGTAGTGGAATAAGGTGCAAAGATAATTTAACATGCTGTGATCTGTGAGTACACACAGTCAGGTTATAACATACGTGAGCACAGCAGTTACTGAGGTAGTACTCAGTGTAAACAAAGTGTTGGCAGCGATGTTCCAGATAGTCCAAGTAGAGCATCAAAAGAGGGGTGTGGGTGTGTGTGTGTGTGAGTGTAGAGTATGTGTGTGTGTGTGTGTGTGTGTGTGGGTGGTCAGTTCAGTCCTTGTGAGTTTAAAAACCTGATTGCTTCAGGAACAAAGCTGTTGCAGAGTCTGGCAGTGATGGCACGGACGCTCTGGTAACTTCTGCCAGATGGCAGCAGTGAAAAAAGTCTGTGTGAGGGATGGATGGGGTCGTCCACAATGCTGGTGGCTTTGCGGAAGCAGCGTGTAGTGTAATGGATGTCCATGATGGAGGGGAGAGAGACCCCAATGATCTTCTCAGCTGTCCTCACTATTCGCTGTAAGGTCTTGCGGTCAGAGGCATTGCAGTTCCCAAACCAGGCAATGGTGCAGCTGCTCAAGAGACTCTCCACAGTCCCCCTGTAGAACATGGTGATGATGGGAGGGGGAGATGAGCTTTCTTCAGTCTCTGCAGGAAGTCGAAGCGCTGCTGGGCTCTCTTGGCTATGGAGTTGGTGTTGAGGGACCAGGTGAGGTTCTCTGTGATGTGGACAACGAGGAACACATCACAGAGAACTCATCCTTCAGAGTTTATCGAGACCTACAACACTTGTTTGTTTTTACCATATTCATTTGCTATATTTGAAATTTAGATAATGGAATACAAATTCATTTCAAAAGGCATTCCTAGCAGTCATGTGCATTAGACAAGTATTTTGTCTATTTTTATACATTTTGATAAATACATTTTTTGCAGTCTCGCAGTCTGTGGCTTCTTTTGTGCTGTCCTTCTCACTTGAAATCGACCTGCTAAGCCAACAGTGCAAATTTATAAAAGGAATGGAGGTCACTGGAACAATGGAAGAATTATCTCCACAACAATTTCGAAAATACGTGGAATTCCCCTTTAAATCACAAATAGACTTGATTATGTGATTTCTGTTACTGTATGATAACAAAATAAAGTAGCATAGCTAAAAACAGCAGAAGCCAGCCATCTTGAAGCATAACAAGTTTTCATAGCAGTTTGTCCAAAATCAGCGAGTCGATTTGAGATCGCTTAACATTTCAGCGTGGTTTGAGGCAAGATGACCTTCTGTTACGTGCTAGCTACGTTAGCCTTGTAGCTCCGGTGCAAAAACTAAAGAAGCAGACTTCAGACACAGAATGTGTCATTGCTGATCAGCTACTGTGTCAGGAGTAAAGGGGAAAGTGTCTAACACTTCAGATATACCTTGTGTAGGGTTGTGGTTATATTCAGCCATATATGTTAAGTCTTCTGCTGTACTTTTGTTAGAATGGGTGGAATTATCAAGTACAACGTTGCTGAAAACAGTACATCATTCAGTTCCTTGATTTGTGCTTTTCTTTAACACCAAGAAACTCATCTGTAAAATGTCCATCTCAGTGTATTTGATAGTTGCTAACTTCTACCCAGGTGATTTTGTATGCATCTGAGACCATGTTGCTTTGGAAACAGCTAAGAAATACAGCTTTATATTAAAGTGAGAAGACAGACATATATAAGCTGATGCTAGACGTGTCTCACTTTCTATAAAAAGGACATTGTCTACTCAAGATTATTCAACTTGTTCTTTTTTTCTACAGCAGGGATGTCAAACTCAGGCCTTGAAAAGCCACAGTATTACAGAAATTAACGTTTACTCTCTTCTAGCAGCCAGTTTAACTCATGAAGGCTTGTTGAGATTGGTGAGCTTAATCAGCCTTGTTGATTAGATTGGTTAGCTCAATCAGGGTAAGCAATTATTGTCCTTACCTCAAAGGTAGTGCATTAGAAGTCGACTTAACACAATTTTACTTGTAGCCAGCACAGTCAATGTTTTACACTGTTGCTAATGTAGCAAACAAGTAATAGAAACTTTTAGCATCATGTAAACTGCTTAACCATCAGACCCTGGCCTCAGATCGTGTGGAGTTGTTAAGTTACCTTAAATGGACTTGTTGTGTGGTTTCTCATGCTTGCCTCATTGGTCTGACAGAATTCACAGTTTTGTATTGTTTTCATGTTGCCAGTCACCAATGTTCTCTCACTACAGTACCCAGCATGCATCACATAAGTACATCATACAACCATTGGCAATCCCTGTGGTGTCAACCAGTCCTGACTACTAGCTTAGTTGATCTATGGTCTAAGAAATACAATCAAGCTAGCATTAGCGTACTTCGTTGAACAAAATTATGGGGACAGCATTTGTATCTTTGCTTAGCACGATTTTTTTATTCTTTTAGCCAGAGAAAAGAAGCCAAACTGAGCCAAGGTATACAGGTAGCCAGCAACCTTGTTAACTTTAGCTTAAGCTTGTTATTCTCTCTTCATCTGTTGAGGGAAGTGTTCGGTAGAGTAATCCATTCTCTCCATTGTGAAGGATTTGAAGACAGTGAGTGTGTTTATATGCACTTAATAATCTGATAACTGCTGAAAATCAGATTTTGTCAGAAATTCTCTCAACGGGTTTACATGCACTTGAAAAATCAGATAATGGAAGACTCCAGATCTACATGAGTCAGGCAGCAATCGGATTTCTGCTTTGCAACAAGGGGCGGATTTAGTGATTCTGGGGCTCTAGGCAAAAGGCAGGAATGAGGCCCCACAGATACACATTTTTAAAAAGTGACACAACCATCTACACTGCAAAAAAATATGTCTTGGCAAGTGGTTTGAGTCGTTTTTCATTTTGATAATATTAACAGATTACTTAAGTTATTTCTAGAAATATTTACTTATGTAATTTTAGTAGGCAAAATTATCTCATTATATTGGCAGATAATTTTGTTTGTTGTAAGAAATAATGTTTGAAAGAAACAGCATTGTCTGTCAAACTACTGAGATAATTTGGTAAGGTAGCAGTAACGTAATGAGTAATGAGATTACTTTTTGCCAAGAAGCAATAAGTGATCTCATTAAATTTAGAGAGAAGTAACGTGTACCATGACTAGATTACTTTTTTGAGTAATTAGTCCAACACTAGAGCTAACTAGCTGGTCTTGTTTCCACTGCATGGTCCCAGCTCAGCTTGACTGGTACCTGTTATTATTTTTGATATTATCTCCACCAAGATTGAAAAAAAGTGACCTGAGCCGGTACCAAAAGGTTACTTGGAAAAACTGCTGACTACTGATTGGTCGGAGAGAATTGCTATACTATCAGGGTAACATACCCTTGTCTCGTTGTCTTAACTCTGATGTAGTTTTTCCCAAACTCTCCCATTTTTTCCTCAGCAGTCTTTTGTCTTGCTGCCATAAGCCTCTTTTGTACAAAATAGCCTCATTTAAATCATGGCAGTTTTATGTGGCATCACTATGACGACAAGTTACATTGAGGGGATGCTATATCTGCAGTGGAAAACAAAGTAGCTGGAACCAAGAGCAAGTAGAGTCGAGTCGAGTTGAGCCATACCATGTGGCAGAAAAGTGCCATAAATGTATTTCATTTGTTGAAGTAGATAAAGTGGCGTTCTGCCTCTGTTATTGTGCTTCTTTCTCTCAGCATGTGTTGTAGGTTTTCTGGAGTACTAGTCACAAGTGATCATGTCACCCCATGTGCCCTATTCAAATGATGGCAGAAAATAGCCAGTTATAAAGATAAAATAAAGTTTAAACCAGTTAAAGAGAGTCTGTTAGCAGCAACCAGTGCTGTTTAACAGGCAGTTCATCATCTGGCATTTTATGGGCACAGATTTCAATGCAAACAATCGCATTACTGCTCTTGCCATAGTATTGGTTGACTGCTGGGCAAATGTTAGGCATGTAGGCCAGAATAGGGCCAGATGCCGTACAGTTGCATACATTTTTGCCTTATGTCTATATTTGTGGACCAATTCTGGTGTGAATGGTGTGGCCCGACAATGTAGTTGGGCCAGCTGTGGGACACATTTTTTAGTTCTACTTGCTTTACAGTGGGCCAGATCTGCACTGAGAACCCAGATGTATGCTAGGCCAGAACAAACCAAAAGAATGTGGCCCACAAGTGGGCAAATTTTGCTAATTGGAAAATTAAAACAGCAAAGATAATAATACAGTCTCCCAAATGACTGCCTATCATTTCATGTGTTTATTTAAAACCAAGAAGAAAGATTAAAAGGTTTGTGGTCAGCACAGCAAAGCAGTAGCACTATTGGTAGAGGATGCAAATTTGTGGATCTAATTTCAACAAAGAAATTTTGCATGTGAGAACGGTCATCATGAAGAATTCCATTGAAATGAATGTAATTTCTCATGTAGAAATTCTCTGGCAAATACAGGTGTGATTGGGCCTTTATAGAAACTATGAAGAAAAAATGTAAAAACCAACTAAAAAAACCAAAGACAATTCTTAAACCATTTTAAACCGCAAACAGCATGCCAGAAAAGACAGAATGGGGTATGATTAAGACACATTGGACATCCCTTCCAGCGCCCCCACAAACCCACAGTCCCCGGTCTGTTCGGTTTGCCGTGGCTGCAGTTTGGTGACCCTAATCTTAAGTGAAGTGCTTCAATTAAAAAAGCTCATTTTAAAGCCTAGTATGAGTTATTTTCAGTATCGCTGTCAAAAAAAGAAGTGTTGTTTTTCCATCTCTAGTAAGAATAAAAGAAATCTGAAAAGGTAAAACAGAAATGCAACCCTCTTTCAGTCACACACACACACTCCGAGCCTGGTTTCCTTCCGAGTTGGCTCAGTGCTAACTCCTCATTTGGCTTCTGTGCCCTCTGATGTCTTTCATGTCTCCTATCATTCTTCGCTTTGCCCACACAGTCTAAAGGCTGTTGCTATATTCTCTGCCAGCTAATGAGTGTCATTGTGTCTCCATCTTTCTGCTACAGGTATACACATAAACATGCGCGGTCACACACACACACACACTCACACACATAGACACTCTGACACACACACGTGAACATTTCGAGACCAACCGTTGGGTAGAGCAAGTGCCATTTCATTAAAAATTCAGGCCTTTTAAATGCCTCCAACTCTGGCACTAAAAGAGCTGTGTTCGTTATGCCTTGCCAGTCATTATCTCAGTTCTCATGACAGAATGTGGCCTGATGACCCAAATGCAACATCCGTTATTTAAAGTCTTCTGGACTCACAAGGTATGTAATAAGGCCTGCATCTGTATTCAGGCACTATATATTATATAATACATGATATTTTCACAGTAAACACTATTCACTTAATTATCTAGTGCCTGGATCTTTGTAAAGTAGTATCATCTCAGCTGGAACACTGACCTTTGGCACTAAATGGAAATGATGAATTGCCATGTGGTTCCTGATGTCATGCCTTTTAATCATGCCTGAATAGCCCCTATACAAACAACCAGCAATTTGAAAATAAATTTAAAAAATCACATTTTAGGATTTTTTAATCTCTAAATCTCCAGAAAAATGAAACAATTCATGTTTTTTTCATAAGTATATATGTTAACCTTTCAAAAAGTCAGGTTGTTCAAGTATACAAATTATTATTATTTTTTTGCTATTAGTTTATTTTAAAATAGTAGATATTTTATGCATTATTCTTTATGACTATTATGATCCTATATTCATGATAGAAATTGAATGCACAACCGTGGTGGCATGGGAATGCCTCAAATGTCAAATAAAATCATTCTAACTCGTTTTTAGTGATGTTCAGTGTTTAAACAATGTCATTTTTAATTCCATTGAAAATAGCAATAACTTCAAATGCTCTCTTATTTTGTACCAAAGTAAGTTTAAAATTGCTTTATTTGACCGTTCCTTCATATTTTCTGTGAACATTTGAGGGCAGAATCATTGTGCACATTTGGAGCACAAGTAGTTTAATTACGCTGCAGTGTAACATATTTAAAACCATTTTAGTGTTGAACTATTTTTATTTTGTTCTTGTTTCTCTGAGATACTCTTTATTTCCATTGTTTTTTGTTCCTTTTTATCATAAACTAACTAGGCTACATTAAGGTGACCAGATTTCTAAAATGAAAACAAGGGACATTTCCAGTTTGGCGGCAAAAATATGTCATTAATTACGTTATTAACTCATATTCATATTAACTATTTTGGCAGTAAAAAAAAAGATCTGTGTCTACAGAAAAAAGACCCATGGCTATAGCTCAGTAGCCTGAATCTAAACACACCCCTAGCTCCAGTTCTGGAGAGACAGAGACGGCTGCCATCAACATATGCCATATGTCCTATATGGATGGCTGAAAAAGTGGCACAGTTTAAGAAAAATGATGCACTATTTGTAGATTGCATAGGCCACAAAAAAACATGGACTGCCTGCGGATATATTTCACAATCATCCCAATTTTCTACAGTTTTATTGCAGCTGTTTTCCAGCAATTCTAGCCCGTAATGCGAGTATTAACAGTATGCTACATCCCTATTCATTTCCCAGTGTGAACACACTACTTGCAGTAAAAGTGGCTATTAGCTACATTACATTACAACTCGATTTAAAGTTCATATAATGGAAACTCGAAGTTCGATGTAGTATGTAAACACTGTGTATGGTTATGAATTCACTGTTTTCACACAAATGCATATATACAGCAGCCCCGCCCCTTCATGCTGACATTAATAGGAGTATTTCAGTCTGGACTGAGGCATGATACAAGACAGCCTATTAAACCAGAGGTCATTTAAATATAGTCTGTATATCTTAAAGGCACAGTAACAATGTAGTATGCAGTAACAGTGTCAATGATGACTGTTTTTGGTACATTAAACTACACAGATGGTTCGATTTGGGGGGTGGGGACAAATGTGGTATCCAGAACAAATTATTTTCAGCTTGAACAAGCATGCTAACATGGCTAGCAACAAATGGAATCCCATTTGTATTATGCTAATTGTTGGCTGTTCAGTTGTTAACAGCATTCACTGCTAGCATACCATAACATAACCTTTTTCACTGAAAGAATATGCAGCAGTCTGAATTGTTTGGAGGCCCCGGTTTTTACACTGAAAGCCTGTGCTGTGGAGCTTGATTCCTCTTAGGAAAACGAGTTTGAGTGACATCTTCAAACCCTGCTGGTGTGTGTTTGACAGCAAAACCATCAAATTATTCCATAGAGATGTTGTTAATAATATGTTGCTGCAACGTGCTTTTAGTCAGTGTATCCGGTCCATGTGGGGGTGCATCTGGTTGATCCACGAAACCAAAACAACGTCTGCTGAAGACTGTGCGTGTTAGTCATGGGTTAGTGAGCATTACCTAATTGAGCTGTTAGCTCTCTTGTGTGCTCTTCAAGGGCGGCTGCTCTGTTTCAGTGAACCGTGCTGTTCATGTAGCTGGGTCCATTTCAGTCGCTTCTCTGGGGGCTTGGAAACACGCTGCCTGTGGACCATGCCAGACCATGGGTGGGCTGTTGATTGGCCGATGCATGGGATGATAAAAGCTGGAAGAGAGATCAATTCCATACATGCAACCAATGGCAGCTTCAAAGGGTATGAGCTCTGATGAGTAAAAGCTTCTCAGGGACAAGTAGCTTTGACAGTTGTCTCATGCAGCCTTTTATCAACAGCACCAAGAACGGAGCAGATCGGCTGGATTCCACTCCTTAGCAACGTAAATGTCACATTTGGTAAATGTAATAGCTTACTGCTTTTTTATTAGAAATGATGAAACGCTTTTCTAACTGCCATGTCACAGAAAGTCTGCAGGACCCAGACGGTAAATGTATTTTCTGCTAATGCGGCTGCTGCTGCAGTGAAACCAGATTACTGTTTTCCACCAGAGACACGTTGAGACACGTTAAACTGTCTGGTTTTGTTACTGTGCCTTTAAGAATGATGTATGCAAATGACTTCTGTTCCGATTGGCTACCCTGTATTGTGCCTCCTAACAATACTTTTTATAACTTCAATGCTAAAGCAAAATTGTAATAGAGTAGATAGGTGGATATATGTAAATGCATTGTTTTTGTGACATCACAGAAGCATTGAATTAAGAACAGGATATTTTGATAATTTCCTTATATGGATTAGAGAGTGAAGGGAATGTTTTAAAGCTTCAACAGGGTTTACATAATGCATAAGAACAATGCATAACTCATAGCTTTTTTCCCAAACAAAGCAAGGATTTTTTTTTTTTGGTAACATTAAAGGGCCATATCATGGAAAACTGAATTTTTATTATTTTTTTTAAATAAAATAGTTTGGTGTAGTGTGTAAACATTTTTAAAGTTCCCAACGTGTACCGTTCTCTTCCTGGTCTATTGTATGAATTCACTGCTTTTGTGATGTCGGATGCATTTACATGTATCTGCCTATTAAGCATTTAACAGTTTAGCCCCACCCAATCACACCAGCTCATTTACATGTATCAGTCTTAAAAGCACAACAACAAGAAACAGCTGTTTGATTCTAAGGAGTAAAGAGAATTTGGAAAATGCTTGTGCAAAAAAGAATTAGGACTGTTTTTGGTGCATAAACCCGCACAAACTTTATTAGTGGATTTCAGGAAAACAGAAAGAAAGGACATGAAAAAAGTTGGATATGGGCCCTTTAAGTTCTTCATTCTCATATTACTTCCATATTGAATAATTTACAGTAGTTAGAATAATAACTAAAATATAAGCCATCAGTTTGAAGGGTTAAACTCAAATGTGGTGGGATTTGTCCACATAACGTATCCACAAGGCCATCTATGTTTTGACCACATCTGTCTTCATTAGGTATGTCAGCTACTTGTCCATTGTTAAGCTAAAACAGAGAGGCATTTTATATTGTAGCCAATTCATTATAGTAATATCGACATGTCATGTCGGACGTAGCTGAGATATCTAATTATGATTTCCCTGGTAGCACCAGGCATGCATAATTGATAAAGCCCGGCCGGCGCTTCGCCAGCATCTCTCCTCAGGCCTCGTCTGCCTCCCGCTAGATATGTGTATAATTTAAAAGGACTTTGGAATTGATTCGGAGTTGACGAGGATCAAAGCCACCAGGATTGGCTAAGTGAGCCAGGCCTGAATCTTATGTACGGCTGGGTGAGTCACTGCAATGAGGTGGCATGGGGAGAGGCAGGGGGGAGCCGTCTATGCCTTACAGTGGGGGACGGAATAGGGTCGAGATATGGAATTGCGTTCACAAGTAGAGCAAGGCTGCCATGGCTTTGGTGAACTGGACTGGATTGATTTTGGCTGGCTTCAAAAAGCTTGCATGGAAGAAAGCATTGCACATTAAAGGGGGCGGATGATGCCTTATTTCCAGCGTGTTCCTCTTTCTCTGCCCTTATAAATACCTAAGGCATCATTCATTCTTTTGAAGGTGACTTTCTCAATTAAAACATATACTTTCATAATTAAATCATTTAAATTATTTAAACAAAGTCATTCAGGATGGCTTCATATAAAACGTTCAAAAAAGCGCTTACAGCATTAGTGGTGGTGATAGGAACCAGATGTTTGAAGAGTTTATTGCCTCTAAAATCTCCCTTACAGAATAAATCAAATGGTATGAATATGTCATTGTTTTACAATAGTTTTGACATAATATGTGTTTTTAACATCTATTCATGGTACAGAGGGACATGTAGGCCGTTTTAGGGCAAAATAGCCCCTAAAGAAAACTTTCTTTTTTTAGATTGACCACTATTTTACCATCAACATTGCAGATAAAAATTTAGAAAACATAAGTAGGTTCACTGATTGTTTTGGACGGTCAATAAAACATAGACATTGTAGACACTGGTAAGTTTCTCTGCAACTAACCATTTCATCTCAAAGCACTCTGAATGACTAAGTACTCATAATTATGATGTAGATTTGTGCATCAGGGGATCATATACCAGAGCACAGTGCGAATCTCTTATAGCTAACGTTAACAGGGCTACTGGGCTATTGAATACAGAACTTATCCAACTCTTTTGACTCTGTGGAGAAGAAGAGCAGCTCAGTATAGTGAAAAACATAGACCCTAATGTGTTTACTGCCTGCTGCTCACTGCATAGCAGCTCTGTACAGTTAAAAACGAACACTCTAATATGTTTACTGCCTTATTCATCATAGAGCAAAAATGCTCTACCAAATAATAAATGTTGGTTTTATTTAAGTGACTGGTGAATATTATTGCAGGTTGATTCATAAGTTTTAATGCATTACCTGTCAATTTAATGAGGTGATGGGAAAACCTGTAGAATTTAATAAAAGTCATGAGACAACCCAGTTTTGTTTAGCATTCATTTTGGTCGGCATTTGAAATGTCAGCACAAAATCAGTACTCTGTGTTAAATGTTTTATGCTACATTGGTCAATAACACTGTGCAGTGTAATTCAAATACATGGATGAGTCCTGTTTGGGCTGTCACTGCGATGGAGTGGCAACACAGCAGAACTGTATGAAATACTTAATTTTGAGAATGTGAAAACTCAAGAAAATTACTTTCATGACTGTAAGACTGCAGCAAAGACACAAAACACAGAGTCTAATGGGTACGTCTAGGCATATTTAACTCTATTTAGTCAACTAAATAGTTCTCCCCTACGTAGCACAATGCTAAGCTAATGAGGGCGTAGGGATCCATTTCAGTCATAGCCATGGTTTGTTTCCAAAGGGTAGTTCCTTAGCACTGGAGCTACAAGGCTACTGTAGCTAACAGTCTGTTTCAGACTAATTAGCATTTGTGTAGCACTATGTTAAAATCATTTGTTAAGTAATCTCAAATAGACTTGCTTGTGTGGTTTCTGATACTGTATGGCAAACAGTTAACTGTCAGAAATGAATGGTTTTTAGCTATGTTGCATAGCTAGTTGAAGCCTGAATTTTGTCCATACGTTTGTAAAGTTTTATAGATGACTTTATGTTCTAGTGTCAAACCACATAAGCAGGTCTATTTCATATTTGTGAACAACTTAATTTGGTTTAAAGCAGGTGTGTGACGATTTAGGCACATGCTAACTGGTGCGCTCTAGGCCTGTATTACTAACTAGCTGCATTAGCCTCGTAGCTTCAGTGCAAAACTAAAGACAGTGTCAGAAACCACATAAGTCAGTGTGTTTGAGATGTGTGATGTAGACGTGCAGTTTTGCTATGCTAACTGCTTACAGTATGCTTCTGTTACTTGTTAGCTACATTAGCTTTGTTAGCTGATTGACTACATTTGGAGTAAAATAGATTTTTCGTCTTTATTCCTTTCGTCTCCAATAGTAAACAGTCCACCTCCACACCTGCCTTCATGTACCTCATTGTGTTTCAGCGCTGTGTGTGTGTGTGGTGTAAATGACTGCAGCGCCCGGCGGCTCAGCGCTGACAACTCTGCAGCTTGATGACCTTTCAGAGCCGGCCAGCACATGCCCACAGGGCACACAACCCCCTGAACTGGAGCTGACCGACACCGCCGCGTTTGTTCCAGCCAGGAACATCGTGTGTGTCTCGGCCATGAGCCCAACACGCTTTCCCTTCTGACCTGAAAAACGTCTCTCTCGCTCTCTCTCATTCTGTTTTTCTCTCTTTCTGTCTTACAACATTTTCTTTCACTTTCTGTCTCTCTTTGCTCAACTGCCAAAAAATGCATGTCTCAGTTTACAAAATTTACAACTCCTTGTCTCTCACTGTCTCACAGTCTCGCTCCCTTATTCTTTCTCTCTCACACTATCTCTTATTAGTTTCTTCTGCCTTTTTATTTCTCTCTTTGTCTCTTTTTATTTTCTGAGTTTTTTTTCTGTTTCTGTCTCTCATTTTCTTTTTCATTCTGTTTTTATTCTCTCTCTCTTACACACATTCACATGCACAAATGCAGAGATGAATTTCCCCATTGTGGAATTAATAAAGATTAACTCAACTTAAAGCTGCTCATGTAGGAATGTTTTTAGCCCAGACTTTAAAGCTCCTGGTGTCAGGGCTCTTCTAATGCTCTCTGTCAACTGGTTCCATTCCACTTCTCCATGTTTAGACTTTACCTTCGGCAGGACTAACTGACTAGTTCCTAATGATCTGAGAGTTCTGCTCGGCTCGTATCGCTGCAGCATATCAGATAAATATGCTGGTCCTGCACCATTAAGTGATTTATAGATCATAGATTTATAGCACCTTAAAGTCCATTCTGTAACATACTGGTAGCCAGTGTAATGATTTAAGAATGGGGGTGATGTGTTCCCTTCTATTACTCCTACTGAGACTCTGCCAGCTGCATTTTCAATCAGCTGAAGCTGTTTGTTTGTCTTTTTTGGAGTCCAGTTAGGAGACCATTACAGTAATCAATCCTGCTAGAAATAAAGGCATGGAGTTCCTTCAGGTCTGGTTTAGTCAGAAAATCTCTGATCTTGTTCATGTTTTTAAGGTGATAAAATGCTGATTTAGTAACTACCTAGCCTCTTTAACTCCTTGGGACCACCGGTGGTTCCAACATGCACTTCGTCATATTCTTTACTTCATAACTTTCATATTTCATAAGTTACATTCAAAAGGTGGGTTTCATATGACAGCTGTAACTCTCTTCTTTACAGTCAAATAGATGGGTAATGTAATTTTAAAACTTTATAATAAAAGAAGCTGAATTCACAACTTTTTTTTTCTTTGACTCATTTGAGTCATTTTTCCACAGATCCGAGCTATACACTGGATCTCAGATGGCATCTCTTCAGTGACATGCTCTGTAAAAATGACTTTTATAAACTAATAGAAAGAGCATCTAAGATTTTTGGTTTTCAGCAGTAAATTGTAAGCATACAGCATTATGCTTATGATCATAAAACACATTTTCTGTTAATTTGAGGGGGAAAAAAATCCAAAAAAATTTATAATGAGTTATTTCATGCAGTTACTGAATAATTTACCTTACAATTTGAACATGTAAATTCAGATGGACAAACCGAAATATACCTATGAGCATAAGAAGCTAGACTTGACAGCTAAAACAGATCGAAGTCCATTAGTTCAGACTAGATCACCAAGTTCACGTGCTAGTTCTGGGCTCTTGAATCCAGATAGGCAGGTATTAATATATTAACACGCCATAAATATGTATTTGTACAATAACATTAGCATTTGCAGCTGCATTTTTTAAACCCCTGGGAAGACCCTTGAGGGAAGGGATACAGAGAGTAAGAAGTATTTGCCAAACAGTTCATAACCGACTTCCAGCTCAGACACTTTCTCAGTCTCTCTAGCGCCCAGGGACAAGGCCTTTATGATTATGTAATATTGTCACGCGCTTATGAACACGGTGATGGTTTCATGCAGCACTGTATGTGTGTGTGTGTGTGGCTAGAATCTGTTATAGCTGAATGCCATAGCAACACACCATCCACAGGGACGAACGTTCTGCAGAGTCCAATTTCTTCTCCTGCTCCGGAATCCAGGCACTCTCCCAAATATTGTCTCCTCCAATCCTTTTGTGATTACCACTGCAGGGACAGATATATTAAGTCTTAGAGCCCAAATTCACGCTTAGCGCGCTATGACGTACTTTACTGTCACGCAAAGCCGTCATCAAGAGTTCCAATAATAGATTTCCAAGCCCATGTATGGCCTCTGTTTGTATTTCATTTTCATCAGTAGTAGTGCATCCCATTTCCTTATGCAGCAAAGCAGCAAGACCTTGATTACCAACTTTGTTAAAGTATTCCCAAAAGTGTTATTTAACCCCTTAAATGGCCAGGGCCCACCGGCAGGCCCGAAGTTTTATTACACACTACTATAACCTAAGCACTGAAGTCCCTGTAGTTACTGAATAATAAGCTTTAGTATGTAATAAGCCTGGGATTTTAGGGGTTAAACCATAATCATTTTTAAGTGGAGCAATGAAATTGCCCAAGAAACTACTAAATATAGCCTACTAAACATTTACACATTACCCAAAATGTAGTCAAAACATACTGTTATCTTTTTAACAGACAAGATTCAGACTGTAACACAACTGCTAGTAGTTTTTTTTAGCTACAGTCATATGCAGACATTTGAACACCTAGGGTGAAATGACATGTTTTGTTGATTTTCTAAGTGAAAATAAGTTGACACACCCTCTACAGAGAACACACCTGCAAATTTTAGTGCACAATTTCTATTTATTTTATGAGTTTAACATACGGAAACAAAATAAGGTAACACTTTATATGGAGTGGTCTCTTGTAGACGATCTTAAAAGATTATCAGTAACACATCAACAACATATCACTGAAGTAGCAGTAGTGAAGCATCTCAGTACATTGAAGTAAATATCTTGTTCTGTTGACACATTACTTACATTCAGTAGATGTATTGTTAATATGTTACTTCCATTATGCAAAACATAACCTTACTCAAAACCTGTCCCTAACCCTGGCTCTAATCCTAACCCTAACCTTAACCTCAACCCAAAACCTAATCCTAACCCTAACCCTGGCCCTAACCATAACCCTCATATGTTTTTGACATGTTACTGAGAGTCTGTTAAGTGTTTGTTTCATTTAAAATGACCACTCAAAATAAAGTGTCACCAAAAATACAACACAAAATATTAAATGTCCCATGACATTACATAGACATCAAACTTCTTCATTCCAAATAAGTGAGGAGAATTTAGTTTTCCATGACATGGGACCTTTAAAATAAGCTGTTGGTTAAAACCGATCCAAGTAATGGTTGGGTCTAAAACTGTTCTTATTTCATGTGGCCTCCCCTGAACGAGTTTCAAACACTTTAAATGCCCCCCAGGCTTCAGTGTTGGCCCAAACAGCCTGTTTATTTATTGAACAATTGCCTGTATACATGCGCAAGATGGAACGAAAATAGCTGCCTCATAGCGCTGGATTTAATCTGGCCACGAGCAGCGCCCCAGAAAGTGAGAAATCTCAACGCTAAACAAAAGACTGTTCCATCCTAGCCCACTTATCGATGGCTAAATGGCTTAGTGAGAGGGTGCTTGGCAATGGTAAGGCCAGGAGACCTTCCTGTAGAGCATCATCTCCTTCAAACACGACAAACACATTTGAAAGCTTAAATAATAGAGAGACAGTCAGAGAGGGACTAGAGAGCTCTCTCTGTTCCCTCACTATTACGCATCATTCGACCCACTGTGCTGCTTACTACTGCATCTAAACCCAACCTCGAGCCAGAAAACCAATCAGAGCTGCTCTTCCCCTGCCTCTTAAATGTTCCATTATCGTCCGAAAACGTCCACAAATAGGCCATTACTCAAAGTTCAAGGAATTTGCACCGCTTCAGTCATTCGGTTGATGGTTTAGTGCGACTTGGATATCCTTGGCTGATTCTTTACAATAATTACTGTGCCTTTATTTAGATTTATTGCGTTTACAGTACAGGATTATCATTCAGGGCTGAAAAAGGCCACCTAACATTTGTTCAAACCTTCTGCTAAGGAGAAAAAATGGGGCCAGAGGGGCCAAACTGAATGAAACAGATTTGTCCATAATCAAGCTGTAGCCATTTTTCATGATATACTATTTGAAGTTTAGCCAAGAGTTTGGAGGAACGCTGGACAAACAGTCTAGTGTTCCATCATTTTGGCTGTAATCATTTTGAAGTGATGCAGAAACAGTTAAAGGCCCACATCCTTCACTTTTCTTGCATTTTACACCCCCCCTCCCCCACCCCATATCAAAATATCTATAATTCATTTTTATATGACTGTTTTCCATCCTCTCTTTATCATTTAAGCTGCATTCACATTTTAGCAGTAGATGATGGTGGTATTCATCCATTTTTGCTGGAAACACTGTCACCATGGCAACGTTTCCATTTCTGTATGCCAATGTCAGTCACAGAATGTCGGTATTTTCAATGCCAACGTGTGAATGCAGTGTTAGAATTAAACAAGCTGATTTTGTTACTATGCCTTTAAGGCCGATATATGTAAATGAGCTCTGTTTTGACTGGCTGCCGTGTACTGTGCCTCTTTCAGAAAGCAGACCAAGCTGAAACACTTCTTATAACTTCAATAGGAGGGGCAAAACTGCTGTGAGCTGAATATACGGATATATGCAAATACATCGTTTTTTGTTGCATCACAAAAACAGCAAATTCAAAACGGGCTTTTTCAGGCAGCTTAGTTTTTTTGTTTACAAACAATGTTTACAAACTACAGCAAACTCTTATTTCATAAAAAAAAGTGGACAATTTGGTTATCAATGATAAGGGGCCTTGAAACTTGCAAATGGGCATTTTTACATTTGAATTTGCGTTTTTTATTGAGTTTCACAAATATTCAAATTGCAAAGTTTATTTTGACCACTGGTAAACTGTGACTATCAGAGCTAGGCCTTTGGTTTGGGCCATAAATGTCAAAACTTGGTCAAAAACAAGAGAAAAAACACAACTACGATACGCTAATTTTCATAGCGCCCCTATGGGATTCTAGTAGTATGTTAGCGTTAAGCACATAAACATTTGTTAGCTGTTCTATATTGAGCACTGACATTTGAAGCTTCTAAAATATGTTCAAAGTTTTATTTGAAGCTTTTAACAGACATGAAAATGTATTTTACCTTATATGTAGCAGTTTTACTCTTTCAGTAATGAGCTCTGGCAAAGAGATGCCGCTGCTGTTTTTCATTTCTAGCATCTGACTGAAACCTGGTTGGACAATATAAACACACAACACTAAGAAAAGGAAGGCTATGGGCCCTTTAAACTCATGCCTTTCCTGAAGCTGCGTAGTGATAACAGTGCCATGCAGTGTTTACACATGTAGCCGAAGCATTCATCACAGGTCCGTCTCCTGCGCTAAAGCCGCTCTGCACGTGTTTACGGTACAAAAGAGCAGCCTGGCTTTTGAAAGGTAAACAAGAAGCAGGTTTCCCACGGCGCTCGCCCTTTTAAAGACTAAAGCCGTGGAGCCGTGTTTACATGGACGAGAAGGGTGGCACATCCAGAATGGCAACTCCAAACCCAAATAGCAACCCGGGATCTGCGATCAGAGGCGGCGAGCGAGTAGCAATGATGTGTCCCTGTGTGGATACAGCTGCCCACAGATGCACAAACACAGGGAGTGTTTGCAAAGCGATTCGGGAGACGCCATATGGTCATGAGTGGCACCTCGGAGAAGACCGATAGCCGATTTTTTACACTCTTGTTTAATGAAGTCGCATTTATGGCAAATCTTGCTGGGTACTGGGAGTGAAAGAATTTAGTGTAAGTCTAAATAATCAAAGGCCTTAATCTTCACTGTTAGCTTTTCTTGCGAAAGGTTCATAGCAAAGTCCAGCCAACTCTGTGGCATCTCCCTCAGCACTGCCAGCTCATGCTCAGAGACACTGGCAAGTTTCGGGTCAAGTTTATTTGTAAAGCACAATTTCGTTTATAAATTAATAGTTTTTTTCCAGTGATGGTTTCAAATAAACCCTGATTAAAGCGGCCGTAACTATCGTTCTACTTAAAGGGAAATTACACTGATTTAAAGTGGTTAAGATGTACACAAATTCACACAGAGTGGTTTGGTGTGAAGTTCTCCATTCTAGAGAAACAAAGTCAGAATTGTTCAAAGTGGTGGTCATAGGAACCAGACATCTGAAGAGTTTAGTGCCTCTAAAAGCACCCTCACAGAAAGTGTGCTTGAAATGGTTCTGTATACACCGCCTGATGTGTCAAACGGAAGATACATGTAGGTTCACACTTGGATAATAAATAAAACACTGCGACCCCAGGCTCCTATCACCACCACTGCGACGAACTCTGGATCAATAAACATCTCTGCAATTAATCATTTTACATCAAACCAAACCTCTGAATGACTTTGTTTACATAACAGTGAGTGTGTTCACATGCACTCAATAATCAGCATACTCCAATTTCTTAGATCGGAGTAAGGTCTAGAAATCTGATTAAGAAATCTAGATCCAGAAAAATCAGATTTCTCGGTGCCTATGAACTCTTACCCTGATTTCTTTCAGATTTCTCAGTCTGCACATGTACGAAAACAGACGGTACCAGAAATAAGCAAACAGCTTGATTGGCTGCCCTGTATCATGCCTCTTTCAAAATGCTGACAGTGTTAAAAAAGTTCAATAAAATTGGACTTTTCCTGAAATATGCCAATTAAGCAAAAGGAAAAGAAAAGATACATTGTAGTTCAATTAAATATTGTTTGAGAGGAATAAAATAAAAATAAGAAAACTGGCATTAAAAGGTACCACATTTTATTTACTCAAAATGCATAAACGAGCTGGCTTACTGTAATAGAATAAAATGAGATGGAAACAAAATCTAAAAGGGAATTTTAAAGAATTAGTTTAAAAACAGAAAAAAAAATTATTACACAAAGACAAGTGAAACACCAAGACAGCCATTGTGAAGCAGCTCTTCACCGAGGGCATAATCATCTGAAAGGTGCTTCACGTCACATAGCTGTACACAGGACACCTCGTAATTGACTCTCGGGAGAAGAGCACGGAGGCATTTATGACATCTGGCTTTGCAAGAGACATGAAGCTTCAGCTTCACGGGGTAGTTGGTGTCCACCCGTCAATCCACGCACCTGTGAAGAGAGCCCTTCTGCGTGAAGCCTTGAATAGTGATGAGGCAATCAATAGGGATTGTTTCACAGCAGCAGCTGTATTGCCGCTGACATCTGCACAGCATTAAGTGGGATATTGGTATTCTAGCCAGTGCTTTCCTATCTGGCTCCCATCTGCTTGGCTTGGAGCACTGCCCTGACCATCTCTCCACCTCTCCATCTCCCTCTCTCTCTCTCTCTCTCTCTGAATTATCATGTGTAAATAGCAGCACTAATGAGAGCTTCAGCTGACGCATTCAGTGGTCTTTGGGGAAAGGCGGAGTGGGTATTTGCTTTTTATGCTCATTTTGAATCCATTCAATGGCTTGACATATGAATACTGTACATTTGCCATTTATGTTGTTATATTTTATGAATCTTTGCTGGTTGGTTTGAAAAATTACATTTTAAAAGTATGCAACCATTGGTCAGTGGCCACCGTGGCTGTTAGAGCTAGGCCTTCAGTTCAGACAATAAGCATCAAAATTCAGCCAATATATGAGAAAAGAAACCCTACCTCTTATGATAACACTAATTTCTACTAGCGTCCCTATTTGGTTTTTAATTGTATGTTAGCATTAAGCTAATGATGGTGCACATGAATGTTTTTGGGCCATTTACGGCCCAATACCTGGAGAGTTTCTAGACAAGCATGATGATAGTATTAACTTAAAAAGACAGGCAGTATTTTTCAGTTACCAGAAATCATTAGGCCTCCTTGGCAGGCCTTCAAGTCCCTGAAGGTTCCCAACCACCATTGGTATACGGCGACTTTTATTGCAAATACCAACAACTTCTGTTATTATAAGGTACCAGGCCTGTTAGCCTTGGTTTGCTTGTCCAATGTGCTTGGCTCATGGAGATTTGGCTAAAAAATCATAACTGAAAACCAAATGACAGAGAAGTCACTTGTCATTAGGTTCATTTTAGACCAAATACCGGTCATTGATTAAGGTCTGAGATAATTCCTTATCTGCACTTTTGTCAAAAATGGTCTTATCTGCTGCATATCCATTCCAAATCCTAACTTAGCAGAAAGTTAACTTTACTGTTGCTCAATGAATGGAGGAAGTCTCAGTATACTTTATCATCTTAAGGGATCTCTTAATCTTGTATAATCTGACATATCCATGAAAGTCCTCTACACAGGTCATTGTTCCTAAGAGGCAAGATAATCTTGGTTTTATGTGCTTCAATTGCTCAAAACCTTCAGGCTATAAACTGCCTGTGTTATGGTGCTTGGCCCCCTGAAATTGCTACTGCCTGTTATATTTTAGCCTATTGCTGTTCTTAGCCAGTCCTTTTTGTTTTTACAGCACAATAATTATTAGAGTTTTATATTTCAGTGACAAAGACCATTCTGACTTTGTTGCTGTCAGGAAGCAACTGCCAACAGTTCCCACCCCCCATTCTTTCCAACCTCTCCTCACGTCCCTTGTTTGATACAAACCAGTGACCAAGCAGGTTGGCCTTACAACTCATAACTTAAACAAAACCTCAAGCATTTAAAAGGCTCTTCCTCCTTCACGAGAAAGCGTGTGTTATGACGCAGCTGGAGCACTCTGGTTCACAAAGTTTTCAATGGTTTACAGGAACAGACTCGATAAAATCATCGGTCACACTGACACAAGTGCTTCTTTTAGAGCAGCCGACAAGCATCTACCTCCTTCACACATGAATCTAATTCGAATAAAAAAGAGACTTTGAAACCCATCTCAGCTTAATGCTTTCCCTCCATGTAACATGGCAGCTAGTCTAGACTCAGGCTGTCCGTACAGTGACCTGAGGGCAACCACGGACCTGGTGTTGTTTTTTCTTGAGAGGAACATGGCAGCTAGTACAGTCTGCCTGCTTTCCAATTCTAAAGCTGGGGGTAAAAAGCGAGTTTGAAAGAACAATAAATTGGGACTAAATGATTAATATCAACATGATTAATAGTATTTTTTTCAGAAAAATAATTGCATCAACATTTTTTTGTTTATACATGCCAAGAAACAAAACAAAACTAAGCTTTTTCAATGTTCTGTTGATTTTCTAAGTGAAAATCTCAGAGAACACACTTCTGCACATTTTATTGGACAATTACTGTCTGTTTGCTGAGTTTAACATATTAGCACGGTTGAAAAAAAGCAGGCAAAAGTATCACAAAATGTTTTGTGGGCCAAGAAATTTGTGATGGGCCATATGAAGCTGTAATTTGAGATCCCCGCCTTATAGGGAAGTCTGATCACTTGGCAAACTTGGCAATGCGGCAACCCAGGCAATTATTTCCACTCATACAGTTCTATCTGTTTGGGTGAGAAGAGACCTATAAACCTGAAACTAAAAGCAACATTAAGGTTTCAAAAACATATTTGGAAACATTGGTAAAATCTGACAAAAAACATGTAAGTAGTCTGTAGCATTTGGCTCAAATAACTTACCCCATAAGTAGACGCTGTGCTGAGCTTTACCATTCATTTTTTAACCAGTTTTTGTCTCCTCCTCCTTTATAATGTCTCAGATTTGAATCAAGGCATCTCAAGCCATCTCGTTCACCAGAACTAACTGCGTACTGTCGCTGCTGAGAGTTTTTTTTTAGCTAAGCCATCAGTGGGAGGTTGATTTGTTGCCATACAATGCATACTGTTATAAAACCAGCCACAGCATTTTGATCACCAATTATGTACAGTGGGTGGCCCAGCCTGATTTCTACTGTACCCTTAATTACATTTACATGAAATTTCTTAGGAAGGCTAAGAAACCCTTGCTTCTTTTAAATTCACCTCACGCCAGATTAGGAGTTTGTATATGACTATACATATATTCACTTTCCTTTGCCTTGAGGGTCACTTCATATGCATTCTTTCCCACAGTAAAGGCTTTCATTTAAACAGGATATTTTAAAGCCGCTATCAATCAACTAAACATCAAGATATGATAATACTGGCATAATATAAGACTGCACTGACCTAAAACTATATGTTCTTTGTTGTGAAGAGCTGCACTGTATCCCTCACCTTCATTGGTTTGACAGAATTCACAATTTTATATCATTTTCATGCCCCTCATTCATGCTTCACACAAATACGTCACACAAATGTTGAGAATCCCTGTGGTGTCATCCCATCCTGCTAGGCTAGCCACTGATCTATAGACTGCTAAGGCAGTAAACACAACTAAGCTAGCTTTAGTGTAACTAAACAAAATTGTAAAGAAAAAGCTAAACTGAAATTAGTCATTCAAATAGCAGGTTAGCTTGTTGTCCACCTCATCTGATGAATCATTTCTATAGTGAGGAATCTGCCTCTGTTTTGCAAAGCAGAGAAGGAACAGAGTAGGTCCAGAGTTGCAAGATTGCTCCCACAGTTTCCAGTCCAAAAGTGTTCAAATCTTCAGAAGGTCATCCTAACCATACTATAAAATAATATAGTACATAACCAACATGATATCAGTAAGAATAAGCGTCTGGGTATGTTATCCACTGATGTCTTGCTTTCGTAAAGTTGTTTCTCGAGGGCACTTTTTATATGAATTTGTTTATCACTGCTATGAAAAACATCTAAGAAATGCCTGGAGAAAGAAACTAGAAAGAAAGAATTTCAATAAAATAATGAAATTATTTGATTTGCATATTTATCTTATTTCCATAACTTGTAGAGTGGACACAAACTCATCCACGCTTTCCGAGTGTTAACATTTTTAACGTGTTGTGTATGATAAGACTTATGATCTCAGTCAGAAAAGCAAATGAATAGCATAGACAATCTGTGCTCAGCCCTGAGGCCCATCCATTACATTAGTAATAAACTGTCAAACGTCAACCAATTGTGAAGAAGATAAATGGAGGTAATGGCCTCCTCTCAGTAAAATGTATGTCAGTCAAAGTCTTGATAACTGATTGAATGAAGAGGAGGATTTAGGCCTATTCAAATTCCAGCTGCATTATTTAATATGCAGTTTATTAATTAAATATGCATTTTTTAAAACTTGTGAAAAGTATGACAAACCAGCCCAAATTTTGTCCACCCACCAAAACACTTTTACCACCACTAAATCTGACCAAAATTCACCCAATTTGGCAACACTGAGAAGATCTTTATGGTAGGAAGTTCAACACCACATTACACTAAATGCATAGACTCAAGAAACTCAAATCAGCCCAGAAAAGTTAGCAAGGACCTTTAAGTATAGTGGTTAATGCCTCTGTCTTCTATGCTGAAGACTGGGGTTTAATCTCCTGCCTGGGCAAGGACCCTACACTATACCAATAAGAGTCCTTGGGCAAGACTCCCAACACTACCTTTGCCTAAATGATAAAATTTAAAGTCGCTCTGGAAAAGAGCAACTGTTAAATTCCACAAATGTAAATGTTTATATCAGTTGAACTGCAGCTGAAACACAGCTAGTGTGTTTGATGATGTGACTAGAGTGGTTAAATTGTGGTGTAACCACTGCACCCTAGATTGTTGTTGGGGCAGCACACATTACGTTGCAGTGCATGTTGGGCATTGTAGTGCTTCACATTATGAAACAGGCTAATATAAATAGAAAATTAAAATAAATTCATGGGGCAGATAGGATTGTGCCGCAGGCCTGATCTGGCCCCCAGGCCCTGTGTTTGATACATGGGATGTAGAGGATGGTATATATCCTAAAGAATTAATATTTATTTTTGAGCTGGACATTTTTTCAGTCACAAATGTGAGCCAAACTGTTCTATTGTACAGCAGAAAGGCAAATAAATTGCAAATATTTTGCAAGTATTTGTTCTTTGGTTCAATTTTACCCTCTTTTTTTGATTGTTTATCTTGTGTAAAGTGATGTTTGACGAGCTGAGAAAATAGTGTTCTCTGGAACAATGAGTAGAGCTCTTGGAATTTTGTGTCCTCCCATAAGCTACAAGGACGTTTTAGGCAGAATACGCTTTGTCGTCTACATGCAGCCTTACTGCAAATAAGATATTTAGCTTCGGAGCAGCACCATTAGCTATCTGCTTTCCATCGGCATTCGCTAACAGAGGAAAAAAAATTGAAACGGCTCACTCCAAAAAATCCACATAGTTTTTATACGATACATCATCAGAAAGGGGATATGAGTAAGCATGTTTACAACAGATGCAGCAATGGTTAAATTTTTCATTTTGGCTGGGCTGTCCCTTTTGTCGAAACAAAAGCTTTACTCTCATTGCTCTGACCTCATTTTGGACTTGTTTTTAGTGAAAATGCTAACGGATCAATAGAGTCAGTTGCCCCCAAGAGGAAATTTGGTTCCAAAATTTGGTACGAAAGCAGCAAAGTGCCAAAAAACACACAGATAAAGCCCACGACACAGCAAAAATACACTGCAACAGAAAATAATATGAGTAGGCAGCAAACTGAAGGACAAAAGCATTGCACAAAACAGCATAAATGAAAGCAAGTGTAACACTGCAAGAACAACATTGGCTTTATCCTACTGATTGTCCTCGAGCTGATATTGTGTCTAGCCAGAAAGAAAGAGGCAATATACAGTCTAAAGGCTGCCGACAGAAAACAGCTCTGATTACTGTTCTCTCTAATGTTTTTTTGCTTATTAGTTCTTCTGATTGGAGGTAAGTAACAGCTAGTTTAGCAACAGTTACTCCGTTTCGTTAAAGGACCCATAGTGTGCAAAACTGAACCTTTTTCACTTCTTTTTTTTTTACAATTAAAAAGTTTGGTATAGTCTGTAAGCAATGTTGAAGTACAGTTCACTTCCCAGTCCTGGACTGGTGGTCCTTACAGCCAGTACATAGAAACTAAGCCCATTCTGAAATCATTGATGATGAAATCATTTTTGTGATGTCACAAAAACCAATGTATTTACATATAACCACCTATACTGCTAAAAAATATGATGCATAAAGCAAATGGACATGTTTTGTTTATTATAATAAACATGAGACAAATTCCATCTACTAGTAGGCCACCATTGTCGCACTGTGATGATGTCATATGGTTGGGCTGGAGTTCTGCAGAAAGCAAGACAATCAGTAGTTTTTCTTTTTAGTAATGCCACACTCGAACTAAAGTTGGAAAGGCCAAATGATATGTTTGTGTTAAATTAGATACTTAGCTCACTGTTCCTCACTCACCGGTCGAGAGAGATCAACCATTTGATTCCTTTTTAAAAATGGCAGCCTACTCGTACAGGCATTTAGTCTTCTTTTAACAAGAAATGAAGTATTTTACTTCATTTTACTTCATTAATATTTTAATAATATTGAATGTGTGCACCACATTGAGGAGTATATGTCTTAACAGTCAGGGTTCTCTTCAATTTATCATACATTCATATACAAAAATTTTAATTTGAATTACGTTGTATTGATATTCAAAGTGAAAATAAGTTAACCTCCTGTACTGAGAGCTTTAAAATGGCATTCTTCTTCAAATTTTACTGCACAGTTTCTATCTATTTGCAGAATGTTAACATATTGGAAAAAAATTTAATGTAAAATATTAAAGGTGCCATAACTTTTGCACAGCCACATTTTAGGTTTTGTTAAATTCAGTAAATTAACAGTAAAGGTGCAGTAAAATGTGCAGAAGTGACTAGAAAACCCAAATTTAATTGTGACTAAAACCAAAAATGATCAACAATAACAAATGTTCACTGTTAGATATTCATCCAGGCTGTATCTCTTGGATGTGAATGGGTTAACATACATAAACACACACAAAGGAATGACATTTCGTTCATCACGCACAAGAAAAGTCTAGAAAAATGCCCAGCGCTGAGTGAATATAAAGCCTCACACAGCTGATGGAGAATGATGCCCAAGCTAAAAGGGGGAGGGGCATGTTGTGAGGGGGTGTGGCCTTATCTAACCATGACTATTACATAACCGCAGTGGCTTTTTTTCATAATGGTGGCAGTGGATGGGCACTGATGCTAGAATAATTCCACAGCCACATGCATCAGTCCATCTACCCCCCGAGGAGTCAAACACAGAGCTGCAGAACACAGGAGGCCCAGTTCCCCTCACTGTAAGATGCTGTGGACTGGCAGCAGGGCAAATGAATCGATGTGGTTGGAGGAAATCCTAATGTCTTGAAGAAATGGTAACTTTACAAGAAAAGAAGAAAGGAAATGAAGAGTATTAATAGGATGTTTCCCCCTTTGCTGCAGTAACAGCCTCTACTCTTCTGTGAAGGCTACACTAGGTGTTGGAACATTGCTGTGAGGATTAGTGAGGATAGTGAGATCAGGAACTGATGTTGGATGATCAGTTCTGGATCACTCCAGTTCAACCCACAGATATTATATGGAGCACCATCACTCTAGAGAACACAGTTCCGCTGCTCTACAGGCCAATGTTGGGAGGCTTTACACCCCTCCAGCCGACACTTGGCACTGCACATGGTGACCTTAGGCTCATGTGCATCTGCTTCAGAGTGTCCCATCCTTTTGGCAGTGCTTTTCTATGGAGATTTTGCAAGCTATCTCCACCTTAAAGTAGCTGAACTCACTCATTAGAAGGATACTTTTCAAAATATAGTGTAAAACTGCCCATTCAGCAAAAACTGCCCACACAGCAAGTTAGCCCCGCCCATTCACATTAAAGTTTTAAGGAGTGTTTTAGCCCAGACTGCTTTCTGAGGCACAATACAGGACAGCCAGTCATTTACATATATCAGTCTTAAAGACGCAGCTTTAAAAACAAGCATATAAGCAAAAGAGAAGAGAGAAGAGTAGTGATTGACCATGCCACAGCAGTTAGATAGAGAGTTTGGGTCAGCAGTAAGGGGGCTGAATGGTGTTTAGGTGTGAAGAAAACAAGGATGGTGGAAATCGAGGACAAAAGATGATGCTCAGGTCATGATTGCAGAATTTAAATGGAATACGAGTTGGATGGTGAGTGAAAAGGATCTAAATTAAGCAGAGAACATGGTGTTCAATGAATCATCATAGAGAAAGTGACTCTACGATGCTTGCTTTACAGTTGTGGTCATAGGAACCAGAAGTCACAGTGTCCTCAACACAAATATAGCCATTTTATTTACTATCCAGAACCACCAGTGAACCTACAGCCGTCTTCTGTCAGAGTTGTTCCTTTGGTCTTTAAAGCTTTAAATGTAATTGTAACATCCTATCTTGTCCCGTCCTTGTGTTTCTCTGTTTCAGCCTCCCATGTGCATTTGTCTATGTGAGCCATGTGCTTTTGCTGTTGTTTTGGTCTTTGTCTCCTCCGTAGTCCTGCCTTCTTGTTATCTGTCTCACCTGTCTGTTGTCTGTAGCACTGCCCTGCTTTAATGTTTTTAAAGAATTTGAAGTGATGTTGATAATGGTCAATAGTGTTAAATCAGGAAAAAAGATCTTTGGGTTCTAAGAAATATTTTAGGCCAAAGGTCTTTCTCAAAACTATCATGAAACAAACATTGTTGTAGCAATTTAATTTAATAACTTTCTGTGCTTTTAGAGAATCTAACTCCTCTTTCTTCACAGTGACAGTGAAAACATTTTTTTGTTTATTTTTTCATTTCACAACTTAGTGTTAAAAACCTTAATTCCATGTGAAATTATTATTATTTCTTTAAAATTTGATTTTTTTCACTTTTTTGCCGACTTTGACAGTAGACCCCTGTAGATTGTCTGCTCATTTTTAATGGTAAATAAAATGGCTTTTTAGAAAATAATATATATTTTTAGAGGTATCCTCCCATGAGACATCTCGTTCTTATCACCACCATTTAAAACAATTCTGACTCTGTAAGTTTTTCATGACCGAACATTTCACATCAAACCACTCTGAATGACTTACGTCATAACTATTTAAATATGCAGATATAAGAAAAAAATCGTAGAGCTCCCTTTACCAGCACATTTGTTATCTTAAAAACTATGAGATTCTTTATTTAGATTCATTTATGATATTTGTATAGTGATGCAAATATGTACAAGATCATAATTTCATCCTACCACAGTTTGAAAAGTGAATCCTGTCAGTGCGAGTCAGGAGTGTTTATCTGAGTCTTTACTGCCATCTTGTGTCTATGTTCATGTTTTTTATTTGCACTTTATTAATAAATATATCAGGAGAAAGCAAATAAAGTCACTTATCCTTCTGTCACGGGGGTGATTAAAACATTTTTAAGCACATTAAAAATGTAAGAATCTGTTACTTGTTTTCTGTCTTCTTATTTTTGTGTAAAAGATTGCACAAGATATTCTTTGCATCAAAATGAGCACAAAAATATTTTCTTTTAAAATGAAGCTGTATTATATATATATTATTTCCTATTTTTAACGTTTAGTTCTTTGTCATTTTAAGAGGAATTCGACCAATTTAAAATTTATGCATAATTAAAAGTTTGAGATGTAAACAGACTCATTCAGAGTGGTTTGGTGTGAAATGCTCTGTTCTAAAGAAACTTACAGAGTCAGAATTGTTCACAGTGGTGGTGATAGGAACCAGACGTCCACCTCTAAAAGCTCCCTCACAGAAAGTTATTACATAAATTGGCTGTGAATACACGGCCTGATGTTTCAGTCTAAAACTGTAGGTTCACTGGTGGTTTTAGACAGTAAATAAAATGGCTCTATGTGTGTTGTAGACACGGCAACCCCTTGTTCCTCTCACCACCACTGCAAAGAAATCTGAAAGGATCTCTACAATGGAGCATTTCACACCAAACCACTCTGAATGACTTTCTTTACATCTCAACCAGTGAAATAAACACACATTTTGAAAAATCGGTGGAATTCCCCTGTAAAGGCGTGCTGCCGGATATTGCGTAAGCACTTCCGCATTGCGCCTCTCTCGTCTCATGGTAACAGATGTAAACAGATGGCGCCCGTGTTGAACTGAGAACGCTTTTCTGTTTTTACTGAGAAGCTGTTGTCGAACCTGAGACTCTGAATGCGGAATCTTTTCTGGGGGGACACGAAGAGCTCCGCCTTTGAAGCTCAGCTGTGTTTCTGACTGGGTAACATCTCTCTTAATGTTACTGTTTATTCAAAGCTAAACCAGCTTCTCTTTCGGCGGCTTCTTGTTTTAATTTTCTGTTCCACCTTAAGTGGTGCTGCAGTTATATTCTGGCACCTCAGGCTGCTGCATGTTTAAGATGGAACGGAAAATTCGAACAAGATGCTGATTTCAGACTCGTGTTGGTCGTTAACGTAACGGCTCCTGATGTTCCTCAGGAGCGCTAATCTCGTCTCGAAAGAGATCTGGTCACTATAATCCACAAATCTAGCTTTTAAAGAAACTTTCTGTAGCATTTTCATGATTTCACGTGCTTAAATATTCACTGTTCCCCTAAAGGAGAATTCCACCGAATTTAAAATTTCATACATAATTAAATGGTTGAGATATATGATTCTTCGCAATAGTGGTGAAATGAACCCTGCGTCGCCATGTCTACAGCATAAATATATCCATTTTACTTACTGTCCAAAACCACTAGTGAACCTACACTTCTCTTCTGAGTTTTTATATGTAATGTTGATGATTGATAGTAAAGTAGTGGTAAATCTGAAAAAATAAGTGTTCTTTGGGGGCTATTTTACCTTAGAAACCCTTCATGTACCCCTCCATCATGAAGGGATTAAAATAAATTGATTAAAATGCATTTTAGGCCAAAAATTTGCATTGATAAGTTTAGCAAACCCATATTTACTGAGCACTACACCTTTAAAAAAAGATGGTTCTCCAAGGGTTCTTTAGTAAAGGGAATGGTTCTATCCAGAACCTTGAATTATATATAGAACCATTTTATGCTTAAATGGTTCCCTGCATGGTGAAATGGTTCTTCAGATTGATTTTGTGTATGGTTCTATCTAGCACCAAAAAGCATTCTGCTACTTTCATGATGTCAAAACACCTTTTGGTGCTTTATAGAAATTTTCGAAAAGGTTATATATAAAACCACGTACAACACATTCTCTGTCAATCTGAGGAACAATGTCACCATGAAAAGAACCATTTAAGCATGAAATAGTTCTATTTATTATTTCAAGAACCCTTGAAGAACCATCTTTTTAAAGAGTATACTACTAAAATAACCTCTTAGAAACATAACATAGCTTGTTTTGGTGTGACTGTTTTGTTGTGTTTTCTTCTCTCCGAAAGAGAACATTAGATAGTCTTGTGATGTGGTTTGATGTGTGATGTGGTTTGATGTCCAGTGCTCCTTTCTAGATAAAACTTACGAGAATCGTTCGTAGTGGTGATGTGAATGTTGAATATAATGCAAATGTTGCCTACAGTACAATTAATCCACAATCAAGTATCAGTGTGAAATGTTAGTCAAATAAAAACATCTATCTGATGCAGATATTTGTTTTTAAAGCAAATGTTTACCAATGCCGATATGATTTCAGTATCATTGTGGATCCTTAAAATGACCCATCGCTGAAGGCACATACTCTGCTTTGTGTCCCACTGTTCTTTTGTTGAAGGAACACAGGAATCAAACCAAATGTTCTCCTGTAATAGGAACTCAAACAGGTCCCTCTAAAGGGGTAGAGTCTCTACTGTAGGGGCTCCAGTTCAGGGAAGTGGTCAGATATATTATATATTAAATAGTAGGTCATCCCCCTACCCCCCAGGTTCTACATAATTTTTGATCTGAGGCCGATTTTGGATATGGTTTTCAATACTTTGTTTTAAAATATTGATTCTAAATAGTAATAGTAATAGAAATAGTTAAATGCTACATAGATTGTTTTGGCTTAGATTGGTTTTGTCGTGCAGGCCATGCAGGCCAAAAATCTCATATAATCTCATGATAAATCAAATAATTTGCTGTCTAACTGAAATGTTTGTCAATATTAGGTCCCATTTCATCCCTCTTTTTTCCAGTGTCTCTGTGTATTATGTATTTCCTCTTACTCCATGTATTTGTAC